>NC_051179.1:170287955-170971350 GCF_013339695.2 Rhipicephalus sanguineus | reverse complement strand
CAGTTTCCACGCGGAAGGGGAGCAATGATGCGATAGCAACAAATTGTAGTATTATACGAAGTGAGGCTGGACTAACTGTTTTGTATCCGATCTCGCGTAAGGACAAACGCTGGTGTCCCGCCACGTGCGGAGCAGTTGCGGATAGCGCGTGTATAAAGAGACATGCCGCTCCAGGGATGCTGTGCGTATAGTCACTTCGCGTTGACAGCGCAGCACGTAGAAGGGTATACGAGCTGCCCTCTGTGATGGTTGTCGAGATCGCGCGTGCACCTGCGATCGCGGACCGCGCCCTTAGATTTAAAGTTCAAAGTTGCTCAAGCGACACCCCCCCCCTTAAACACGGGGGGGCGTTCCTGTCTGCTTCGACGGCAGGCCTCCCGAGACGGGTGACGTTATCACATGCACCTCCGAGCGACGGAAACGGCCGGCTCGTTTGATCTCTGATTCGGCCCCGTTCGTCGCCCCCCGCTCGCGCGCTTTTACCCGCGGTAGAACATACGATGCGCGGGGGATCTTATCAATTTGGACTTCATACGGGACATGACGGCGACGAAACAAACCCGTCGAGACTGTCCATATAATTGCTATCGCAATAAAAAATACATTTGTAAGAGTTTCAGTGGCATCACGTTTTTGGCGGTCAGAGATACAGTACATTAATGTGCACGACAAAGGGAACTGTTTCTTTATATTACTATCACAGTTGACACATTTCCCAGTGATGCCTTATACTGCGTTAATGAAAGCATAATGATACCAGGAAATAGTCACCAGAACTACATATAGCGATTCTGTTTACAGATCATTTTACATATTGCAGTGTAAATCCAAGCGCCAATACCAACATTGCGGTAACTTATCAAGAAACACATTTTCTCAGCACAGACACATCAACACAAAAGTGTGCATTAATAAATAGCTATTGTGAACCAGTGCCTCGAAAGACAGCCCAGTTTCCTCAGTTTGATGATTCAAATTTAAACATTCTAATGAAATCCATGAATTGCTTCACAATTTCAATCGTCTAAGATGGCAGAAGTTTATAGTCTATTTCATATATTTCACCAATCTGAAGTAGCACTCTAGACATGGTCACACCACCTACACAATCCCAAGCTCAGAATGGATTAGGCCACAACATAAGTGTAAATGGTAAATGGTTTTAAAGAAGAGGCTGCTGCAATGCCCTTCTGGTAATATCCAAAGCATGCAATTTTTAGGTTATTAATGGAGGAATACAACCATCTACAGCAGGACACAGACAATTTGTAAACGAGCACAAGCACAGATTACACCAAAACATACTTTTACCCTTGGTATCAGTCAGGTTTTGACATTAGAAAGCCCTTGATCAACTACATTTGTGAGTATTGACATTGAGTGACTACTTCTTCAGTAACTAATTTGGCAAAACTAGTTACCTTTTCTTAAATACAGCTCTATGTATACATAGGGCTATCAACAGGTGCACTTTGTAATTTGGCAGGAAACATAGAACTGAACTGTGGTAATGCGATGCAGCAGCATGTGCGATACGAATGTCCAGCGAACCAAACTAATGCACTCAGTACTTTTTTACTCATTTTAGCACACTATATGTGGGTAGACTACAGTAGAATCTCGACGATGCGAATCTTGTGGAGTTACGAAATTCGTATCACTGAAAAATATGTCAACTAGTATACCTAGTTGCCTAGGCACTACCTAGTATGCCCGACATGTGACAAAAAAAACCTCATGCATGTTTTATTTTTGTTCCTTAGGGCCTGGAGGAATTTAAAATAAAAATTCAGTTACAACTCGGCATGTATAATGGACCACTTATCTTTTTGTGACATGTTCTAGAACACCAGATATTTCAACCTAAGTATAACAAACTATTTACAATTTCAAAAACTGCAGATAAGCATGTTGAAATATCCACTATTTTATAGAATCACGTATTTCAAATTGTTGCTAATTAAATTATTGAAGCTACTGCAGGCGCCTGTGGTGAACAGTTAAACTAGCGTGCATTCGGTTTTTTGCTGACAGACACACCTTTCAAATCGTGTGCTGGATTGCAGAGTGTGCAAACCGGTATGCCGGCAGACAATCTGGTAGTAAAGAATGTGAGGCCCTCTCTGTTATCGTGCAAGCAATCAGAATAAAAGTGTGGTGTTGTTGCTGGTTTTGGGATGCCACAGAAAAGAAAGTAGCTATACTAACATGCTTAAGAGATAATTTGATGTTTTGCCACAAATAAATGTGTGTTTAGTGAAAGCACTGCTTGCGCTCAAACAATTTTGAATTAAATTGCTGATTACTTTTCAAAGCTAGTCACACTCAAGTGCAGCGCCACTACTGACTCCATATAAAGTTGTGCGGGTACTCTCTCTGATAAAACAATCTCACAAGACTTCGGTTTCAAAAAATGCATAGTGATGACTGCCATGTGGTGTTGCTAGCTCCTTCCAATGCAAGCAAGACGGTGGGAAACAGAAAATGCGCGAACCATGAACAAAGCTGTCACAATACTGGTGCACGTGGCATTGATATCTTGGTGTTTCACGACAATGTGCTGTTTGTACCATACTGGCACGTTTTATGGCTTTCTTGTGTGAGGCGTGCAGTTTGACACAGCTAAGATGGCCTGATTACACATGTGCTGCTGGTTCATGTGTGTGGGCGTGCAGGCTTTCATCAGTACATTTAGTTTTAAGTCGAGTGCTGTCCTGTCTCGTTGTTCTTCTTCGCTGTCTTTGTTTTTTTTTTGCTGGTTTCATCTTCCTAATTATTTCACAAGACTTCTGTTTAACCAAATCATAATGGTGACTTCTGCATGAGGTGCTGCTAGTTTCTTCAGATATAACGCATGCAAGATAGTGCAAACAAGATATTGTGCCAGCCTTGAACAAAGCTGTCACAGTACTGGCTGTTGCTTCACTTCCATAAAGGCTACAGCAGTGGTACAAATGCGCAGAGTTATTGTACACTGCGAACCATTGCAGCCATATGTAACTAGAAATTCCAGTGAAAATTTGAAATCATCCAATGCACAGAATTATCCATGAGTGCACACTGAATCTATCACGGGAAGCTTCTCATAGCATCACTTCTACTTTGAGAAAGCAGAAGTGATATTTCACATAGGTGGTGAAAACCACTATCTGGTATGGACCACAAGTTCTCTTGCTTGTAGGCTCCGAGTTTGTGCAAGGTTGTTTTTATTGCGAAGCAATTACATGGACAATCTCGGCTGGTTTTTATCCGTCCCCGTCGCCGTCATTCACCGTATATGTATAAGTATGTATATATATATGAAAGTCCCAAAGAAAAATAATTTAGAAAAATGCTTCCGAAGCGCAGAATCGAACCAGGGACCTCTCGCTCCGCAGCCCGTGGCGCTAGCCACTACGCCACGAAACGCCGATCCTCTAGAGAGCTAACGGCGAGTGTTATATACACCCCTTTACCGCTGGCCGACAGCGTTTCTTCATTGCCAGCGAGATGGCGTGAGGAGCTCAACGAAGGTCTTTCACTCGCTGCAGCAGCCGCGTTTGCGAAAGGATCGAGCGCGCTGTTCAAAAGAAATAAGTAACAACTGCGACATTTAGTTCGCGCTCGTCCTGTGTACCTCTTCGTTTCTTTCGTGCCTTCTGCTTTATGTTTTAGCAGTGCGCTTCAAGTATCGAGCTGTGACGCATGATAGTTCCCACTCGTCCTGTGTGCGTTCTTTTCGTGCGTCCTTTGGGCTCGAGCGACGCGCTGGCAATTTCGAGCTGCTTTCCGTTCTTCGCGTTACATTCCAATTTGTTGCTATCGCATTCATTGCTTCGCCGTTGCGGCGAAACTGTGACTTTTTACTGTTTCACAGAATGTTGATGGCCGTATATTGGAGTAACGTTAGAGGAGTTTGTCATTTGTAACGTGGATGTAGAAGCTTCAACTAAATGTAGCACATTGGAGCAATTGTAGCAGCATTCCCATCACTGCACTCCGTATGAGAAAACAATTCCCACGCCCCTCTCCTGCATTCCTGCAGTTTCCCAGAACTGTTCTCTTCAGCTGCCAAGTGACCTAATGTTACCCATTAGCAACATTAGGTAGACCTCACCACCTCAATTGGTTCTCTGCACTAGAAAATTGCACCTTGGCCTCGTGGTGATGCTAAATGGCTGTGCAGTTATCGCGCCTGTCGTATATTTGTTTGACTCGCCAATGTCTTGCACCACGCTTACCCACCGTGGCACCTGCGAGCGACTGACACAATCCACATGTGCAGGAAGCCTGCCTCAGTCATTGGCTGCACGCCGATGAAGTAATCGCTGACGAAGTAATATGTTCCCGATTTGGAGTAGTAACAACGTTGGGCTACGCCACCCCTCTGAGCGGCGGAGAAAGTTAGCAAGGCACACTTAGAAACAGACCCCAGCTGAAATGGTTGTTATATCCCTCACAGCTTATTAATGCACTTATTCCAAAATTCTTGCGGCAGCATAGTCATATTGGCCAAGTGCGCAGTTATCTCTGAATCACAATTTTTGGGCTGTGGTGACAGTCGATCCCGGATATATGAAACTCGGGACTTTTCGAATTATTGGCTATATCGAACAATTGAGAAATCCCCTTGAACATCCCTGCAGAAGTGTAGGGCTGGTCCACGTATATCGAACACCTGCACAGTGAAACATTCGATATATCGAACGCTGTGCCACGCCGAAACCCTGAAACTGCAGTTTTCTTTACAATATTGATCACTTTTCAGCCGCATTCTAACAAGTTCCGATATCTCTTTTCACGCAGGTGGTAGAAAGGTAGTGTCGTTGCACTGTGTTGCTTTGGTTGGTTGTGCAGTGCTCACAAGTGCACTTGCTTGTCGATGTCTGTAGGTTGTAACACGTGGCCATGTTTTCCAGAGGCCGACAGCCGAGGGCACCATAATGAGATGAATATAAAGTGATTCGGTGGCCTCGTCACAATGTTCGCATTCCCTGCCTTCTGTTGTTCACGCACGATGTCATACGAGTGCCAAAAGCATGGCCTTTGAGATCTGCAACTTAGAGACATATTTCGGTTAACAAGCACAGCTCTTGGAGACCATGCTCTTGCTATGCTCTGCAGCAGCTGCTGCTACAAAGCCACAAGTGCCATCGCCAAGATGCAACCAATGGCAATGCAACACTGGGGACTTGATCGTCCGCAGTTTTTGTGCAGCGTTGTCTCTTGCAACGTTGTTGACTTGTGCACTTCTGGCTTGGTTCCTGATAAATCCTGAGTATGCAGTCAAACTAAATATTGACCCGCTTGTAGCGATAAAAATGACGTGCTTGAAATGATGTCAAGCAAAGCACTGTAACGAACTGTTTCCTTGTGGGGTTTGGTGCCAGGTCGCAACACTCGGTGCGTCATGACTGCTGACAATGGTGTACGGTGCCTCAGTGAATTGTGTGACTTATTAGCATTTCCGAGCACCATTATTAGCATTTTTGGACGGGGTCACAGCGAGCAGCATCATCGGTGCAGATGATGGTGTAGCTGTTTCTGACTACATCAATGTCGAAATCATGGCTGATGTTACCAGTGCCACAGAAGTGAACTCGAGTGGTGATGAAGATGCCAATGCCACCGGTAACACCTTCTACCACACAACAGAGCTTGCATCGGTGTTCAGCATAATTCACCGCTGTTGTGGCACAATAGAAGGTGCTCAATTTGCTTTTCGGAAAGCTTCAATGATACTGGGGGATGCCTCTATCAATTTAACGGCACACAAGAAGCAAGACATGTTTATGGACTATTTCATGCAAAAAGTGCAATAACAAACAAAATAAGAAGTTGTCACCTTGTTCTTTAGCACATTGTGAGTGAATCGGCACGTTAGCGCTTGTTACAATTTCTGAAAAACCATCTCGAGCCCTGCGATGCATACTTATAAGCCTTAATATGCATATTTTGTACATTTCAAATTATCAATGTACCTGGAATCGACTGTATTTACTGGCCCTTTAATGGAAAAGTAAATAGGTTTTAAAAAATCGAGTTATAAGCCCCTTTGGTGCTGTCGTATACCCTGAAAACTAAAACCGACAAGAAATTTTAGGTCAAGAAATAATACCAACAACGCATTAGCAAAAAAAACCCGCATTTCCCCGAAGGGGAGTATGAGGAAGTGCGAAGCACGGGGATGCTATGAGGGGGGGGGGGGGGGCGCGACTAAACTGCAGAGCCGAGCGAAGGCGACGGCAGCGCGAGAGCACGCGCCAGCCGACCCGCGGAGGTCTGGCCGTTTTTAAGTGCAAAGCACTTTTACTGATGATGATGATCTGTCTTCCGAACTCGTTCCAAAGAACCCGCAACGCGTTCAACTTGTTGGCGGCGTTGCGCACGCCCGAGATGGGGCTCAGTTGTTGTCGAACCACAGTCGATCGCACACCGCGCAGCTATATCCGAAGCTGTGGTCCAGGAAGTCTCGCTTGAAGCGCGCGTCCGGCCGATCGAATTCGAGGGCCCGCGCTCGCTCACGCATCGCGCGTCCCCGCGCCAGATCGGCTTCGGGGTGCTCGGCTCGCTTCGCACGCTTTCGTTCGGCGTCTCGCCGCCGGCCTTCATCACCACAGGCAATACGCGGGGCGCGCGCAGGCCACCGAGTGGAGGGCGGATGCGCGCGCAGTCACGTGGGCGTGACGTCGCTGCGCCGTTGCTACAGGACGCTCCCTCGTCCGCTCTCGCGCCGTTGCTATGGGACGGCGGATTCAGGGTCGCTTATAAAAGTGCATTCGCACTTAAAGAAAAACAAAGAAAGCTTCGACCCTGGTAATGGGCGGCATGCGATGTAATCCAGCGGCACCCTTAATTGGTGGAGCACACTGTGACATCGATTGCAGGGGTCTAGAGAGCCCGGCGCAAAGAGACAGCTTCTGGCTAGGGTACTGCAACTAACCTTTCAGACAATTTGGTAGAGTTCAGTGGACGCTGCTCTCCAAACTACATATCCCGTCCTAGTCCATCACAATGTGACTCTACCCCTGCTGGCTTCCGTTCTGTGGCTTGGTGTGGCCTTCTCAAATGCTATTCATTTATTATTGGAATGGCTGAGAGCTCATCATGTGAAGTCTGCAGGTGCAGAGAACAAGTCCGCACCTTCTCTGTAGTGCACCCGCTTCAACTCCGAAAGAGCGGCCCTCTCAGCCACACTAGGGCAGCTCGACAACAACCCTCTCATGGTGAACAAAATCCTACGGCACTGGCCCACCAGGTCTTCAAGACGAAACCGCTCTGGTCGTTGCGATTTCTGCAAGGCAACAGGACTGAATGAGAAACTGTGACTGGTTGGCAGAAAATATGGCTGCGTAGTACTTTGACGGTGCTACGGTCATGACTTTGTTTTGTTTTTTTTATCGCCCTACTGTCGTCAAACTTCTTCTCTCTTTCATTCTTTACATCCCCTTTCCCCTCCCAAGTACAGGGTAGACAAACAGGAGGCTTCCTCTGGTTCACCTCCCTGTCTTTCTTTTATCTTTCCTCTCTTGAGTCATGGATAATTCTGATCACTTAGGAGTGATTGGGGTCACACCATATGCGGTTCTGCCAGTAGGGCGACAAGCACCACGCAAGGGCTAGCGCGGCAGTCGGAATGGAGTATCACCGGTGCATATTCTTAGTTTTTTTTCTGATGCTGTGCCGCACTATATATCCGTGCTATAGCACACCGGTCATCATTATAACATAAAATAAAGAGACACATGATACATGCTTTTGTTGGTTTGCAAATTACTGAGTGCAACTGACGGCGTGTCCTGAAACCATAAGTCCCATGGAAATGATTGCCTTTGCAATACAATTAAATTCAGGGTAGATATTAGGTGCAAAGTTGCGCTCAGCTATGACCCACGCGAACCATGCGTGCAGCCCCTCTGTGATTATTCCGATAGAAATTAGACGGACAGTCCAGGCTCATTTTCGCCATTGCAACAGCTTTCATATAAAGTCCGAATCGATAACATCGTGCCATGTGTTGTGCGTTCAATGTGCGAGTAAAAGCGTGCAAAGGCTCGCCAACGGTCGCTGCTCAAGCAGGATTAAACGTGCCAGCGCATCGCCGTTGTGTGAAGGCACACGAAGGGCCAGCGAGGAGGGGGGGGGGGCGTGGAGGGTGAGCTCGTGCTCAGGCAGCGATTGCAAACTTTTATAAAAAAACACCCGATGACTACGATTACTGCCTAATGAAAATTCCGAGCGCAGTTTCGTGTTGGGGTAAAAGCCAACTGTTTTTGAAAATTTGGTTTTTCGCAAGGTATCGATACGCCATAAAATCCTAATTGATTTATGCAAGGTACCCCGCTACACATCTGTAAGGTATTATGAGCACTTTGTTGCTGCTCCGTGTGGCTGATGACGATGAAGAATTATGGTTGAACCAGCTTACAGTGGGTGGGAAGCATTAAACCACACACCGTGCAATTAGCATTGTATGATGAATGGTTATCTTACTTTTCTGCGTCGCTCTATTACATCCGTTTAACGCGATTGCTTGCGTGACATGACGCCTGCATAGGGTTTTTTGCAAGTGAGTCTCAAGGGTCCGTGGCTCTGTGGTAGAATACTCGACTGCCACACAGAGGGCCCAGGCTCAATCCATGGTATCCTGGGTATTTTTCTTTCATTATATTAGGGGCGAAGCTCGTTAAAGCGGCACCCGTTCGTCCCCGTCGTAGTGTGTAACCAGTCTTATCGCTAGTACCAGATCTTGACCTCCAAGGTGGTATCGGTGGGAGATTTCTCCTGTGCGTTGTTGAACAATCAAAGATTCGCAGCGTGCGCGTTAACTAAAGCCGAATCCTTCTGTCTCTCATTCCCCATTAGCAGCCATTGGCATGTTCCAGTAGGAAACGTTAGTAGAAAGTGTAAGTGTTAGCTAAAAGCCGACTTCTTCTGTATCTCATTCCCATTAGCAGCCATTGTTTACCTCCAAGGTAGTGCCTGGTGAGATTTCTCCTGTGCGTGATTAAACAATGAAAATTTTGTTCAAAACGCCGTTGATTGATGAAATAAACCAACGAAAGACGCCAGATGTTTTCTAAAAGCAAAACGAAAAGAGGCCAGATGTTTTTTAAAGCAAAACGAAAAGACGCCAGCTGCTTAACGAAGACGCCAGATTTTTCTCCTCCTCCTAAAATTTTCGTCGAAAAGAATTTCTTGGCGAGGCGGGATTCGAACCCGCGTTTCCCACGATCCGAAGGCGAGCATCTTAACCACTCGGCTATCCAGGCACCTAGCAAAGCATAACATAGTCTCGTAATTATAATATTGCAAGGGCGTGGAAAGGAAAGTGCGGGTGAGTAGGTGTGAGGAGGAAGGAGAGAAAGAAGAAAAGCATAGCGTAGAAAGAATGAGAAAAATACAGATAAAGAAAGAAACAGAAACAATGAGAGAAGAAAAGAAAGAGCAAGAAAGAGAAAGTGATGTGACGCGAAAGAATATAGTGAGAAAGGAAGTCAGTAGGTGCAAAGGAGGATAGAAATAGAAAAGCATGACAGAATAAGCAAAGAGAATTGAGAGAAACAAATGTAGAAAGAGAAAAAAGTGAAAGAGAGCGAATCAAAGGAAAGAGAGTGAAAGAAATAGCGAGAGAGAGAGATAAAGATAAAAAGAGGAAGCAAGCAAGAACTAGAAAGAGAGAGAGGGAAAGGGAAGAAATAGAAAGAAAAATTGAAGGAGAAAGAAATAAATGGAAATAAAGACAGGAAAATAGGACAGGAAAAACTGAGAGAAAAAGAAAGAGAAGAAGAAAGAGAAACAACGAAGGATGCCCAGTTCCATACTTCTTTCAGGCTTGGCACCATTAGTGCGAAGCTGAATTAAAATTTTGCTTCTAAGTATTTGAAAAATATTCGAAAAATATTCGATTCAGTTCGCACTCAGACTTCAATATTGGGATTCACTTCGCACCCAAAATTTTTCTGTTCACACAGCTCTAAAGAAAAGTAAGCTCTTCCAAACTATGAAAAACCAAGTAAAGAAAGCAGAGAACATGAACATGTCTGACCATAGAGATCAAATAGAATTAACAGCACAGTCAAGGCTGATCAACAAGAATTAAGAAAGTAAGTAAAACATGGAACTGCAACTTAAAAAGATAAAGGAAGCAACAAAAAAATTCCGGAGCCTTTGCCCTATCGGGAAAATGGGGGCAAGCGAAGCTCAGTGTGCCTGGCATACTACTCTGCTTTCTTTCTTTGTATCGCATTGCACAACGCTCTCTCCTAACCATTTCCTTCCTCCATGCCGGGAATTGGACCCTCATCCATGTATTTAGCAGCGCAACACTTCAGTTGCTACAGCCAACAAGTCATGCGTTTATACCCAGGCAACAATGAAATGTGGCAACGTGAAATCACTAGTTACTTCGATAAAAGATTAGATTACTACATCGGGAACGGCTGATCACCAACAAGCACGTGGCTGGCATACCATCGAGGGCGTTATTTGTGTACACCCACATTTCTGTACACTCACGAGTGCTAGGTCTTTTTCCGGTCACCCTACAACACCAACTTGTCAGACATAAAAGCTTCGCTTAAAAAGTGGGCGGCATCAAAGCAGCTAAAAGGATACGCCACATGGGAAAAACTAAAATGTATGCACCGAACAATAAGCGAGGCAATGCTATTAGCGAATTCGATGACACAGTAAAGAGAGCAGGAGATTTCTGCTTTGAACTGCTAGTTGCAGATCAATCATCCAACTTGAGTGAGAATCAGAGTTTAATAAGATGCTTATGTACCATATGTAACCACTGATGAGTTCAGAAGGGCCTTGAAAGCCATCCCTGCAGAAAAGCAGCCACAGGAGATCGTACAACAGTTCATCTGATCAAATATGGAGGATATTGTATATTTAACAAGCTTGCAACACTCTATACACAACAACTTCAACTGTACGGCTTCACCTGTACAAGTGAGTTGAAAAAAAGTGCCAACATCAAAGATTTACACCAGAAAATAATTAATTTTAGATCCGCTGGCTTGCTTTCGGTATTAGTATATAATATAGTCACTAAGGTAATTTCAAACAGGGTGAAAACACCTCTACTTCAGTAAACCAAGATAGCAAGCCCGTTTCAGGAAGCTGATAATATTCGCTGAGGTTTTACGTGCCCAAATCAGGATATGATTACGAGGCACACCATAGTGGGGGTCTCCGGATTAATTTCGACCATCTAGGGCTCTTTAATGTGCACCTAAATCAACACACAGGTATTGTTTGCATTTTGCCCCCGTAGAAATGCATCCACCGTGGTCGGGAAGTGAACCGACACCCTTGTGCTACCACAGCAGGTTGTTTCAGGAAGAGGTATATCAATGACAAATCATAGCCATGTGATTAAGATCTGGTAAATAAAAAATGTGCCGAGTACAATGAATCACAGGAATACTGGCGACAAATCGCAACAAATGACTGAAGGCCGCAACTGGGAAAGCGTAAATACTAGAGGTGTGCGAATATTCGAAATTTCGAATATTTTTCGAATAGTGTTTCTTATTCGATTCGATTCGCACTGGAATTTTACTATTCGAACTTCCCAAAAACAAATACAGTCAACGCCCAATTGAAAGTGACCCCATCAAATTTTTATTATGCTTCACCTCATTACACCCCGGCATTGCAGCAAAGCTGCCTTTCAAGCTCCGTTACGGTCGAACTTTGTCAAGAGACAGTCAACGTCCGATTGAAAGTGGTCCCTAGATTTTTAATATGCTTCACCTCATTACACCGCGGTACTGCGGCAAAGCTGCCTTTCAAATTCCGTTACGGTCGATCTTTGCCAGGACACAGTCAACGTCCGATTGGAAGTGGTCCCTAGATTTTCAATATGCTTCACCTGATCACACCCCCGTACTGCGGCAAAGCTGCCTTTCAAGCTCTGCTACGGTTGCAAATGTATTAACTCAAGAAAACGCTGGTTCCAACATGGAGATGAAAGGTGTGGCAGAGTTGGGGGCTCAATTAATGCTGTTTTGGACCCGAAATTTGGGCAGGAAGTGCGAAAAATTAGACGCCGAAGCTTTTTAGCATCCGAAATTTCAGATGTTCTTATATATCGACGTCTACAAGGCAGATTTGGAACTCCGGACTTGAAGCGAGCACACCCTTGTCCGCCACACATCAGTTGGGCTTCCACAGAAGTTGAAAGAGGAGGAGAGGCTGAGGAAATGGCATCTTTGCCTATCACGTGTAAAGTGTTGTCGGCAACACTTTGGTTGCACCAAATCATGTAGATAAATAGAATTCGGCCTCTACATTGCCTCATTCTTGATAAGACAACTATGAAACACCACCCCGCCAGTGTTTCATCAACCTAGCGAAAAGAAACACTTTCTGATGCTATCTCATAAGAATATGCTTAGGAATCCTCTCTAACATTTCTTTCTGCAATTTCGCTTCGAAGTATTCGAAAAATGTTCTAGAAATATTCGAGAAATATTCGAAAAATATTCGATTCGATTCGCACTCACACTTCAATATTCGAATTCGCTTCGCACCCAAAATTTTGCTATTCGCACAGCTCTAGTAAATACACAAAAAAAGATAATGCTGTCGAGAGAACAAGAATTCAAGACTGGCAACCAGCTTTTAGAGTCAGTGCAAGAGTATGCATACCTAGGTCACTTAATAACAGGGGAGTCGGCTCATGCAAACGAAATTCATCAAAGAATAAGATTGGTCTGGAGCACATATGGCAGGTATACACAGATCTTTATCGGCAATTTACCGCTGTCCCTGAAGCAAAAAGTGTACAATCATCTTGGAAGCATTCCAGTATCGAAATGTACTGCTATATTGGCATATGGCCTGTTCTAACATATGGGGCAGAAACTTGGAAAATAACAAAGAAATGCTACAAAAAGTTAACGACCACATGATGTGTGATGGAACGGAAAATGATAGGCATTACATTGAAGGGACGCTAAAGGTAAATAACACTTTATGTCAGAGTGAAAGCTCAATGTGTGACAACGTCTAAAATGGCAATATTATCAACAGCAGTGCCCTACTTACCGAGAAATTAAGCTAAATGTATCACACGACGTGCTCCACGAGTGGGGTATTTTGGAAATGATCCCGATGACGTGAGAGCGTCTGACTACAATTAATCACTAGTAATCAAACCAGCTGCAATAAAAAAAGAACTTTCCGTGTATCAAGACGTGTCATAACATGCTGCTTGTTCATTTCTGTTTGACTCATGGAAAAAAAGAACCTCTCTGGCGTTGCCATGGGGAACGGCGCGCGTGGTTCAAAGGTTCCGTTTTTGCCGAACTGCGCTTTGCCCGGCGCCCGGCTTGGCTCAGCGGTCGCGTCTCAGTGGCAGTTTCGGTCTCCCGTACTGCCGCGTGTGTTTTGCATCCTCGTGAAAGTCGCTCCGACAGAAAGTTCGACAAAATGCCGCATGCATGTGATGTTGCCGGATGCCCGAATGGTGCACGCCGTTGTGCAGTAAAGGCGGGCAACGTTGGGCACGGCAACAGTGACGTCAGAAAGACTGCTTTCAGGCGGATGATTTGACGTGCGCTAACGCGTTGCGGACCACTAAAACGTGATTTTATTTCAAAATAAGCACTTCCTTGGCACAAAAGTGGCACTACGAGGTTTCTAGACTGCTATTTCAACAATCAACGTCGACTTAATATTTGCCTTTACTGTCCCTGTAAGAGATGGGAAAAGAACAGAGGTGATCGGAGAATGAACAGGGGTAGCCGATATCACAGTTGTCAATAAAAGAAAATAGAGCTGGGTAGGCCACGTAGTTTGTAGGACAATTGTAAAACTAGAATTGCTATAATCGGTTTCAACATAAGAAAAAAATGTGCGCTACACCCACAGCACTGCAGTGCGCCTGCCCTTCAGCTGTGAAAGACAGTCATGCTAGCTGATTGCCGCTCTAACGGTAAGTACTTTTCCTCGACTAATGTAAATAACGCATCATAAGACATTAAAGTTCATTACTGCCTAAAGCATTACGTTTGGCTGAGCAGCAATGTCGGAATCCCTGACAAAATTCACCAGGACGTTCAAGTTTCTGGCCTAAAACCAGTGACAAAACGTGTGTCTGTATCGGAAAGTCAACTGTCCGAAACAGTGGAGAAGTGCTTGACATCACGAAAATGGGTAGGACAAACACGGGCACTCTTCACTTCATCCACATCCTGTTTACGCTATACCTATTTTCTTCTAGTAACGAACCAACTAGCTCAGCAACAAGCCCTATTAGAAGAGGTGATAAAACAAGAAAATCTGCAGGCATAAAAAGCTTGTGAAAGACGGGGTCAATTGAAGTTAACTGGGAGAAGCCATCATCCTGCAGAGGACATAAAAGATAGACTGATAATGGTGATATCATGGGGAACACATCAGTCAGGATATCCATTCATTTACGTGTTTCTCAATGAGACAATCTCAAAGGCTTATTGAAGCACTACAACATCAGTGGAAACAAAAAAAAAAGAGAGAGAGAAGCACCAGTTGTTCGCAGAGTGGAAGTCATACTATACTTTTCACACAAAATGCATTTGCATACACTACACAAATGAATGTTTCCAGATTAAGCAGAGTACAACAGTTTGCACAGCAACCCCATAAGCTTCCTCCCACCTTTGAAGCCTCGCACGTTTCAGTTTTGAACATGTGCATATTCTGTTTTATCTACTGCGGACACACATATCTGTTCTTTATGTTCCAATCATCCTATAATCCTAAAAGTCGTGTTACCAGAAAGACCAATCCTGTGTTCAGGAACCATTGTTCCATCATTACCTTCACAATCAATGCAACCACCCACAGTAGCAAGGCACATGCATATAGCCAGGGAATCGTACTCAGAATGTGGTTCCCCTGCCTAAAAACTTGTCCCCCATGAGACACTTGGCATGAGATGTGAGAGAACACCTGTCTGCCCAATCCCCCACCTGTCTCTGCCTCTGTATTCGAAATGGGTAATACTGTCCTGCACACATCAGTGATCAAGGATGTGCCCTTTCCTCCTGCCTCTACTCCTCCCCCTTTGGGAAAAGATTTGTGTCCATGATGGTGGTAACACAAAGCTTTGCTTTCTGCTGAACCCCTGTTTCAATCTTTCCATGTTTCATTCGGTGTGGTTTTCAGGAGCAGTGAGCCGGCTTTTAAGTGGCCGACGGTATACTAGTTTGCACGTTACAGGAGAGCCAACTGAAACTCACACCTCCGACAATGTTATGAAACCCCCTCCAACTTGAACAACACTTCTAAAGCTTCTGCATGATAAAGTGTGATCTTGTTGATTCTGAACGTAAACATGGAACATTGATTCAGGAACACAAAATTGGTCCTTCTGGGAACGTCCCCTCTAAGATTATAGAATACTAATTGAAGATAAAGAACACTGCAAGTATTCACAGTAGATAGAACATTACACATGCACTTTCATAGCTGACACATGGGAAGTATCCAAGATGTATAGGGTCTTCTGCATGAATTCTAGGGTTCAGTTTAAGCAGGTTACATTCTATTGCAAATGATCACACAGTCGGCATGGGTATTTGTTCTGTACTACCTATTGCATAATGATAAAAGGGATGCCGGTTGAAAAAAGACCTCCCCCCTTTTGTTTCTGAAGACAAGGGGGGCTCAAGATCCCTGTATCTGAGGACCATAGATGGAACAGGAAGAATGCCAGTAAAAACTTTCAAAACCAGTTTATTTTCCTAAGAAACTGTTTTCAGTGTTATGTACAAATCTTCCATTGCTAAGCTAGAGGGTATCTTGTGACATTCACTAGCTCCTACCCATTGCTTCAAAGGGTGTTCAAAGGGTGTTAAGCCTGCGGCTGCAAAAGAATAAAAAAAAGAGCAATAATAATCACAGGCAATATTCAGCAACATAGGAACAAGATTAGAAAAGTGCTCTAGTGGTTTGTTGGCAACTCATAACTGCACAGGCAATTCAACTGCAGAAATTACCAACTAGGCATGTCAGGATAGTAGTAGCCCAAGTGACATGTCCGTAATGTATAAGTACACCATTGAACAATTACGATTATGCATGTAGTACATCGTTTGTTTATCCTGTGTGCTTTGTTTTTTTTGTAACATTTTTAGTATGTAGCAAACAAACGCCGGAGTTTGTGGTGTCTTGACTTCTCTCTTGCGTCCACGTTTGCATGCCCTGTCTCTTTAACATGAATACTTACCAACTAGCTCAGCACTCTGTTATTCAAAGGTTGTACATGTTCAAAAGATGAGCGACAGGCAGCCGCGCGATTCCAACAATTTGCAGATGATGAAAGGTTAACGCCCGCAGACCTGCGGTGTCAATGTAATGAACGCAGAAAAAAAAAAGGTGCCGTAGCGCAAAGCCACCGACTAACTTTCCAGACCTCCTCCATTATGCGGACTTCGCCGTGGTACCACATTGCGTAGAAACTATACACTGAACAGCTATGTATTAAAATTAGAGCTGTGCGAATAGCAAAATTTTGGGTGCGAAGCGAATTCGAATATTGATGTGTGAGTGCGAATCGAATCGAATATTTTTCGAATATTTCTAGAATATTTTTCGAATACTTCGAAACGAAATTGCAAAAAAATTAAGTTAGAGAGGATTCCTAAGCATATTCTTATGAGATAGCAGCATGAAAGTGTTTCTTTTCGCTAGGTTGAAGCGCAGTGTAGAGGCCAATTGTATTTATCTACATGATTTGGTGCAACGAAAGTGTTGCCGACAACACTTTACACGTGGTAGGCAAACATGCCATTCCCTCAGCCTCTCCTCCTCTTTCATCTTTTGTGGAAGCCCAACTGATGTGGCGGACAAGGGTGTGCTCCCGTCCGGAGTTCCAAATCTGCCTCGTAGACGTCGATATAAAAGAACATCTGTAATTTTGGATGCTAAAAAGCTTCGGCTTCCGATTTTTCGGACTTCCTGCCCAAATTTGAGGTCCAAAACAGCATTAATTGAGCCCCCAACTCTGCCACATCTTTCATCTCCGTGTTGGAACCAGCGTTTTCTTGAGTTAGTACATTTGCGACCGTAGCGGAGCTTGAAAGGCAGCTTTGCCGCAATGCCGGGATGTGATGAGGTGAAGCATATTGAAAATCTAGGGACCACTTCCAATCGGACGTTGACTGTCTCTTAGCAAAGTTCGACCGTAACGGAGCTTGAAAAGCAGCTTTGCCGCAATACCAAAATGTGATGAGGTGAAGCATAATAAAACTCTAGGGACCACTTCCAATCGGACGTTGACTGTAACGAAGCTTGAAAGGCAGCTTTGCGGCAATGAAGGGGTGTGATGAGGTGAACTATATTGAAAATCTAGGGGCCCACTTCCAATCCGACGTTGACTGTGTCTTGGCAAAGTTCGACCGTAACGGAGCTTGAAAGGCAGCTTTGCCGCAATACGAGACTGTAGTGAGGTGAAGCATTTATAAAACCTGAAGGGGTCACTTTCAATCGGACGGTGACTGGTCCTTTGCTTGGCGGGTGGCCTCCTGCAGGTCACCCACGGCCAAGGAGTCGACGCACTCGAACGGCAGCAGCAGCGCCATCTGGTACGATGGCGCTGCTGAGAGCAGTTTGGTTCCCAAGAGAGAGAACGAGAATAAAATGAGAGAAAGGCAAGGAGGTCAACCAGAATTATGGCATCCGGTTTGCTACCCTACACAAAGGGGAGGGGGGAAAGGGACAGAAAGGTGGAAAGGGAAGCGAATTGATTTCCGGTGTGAAGACGGTTCGGGCCGGCATTCTAGCACACATTCAATAAAGGACGCTGATGAGAGAAAAAAAAATTCTCTAACATTAGTCAAGTCATATTCCACAATATCGAAAGCACTATTTGTTGATTCATGGGTTGGCTAGATGCCATTTTGTCTGTATTGTCTCCCGATCTCAACATGACTTGGTTCAGTTACCATAAAAAAAATCAAATGCTACCTGTCATTTATGTTTCGCCATAAGTGCAATAAGCAGCATCTTCTCAAAGTCCGGATATTTTCCTGCTTTCGGCCTTTAAAAGCTTTTCCTGATCGATATGCAGCTGAAGAGCTCTGTTAGTGCTACTCGCGGTCACAGTCCTTGAGCTCGCAAAAATGGCAAGACGCAGTTTTCTTTAGCGTGAAAAATAACTGTCCCTTGTGACGAGCTTTGATATGAAAGCAGCACGCCACCAAATGCACTTCATTAGGAAGAGATACGATGCATACAGGTTGCAGTTGTGCAAAAAATTAACCGACTCACAACAAAATGTGCTCTGTCCCCATCTTCTGATGTTCATGACACTGGATCTGATCCCTCTGACTGAAGGCTTCCGCCAATTCAGTTTCGGTTTCGTACTCGAGTCTTACGTGCAAGCAATGTTTGGACTCATTTTATCAGAAAAGAGGTGTGCGTTAGATTAATCTTTTTAAAGGTCAGAATAACGATTCGCTCCTACTACCTCCAATTAAATGCTTGGCTGTCATTTTGTAATGTACAGCAAACTCTCATTAATTCAAACTTGAAGGGACTTCAGGATTTTGTTTGAGTTATCAGGAGTTCTCACAAACATGACTCGGGGCAACATAACAAGTAGTAGTGTTGTGATGTCGATTGCTCCCCAGTGCCGCAGCAACATCATAGACAGCTCTTCACAATTGTCAGTAATGCTTTTAGACATAAGTGATCATACTGGTACTCGTTATTTTACAAGCCGTGCACACGAGTGTAAATAAGGGATGAAATGGGTTCTGTCTCGCAACAGCTTCTAGCCCTTTTCATTACGAAATGGCACTCGGATGACCAACTGCAACTGCACAAAGAAATGAAAGCCGAGGAAATGGAGCTCAAACTTTTATTTCATGGAAATAGTTAAATATTTACTTTAAGCACCTAAAAACCCACCTGGGGTGTAGTCCTTTCCCTCTGATGACACATTTTTTTTTAGATCTTGATTCAGTTTTAAAGGGACCGACAACTGCCCAGAATATGAAATGAGTTGACTCCACTGATGTAAAGATTGTCCGTTGCACTGACTCAAACCAACCCTGTTTTAAAGACGATAGTCTTTCTTGGGGAACTTAAACGCAGAAATTTTGGTCTGTCTTTCTGTCTGTCTGTCTTTCTGTTTGTCGGCATGTCCCTCGATTCAGCCACTCGGCCAAAGTTGAACCACTTGCCCAAGGGCCAGCCGTCTTGAACTCGAGGTTTTTGACACTTCCTAAACTGTACCTTCATTATTTTACCTTTCTTTGGCAATAGTCCTTTCAAAATTAAACAGCCACACTTTTTGCAAAGCCAGGAAGTGTTTACAAGACAGCACGTAAAAAATTGGAAAAAAATGCCTTAAGAATGGCACGAAACCTATTTACACCAGTATAACAGAAAACGCTGTAAAACAGCCGAGATGATTGTCAGGCGGCCGCACCGAATACGGTGGTGCCATTCGGGCCTGGTAAGATCAACTTACGACAAAATCAATGAGGCTGTGACATGTATACGTTGTAAGTGTAGAGGTTTGTGGTGCACACAAAATCTTTACACATTTTATGCTGGCTGTTTCAAGAAATGTGCCCTAAAATCCTCAAAAATAAGGGAAATGCTATCCTTACTCACAGTCTTTATAATTACTTCTATGTGGCGACAGATATCCAAAGATGACTAAAGACTACTGATATGAAAGTAATTATTTTTAAAGTTATATAACACAGGCGGTCGGGTCAAATGGAAGAACTGAAGTCCTGCAAAGAGCAAATCACTGCTTTCAGAATAAAGGAGCGAAAACTCTAAGGAATTAACTGAATATACGTCACAGCCTGTGCATTGGAAAGGGTAATGCTCAGCAAGTAGGCTTTACATCGTTTCTCAGCACACAAATTGTTTTATTAGCACCATTTCCCCCTTACGTAAATTGTTTTCAAGCTGGTACTTGCGACAGTTTATGAATTCATGAGATTTCTTATGTTTGTATTATTCGATCATTCTAATTTATACAACCGAGACATCTATAACGACCGAGACATTTTAAATAACCTAGAGGACGGGGTGTACCGCCGTTAAGACCAAGGACATGGGTTGGGCGCCGTCTGCGCGGAACGCATTTTCATGGAAACAAAATGTAAACACAAAGCCAGTGTCATCATCATCATCATCAGCCTGTCTACGCCCACTGCAGGGCAAAGGCCTCTCCCATGTTCCGCCAATGAACCCGGTCCTGTGCTTTCTGCTGCCACGTTATACCTACAAACTTCTTGATCTCATCTACCCACCTAATTTTCTGTCTCCCCCTCACGCGTTTGCCATTTCTTGGAACCACCGTACTTTGATTTAGATGCGCCTTGAAGAGCCCCAGCTGGTGATCCCGGTTTGACTTCTACGCGGGCATATACATGTAGTCCGGCCGCCACATGAAATCCCGTCTATGCCCCTGCACCTGATTACATATTGGTAACCTGTCCGAAAGGCCCAGAGTCTGATGTCAATGAAAGACTGACACAGCTGTGATGACATCCAGGTGCTTACCTCGGGCTCTCTTCGACCATCACGCAGTGACTGGTGTGTCTGCTCTTTTGACCCTACGTAGACGTATAAATAAAACTTGTAACTGGGCGAGTTGGTTCATACTTGAAGGTCAAAACTGGTAAGCGCCACATGTTGAAAGTAGCGCCTGTGCATGTTCAGTCTTCCTGTGTCCCTGTCTTGTTTATTTGCGCTTACCAGTTTTTGCCTTCTAGACGTATAAGTGTATTTCATGTGCAGTGCCAAACATACATGACAGAAAATGACTATGATCTCGCTTCAGTATTTTGGAGAGGGTCAGCATCAGATTACAGGCATATCAAATACAATACATCTAGTTCATACAGGCAAAGCATATATACACGAAAAGTCGAGCCGGGACATATCGAACTCGAAGGGGGATTGCGAGATAGTGAGATGTACCAGTAACTAAATACTGTCACGGGGCGTCCTTGTTTCCAGAATCCATGCAAGGCGAGGGTGCAGCGGACAGGATTTATTGCTACATAGGCGAACTTGTGCTTTGCATAATAAACAGAAAAGAAACTAGCCTAAACAGGGCGGCATCTATAGGAACGGCTGCTGCCAAACAAAAGCACATCCTAGAGCTTATGTGCTGCCAGTATTTATCCGCTATCAAGCATAGGTCGGCAAAAAATGTGCAGCCCACTCAGACTCACTCATGAAATATATTTTGCCCTCAAGCTCACTCAGACTCACCAAAATTTTATTCAACTGAACTCACTCGGACTCAGACTCACTGAAATTTTTCTCAGCCGGACCCACTCGGACTCAAACTCAGCAAAATATTACTCACTCGGACTCACTCAAACTCAGACTCCCGGCTATACCCGAGTCTGAGTGAGTCGACTCATGAGTCCGTTAGCGTATAATTGGCTTTTTTACCAAGGTGTCAATGCTCTTTAACACCAATATCTCGCATATTTGGTGTATATATGCTCTACTTCGCATCTTTTGATATTGAACCTTCAAATATGAATTATCAGTGGTTGCAATTCAGTAAGGACATTTTTATTGAAAGTGCTGACTCACACGAGATATTTTTATAAAGAACTTCCTGTGAAAGAGTTCGCGGGGGGAGGTCAACCTGCCCCCCTCCCCCTCTTCTACGTAACTCACGCCTCTGACTCTGATTAATAAATATTGAGCTGTCGTATGAACGCTAAAGCTTTGAAGTATGTGTGAGTCGGCGGGAGTATAGACATGAGCCGACATAAGGCTAATAGTAATGCTGACGTTGTGTAGATAGAACCATAGGTCGGCAAAGAAGTGTGGAGCTCACTCAGACTCACTCAAGAAATACATTTTGCGCTATAGGGCTCACTCGGACTCAGACTCACCAAAACTTCCCTCTACCGGACTCACCCGGACTCAGACTCAATAAAATGTTTCTCATCCGGACTCACCCGGACTCAAGCTTACCACTATATTACTCACCCGGATTCATTCAGACTCAGACTCACAGCTCAATCTGAGTCTGAGTGAGTCGACTCATGAGTGATTTTGCCGACCTACGCTATCAAGTAACACAAGGGAAGCGCATACGTGTCATCAGCTATTGTCCTGCCCCATACAATAGACCCATCAGAAGTCTAAAACTTATCTCAGTAGGCTCTAAGCTGTGTGGGTCAAGTAACAGCTGTCGCTCAATGGTTGCATCTGTGAAGCCCATAGTGGCACTTGGCAATATACAGTATTTTCGTTGTGGTGCTTGACAAAGGGTTCCGGAGCTTGACTGCTGACCCGACTGTCATGTGATTGAATCCCGATCGCAGCGGTCCCATTTCGATGAAGGTGAAATGCTTGGTGCCCGTGTGCCTACACTTAGGTGCACATTGAAGAACCCCATGCGGTCGAAATTTTCACAGCCCTCCACTACGGCGTCTCACCAAATTGACCGCGCGATTATGAGAGACGCCGTAGTGGACGGGCTCCAAAAATTCACCTCTGTAAACTTGCGAAAATTCATTTTCGTATATATACAGAGGTGTCCTATATTAAGCTAGAAATGTCTATCCAATGTCTCGATACTCACCAAACCAGCAAGCCGCGAATCTGCGCAGAACCAAATAAACATTTTCAATGCTATTAGCGGCTACATTTTTGCACAAAGTGTGCTTTTGTAAGAAGCTCACTATGTGGACAAAATCTTGTCCTAGTCTATACTGGCCAATTTGAAGCCTGGAAATTTCAGAGTATGCAAGTACATAGAGATTCGTCGCTGCAAAGCGGAAATACAGAGGCATTTAATTATTCGTGGTGTTTCATGGAGTCCGCTTTCATGCTGCGTGGAAGCGTGCGAGCAAAGACGGCTGTAGTAAATTGTAGCCGCCCTAGCTGGAGGCTGAACGTCTGGGAACATTCGAGGGTTAATTTGTAGTCATTGATGCAGCTGTCACTACAACTTTGCACTACAAGGTCAGCGCAAGTTTACACTAGCTGAAGTGTAAAACTCCACTCTAGAACCATGAGAAACCAAACACCATTTATGTGTAACCTGTTCAACTGAACAGAGCATTGGTAACCCAAAAGTAAGGTTATACTCCTTTGGGTTAACTCTACGCATGCTATTTCTCGTCAGAAAAATAATGTTTATGTTCATCACGTTAGTTACACCCCATTAGGAGGCATCCACTTCTCAGATGCAAAGACACACGGGCAAACCGGATCAGGTATAAACTGCTCGATAGCGGCACGCAGAATAGTTGAGCATTCGAACGAAAAAAACTGGGAAAGATTACAACCGGAATCACTACAGACGTCGGTAACAGAATCAAGTTTTCTTGTAGCAAAAATGGAACAAGGGTGCACAAAAGGAAAACAAACACTGAGCGCTTTCTGTGTTTGTCTTTTCTTTGCCCAGCTAGGTCATTGTGCCATTTACGCTATGAGAAAAATTGATTATGTCGCACCAACGACCCCAAACTACTACACTGTAGGTAGCAGACACTCACAGAGCCACAGCAGCGGCCACGATGATGATGGTCACGAAAACCAGGATCTTCGTCTCCCCGCAAATCGTGATTTGGACTATGGAGATTAAACAGGGAATTAGTTCGCCGACACCAAGCAATCATTGTGCAAGTGTGTTAGTAACAATGAAGTCGCCTAAAGCTGGCAGAGGCTGTGGATTATCATTACGTGCTGAACGCAACAACACTTGATAGTCAGCTGTATATTAGACCGAATCACTTTGTGATGCGTGAATGCCCTTTTACGCAGTGTTCCTTTTCACACAGAAAGAGCCACAACCAACACGTGCGTGCGGGCCACTCAAGTGCTTTTGCAATGCTAGCCATCTTTTTGCAGGTTATTTACATGACAATTCACAGCACTGACATTGGTACACCGGCTTCCATAACGCAGACAAATGTACCTACCGCAGTCCGTGCACGTCACTTTCTTGTGACCTAACCGAGAGAAACAAAATTATCCAATGTCACAAATACATGAACACACGCATATATATATATATATATATATATATATATATATATATATATATATATATATATATTGCTCATAAGCCCCTGACGAAGACCGGTCCACCGGTCGAAACCGTTGGCAAATAAAATTAAGATAAGCGCTTAGTTGCGTCTCTTCACTTCCCAATATTAAGGAGAACTAACAGACAATAATGCCAAGGAAAGTACAGGGGATGTTCTTAGTAGTAAATGTAAGGTAAATGTGAAGAAAGAAAAGTGGACGAAAAGATAACGCGTCCGATGCTCTACCAACTGAGCTACCGCGGCAGTCATCCCCCCGTCCACTTTATGGGGTATATATGAACATTAAACGTGGGAGTGTCAGTCAGCGCCGCCAGTAGCCATGACGGCGAGTGTTGAACACTATTTTTTTTTTGGCGTCACGTGGGGAGGGCGCTGCGGTCGCCGATGGGAGCGGACGTGCTTCACATCGGCTCCTGCTATTATGCCAAATTAACGCACTGTTAATTTGCAGTTACCGCGGTATAAGTGGTACCAAAGTGTGCGCGAAGGTGCGGGGCATTGATTTTCTCGATTTAAGAGGACTTTTCTCTGGTGCCGTGCAAACTTTTCGCTGGGCCTAACGTAGGCCTACCTCGAGTACGCTCACTAACCAGAGATGGCGCTGCCTGTCAAGAGCAGCAGCGCTGCTAAGCGTTGCTTGGGAAGCCGATATGACTTGCAACACGGGAGCGCGTGGCCTCATGAGTTCAAAGGTTGTGCATGGCCTCAACTTGTTTTCATTTCAGCAACTAAACGATATTTTCTTATTTAGAATCATCCCCGAGTGTGAGGACAGCGTTCAATTATGAAAATAAGGGCTAGTGGAAGCCATGAGCAGTCTTTCAACTCGTGAGGCCACGCGCTCCCGTGTTGCAATATTGAGCGCGACTATAGTAAATCCATACAAGTGTGAAGTTCTTCAGCCTTGCAAGGAAGGGAGAGCTGTGCGAAGCAGTTCAATACCACAACAACACTGCTGTATTCTGTAGCAGTAATAGCAAATGAGTTCTACGGAATCTCACACACAAAAAAAATTATTTGAAAACGAATTGCGATTTCGTGCTATGCAGTCATAGGTGCACAACATACAAAATTATCAGAAAAATTAGAAACATCAAGTATACAGCTTTTCTTATCTTTCGTGGAATCGACCATATATCACAGATGATATTATAAAGAAAAATGAGCATATTTATCATGGCCCAACTAACCTGCACAATATTTTTTTTTTTAAATTGAAACAAGGCACGTGCAAATGTCATTCTCTTTGGTTCAAATAGAATGAACAAGTCTGCAGTCAACTAGACTCACCTTGTCGACCCCAAGCATTTGGATCTGCGACATTGGAGGCGTTCACAGCATTACGCCACAGCAGTTCTGCGGCTCGCGTGTCAGCGGTCTTATCTTTTGAGCTCTACAGTACCATCAGATAAACATGAACTCAAAGAAAGCAAGTTACAAGACAAGTGCAGGACTTGAAACTGAGCTTCATTTAAAGGGGTACTGACACAAAATTTCGCGCCGAGATAGCCTGCTGGATCGATTTCCGTGTACGTGCGTGCACCATCTGCGAAATATCGACAGCGAATAAAGCTTGGAAGGTATTTTATATGAATATTGAAGTTCGCGTGCGCGATCCAGCATTATAGGGCGCACCTATTGTATTGACACCCTCGGAGGTGACCCGAGGTGACCCCCCTACTTCCCATACGTAACCGTTGTAGCCGGTACAACAAGTTGTGATGACGTCGTAGCCGCCATTTTTGTTTTGACGCGCTCGCCGCTGCGCTGTTGGTGTCTCAAGGAAATCGTCGCCAACAGACGACGATGAGGAGGACGACGACAACGAGGACGATGAAGGCGACGTCATCGCGCAGCACGTGCGGCAAGCGTGCGAATGCGAGGAGACGACGCGAACAGCGCGGAAGTGCGTCACACTTCTATGTGCTGACGTGATCGAGCGCTGCAGCCGCTAGGGTGGTGATAGTTGCACCCGGAGGCTTCGTTTTGAAACCGAAACTGACACTGGTCGGTAATGAGGAGCCTGTAATTAATTATCTGTCGCGCGCTGCAGCAAACGATGTGCCGTGTTATGACTAACAGGCCCCCAGCAACACATTACAGCAAAAAAACGCGAGGCCAAAGTTTTTGTGTCAGTACCCCTTTAAAGGCAATCCTGCAACCTCGAGTTCCCTGTGCATGCTTCATCATTTCGGCGACTATAGAATTCTTTCAACCCGATCTATGTCAAAGATGACTACATTTATTGGTCAACGTGCACCAATATAATCTGAAAACATAAGAAAACCAGAGAAGAACAAATAAAAGATTGCAGGAAACCAACAGGTCCTCATAGACACAGTACAGCAGAAACTAAAAAAAAAAACGAAAAAAAAACACAGACAGATGTGCTGGAACTCTGAAATTGCCACCTCTTCATCTCTTAGAAGGACTGGAGGGCTTACTCACGCAGGAGTCCGCACCATTTCGAGGTTTTTGACACTTCCTAAACTGTACCTTCATTATTTTACCTTTCTTTGGCAATAGTCCTTTCAAAATTAAACAGCCACACTTTTTGCAAAGCCAGGAAGTGTTTACAAGACAGCACGTAAAAAATCGGAAAAAAATGCCTTAAGAATGGCAAGAAAGCTATTTACACCAGCATAACAGAAAACGCTGTAAAACAGCCGAGATGATTGTCAGGTGGCCCCACCGAATAAAGGTGGTGCCATTCGGGCCTGGTAAGATCAACTTACGACAACATCAATGAGGCTGTGACATGTATACGTTGTAAGTGTAGAGGTTTGTGGTGCACACAAAATCTTTACACATTTTATGCTGGCTGTTTCAAGAAATGTGCGCTAAAATCCTCAAAAATAAGGGAAATGCTATCCTTACTCACAGTCACAGTCACTTCTATGTGGCGACAGATATCTAAAGATGACTAAAGACTACTGATATGAAAGTAATTATTTTTAAAGGTATATAACACAGGCGGTCGGGTCAAATGGAAGAACTGAAGTCCTGCAAAGAGCAAATCGCTGCTTTCAGAATAAAGGAGCGAAAACTCTAAGGAATTAACTGAATATACGTCACAGCCTTTGCATTGGAAAGGGTAATGCTCAGCAAGTAGGCTTTACATGGTTTCTCAGCACACAAATTGTTTTATTAGCACCATTTCCCCCTTACGTAAATTGTTTTCAAGCTGGTACTTGCGACAGTTTATGAATTCATGAGATTTCTTATGTTTGTATTATTCGATCATTCTAATTTATACAACCGAGACATCTATAACGACCGAGACATTTTAAATAACCTAGAGGACGGGGTGTACCACCGTTAAGACCAAGGACATGGATTGGGCGCCGTCTGCGCGGAACGCATTTTCATGGAAACAAAGTGTAAACACAAAGCCAGTGTCATCATCATCATCATCATCAGCCTGTCTACGCCCACTGCAGGGCAAAGGCCTCTCCCATGTTCCGCCAATGAACCCGGTCCTGTGCTTTCTGCTGCCACGTTATACCTACAAACTTCTTGATCTCATCTACCCACCTAATTTTCTGTCTCCCCCTCACGCGTTTGCCATTTCTTGGAACCACCGTACTTTGATTTAGATGCGCCTTGAAGAGCCCCAGCTGGTGATCCCGGTTTGACTTCTACGCGGGCATATACATGTAGTCCGGCCGCCACATGAAATCCCGTCTATGCCCCTGCACCTGATTACATATTGGTAACCTGTCCGAAAGGCCCAGAGTATGATGTCAATGAAAGACCGACACAGCTGTGATGACAGCCAGCTGCTTACCTCGGGCTCTCTTCGACCATCACGCAGTGACTGGTGTGTCTGCTCTTTTGACCCTACGTAGACGTATAAATAAAACTTGTAACTGGCCGAGTTGGTTCATACTTGAAGGTAAAAACTGGCAAGCGCCACATGTTGAAAGTAGCGCCTGTCCATGTTCAGTCTTCCTGTGTCCCTGTCTTGTTTATTTGCGCTTACCAGTTTTTACCTTCTAGACGTATAAGTGTATTTCATGTGGAGTGCCAAACATACATGACAGAAAATGACTATGATCTCGCTTCAGTATTTTGGAGAGGGTCAGCATCAGATTACAGGCATATCAAATACAATACATCTAGTTCATACAGGCGAAGCATATATACACGAAAAGTCGAGCCGGGACATATCGAACTCGAAGGGGGATTGCGAGATAGTGAGATGTACCAGTAACTAAATACTGTCACGGGGGCGTCCTTGTTTCCAGAATCCATGCAAGGCGAGGGTGCAGCGGACAGGATTTATTGTTACTTAGGCGAACTTGTGCTTTGCAGAATAAACAGAAAAGAAACTAGCCTAAACAGAGCGGCATCTATAGGAACGGCTGCTGCCAAACAAAAGCACAACCTAGAGCTTATGTGCTGTCAGTATTTATCCGCTATCAAGCATAGGTCGGCAAAAAATGTGGAGCCCACTCAGACTCACTCATGAAATATATTTTGCCCTTAAGCTCACTCAGACTCACCAAAATTTTACTCAACCGAACTCACTCGGACTCAGACTCACTGAAATTTTTCTCAGCCGGACCCACTCGGACTCAAACTCAGCAAAATATTACTCACTCGGACTCACTCAAACTCAGACTCGCGGCTATACCCGAGTCTGAGTGAGTCTGAGTGAGTCGACTCATGAGTCCGTTAGCGTATAACTGGCTTTTTTACCAAGGTGTCAATGCTCTTTAACACCAATATCTCGCATATTTGGTGCTCTACTTGGCATCTTTTGATATTGAACCTTCAAATATGAATTATCAGTGGTTGCAATTCAGTAAGGACATTTTTATTGAAAGTGCTGACTCACACGAGATATTTTTATCAAGAACTTCCTGTGAAAGAGTTCGCGGGGGGAGGTCAACCTGCCCCCCCCCCCTCTTCTACGTAACTTACGCCTCTGACTCTGATTAATAAATATTGAGCTGTCGTATGAACGCTAATGCTTTGAAGTATGTGTGAGTCGGCGGGAGTATAGACGTGAGCCGACATAAGGCTAATGTAATGCTGCCGTTGTGTAGATAGAACCATAGGTCGGCAAAGAAGTGTGGAGCTGACTCAGACTCACTCAACACATATATTTTGTGCTATAGGGCTCACTCGGACTCAGACTCACCAAAACTTCCTTCTACCGGACTCACCCGGACTCAGACTCAATAAAATGTTTCTTATCCGGACTCACCCGGACTCAAGCTTACCACTATATTACTCACCCGGATTCATTCAGACTCAGACTCACGGCTCAATCTGAGTCTGAGTGAGTCGACTCATGAGTGAGTTTGCCGACCTATGCTATCAAGTAACACAAGAGAAGCGCATACGTGTCATCAGCTATTGCCCTGCCCCATACAATAGACCCATCAGAAGTCTAAAACTTATCTCAGTAGGCCCTAAGCTGTGTGGGTCAAGTAACAGCTGTCGCTCAATGGTTGCATCTGTGAAGCCCACAGTGGCACTTGGCAATATACAGTATTTTCGTTGTGGTGCTTGACAAGGGGTCCCGGAGCTTGACTGCTGACCCGACTGTCATGTGATTGGATTGAATCCCGATCGCAGCGGCCCCATTTCGATGGAGGTGAAATGCTTGGTGCCCGCGTGCCTATATTTAGGTGCACATTGAAGAACCCCATGCGGTCGAAATTTTCACAGCCCTCCACTACGGCGTCTCTCCAAATTGCACCGCGCGATTATGAGAGACGCCGTAGTGGACGGGCTGCAAAAATTCACCTCTGTAAACTTGCGAAAATTCATTTTCGTATATGTACAGAGGTGTCCTATATTAAGCTAGAAATGTATATCCAATGTCTCGTTTGAGTGTATGGACTCGATACTCACCGAATACAAAAAACCAGAAAGCCACGAACCTGCGCAGAACCAAATACACATTTTCAATGCTATTAGCTGCTACATTTTTGCAGAAAGTGTGTTTTTGTAAGAAGCTCACTATGTGGACAAAATCTTGTCCTAGTCTATACTGGCCAATTTGAAGCATGGAAATTTCACAGTATGCAAGTACATAGAGATTGGTCGCTGCAAAGCGGAAATACAGAGGCATTTAATTATTCGTGGTGTTTCATGGGGTCCGCTTTCATGCTGCGTGGAAGCGTGCGAGCAAAGACGGCTGTAGTAAATTGTAGCCGCCCTAGCTGGGGGCTGAAAGTCTGGGAACATTCGAGGCTTAATTTGTAGTCATTGATGCAGCTGTCACTACAACTTTGCACTACAAGGTCAGCGCAAGTTTACACTAGCTGAAGTGTAAGACTCCACTCTAGAACCATGAGAAACCAAACACCATTTATGTGTAACCTTTTCAACTGAACAGAGCATTGGTAACCCAAAAGTAAGGATACACTCCTTTGGGTTAACTCTACGCATGCGATTTCTCGTCAGAAAAATAATGTTTATGTTCATCACGTTAGTTACACCCCATTAGGAGGCATCCACTTCTCAGATACAAAGACACACGGGCAAACCGGATCAGGTATTAACTGCTCGACAGCGGCACGCAGAATAGTTGAGCATTCAAACGAAAAAAACTGGGAAAGATTACAACCGGAATCACTACAGACGTAGGTAACAGAATCAAGTTTTTTTGTAGCAAAAATGGAACAAGGGTTCACAAAAGGAAAACAAACAAACACTGAGCGCTCTCTGTGTTTGTCTTTTCTTTGCCCAGCTACGCCATTGTGCCATTTGCGCTATGAAAAAAATTGATTATGTCGCACCAACGACCCCAAACTACTACACTGTAGGTAGCACACACTCACAGAGCCACAGTAGCGGCCACGATGATGATGGTCACGAAAACCAGGATCTTCGTCTCCCCGCAAATCGTGATTTGGACTATGGACATTAAACAGAGAATTAGTTCGCCGACACCAAGCAATCATTGTGCAAGTGTGTTAGTAACAATGAAGTCGCCTAAAGCTGGCAGAGGCTGCGGATTATCATTACGTGCAGAAGGCAACAACACTTGAAAGTCAGCTGTATATTAGACCGAATCATTTTGTGATGTGTGAATGCCCTTTTACGCAGTGTTCCTTTTCACACAGAACAAGGCACAACCAACACGTGCGTGCGGGCCACTCAGGTGCTTTTGCAATGCTAGCCATCTTTTTGCAGGTTATTTGCATGACAATTCACAACACTGACATTGGTACACCGGCTTCCATAATGCAGAGAAATGTACCTACCGCAGTCCGTGCACGTCACTTTCTTGTGACCTAACCGAGAGAAACAAAATTATCCAATGTCACAAATACATGAACACACGCATATATATATATATATATATATATATATATATATATATATACACACACATAACCGCTTATTTGTGTCTCTTCCCAATATTAAAGAGAACTAACAGACAATAATGCCAAGGAAAGTATAGGGGATGTTCTTAGTAGTAAATGTAAGGTAAATGTGAAGAAAGAAAAGTGGACGAAAAGATAACTTGCCGCGGGCAGGGACCGAACCTGCGACCTTCGAATAACGCGTCCGATGCTCTACCAACTGAGCTACCGCTGCAGCCATCCCCCCGTCCACTTTATGGGTTATATATGTACATTAAACGTGGGAGTGTCAGTCAGCGCCGCCAGTAGCCATGACGGCGAGTGTGGAACACTTTTTTTTTTCTGCCTGTTGGCTTCACTTGGGGAGGGCGCTGCGGTCGCCGATGGGAGCGGATGTGCTTCACATCGGCTCCTGCTATTATGCCAATTAACGCAATGTTAATTTGCAGTTACCGCGGTATAAGTGGTACCAAAGTGTGCGCGAAGGTGCGGGGCATCGACCGTTGCCAGTTTTGACCAAGCGGTACGTGATTTTCTCCATTTACGAGGACTTTTCTCTGGTGCCGTGCGGACTTTTCGTTGGGCCTGACGTAGGCCTACCTCGAGTACGCTCACTAACCCGGCGACGAGTACGACCAAGATGGCGTCCGAAATGGAATTGGCCACGTCGATGGAAGACAACATGGCGTCAGCGCTGAACATCAGCAGTTTCGAAGTGCATCGAAGTTCACGGAGAGGACATTACACCAGAAGAAGCCGAAGGCTGGTCGGCCTCCGGCAAGCGCATCAAGCAGATCATGGCCGGCAAGGAAAACGGTGAGTGCGCCGCCATTACTCGCCAGTGTAGACCCAAGACCAGGGCCAGCTTTGCTAAGAGAGTTGCAGCATCGGTAACGAAAGCAGCGAGAATGCCGATAGATATGCCGGAAGAAGACACCAAGGTAGTCATGAGACCACGTCGCGGTCTCAACGTAGCGAGAACGGAGGCTTCAATTATCATGTCGGTCGTCAAGACGGCGCTCGAGTAACGAAGGAAGAAGCCAAAGCAGACGCCATATTCACGAACGCGCCGCAAAACATCATCGTGGTGAGCACCCCGGACGAGAGGCGCGCCACGCTGTACTCTAAGGTCAAAGCCCTTAACATAGGAGACAAGACATACGAAATCAGCGCCTACCGAACGGAATCGGACGGCACGGTCAAGGGAGTCGTCCGAGGCATAGCCGTGGATGACACCCCGGAGGAGATAGCCGAAAACATCGTGAACTCGTACAACCCCCTAGCGGTGGAGGCACACAGAATTGGCAATACAACCACGGTGATAATACTCTTCGCAGGACAGCAAGTACCGAACTATGTCAAGTACGGCTCGATATTGGTCAGGTGCGGGCTTTACCGCAAGCACTTTGACGTGTGCAAACAATGCCGCAGGGTCGGTCATAGAACAGATGCATGCCCGAATACCAACGCCAGAGTGTGCTTCGGCTGCGGAATCGCAGACCCCAGCGAGGGTCACGAGCGCGAATGCGAGCCCAAGTGCAAGCTATGCGGGGGACGGCATCCAACGGGCGATAGGGAATGCAAAAAAAAAGTACTGGATGCCGTACGTGGTTAAGAAACGGCAATGGGAACGCAAGATGGAAGCCATGCAGCAACAACCGGATCCGGAAAGCTTTCCGCCACGGCGAACGCCGCCTGCTGAGAGACCCCGCGGGGTGTCAAAGCAGCGCGACAGCAGCCGCGAGAGGGACAACAGCAAAAGAGGCAGGAGCGCCAGCTGCCGCAGACCATCGCAGTCGGGGGAGAGAGGCACCTGGGCCCACGCACTCAAGGCAACCAGGACAGAGAAGAGACAACCACCGGCGCAAAACGCCGCGAACAAGATCCAAGAAGAGAACAGGGTAGAGAAAGCCCCGAGAGACGAGAACGAGAAGTTAAAGCGGAGAATCGCTGAACAGGACGCGACCATCAAGGAAATCAACGAGAAGCTAACGACATTAATCGCGATGCAGCAACAACAACAGCAGCAGCAGCCGAAGCCCGCACAAGAGAGGAAACAAGAAGAGATGACCAAGGACGAACCAGAGGTCGAGGTGGACCCAAGAGCAACGAAAGCGACGGGACCGGCTCCCAAGAGGAAAGCCATAGAGGGTACCAAAGAACGAAAGATAACGGAGAGAATCGAAAAACAGGGCGACAGACTCGACCATATCTTGAGGCGACCAGCAAGGTCACAAACGAACGCCTCACCGCGCTCGAGCAAACGGTTCAGCAGATGGCAACGAACATACAGAGCACGATCCAGAACATGATGGCGCAGATGCAAACACAGCTGCAGGCGCACCTACAGACACAAATGCAAAGTATGGAAGCACAGATCATCGCCAAACTGCAACAATCATGGACAGTACAGCACATACAGCAGTAACCACACCGCCAGTGAGAGACCTTTTGGTTTGGCACTGGAACTGCAACGGCTTTGCCGGCAAGAGAGCGGTGCTGCAGCAACACTTGCAGCAACTAACGAGGAAACCAGACGTAATAATGATTCAAGAAACACACAGCGAAGAGACATCAAGACTCCCGGGCTACCGGTCGCACGACAGCCCGCCGAGAGAAAGGGACACGTCCAAGGGCAAGGGCAGAGGGGTCTTCACCTTCGTTAGTAAAGGGATCACCTTCATGGAACACGAACTGATCGGCAGAAGCGCCATCGAACACTGCACGGTGGAAGTAATCACGGGCAAGAAGAGGAAGGAGAGCACTTTCCTGGTGAACGTGCACAGCAATCCGTCTCACGGACAACAGAAGTTCAAGGCACTACTCCACAAGGCGAGTAGAGTCGCGGGGAGCAATACGCTCGTAGTATGCGGAGAATTTAACACTCCGAGCCAAGACTGGGGCTACCACAGAACGACGGTCAAGGGGAGAGAGCTGATGCAAGATGCCACCGACGTGGGACTGAACCTAATCACGGATCCGGCCTTTCCCACCAGGATCGGCACATCGGTTACGAGAGACACCACTCCAGACCTTACCTTCGTCAAAATCGACAAAGGATCGAGAGAAACGGAATGGAGAAACACGTGCCAAGAGCTGGGCAGCGATCACTACATTGTGGAGGTCGTTGTACCGCTTGAAGGCCAAGGCAACACCGGCATAAGGAAGCATCGCATTACCGACTGGAACGCCTTTCGAAAGGCATTACCCGCGGTGCAACTGGACATTACGGACATCGAGCAATGGGCGGCGAACCTCGTTGAGACAACGGAAGGAGCCACCAAAGAGCTGGAGACGGACGAACGGATAGACAAGATGGACAGTCGGCTGGCCCACCTGATAGAAGCCAAGCAGTCCATAAAGGCGAGGTGGCAGAAGCAACGAACCAACCGAAGTCTAAGGAAGAAGGTTGCCGAGCTCAACAGGCAGATCGAGGCCCACTGCAAGGTGCTATGCACTCAACAATGGAACGAGGTCTGCAACGAAGCCGACGGACAGATGCACAAGGGCAAGACGTGGAACATGCTGCGGCACCTCCTTGACGAAACAAAGACCAAGGGCCACCAACACAACAACCTGGCCAGGAGCCTAGGCAGGGCAATCTGCGAAAACGGAGAGGACGAGGTCAAGCGGCGCTTCGACGCCAAGTACCTACCAACCATCCCCACGGAAAGACACCCGGATTACCAAGGCAACGAAAACGAGACGCTAGATCGAGACATCGAGATGTGGGAAGTCAAAGCTGCCCTGCAGGATCTCAATGTTAGGTCCGCCGCGGGTCACGACCGAGTGACCAACAGAGCGCTCAAGAACCTCAACGAAGCGGCCATCGAAACGCTCACGAACTTCTACAACAAGTGCTGGCAAGATGGAAGGCTGCCCAAGCAATGGAAAGCAGCCGAAACGATCCTCATCCCCAAGCCTGGCAAGCCGCCCAACATAGAGAACCTCAGGCCGATCTCGCTCACTTCGTGCGTGGGAAAGGTCCTCGAGCACGTTCTCATGAACAGGTGGCAGCGTTACCTGGAAGAATCAGAGCTTTACCCAAATTCCATCATCGGGTTTAGGAACAAGCGCGGGACGCAAGACGCCATGATCTTACTGAAGAACGAGATGATCGATGATATGACGGTCACCAAGGACAACAAAGCCATACTCGGGCTGGACCTGCAGAGCGCCTTCGATAAAGTGAGACATTCGGCTATCCTGGCCCAAGTATCCAGGCTAAACATGGGCAGGAGAACATACGAGTACATCAAAGGCTTCTTGACGGAACGGACGACCCAAATCCGCGCAGGAGACCTGCAGCTCGAAGAGAAGAAGCTGGGCAGCGTCGGAACCCCGCAGGGTTCGGTGATCTCCCCGTTACTCTTCAACCTCGTGATGATCGGGGTGGCCAACCGGCTAGAAAGAGTAACGGGAGTCCGGCACACCATCTACGCCGACGACGTTGGGTACACAACTTTGCGTACCGCGAGGAAGCGACGGACACATCGAGACAACGCTGCAAGAAGCGGTCAACGCCATCGAGGAGCAGCTGGACGGGTCTGGACTCGTCTGCCCTCCGGCCAAGTCAGAGCTGCTGGTGATTCCACCGAAAGGAGCGGAGGAAAAGAAAGCATATGGAAGTCAACTACGAGCGTCCCAAGATAACGATCAAGACGGTGGGAGGACAAGTAATACCGGAGGTCGAGAGGATTCGAGTGCTCGGGCTGCTCATCGAGCGAAACCGAGTCAACGGTGAAACGGTGAACAAGCTCGCGGGCAAAGCGGCCGCGGCAATGAGTCTCAGCAAGAGGGTGTCCAACAGAAGAGCGGGAATGAAGGAGGAGAGCCTGACTAGGCTCGTTCAGTCCTTTGCAGTTAGCCACATCACGTAGGTGGCGGCCTCCCACAACTGTAACAAGATAGACGCCACCATGCGCAAGGTGTTTAAGGCGGCACTCGGTCTCCTCGGGAGCACGAGTACCGAAAAATTCATGGCGCTGGGAGTCCACAACACGCTGGACGAAATAGCCGAGGCACAGAGAACAGCGCTACTCGAGCGTCTCTCTGAAACGAGAACCGGGAGACAGATACTGCGGGACCTTGGCCTCTAGCAGAGGGAAGCCAAGCAGCAGAACGACGTACCTATACCGGATAGCATCAACAGAAAGCTCAGGGTCTGTCCGATGCCGAAGAACATGAACCCCGAGCCCAACAAGGAGCGGAGGTTGGCAAGGGCCAAGGCTCTCGTGGACCTTCACGCCAGAGAAGAAGGCGCCGTCTACGTGGACGCGGCAGAGTACCAAGGGAGCAGCGACGCATACGCGGCGGTGGTCGTCGGAGCATCGACGAGTGCAACGAAGACCGCAGCGAGCGTCCGGACTCGAGAAGCGCACAGTGCGGAGCAGGTGGCCATCGCCTTGGCCGTCTCCGACCCCGAATGCACTACAGTGCTGTGTGACTCTAGAACGGCAGTGAACGATTACGCCAAGGGTAGGGTATGTAGTGAGGCCGCGCGCATACTGCGCAAGGTCGAAGACATCGGACGCAAAAGTGCTGCAGTGATCAAGTGGTTTCCGGCCCACGTGGGCAGTGATGTGTCGGAACGCGGGAACGCGAACCACAACGAGACGGCCAATGTGTCCGCGCGAGGACTAACCAACCGCGCGGCTGCAAACACGGCCGACTCGGAGTGTTGGTCGTGGTGCAGTGCTAAGGACAGGATGACCACCTTGAACGAAATAGTCAAATGATACAGACTGAACAGGCAGATTATGCCGCCACCCCACCCGGGGCTTACACGGAAGGAGGCAGTGTTATACAGACAATTACAGACGGGGTCCCTGCTCACCCCGGTGCTAGCTAAGTACGTGTGTCCGAGTGTGTACGCCAGTGACGTGTGTAGACTGTGCGTGAAGGAGAGAGCTACCGCGGCTCACATCCTTTGGGACTGTAACGTAAATCCGAGAGAAGCCAGTGAGAAGACGACGATCCCGCTGCAGCTAGAGGCTGCAACGAGGATCTACGATCAAGACACACAACTCAAGGCCGTCCAGCAGGTCTCGGCAGCTCTAGAGAGACAGCAACCGAGCGAAACCGAGGAGAAGGGGGAGGGGGTGCACCAGGAAGGGGGCGGCGGCCCTCTCGGGCCCGCGGAAGTAGCTCGGGAGCAAGGCCTCGAAGAGCACAACGCACGAGACTGACGTAATGGCCGCGTCGCGATGAAAGCTCGTCCTCCCTGCGTGGAGGGAGCCTCATCAGCTCTGCAGGCATTTAATAAAGTTGTTCTCTCTCTCTCTCTCTCTCTCTCTCGGCGTCACGTAGCACGTGAACTTATTACGAGCTGGTAGCTGACCAATAATCCCTCGCATACCACCTGAAAGCATTAAGTCTGCCACAACGAGACCCTCGCTATGAATGAAGGAAAGAAGTGGAAATCTTAAGGGCTCGTTTTCTTTGTGATACACAATATTAATGAGAACTAAAAGACAATAATGCCAAGGAAAGTATAGGGGATGTTCTTAGTAGTAAAGGTAAGGTAAATGTGAAGAAAGAAAAGTGCACAGACTTAATGCTTGGCAGACTTAATGTTTCAGGTGGTATACGAGGGATTATTGGTCAGTTGCCAGCTCGTAATAAGTTCACGTGCTACGTGACGCCAACAGGGAGAAAAAAAAGTGTTCCACACTCGCCGTCATGGCTACTGGCGGCGCTGACTGACACTCCCACGTTTAATGTACATATATACCACATAAAGTGGACGGGGGGATGGCTGCTGCGGTAGCTCAGTTGGTAGAGCATCAGACACGTTATTCGAAGGTCGCAGGTTCGGTCCCTGCCCGCGGCAAGTTATCTTTTCGTCCACTTTCTTTTCTTCACATTTACCTTACATTTACTACTAAGAACATCCCCTATACTTTCCTTGGCATTATTGTCTGTTAGTTCTCATTGTTACTGAGTATAACAAAGAAAACGAGCCCTTAAAGGGGCCCTCTGACACTCCTCAACCCCCCATTTTTTCGTGGATTGCGTAGACTGAAGTACGGACAAAGTAGTGCAGCAAGAACGGCAGCGATAGCGGCACGCTGTACGAAGTTATTCAATTTAGAAAATTCAAAATACAAGAAAAAAATGCCTACCCTCAACTCAATTTCCGCGGGGTCACGTGACCACATTTCACACTCTGCTGTGACGTCGGATAGAGCTCCAATGAAATGGGTTGAAAGCTCTTACGTAGGGGAAGCTCGCACACCATTGTTTCCTGTTCAGTCGAATGCATTGATGACGCTGTTGCTATAGCAACAAGCAGCGTGGTGCCTGACCACGCCGTTTTGTCTACACGGTCGAACAGCTGGGTGAGGCTGGTAGAAATGAGCTTCCCAGACTTGACAGAATCCGCTTCTTTCATTTTCCTGTGCTGCCCTCTGCCGTTTTGGTAGGGGTTTGGTAGGGGCTGGGACAACCGGTATTGCCAGAAGCAAAGCCTCCGAGATGATGAAACGTTTCGCGACTTTTCCGCTAGGGGAAAGCGCATGCACGGGGGCGCCGTGAAAAAGGCGTAAAAAAAGGCGCTTTTGCTTCGAAGCGAGTTTTTGCGCGTCGTTCCTTACAACGACACTTCAAGGCAGCAATCAAACTCCTCGGAGTCGCATTCGACACCAGTGAGAGGTGTTGACGACGACCGTAGGGCATCGCCGTCGCCGCCTGGAAGCCGACCCCAGGACGGTGATGCAGCTGGCTGGATACAGAGGCGAGATGGAAGCTGCTTTGTAGTAGCGGCTGTAGTGATCTTCGTTTTCGCGATGGCATCTTTTTGAGGAACAATGAAAAGCTCGAAAAAGAAAAATTAAGCTCGGTAATAATCCAAATTTTGATGCTACGCCACGATTGCTTCTCACGTTACATTCGACCTCTAATAGGCTGCGCCAATCTCAATTGGTAGAGCGACCGCCCCGGAAAGGCGTTGGTCCCTGGTTTGGACCCCGGACCAGGACAGATTTTTCGGCAACTAAGGGGGGGGGGGGGGGATCGGAGATCTCTGTTCGTTCCGCGTTCGTTCTGGCGGTGTTACGTCACAAAAGTGGGCGGACCACAGCTCTCTTCCGCCGAGAGGAAGAGGACAGCCAATCGTCAAGCGGTGAGCGGCGAGCTTTCCGGAAGTAGACGCGCATCGTTTGTCCTCGGCAAGGGGACCGTATATTTCAAAACGAAGTGTTTCTCGCCTTCTATTAAATACAATTGTTATACGAAAAGATATTGTTTTTCTTCTCAAGCTCAAACAGTTTCTGAAACAGCAATAGGTTTTAGTGCTGATATTTATTGCTGATAGTTTTTCTAACGTGCTCGCTATGTGAAGTCGCGCACGCGAAAAAAAAAGAGAAAAGTAGCGGTTGGCGCAGTTTTTCAAAATGTCGTCCCACCGGAATGTCTGGCTTGGCTCCCGGGTGTCGGATCGTCAAAAGGAGCTTGTGCTGGCTTTTATAAAAGAGCACCCACAGATAGCTGTGCCGTCGGGCCCGCTGGGGCCGTCGTCCACGAGTGAGGACCGGGACGACACGTGGCAGTAGCTGGTAGCGCTTTTGAATTAAGAATTCTCTGCGCGTAAGACCACAGCCCAGTGGCAGGCCCGTTCGCACTGTTCGTTTCGAGAACCGAAAGCGACGCCGCACTCGCTCATGTCTTCAAACGCATCTCGCACCTCCAACCGCAGGAGAAGCACACGTCGCAAGCGCCATTTTCTCAAAATCAGCTGTTGCGGCAGCCGCAACCGCCGCATCATGCCGTGCGAAGCCGTTTGTTCGCTCGAGAGAACGCGTGCGAACGGCCTCGCGCTCCGTTCGTTTGTAGCAGACGACATGCTCGTTATGACGCGTTATGACGTCACCAAAAAAATAAAAGATCACGCAAAAAGAAAAATGGCTACGCCCCTCAGAGACGTGGTTGTTTCCGGCTTCGGCCAATCGCGTGCGCCGCCAGAATGGGAGCACAACGAACGGCGCAGAACAGATATCTCCGATCACCCCACTCGCTATGACGCGATATGACGTCACCAAAAAAGAAGAGATCAAGCAAAAAAAAAAAAAAATGGCGACACCCCCCGGCCTTGAGTGGCATCTCCCGCTTCAGCCAATCAGCGCGCTTGCTCTTCCCCAAGAGAATGAACAAGCGGAACGAACAGATCTTCGATCGCCCCCTAAGAGGCTTTATTTCTGAGAAATTCGTATGGATTTCCTTGTGGCTTTGTGCTACAAATGGGTGGTTGTCTATTTGCCCTTTCTTAATGTTCTTACTATCGAAAAAAAAAGAAAAAAAGAAAAGATCGTAATGTAAGCGCGCGAAATTTGGAACGTCTGGTGCAGCTGCACAAACGCTATTTTCAACTAGTTAACAAGAACGCTAATAATTGCTACAAAACGTACATGTCTTGTGATTTAAGGTTATTCAATCGGTGCGGACATCTACACGCGAGATTTGAATATAATGATTGATAGTCCTTATGCATACTAAGTAGATACCAAATAGAAATGTTTATCCAGTTGTACGAGAAAAAAGTACTCGAGGGTCTCAGCACGGTACATGAAATCTTTACACGTAATTTATGCATATATATCCGCCATGGTGGTCCAGCGGTTATAGTGCTCGACTGCTAACCCGGAGGTCACGGGATCGAATCCCGGCCTCGGCTGCCGTGATTTCATGAATCATGTCATTCATTTTCATTTCTTAATAACGTCAGCCCTGTTGTAGGGCTATTACAGGAGTGGAAGGCACATTGTAATATCGTGCACTGAATGTACGTACATTAAACTTAGAGCACTGCACAGGCCCGGGCCGGCCCGAAAGCCCGGGCCGGGCCGGGTAAGGGGTTGTTGGATCGGGCCCGGGCCGGGCTCGGGCCCATGATCTTCAGGCTCGGGTCGGGCCTGAGCCAGGCCCGTATTAGGCCCGGGTCACATACGTATACATATAATTGCGTGTGTACGTTGTGTGGCTTTGCTTTTGTTGTTTTGTGGGGTTTAACTTCCCGAAGCGACCCAGGCCATATGAGACACCGTCGTTGAAGGCTCCGGGTAATTTAAACAACCTGGAGTGCATTGGCGTGCACAGAAATTGCACAGTACAAGACGTCTACAATTTTGCTCCATCGGTATGCTACACGAGATTTCAAGAAACGCCTAATATAAGTTTCCGCCATTATAGTGAGTGAAAGACGTTCTTGGGTACCGTGTAAGGAAAGCAACGGTAAACTGCCTAGATTAGTGTATATAAGATGTGCGCTTTCGTATCTAGGGAAACATTTCGAGTATGCAGCTACGCTCGCATGCCCGTAGACTGGCCAACGCGACTTGTGAGTCATTAATATTTCAGGAGCTGTTTCTCGTGCATTTTGAGTGCAAGATGCGGAGCGACTCTTATCACAGGGCGAACGCCGTTGTTGATTTTGCCATTACTAGTGGTGAGGCGCCAGACCATACAGACACTCGTTTCCCCGAGTGTGGCTCACAACTGGAGTGATCAGGCTAGAGAATCGATCCGGGAGTCTGGGAATAACCAACACGCAGACTGATTAGTTTTATTTAAAGCACCCTTTATTCAACACACCGTTACTGTACACACGTCTGACACGACGACGGTGGCTCGCTCGTTAACGGGTGTGCCTTGCTTTGACAGATCTATGGCCCTGCGGTGGCGGTAACTCGGGCAAGAAGGGTGGGACAAGGAACCTTGTTGTTTTGAACACGAAAACGTAGTGTAGATTGGGTGCAGTTGCCTGCCGAGGAGTCAACACGACAGCTTTAATTTATGAAACGCTGCCCAGCCTGGTGTAATCCTCCCAGAAGCAGCTAGAGCACGTTTTTTTTTTTCATTGCATTGTGCAATAGATGAAGTTTGCAGGAGACTTGCTTCTTTTACTCAACAGCCCTAGCTCGTATGCAGTTGATGTAGACTCAACCTAAAAATGTCTGCCATGCTTTTTTTCTCCACTTTATGCAGGTATTATATTTTGTAGTTGTTCTTTGAAATGCAAAAATGAGATGGCGTGGTTAGCACTGCGTGCGTACATGAAAGAGCTAGCTATGACTCCAATTATATTTTATATTGCCCTGCAATCATTTCGCAAGAGTGTTACGCGCGTAATTCACCGAAAGTATACATAGTACCACTGAAAGTCGTGACACTGAAAGAAGTTCCTAAGACAATCTCTAGAAAATATATTTTATGCGGCAGGTATCTTCACAATAACCGAAGGTTGAACAGTGCCTCCTTTATGCTGAAGACATAACTAGCTGAAACGGGCCGGGCCCAAACCTTTCGGGCCCAGGCCGGGTACGGGCCACATTTAAGAACACCGGGCCGGGCTCGGGCGGGCCGGAGCATGGCATTTTCGTGCCAGGCCGGGCCCGGGCCGGAAAAATCGGCCCGTGCAGTGCTCTAATTAAAATTACACCATCTCCCGCTAAAGGGGACCATGAGGCGATGCGAAGCCGGAGCACTTGCGCGATCACGTTCCGTTGGCGTTCCTTGGGCATGCTACCGACATCGCGTCGCGTTACGCGAAGAGGAACGCTACGCGCGTCTTGTCTTCTAGCCTGGCCGTTAATTCTCACAGGGCGAGCGGGGAACGCGGCCGACAGACGTGCGAGAGGGGGCAGCGTAGGAGAGGAGAGATAGTGGGCGGGGACACGCATGCGCTGGTGCTCATCGCGGCGTTGCGCAGGAGAGAATTTCGGCATGTCTAGCCAGCGTTTCAGAGGAAGAGTGGAAAGGGGGTGGGAGAGGGGGCGGGGAGAGGGGAGGGATAGTGGAGAGAGGTGTGGGAGAGGAGGAGGGGAGAGGGAAAGCGGGGAGGGGAAAGGGGAGAGGGGGAGTTGAGAGGGTATGCGCATGCGCAGTAAGGGTGGTCCCGCCGCACACCACCACCGGATTGAACCCCGCCATAAGATACTTCGCATCTAGTACATTATGTAGATCGCCGGATATATATATATATATAGACGGTTTCGCCAGCGCTTACCGTTCTCTGGCAACATTGTGCATTCACCGGAAACGCTCCCTAGAAAACTTCCTGTTTGCCTTGTTTTAGCGTGGTTTTAGCCTGCGTTGCAGGCCGTGGCTGCTTGTGTTTCGATGTTTTCTGCAGATAAAATTATTCCGATGAAGCGCTCGCAACTCGGGCATTGATGTGTAGTGCCAGGATGCAGTCTGCGATCCGCAATTAATTTGCTATCGCTAGTCAAAACGTTCTGTTTCCAGACAGATGAAGGCAGAAAGAGCACCTGGATTGCAGCGATCAGGTGACAAAAACTGAATTCCCACAAAGAGCGCGTAGATTTGTTCTGCCCACTTCATCAAAGGCAAGTAAGGTTCAATACATACTCAGACAATGCTCAGACGTTAGTCGAAGGTCCCCAATTACAAGGAACACGTCGGAAGCCGTCGTCAGCCACCCACGACCGATAGCTGCACTGACGCATGAAGTGGATAGCAAAATGTGAAAGCTGGTTAACACCGAAAATCCATCGTAAAGCTGCTTCTTCTAGTTCGAGCCTCATCAGTGATGTGTACTGTTCGAAGCAACACTCGGGACACCAATGGAGCCGTGCCCGACATGAATCGCCACACCTTGCGGTGCCCACGTTTTGTTGCCAATTACAGTGACGCCGTTGCAGATGCTTTTTATGAGAGCGACGCCCGCGAGTGGGTTCGCAACGGTGCGATGCAAATGACTCATCGACTGCCGTGTTGCCGCCAATGGGCATCGTTGTACTCTAGCTAAATTATCTTTCGGTTGGAGCGTGGACTGTAGATGTAGGCGGGTTAACGTGAAAGCTTAATACATGAATACCGTGCTCGTGAGTAAACCATAGTAGTTCGCGTGCCTCAGCCTCACCTGACGTCCCCCCCTCACATATTGAGTACGTTTTATATTTTCTCAGTCACACCAAACATATTGGATCATGATCGATTCCGATCGGCGCCGATCTCTATGAAAAGTGCCCGGTGTGACACAAGTGCAATAATAACTTTATCGTGACATTGTGTGCCTAGACCAAAATACATAAATATGTCCGCGGCTGTGACAGGAGACAGGCTTCTAGCTCCAGTAGAAAAGCTGAATTGCACAACTTCCCTATCCAGCGTATCAGGCAACTCCTCTTCACTGCGGTTTCTGCATGTACCTCCCCCGTGCGACGTTGTCGAGCCCCTTTATAGACGATTTTCCGCAGCGGCGCACGGGCGCTGCCATGTTTGATCACGTGATCGTAACTGGCCTTCCCCCACCCATTAGCCCCGGCCAACGCATTGGGCCAGCGAAGCGGCCGCGGCCGTACCACACAAGCTGGTTGCAGCAAGGTGTATAAGCAAGTCACATGCTTGCACAGCAAAACATAGTTCTACATGCAATCGCCTCAAAGTTGAAAACTTTGAGACATTTGCGTTTGTTTGGTACGTATCACGCCACAACGGTAAGCGATATATTTAATCTACTTCGCATTTATGGTGTATGCCATTAATTCTTCTATTAGCAACCGCCAGTAGCTGGGGTCACAAACCGACATGGCAGCACCCATACAGCTAGACGCGACAGCCCGCTTCGATCCGAACTCGCGCTTGCTACTCGCCCACTGTCCTCTCAGCAATAAATAAATAGCAAAATCGGCCATCGCTTTGTGTAAATTCACGCTGGAGAAAAAGCGTCAGGTATGCTTTGTCTTTATTATTGCGATCAGCTGTGTTTATTTAGCCATGCCTGCTAAGACTTGTCTCCGATAATATGAGAATGAATCTTGCAAACACTGCAAAATACCGACGAGTACATTGCTTTCGAAGCTTCAGGACGCGAATATAAAGCAAATAAATGCATAGGTTTTGAACTTACGGGCCACACAGAGCAGGACGACGACGTGATAAATTGGAGGCGTAAGGACTCTGCATCCACAGGTGCCGCCATGTTTATTTTTCCGGCGATGCCGTCTGCTCGCTTTTACTCGCGTCGGCGCAGATGCTATGGGAACGCCGAGAAGACGACGCGACGCGGATGGAGACATATTGAGCAGCGCTGCCAAAGGCCGCGGCAAGGGGATACCCATGGAGACGGCCACGGTAGGGGGACGGCCACGGTGCGGTGGCGCCATCTAGTTTTGATTGAACAAACCAGCTGCGGAAAATCGTCTATATACTCTCTAGACATTGCTCCAAACACATCTGAAGGAATGCGCCAGAAATAATAGAGCAACGAACTCAAACACACCAAGCAAGCACCGCTGGGACCGTCGAAAAAGTATTGCCGGAAGTGGCGCACCGGAAGTGTTCTTGGCCAGACCGTTCGGCGCTTGCCAGTTTGTTTACAAACAGCGAAACCGTCTATATATGGGTTGATATAAGTAAATACGCTATCACAGGCAGAATGTGCAACAGGGTCCTCTTTTCGGAACGGTGTCTATCCACCACTTTACAACGATGGCAAACACCTTCACATACGAGGCAGCATGAGCACGGAGGGCTTCTGAAAAAAGGTTGTGGCGGCATGACGTCACCCTCGTGGCTGACGATGGCAAACAGAGATAACGGAAATTTTGTGTGCATCACTTTAGGCACCTCATCAGCCCTTTCGCAAAGCCACCCGTCGTTACGGCGGCAGACTTTTTGAACTTCGGCAAAATTGTTTTTATCAGAAAAACCAGAGCATTCCGGGCTCATCAGCTCTCTTTAGCTTGCTTAGCAAACGCTTGGTCTGGAGCAGACGAGTTTTATAAGACATGAATTGTGTCCGAAAACCTTCAAAATCTTCAATTGTGTCTGAAACGTGTCCGAAAATCTTCAAAATGAGGGAAACAGAATATCTTCTCGCTGTCTTTCTAACTACTTTTTCTGTAGTGGCAGACACCTTATGATGGCTAGAGACAACAATGCAGTAGTAAATAAATTAACTCTTTAATTAGTGAGCATAGGCGGTTGGCTTAAATGGGACACTGTATTATAGATGGATGGATGCTTTTAGTGTCATGTTTACATCGAGGCGATGACCTGTACGGCACTGTAAGCTAAAATAGAAAAAAAAAACACATTTTTTCTTTTTGCTGGCATAATGCCGTGTCTACTTCAATTAAATTGGTGATACAGCAGAAAAAGGAAATAAATTCACAGCCAATCTTTGTTCCCCTTACGGCAGAATGGCCTTATTTTTGCCACTATTTGTTTCGCCCGTTCTCTACGCTTTTCGGCGCCAATCCTAATTATTTCTAACGCGAACGTGAGAACATGCTCCGTCGTTTTAGTTTTCTTGCAGCATGTACATTATCATTCTTTACTGAATCTTGCTTCATAACTAAGCGTTCAAAGGCAACCCGCCTCAAACACTGAGGCAATTCTCAAGAAAGCTCGGCCAGAAATTGCTGCTCAGCCTCTTCGTATCCACTCCTTGTGGTGGCTCCAGCAGACGATTCCGCGACTGCGCCCAGCACAAAATGACAGACGTGCCCGGTGTTGAGGGAGCACAAAGCATTGTGAATTGGAGACCTTCTTGGAGACCTATTGGAGACCTTGTTGCGAAGAGCTCACTGCTGCTTTGAATTTCCAAAACACAGCCATTGTTAATACCAGCAAAGTAATGAAATCTGATCTATTTCGCCGGAGAACCAGCAACCCAAACGCTGAAGACCACAACTAAATATTCTGGTACACTCTACCACAACTGCCACATTGTTCGTGGACGTCCAGAACAAGTGAGCGTCACAATCGTTTTCATGCACAGTGACATCATTCTGGTCATCTGCTAGTTGCGCTCAGTAACGCTTCGCTTTCGCCGGTGAAATGATATTCGAAGAAGTATCATTAAGACGTAATAATTACCAGAGGGTGGTGCTTCGAAATCTCAAAGCTGCCATGGGTTCTTCCAAGGAAGCATAGAGTTATTATACTGACTCTAGAGGAAAAGCTCCACATAGGGCCATAGGGCATGGGTTCCGCCATGATGGAACAAAGCGAACGTTGCCAGATCCTGAGACGCTCGCTATATTTGACGGTACTAAACAGTTTTAATCTACCAACCTAAGCCAGCTAAGCGCTGCTGGCGCCTTGAAGGAAGGAATACTAGGAATACCACGGAGGAAGGAGGAATACGAGAGAGGCCCTGACGTCACATTCGTGAATCCCCCGCATGGATGGACGGATGGATGCTATGAGTGTCCCCTTTATAACGGGGCGGTGACATGTCTGCCACCAGGCTCGAAGAAAAAAAAGAAAAAAAAAACCTTTCTTGTTTCATGTTCGCCTAATACCTTATCTCCATTGATTAAATCTACGTTATTATACCAAAAAATATAAATTCGCGGTCCATCTCTCTGCCTCTTAAGGCAGAATGACCTTATTTTTCCCCATTATTTATCTTTGTACTTTATCTCTACTTTTCTGCCACCAATACTCTAACCGTCTCTTACTTATTTCTATCGCGGACGTATTCAGCTTTCCATTGTTGTCCCTAAAACCCAAGGCTTCCTGTAGACTCGTGCCCACACGTATACCTGGGTGAATATCGCCACATTCAATCAGTACATGTTTCATCGTTTCCTTAGTTCCCCCGCAGCATGTACATTGTTCTTCTTCGTTACTGAATCTCGCTTTATAACTACGCGTTCTAAGGCAGCCCGACCTTGCTTCAAACAGTAAAGCGCTTCCCCTTGAATTATCATAAAACCTTTCCCTCTTTATTTCGTTTTTTCCCTTTCGGTAGTTACTCAGAGCCGGCTTCTTTTCCATCGCTGTCATCCAATAAGTCCTCTCCGCCTCTCTGACCTTCCGCTTAATGCTCCTTGTTGCCATATCGCCCGCACTGCTAGCCGTTTATTTACTGGTAAGCCTCCTCGTTCTTTTTCTCCACTGCGTGTCAACGCTTTTTCTATACAAATACCTGAAAAGCTTCTCTGCCCATCTACTCTTCATTTTCCTCAGCCTCTCTTCGAATCTCATTTTGCTCTGAGCTTCCCTCACTTCAAAGCCTGTCCATCCCATATCACCCTTTACAGCCTCATTTGCCGTCTTCCCGTGAGCGCGCAACGCGTGGCGGCCCAACGTCCTTTGATTTACATCAATTCCTGATTGTACCTCGGACTTCATGCACACCACTGAGTTCCCAAATGTAAGCCCCGGGACCATCATACCCTTCCACAGCCCTCGAAGCACCTCGTACCTATTGTATCCCCATAAAGCTAAAGCATAAAGCAAACACCCGCAGCGCCTCCTAGCGAAGGAGCAGCGAAACATTTCGCGATTTCCGTCGCGTCGGTTGCAAGCGCATGCGCGCATCGAGCGAGTCGCGAAACTTGTGTAGCCTTTATTTTTTTGTTTTTCGTCATGCAAGCGGCGTAGTCGATTCACGTGGGCTGCTCCTTCTGTGTGTTCTTTAGGAAAGCTACGCAATGCCCAGCTGTTGCGTATATGCGGTACAAATCCCGTGCACTGCGGACAGTACCGGGTGTCACTTTTCATGTGTACGCATACGTTCGCTTCATTGCTGATCACTAAGGCATGGTATTTGCATGCGAAGCTCTCGGATGCGCGCTCTGTTGCTTCTTACGCATTGTGTCAACTCAGAACACACGTGAGCTTTTGTTTTCGGCGTCTGACGCGCCGTACATACCATGCGCCAAAGGCATCGTACGTTTTAGAGGCTGTGTCGTTCAACGAAAGGGCAATAAACTTTTGTTGTTGTTATCGGACTACGTGATGTATGTATTGTGTGGTGTGCGCTCGCTGCGTGCTTGTGTTGCGTGCGCGCTGGAATTAAAAAACTTTACGTGCACGATCGCGTATACAATACAGCGGTGTCTTCTTATGGACGTGAAGTTACGTCAACTATAGGTTGGCGTTGTGCCGAGCTCACTCCATATAGACGAGCAAAGAACTGTTAATCGGGCAATAGATCAGAAAATCGGGCTACGAGAAAGGAAAAGATAGATCTAACGCCCAGCAGAACGCGTAAGTCACTGCTAGTTGAGTTCGAATACGATGATGGAGGGGCTGAATATTTTTGATTACGGCACGTACCGGTACTTTAATGCTATACTGTTGCACAAAAAATATTCGTGTTGCTCCACGAAGAATTTCAGCACGCAGCGCTCGGGCCTGCGACGCACGAACAGCCTGGTAAACGTCTGCTTGCAACATTTTACTGCGCGCGAACCGCACAATACGCGCTAAGTAAATCTGACGTCACTTCCGCCACACTTTTTGCAATGCATTGGGATACGATAGGGTCTCTCCAACTTCTAGAACATTGTAGCCTCTCCCGAGTTTTCCTTCCTCCAACGGCGCTATGTCAAGGAACATCTGCTGTTTTGAAGCGTGAAGCCGTGTGTAGCATTGTCTGTGCAACTGGCCCGATTGATAACGTTTCTGCATGGTTTTTACTAGGCACATCCTACCAATAATGCACAACGAATAGAGTTTTCCGTTCGCTGGCACAAGGGTCACTCGACGGATTCGCAGCTCGAAACAAGAAGCGTAGGCCGTGGTCGCCTGGTGCTTCGACTTGCAATGACGAGATACCTGAATCCACATTCTTTTTCAGCTCATTGCTGCCGCACTTCAGCGCAGAGAGCCATAAAGCAGAAGAATATCGATTGCAGCATGCAGCGGTGAATGTGAGTGAGATGTCACCCGAAAGACTCAATCAAAACTAAAGTTACACGGTACACGAAGCTTTATCGCCGTTAAGAAGACTAAAAAACAAATTTCAGTTGCGCCTAGTTGGTAAATAACTTTCAGTGCTTGCCTCATCTCTTTGCCATCCATCCTGGTTTGCACTGAAGTTTTCAGCTTGAAAGAAAAAATTCGGCAGATCCCACGCACTGTGGGAATCGATGTAATGCGAAGCAGCCAGCAAAGAGCTGCATACATCGCCTTGTTTGTCTTTGAGTCAAATGAAATCATTCATGCCATGGCATCTAGTCCACCATATATCGCATGTTTGCCATGCACGCATGCATGCACAATCTAGTGTACACCATGCCAATGAAACGCATATTCTGGTATATAAATGCATGACCTGTCGTTTATGTTCATCACGCACTCGTGTCATGCCATACCAATTTTGGTATATATCCAGTTAACTAAACGGCCGGAAGCGCACCATGACAGTGGCATGTAAATCATACCGTACATGACATGCATAACATGATTCGCATGTTGAGACCTCTCACTTATGTTCGTCATACAGTCATATCGCGCAATACCAATTTTGGTGTATATCAAAGGAGCGAAATGGCCGCGAGTGCATCATGAGTAGAGCATGTAAATCATGCCATACATGACATGAATATTATCGTTTTTCATGTTACCACCTGTCACTAATGTTCATCATACAGTCTCATCGCGCAATACAAGTTTTGATGTATATCAAGCTATCGAAACAGCCGCGAATGCACCATGAGCGTGGCAAGTAAGTCATGACATACATGGCATGCATGTCATAGTTTTCATGTTATCACCTGTTATTCATGTTCTTCATACAGTCACATCGCGCAATACCAATTTTGGTGTATACCAAGCTAGCGAAACGGCCGGGAATGCACAATGAGCGTGGCATGTAAATCATAACATACATAACCTGCATGTCATGATTTCCATGTTACCACCTCTCATTTACGTTCGTCATGCAGTCGCGTCGCGCAATACCAATTTTGGTGTATGTCAAGCAAGCGAAACGGCACGAGTGCGTCATGAGCATGACATGTAAATCATGTCGTGCATGTCATGCACGTCATGATTTTCATGTTACCACGTCTCATTTACCGTCGTCATACAGTCGCTTCGCGCAATACCAATTTTGGTGTACATCGAGCTAGCGAAGCGGCCGCGAATGCATCATGAGCGTGGCAATTAAGTCATGACATACATGACATGCATGTCATGGTTTTCATCTTACCAACTGTCATTCATGTTCTTCATACAGTCACATCGCGCAATACCAATTTTGGTGTATATCAATCTACTGAAACTGCCGCTAGCGTATCATGAGCGTGGCATGTAAATTAGGTCGTACATGACTTGCATGTCATGATTTTCATGCTACCACGTCTCACTTACGTTCGTCATACTGTCGTGTCGCGTAACAGCAATTTTAGCGTATATCACGCAAGCGAAACGGACGCGAATGCACCAAGAGCGCGGCATGTAAATCATGACATACATGTCATGGATGTCATGGTTTTCATGCTACCACCTGTTATTCATGTTCTCCATAAAGTCACATCGCACAGTACCAATTTTGGTGTATATCAATCTAGCGAAACGGCCGCGAGTGCGCCATGAGCGTGGCATGTAAATCATGTCACATTCATGCATATCATGATTTTCATGTTACCGCGTGTTAGTTATGTTCGTCATACAGAAATGTCTCGTCGTACCAGCTTTCGTATGTATCCCTTCATTTAAACGGCCGCGAGCGCCCCGAGACTATGTCATGCAAATCATGCTGCACATGACATGCGCGTCATGATTTGCATGTTAGGACCTGTCATTATGTTCGTCATGAACTCCTGTCACACCGTACCAATTTTGGTATATATTAAATTAACGGAACGGCCGCAAGAGCCCAAAGGCCGTGGAATGTAAATCATGCTGTTCGTGACATGCGTGTCATGATTTTCATGATATGACCTGTCATTTATGTTCGTGATAAGGCCATGTTATGACACACCAATTTTGGTACACATCCGATTAACGGAACGGCCAGGGAGCCCAAAGGCCGTGGAATGTAAATCATGCTGTTCATGACAAGCGTGTCATGATTTTCATGATATGACCTGTCATTTATGTTCGTAATAAGGCCATGTTATGACACACCAATTTTCGTATACATCCGATTAACGAAACGGCCAGGAGAGCACAAAGTCGTAGGCGGCTAGATAGATAGATAGATAGATAGATAGATAGATAGATAGATAGATAGATAGATAGATAGATAGATAGATAGATAGATAGATAGATAGATAGATAGATAGATAGATAGATAGATAGATAGATAGATAGATAGATAGATAGATAGATAGATAGATAGATACGCTCAAAGTCGCAGAAGTTCGCTAAGAAATGCTTCGCATTTAAAAGGCTGTCACATGAATACGAGTTGTTGGCACATGGCGACAGAAAACGCCCACGATGGGGCAATATGACAACTACGATATACGCGACGTAAACGAAGTTTCAGGGGCTTTAACACGACGCACAAACCGACGCAATCGGTCGTGAGCACACACTCGCGCACTTTCGAGTGTTGACATGGTGGCGCCATCTAGTAAACCAGCCTGCAAACGCTCCTTTCCGCGCAGAGTAAATTGCATAAATAGCCATTGTATTCTTTCGCAAAATTATTCAAAAGAAACACTAAACAATATCCGCACGTGTTTAATTGTGCAAATGCTTCTTTAGGATTGATATGGCGAGTATTGAGAGCGTTCTATAACGCTAATTTTGGCACATCATTAAAGTAATGTGATGGCAACAATGACAACGATCCAAGATGTCAGCGTTCTTGCGGTTAGCGGTCTCGCGACCCAGCTTTTCCTCCAGTCAGTATATTAACTATATGCTAGGAACGGCTTGAATTCTGTTATTTGACCACACCACTTGTCTCCACTCATTAAAATGCTAATTATTTATTTAATCACTGACGTTATAGATACCTCTAGCCATTCAATGCTTGCGCCGCTACAAAAAAAGTAGTTATGAAAGCATCCATAAAATATCCCACTTACCTTATTTTTCAGAATTTTCGGACATGTTCCTTGAAAAAAAAGCCGGCAGATCCCACGCACTGTGGGAATATATGTAATGCGAAGCAGCCAGCAAAGAGCGTCTTGTATGTCATTGAGGAAGTGCGTGTCATGGTTTTCATGTCAACTCCTATAATTTATGTTCGTCACACAGTAACGTCGCGCAATACCAACTTCGAAGTAGATCAAGCTAGCGAAACGGCCGCAAGCGCACCATGAGCGTGGCACGTAAGTCATGCTGTACATGACATGCGTGTCATGATTTTCATGTTAACTCCTGTTATTTATATTCGTCACACAGTCACGCCGGAAGATACCAATTTTGGTGTATATCAAGCAAGCGAAACGGCCGCCAGCGCACCATGAGCGTGGCACGTAAGTCATGCTGTACATGACATGCGTATCATGATTTTCATGTTAGCTCGTGTTTTTATGTTCGTCACACAGTCTCGTCGCGCAATACCAATTTCGGGGTACATCAAGCTAGCGAAACGGCCGCCAGCACCACATGAGCGTGGCACGTAAGTCATGCTGTACATGATATGCGTGTCATGATTTTCATGTTAACTCGTGTTTTTATGTTCGTCACACAGTCACGTCGCGCAATACCAATTTCGAGGTAGATCAAGCTAGCGAAACAGCCGCCAGCGCCACATGAGCGTGGCACGTATGTCATGCTGTACATGACATGCGTGTCATGATTTTCATGTTAACTCGTGTTTTTATGTTCGTCACACGGTCACGTCGCGCAATACCAATTTCGGGGTAGATCAAGCTAGCGAAAGGGCCGCCAGCGCCCCATGAGCGTGGCACTTAAGTCATGCTGTACATGACATGCGTCTCATGATTTTCATGTTAACTCGTGTGTTATTTATTTTCGTCACACAGTCACGTCACGCAATACCAATTTCAGGGTAGATCAAGCTAGCGAAACGGCCCCCAGCGCACCATGAGCGCGGCACGTAAGTCATGATGTACATGACATGCGTGTCATGATTTTCATGTTAACTCATGTCATTTATGTTCATCACATAGTCACGTCGCAAGATACCAATTTTGGTGCATATCAAGCTAGCGAAACGGCCGCCAGCGCATCATGAGCGTGGCATGTATATCATGCTGTACATGACATGCGTGTCATGATTTTCATGTTATGACTTGTCATTTATCTTCGTCATACAGTCATGTCACGCCATACCAATTTTGGTGTACATTCGATTAACCAAGCGACCAGGAGAGCACGAAGTCGTAGGCGGCTAGATAGATAGATAGATAGATAGATAGATAGATAGATAGATAGATAGATAGATAGATAGATAGATAGATAGATAGATAGATAGATAGATAGATAGATAGATAGATAGATAGATAGATAGATAGATAGATAGATAGATACGCTCAAAGTCGCAGAAGTGCGCTAAGAAATGCTTCGCATTAAAAAAAAACCCTGTGTATCTATATATGCAGGTCATTCCACATCAAGTGTGCCCATTGGTTTTCCGGCCGTCTCCAGTTCCGTTCAGAAAATCGTGCCAGTACATGTAAATATGAAAAGTAATTAATAAGGCGACATAAGGAGAATAGCCCCGAATAAGGAGAATAGCCATAAGGAGACATAAGGAGAATAGCCCCGAATTCCACGAGGCTATTCGCTCCTTAACTGAATCTTATCGAAATTTTCCGAAACTGCTTTTCGGTGACTTCCATTTTCCAGCCATATCTTGGACTAACATAGCATGTGTGGCTTCCAAAGACAGTATAGAGAGCGATTTCGTCAATTCTTGTCTAACTTTCGGACTAACGCAATTAGTCAATGAACCTACGCGTGGCAGTGATAACTCCCTTCATATTCTTGACCTTGTTCTCACTTCTGAGCCCGAAAGAGTGTCCCAGATGACGTTCCTACGAGGACTCAGTGACCACTTAGTAATCCATGCGTCCTATTCTTGAAGCTATACCATCCAACAAAAACAACAAAAAATATAACACTGTATGAAAAGGCAATTATTCCGCTATAAACTCGGATCTCGAGCAATTCGCTGCTTTCTTTCCTGTCGACCTTTCAAAGCGTTCGGTCGAAGCAAATTGGCTACAATTTAAAAACAAAATGTTAGGTCCATTTACTAAGCATGTGCCATGCGCGTAGCCAGGGGGGGGGGCTTATTCGTGCTCTCATACACCACCGACCAGGGGCGTCACCCGGGGGGGGTGGGATTTATTGGGCTTGAAATTTTTATTTATTGGGCCCCCCTTGAATTTTTTTTCTTTTTTTCGTTCTATGATACACCGCCGTCCGAAATAACCACCTTCACCGAAAACCACCCTGGATGTCGTCTAAAATAATTTTTTTTGCGAGCACGACAATGCCATGGACAGTTGAAAGGTTCTGGATGGTGGCTTTTCTGCAAGATTTTTTTGAACCATGCATTTTGCGAAACATGGCATCACTCTTCTTTTTTCTTTTTTTGAAGAATAAAAAGAAAATTGACTCTGGTCAGATTATTCCTATTTCTACCTTACTTTCACGCAGCCGGCGTCTGCCATTTTGTTCTTCCTAACCTAGAAGGTCTACAAGGCGACGCACGTTTAAGTACATTAACTTTTAATGACTAACGTCCCCGGGTCTAACAGTTACTCTCGATGCAGTTACATCATACAAAACATCTACTGCTAACTTCATCTTGGATTCCTCCACCAGGCTACATGTTAAAGTCTATGAAAGATTTGAAGCAGAAACAAAGGTTTCAGGTGGCTTCGCTGGATAGGTACCGACGGCTTAGCTACTCAGAGCTTCAAGAGTGTGCGTTTTGCCGAGTGTGTGTCCTTTTAGCAGAAGTGAGGTTGGCAAGGGCCAACATGCGCGCACTGGGGCCTTCGTATCCAAGCCATTTCAAAAGTGGAAGCACGCCCTCGAAGTCTTCGGTGTACATGAAGCCACTAAATGTCACACTGACTCTCAGCTGGTAGCCGATAATTTTCTTCAAACCTTCTCAGGAAGTGTGCCCAGTGTTGTTTATCAACTGGACCATGACAGGCAAATTCAAATAAGACAGAACCGAAGGAAGTTACAGCCTATTGTTGAGACAGTTCTCTTTTGCGTACGGGAAGGTCTGGCTCTCCGTGGCCATAAAGACAGTGGTCCCATGAATGCAAGCACAGCCTCCTCTACAAATACAGGCAAATTCAGAGCACTGCTTCGCATGCGAGACACAGATCTAAAAAAGCATTTGGAAAGTTGCCCAAATAATGCCTCGTATTTAAGTCCAGACGTACAAAACCAAATTATAGAAACCTCTGCTGCAATCATCAAGGAAAGCCTAGTCGCAAAAGTAAACGCTGCAGGATGCTTCTCCGTACTTGCTGATGAAACGACGGATATTGCTTGTATCGAGCAGCTAACTGTTTGTGCAAGGTACCTTAATAAGGATGCGAACGAAATCGAAGAAGTGTTCATAGCCTTTGTGCCAATTCACGACCAAAGTGGCCGAGCCCCGCCGACACCATCATGAGGCTCATAGACATGGAAATTAACATCCAGCATCTCCGTGGTCAAGGCTACGATGGTGCAAGCTCGATGGCCGGCAGAACGAGTGGTGTTCAAGCTGCTGTTCGTGAGAAATATCCAGCCGCACTCTACACTCACAGCGCCAGTCACTCCCTTTATCTAGTTCTGTGTACGGCATGCTCCATAACAGACATCGGAAACTGTTTTGGGACTCTAAAGGCGACGTCAGTCTTTTTTCGTAAATCTTCTAGCTGCTACATTTTGCGAAAAATGATAAGTTTAAGCTGCCCGGAGTCTACAAGGCAGCTCCTTTGGGGCTTTGCGAAACGTGCTGGGTAGAGAAGCACGATGCAGTGCTTTCATTTGTGAGCTCTTTGAGCCGTCGATCGCAGCACTAGAGGATATTAAGTTTAACAGAAATGGCGAAAGTCCAGTGCAGGCAAACAGTCTAATATTGGCACACTTGTCACCAGCGTTCCTTGTAAGCCTGCATGTGGCGGAGCACGCGCCACAGCACTGACTTTGCCACCGTCAAAGAAGCTGCAGATTAGGAGTATCGACATGAGTGCTCCCATTGACGACATAGAAGCGGTACAGCGGACAATTGAAAATGACCACAAGAACGCATATGCTTCTGCCTCAAAATATTTGCACAAGTGCAGGCATTGGCAGAAAAACTGAATGTGGAAATCACAGGCCGTCGAGCCGGTGTCCGGAAGCAAAACCTTGGGAGCAATGCATTCGAAAGCGCAGAAGAATACCTTCGTAGAACCCTGTTCATTCCGTTCATGGACCACGTACTAGCCCAGTTATGCGTTCGAAAAGCACAAGGCGTTTCTAAAGGACTTTTCAGTAATTGGACCATCCACAATACCACCAATGCAAGATGATCGGGAGAATGGAGCAGAAAATCTCCTCGCCGTTTTTGCGCATGACGTCGAAACGAGGGCTGCTTTGGGAGAACTGCGACTATGGTGGACAAAGTGGGCGAACAAAGCAGCAAACCAGCGCCCCACAACAGGAACCGATGCCCTATCTCATTGCGAAAGCAGGTAATAGCTGAACAAATTCAGCTATTGGGAAGCCGTACCAGCGGCATTGTTTGTTACTTTCATTTGTCCTTTTTGTTCTTCATTGCTTTTTGAACTAGAAGCGACAACCATCCTTTTATATTGAGTGCACAATCCGCACTTTTAAAACAGTTTTGAAATAGTTTATTTCGTTATTTCTGCGCTCTTCCTATATAGTTCTGTCCACATTGTGTGTCCGAGACAGCAGCTTGGTCCAAGGACATATCAGTTTCTGTGATTGTGGAGCATGTTCTTTTGCCTTATTTTGGGCATTATGTATAGTGATCATTGCTTAGTTCCGTGATGTTTTGTGTAAGCATACTGCGCACTGTCTCCGGTGACTTGTATTTTGCCCGTATTCGAGGTGTACTTTCCCGTGCTCGTGTTTCCCTGGCCGCATCATTTGTGCAAAAAGATGAACATTTTGCGTAAACAATCTCCATTAAAAGATTTGATCTCGTCCTGGTTATTTTGTGGACTTGATTTTTTCGTTATCAGGCGCTTGTTCAGTTTAAAACTGATGCAGTTCCAAAGTTTACGTGGTATTTGCCGTACCTCGAACACAAACGAAATAAAAAAATTGAAAAGATTGAAGACAGTTATTCCTGGAAAGATTTTGCGGGCATGCCAACATAATATTTTTATGAAAAAACACATGTCTTACTCGTTCTTGACAGTGCGTGCAGCATTCAAGGAGTGATTTGCAGCATCTAATACAGATTTTCACTGGTAATACATGTTATTCGTATGCTTAGTCGTTCGAAAAATTCAATGAGGAGGTCGCGCTTCAACTTGAGCCCCCCCCCCCCCCGCCCCCCGAACAAAATTCCTGGCTACGCCACTGGCATGTGCCCACCATTACCGTAACCGAAAAAAAGTCACCTCCGTGGTTTAACATCACATTGAAACGCCTAAATCACAAAAAGAAATGGCTCTTTCGATCGGCAAAGCGGTCCAATAGCGCATGTGCGCGGAACAGCTACTACGCTGCAGAAAAAGAATTCGAAATACTTGCTGACAAAGAAAAACTTCTTTTTTTTTTCACAAACATTGCCCGCTATGTTAAGAAACAACCCCAAAAAATACTGGAACACAGTTAACCCGAGTAACTCCCAGCCATTAGCACTGTACAACGATCAGAACCATTCAATTCCCAATCATGAGGCCACCGAACAACTTAACAGCTTTTTCTCTTCCGTGTTTACCATTGAACCTGTCGAGAACTTGCCTTCATTTCTTAATCTCGACCATAGCGTGATGCCTGACATCACGTTCTGCTCAAACGGCATCGCAAAATTAATCGACTCATTGAAACTCACATCTTCATGCGGCATCGATGGTATCAATGCGAATATGCTCAAGAACACGGAGTCAATTGTTAGTACACTACTCTGTCATATTTTTCAGCAGTCACTCTCATCAGGAGTGGTGCCGGAAGACTGGAGAGTGGGCAACACTGTTCCAGTCCCCAAAAAAGGTCCTTCATCTCTTTGCAGCAGTTATTGCCCCATTTCCCTTACTAGCGTTTGCTCCAAACTAATGGGGCATGTGATTTACTGAAACATTGTCAAGTTCTTAGTTAGCAATAACTTTTTTCATTCCAGTCAGCACGGCTTTCGCTCAGGATTTTCATGTGACACACAACTACCTTTATTTTATCATGATATCAGTTCCAGCCTTGACTTAAACATACCTGTTGACGCCCTCTTCTTAGACTTTGAAAAAGCATTCAACAAAGTCCCACATCAACGGCTACTACTAAAACTTTCTCGTTTAAACATTAATACAAATGTAATTGGATTTGCCGGTTCCTTACCAATCGCCAACAGTTTGTGTATGCTAACTTCGTCTCATCTAGCCGTTCCCCTGTAATCTCTGGAGTGCCACAAGGTACAGTGCTTGGACCATTACTCTTTCTTATTTACATCAACGACCTTCCATTAAACATCTCTTCTAGCATTCGCCCCTTTGCAGACGACTGCGTCGTATACGGTCCCATAGCAAACAGCGCAGATATTAATACCCTTCAAAACGACCTCAGTCTCATTGTATCCTGGTGTGATAAGCGGTTAATGTCTTTAAACATAAAGAAAACTTCATTGGTATCTTTTCATCGCAGGCCCCATCACCAGTCAGCAGAATATACCATTTCCGGCTCTGCAGTCTCATCCGCTGAAACCTACAAATATCTTGGCGTCACATTTTCAAGTAACATTTCCTGGTCAGCCCACGTGACTAACATAGTCAACTCCGCGAATCGCACTCTGGGTTTTCTTCGTACGCACTTAAGACTTGCGCCCCCATCGGTTAAACTAATATCATATATCACGTTTGTTCGTCCAAAATTAGAGTATGCATGTTCTGTCTGGGATCCCCACCAATCTAACTTATCCAACATTCTCGAATCGATTCAAAACCGTGCTGCACGTTTTATCTACTCTGAATATACCTACAATTCTAATGTTTCCAAACTTAAAACTCGTGCTCACCTTTCTGATCTAGAATTACGACGTCACAAATCTCGTCTATGCCTTTTTTACAAATTTTATCATGCTCCTATCGAAGTTCCAGCCACCCTGCCAGTCCATCGCTCATCAAGCCGCACAAACCATTCAAGAGCAGTATATCCTCCGCCAGCACAAGCCACCGCCCATCTTCGCTCCTTTTCTGTGTCAACCGCACGGGACTGGAACCGTCTGCCAGCAACTACCGTGCACCACACCGATCCACATCAATTCAAGATTGCCCTCGAATCATTTCTCTTCTGTAATTAATACCCATCCCTCATGTAATACCCCAGCTGGGGCCTTTGAGGTATTCAAAATAAATAAATAAATAAATAAACAAGGAATATAATGGGGGGAAAGCTGGCATGCCATAACAGCACTTGGAACTTTGCGCAAGAAAGTGAAACTTCTCATGCAAAATAGTTCATACGAAATTACCACTTCGACTCTACACTTTTTTTTCTACATCCAAAGGTGGCAGTCGTCAACTACTATATTTTATTTTTTTATGCTATTTTTTTGTTGGCCGCGACGTTACATCACCCATATACTTCATCCATACTTCTTTTTAAGGCCTAGTTGGTTCATCATGGCGGAAGGAAGTACGAGGGCGGACAGCCTCAAGAAAAAGTCGTAGACGGCCGGCCGGCCCGACAGACACACAGATAGACAGATACGTTAAAAGTCACAGAAGTTCGCTAAGAACTGCAAACAGATGTATAATACACAAAGAAATGCTTACGCGTCTTTCCTCCATCTGGCGGCAGAAAAGACCAAACTTTTTCAATGCCACGAACACATACAAGCTCATATACAAACATATGGGTCATTGCCTATAAAGTGAGCCTGGTGGTTTTTCGACAGTCTTCAACCACGCTGAAAAAAAAAGTGCTCCTACACACGAATGTGAGTACAGTATTTGTTGAAGTGGTATTTTTCGAGGAAAATATTGCTGATGCCTAGAGGGCGTTTCGACCTTTGCGCATGGAAGTGAAATTGTGGCGCGCAGAATGATTTATACAAAAACGCCAGGCCTGTGCGGAAAGCGCAGCACAGTCACAGCGAAAGCTCGAAAAGCGGCATTTTTAGAGCCCGTTATAAACTCTCTTGCGGCTACTAATACAACTACACTAGCAACGTACCCACTGCGCCACAACTCATAATTTTTGTGAAGTTGGGAAGCACCCACCACGACATTACTCGTCATTCTGCGGAGAAGCGAGGTACATCTGTAAGGCATTATGTGCAGTTTCTTGATGCGACGGCTTATGACGATGAAGTCCATATACGCCGGCAGGACGTTCTCAACATATAGCGGAACTCTATGCCGTTCTTCTCGCTGCAGTCTGCTTATCAGCAGACACACAGCGAGATCGACATTTTCATGCTCGACCACAACCATTTGATGACGCCTGCGAGCGCGCAGCAAGGCCAACAGCCCAGCGATCGTGGCTAACAAAATTTGTACTAGCATGTTGGAGCAGACGACGCAGTTGTGAGCCGCCCAGCCGCGAGCCCAAAATTCGATTTTACTTCTCCCGACCACTTTCTTTGGCGGTATTTTGTAAGCATTCCGTTTGAGTCGCACGTGACTAGTCAATGTGAGCACGCGATTCGTCGCGGCGCTCGTCACGGCTCACATTGACCAATCGCGTGCGACTCAAATGAACGGACCGCCTCCGTCCGTTTTAGGAATTCTTACAAAATACCGCCACAGTCTGGCTGCCAGAAGTTTTTAGGCCACGTGATATAACGTCATTTCCTGTCAGAACCGGAACCCGCTGGCTGGTTTCTGGCAGCCAGCGGGCTGCCAGAAAATGGAAAATCGAAGAGCCAGCTACTGGCTGCGCTTATGCGAGTGGCGTCGACACAATCTGCTTTGATACCATGGTACATTTTATCGACAATTTAGACTGTCGTAACGCTGTTTTAACGTTACCAGCTGCCAGTAGCTTTCTCCTAAGGGTACACGCGAGGCCGAATCTCCATCGAAGCACTCAAAATTCTGAGTAAGAGCACCACTCCGCTTGTTTACACCTGTGTAGTGTGGGCGCCGAAGCACGAGGGACTCGAGGGAAACGAAGCGGCTCACGCCGCGGCCCGCGATCCCGTCAAGCGGGCCTCCCTCGCCGCCTCGTTTGACCCGCGCTTAGCCTGCGCTGCAGCAGAAGTGGAGACCGTACCACTAGGGTCATTGGAAAATTTTCCAGTGACTCTACGTACCACCGACGTACTGCGCCATACTGAAACACCATCGCTTAGCTCGCAGAGTGTACCCGCCAACTCACCCCAAGCTGACTAAAGGCCGTTTCACATGACACAAAACAGAGCGATTTTCAGGCTGCGAATTCGCTCGCAGCGAAAAAAACGGCCGATCGCTCTCACCGCAGCGGTCAGCGGCGAGCGACCAGCATGTTGGAAATTTTTCGCTCTGTTCGCAGCGGCGGAGCGATTTTTCAGTCGAAGCCCGTCGAAATTGCGCCGACCCGGCCGAGCCGTCGAAATTGCGCCAACGAGTCTGTTTGGGTTATGGACGTTGTTGCGTATTCTCAACTGAATTTAGATTGGATAGTGTTTTTAAATGACAAAACACGCGGGCTCTTCGCTACCGGTGATGAAAAGTAAAGAATGTTATAACGCACAGATTGTTACATTACATTCGAAATTTATGCAATGTCTGCCACAAACAACGGCAGCAAGCAAATTTGCGCGCCGCGCCAGTCGCAGAGCGAAAATCGCAGCGCAAGCGGCAGTCGAACAGAGCGAACCGAGCGATTTTCTTCGCTGCAATCGCGGCATGTGAAACAGCAAGAAAACACAGCATTCCGAAGACTGCAAAGTAACACGTACGCGCACGGTATCCTGCCACGTCGAATCTACCCGACGCTTTACGCATACAACTGCCCGATATGCGACGTGCCCGACACATTGGCACACCTCATACTCGAGTTCCCGTGGCGCGATGGCAACACATGACCTTCATTAAACAGGCTGGACGGCGCATCCCCGCTCTGCGAGGCGGGCGATTGTGAAGCCACTGGAAGGTCCCCTGCTTGTCCCGGAAGCTGGCGTCTTCTGTCCGTCTTATTTGCGCAGTTCAAGTATTCTCGGGTGGCAGCTGTTGTTATGATCATTCTTTTTTTGTTTTTTTTTTCCGGAGTGCTACAACGTACAGCTAGTGCGTACAACAAAGTCTGCGACTACGCATCACTTTAGATGCCGACGAACGCTACACGAAAGATGAAAGACGCCTTGCCGACACCGTCCGAATACGGCGGAGTACTGCAACGTACAGCTATATATCTATAGAGTGCGTACAAGAAACTCTGCGACTACGCGTCACTTTAGACGCCGACGAACGCTACACGAAAGATGACAGACGCCGTGCCGGCACCGTCCGAATACGGCGGAGTACTGCAACGTACAGCTAGTGCGTACAAGAAACTCTGCGACTACGCATCACTTTAGACGCCGACGAACGCTACACGAAACATGACAGACGCCGTGCCGACACCGTCCGAATACGGCGGAGTACTGCAACGTACAGCTATACTCGCCGACAACTTTTCTTGGCACTGAAGGGAAAGCTACGGGAGCGGAGCGTCTGCACATGTACTGCTACGCGAAGTAGTCCGGTTTGGCGCGCGTCTCGTAACGCCGTGGAGTGTGATGGCTAGCGTTGCACTTCGAAGCAAACGCTGCTCTGCGTCTAAGGTACGGGTAAAAGGCGCGAATTTTTCACGCACGCAAAAACGCGAAGTGACAACTTGTAAAGTAAACGAAATGCAGATATCTCGCTTGTGTGCGCTGCGTTCTGTCACAAAAAGCTACATGTAGAAAATGAAGGAGCATTTTTTATATCTCACGCAGAAAATACGGACGCAATTGTGGGACTACATTCATTAGCGGTAGGATACGTGCATTGAGGCTCTGTAGCCTTCGCTTCAATGCCAAGAAAAGTTGTCGGCGAGTATAGTGCGTACAAGAAACTCTGCAACTACGCATCACTTTAGACGCCGACGAACGCTACACGAAACATGACAGACGCCGTGCCGACACCATCCTAATACGGCGGAGTACTGCAACGTACAGCTAGTGCGTACAAGAAACTCTGCGACTACGCATCACTTTAGACGCCGACGAACGCTACACGAAACATGACAGACGCCGTGCCGACACCGTCCGAATACGGCGGAGTACTGCAACGTACAGCTAGTGCGTACAAGAAACTCTGCGACTACGCATCACTTTAGACGCCGACGAGCGCTACACGAAACATGACAGACGCCGTGCCGACACAGTCCGAATACGGCGGAGTACTGCAACGTACAGCTAGTGCGTACAAGAAACTCTGTGACTACGCATCACTTTAGACGCCGACGAACGCTACACGAAACATGACAGACGCCGTGCCGACACCGTCCGAATACGGCGGAGTGCTGCAATGTACAGCTAGTGCGCATAACAATCCCTGCGACTACGCGTCACTTTTTACGCCGACGAACGCTGCACGAAAGATCACAGACGCTGTGCGACACCGTCCTAATACGGCGGAACGCTGCAATGTACAAAATGCGTAAAAAGTAATACAACTTTGAGGTTCTTATGCGTGAAATGTCTTCCCTGATGACTTTTCCTGTCGATTCGTACAGTTTACTGCGCTACAGGCAGGCATTTCTTTAAAAAAGAAGGGAAAAGCTCTCGCGCCGGCAGCAATTGACGGACAAAAACGGCGGCTTCCGGTGGCTTCACGCCCGTGTGCTTGATGCGCCATCCAGCTCCTCCTAGTGGAGATCAGTGGATGGCAATAGCAAGCCCGCAATGAACGCCCTCATCAACCTCCTCGCTAAAACATGAGAAGCCAAGAGCTCAGCACGGGACCTAGACGAACAGCAAGGACTCGTCGCCAGGTCCTGGGAGGCGATCGCGACCAGTGGATTCCTGGAATAAAGGGACCCTTCGACCTAGGGTAACACCGAGCTTACGAGCTCGGGAACACTGTTTCGGGAAAGTAAAGGTCTATTTCGTTCATTCATTCTACGGAGGGTAATTCATGGGTACTTTGTTTTCCTTACCTAAATAAAGCCACGTGAATTCAGTACGCATGACTTATTCGTTAATATAACCTAACCTACAGACAGGAAGACGACACCAAACTAGGCTGCACAGACTACTCTGACGTGGACCCAACTTCCTGACCAGGGCAACACTGCGGTCGCATGAGCACCATCGGAAATTAAACCACGGATGGTACTCGCGCGACCGCAGCCAGCGAGGTAACTTGGCGGCATCTGACCAATATGCAAAGCCCAGAACGTACAATATAAAAAAAGCACTCACAGGTTCATCTTTCACGCTGGTTCCGGGGGGCCATTTTGTACGCGTTCTGTCACAGAACGGAGGCGGAACCGAATGGAAGAACGAGAGGGAGCAGGCAGCCAATAGCTAGTTAAGGAATCCGGGAATGTTTTCAGCACACGACAAAAATATAAAATTGTTATAGCTGAACATTAATATTGTCTGAAATTGTTTTTCATATCTTTAAACAGAAGAACGCGATTACTTTAACAATTTATTTGTGTTAGCATCTTGACATAGCGCTAGGTGGTGTCACAGTTTCGAGAGACGCTTGATAGTGGCGCTGGCTACCACGCTGTTCCAACCAATGCTTCTAGTATTTGTCCACTTGTACTAGTTCAGTTACAGCAAGGAGGGTCTATAGAACCTCTGGAGTGGCAGTCCCGGCCGCCGCCAACGGGAGCAAGTGAAGCCGCCGGCGGCCATGTAGCTAGAGGAAAAACAGGGCGCGACCGCCATAGACGGCAATGGAATACGCGCGGCGCGCGCGTTGGTTTGCAGTCCCACAATAAAAAAAATAAGATGGAAACTGCTTTAAAGTTACACCCACAAACAGTTGCCTCTTCTCGTTTATGAAACAAATTATGTCATACACCCATTGTCAGCTGCAGACTTTCAGAATAATCTGTTGCCGAAGGGGTGCTTCGTATATCGAGCGCGCTGGAACACTGTAATTGCATATGTGTTACTAGGAACTGGGTTTTTATGATGTAACGGCGTCAGTGTTCAAGGGGTAACCACAAGCTAACGTGGAACGCACTTATTCTTTTTACATAAGCACACATCCATCACGCGAACATTTGGTCAGAAGGAGGATTCGCAAGCATTAACCTACGTGGGCGACGTGTGCCATCACGGCAAGCGCAGCGCGCACAGCTTCGAAACGAGGTAGCTCTCGCCCTCTCAGACTAGACGCATAAAAAAGTAAAGCAGCCGCGTCCTTCGGTTTCGGTTTGGTCGGATTTCAAAAGAGTTACATCTTGCGTTTGCCGCAAGTTCTTCTTTTCGTAACTATTTGTGTTGAAGCTACGTCAAGGAGGTAGAAACTAACAGGCTTTTGTAGATGCGCTGGGAAAGCAGGAAAAATTGTAGGTACACTGCCAGGCCGTCTGCCCTGGTCGTCTGCCCCGTTCTGTCGAAGCAGCATTCAGCGAAGTGAATAGAGCAGAGGTGGTTGGTTGTTCCTTGGCAACCTGGCGCAACCCACCGCGGGGGATCGGCCATGAAACGGGCGGCACCTTATTTTAGAGATAAAATTGTTTTACAGGGAGCAGAGGTGGTCAGAGCTGGTCACCGTCCTTAGCTCTCCAACCACTTCTTCGACCGGCACGTTCCCAGGTAGAACGCTGCGCGCAGTCTTTTGGAAACATCTAACACGGATAATCACGTCGTGGAATATTGCGTTTGCCAATTCCTCGCATGCATCAAATTCGATATCCATGCACCGGATAAATATGCATGCACGCTGTCAGTCTTGACTTGCAAGAAAACACCAGAAAGCTCGGAATTCTAAGGGCGTTCAGACTTCCTACTCGTACCAATAATGCTCGGTACGTCCAGCTATAGACTGCACCCCATTACTTGGTACCTCGTGCATACACTTAAAAATCACGTACAACGTCGTGTCAGCGAACATTTAAAGCGTAAAATTTTCGTCGATACAACTGTACGCATGTATTAGATGTATGCGCACCTTTCAAATTGTTTCCAGTTTAACAGCATGCACGGAAAAACAGACAATCGTCAGCGAACGAAGTGAGGACACTTACACGTGAAAAGTGATCCCAGGAGTCTTCTTATTGCGATTTGTGCAGCCATAAGCGACGCACGAAGTCACCATGGCCTCGTAAAATGTTTAACTGCTTTACGAAAGCATGCCACCGTCCCCAAAGACAACTGCGACGGTGGGGCAACGGAGCGCACTCCGTCGTCTGCTTCCGAGTTGTTCCTTTTGCAATATGGCGGCGACCGGCTTCACTTACGGGGGCGCCACCTCCACTCCAGAAGAAATAGTATATAACCTCCTTGAGTTACAGTAGTTACAGTGTAGTTCAGTTATGGTGGCTAGTTCAGTGGAGTTTTAGATTTGATTTGGATTTATGGCCTCACCCTTTGTAACGGGCGGGCGTCAACCGATGCCCTGGCCTAAGGACTTAGAAAAAAGAAAGAAAAAAGAAAACGAAAGCGCGTACACATAAGCGGCTACACACACATCTATCCACCACTCACTGAGTCGCTTCTTGGTCGTAGCCACTCCGCCACCATCAGGAGCGTCGGCGGGCGAGAAGCCAAGCGCCTGCTGTAATGTGGTGCCATCTGTAGGTGCTGTTGTGAGGCCCTCGCAGTTCATGACAAGTGTTCGATTGTCTCCTCGTCGGCACCACATATCCGGACGCGTATTATGATTTCCTGGCGCGGCAGCGCACGTGAGAGAGAAAAAAGAGAGAGCGAGGAGGACGCCAGCGGCCCCTCCATAGCCCCTCGACGAGCGCTTGCGCGCTATTGGTTATTCTCTTGGGGTCACGTGGCTGGGCTGGCGAGCACGTTTCCGCACGCACGGAGGAGTGTCAACGTGGAGTGTTTACGGCTGTTCCATCGTTCGGAAGCACCCCTCGGCACGCCGAGACGCCGCAGATACGCGCGCCGAGGGCGCCTGCAAGCGGATTTCGATAGTTTCGATGAGCAACGTGGTTCCGAGTGTCAACGTAAAGTGCCTCCGCGTCGACCTGTGCACGGACGGCGACGCACACGAGTGGATCGCCAGCTACAGTAGGAAAACCAACACGACATGGATCGTCGACAGGGAAACCCGAAATCCAAAGAGGCAAGTTCACGTGTTCGTTTCTTTTACAAGTGGCGAATAGGCCCAGTCTAATAATAACATTTGATGATATCGACGCCAATCGCGGAAATGCTAAATGCGAAAGCGCTGAATGCTCGCTCATCGTATCGAAAGGCGCGACGCTGTATTTTGGACTGAATGCTGCAATGATATTGTGCACTAAAGCCGCAGCTGCAGCATGGAAATGCCGCTGCTGAAGTCCGCAAAATTGTCACCGACTGGTACGATTAGTATACTTGAAAGGTTGTTTTGAACTGAAACCAAGAGGCCTCTGTTTTCACTGTGAATTTTGAAGATATTGTGTGATTATTTTCCATTTTTGGAAAGCCATGCCTGAAATAGCCGCGTCCGTTAAACCATGCTTAACTGCAGAAGATTTTATCACTAACTTTTCCTATTTGCGGCCCTGTCGCCCGTTTGGCTCGTTCAAAAGTTTGAGTGGCAGATCGGATCGTGCCGCAAGCAACGCACTGCTGAAGAACCTCCCTAGCATAAGGCCATGCAGGCCCGTAGCCAGGAATTTTTTTCGGAGTGCGCCCACTTGCTGAAAACTTTGACTATTTGAGCAAAACGCCTATTTCCATTATTTATTTTCGGTAAAACATCATATATCATAAAAATTTAGGGGGGGGGGGGCGCCCGCCCCCTCCCCTGGCTACGGGCCTGCGGCCATGTAATGTTTGCATTTTCGATAGTCCATTTTCGCGTGTTTACGCCCCCATTTAACATTTCTACATGCCACTGTACGTCCTAGACCACGCGGTCACCATTAGCGTCGCGCCTTTCGATACGATGAGCGAACATTTAGCGCTTTCGCATTTAGCATTTTGCAATTGGCGTCGATATCATCAAATGTTATTATTAGACTGGCCTATTCACCACTTGTAGAAGAAACGAACACGTGAAGTTACCTCTTTGGATTTCGGGTTTCCCTGTCGACGATCCATGTCGTGTTCGTTTTCCTACTGTAGCTGGCGATCCACTCGTGTGCGTCGCCGTCCGTGCACAGGTCGACGCGGAGGCACTTCACGTTTGATGGGCAGTTAGAACTTGCGTCTAACTCACGTGTGAACGCCCTTGTGCTCATCGAAACCTGTTCGATGTTACATGGGCTATGAGATCTGGCGTTTATTTCGCACGTAGGCGTACTCGTGTCCAACATGTCACTCGGAAGCACGTTTATTGAAATCCGCTCAACGTGAGATGGGCAAGCGGAACTCGGAACAGGCGCGCGTACTTGAGCGTCCGCCATGTGCGTGGCGCGAATCGGCCGCGTGGCCGCGTGGCTAGGAGGAGGGTGCTTCCGTACGAAGGAACAGCCGTAAACACTACTCCGTGCGTGCGTGCGTTCGTAAACGCTCTCGCGTGCCCAGCCAAGTGACCCTAAGAGGAGAACCAATAGCGCGCAAGCGGTCGCGGAGGAGCTGCTGGCGTCCTCCTCGCTCTCTCTTTTTTTTCTCTCGCGTGCGCTGCCGCGCCAGGAAATCATAAGATCATAATACGCTACCCGGACATACCCGGCACATTACATCGCCCACGCTGTCATCAAAGCGCCGGCTCGTGCTTCGAAGAGGAGGCTGCTGGCTACACTATTGTCGAATAGAGGTTTGACATGGATCTCCTGTTTGTATTCCCTGTAGATCCTCAGTGTACTCTTCTCCATGTCTCGCCGCCAAGTGTCGGCCTCCGTCATTCGCACTTGGGTCTTAACTGCTTTGGACCACTTACGCTCGATGTCCTCCTGCACAGGGCGCGTATAGAAGCCGTATTTCCTGCTGAGGTGCTGCAGTCTTTTCGACCATCCGGTGCGGATGCCGTTGCGGTGAACATAAAGTTTGCGAACGCGCTTGCGTCATCTGTCGCCACCCCGTGAAACCTGCGGGTCGGCCTTAGCGGCGTGGCGCACGGCTAGCGCGGCGGCGGTTTAATTACCTTCATTCAGCGAGAGCAGTGCCTGCAGCCTCGTGTTAGTGCCTCAATTCCGTGCTCACATGGCAAGTGATGGTGGCACCCAACGTTACTAGAACAAACTCAGTTTAAAAGCTCAGCCGGAGAGGCGGTCCGCGTGGCGGTCGTGAGAACTAGTGGCGCTGCACTCACGTCTAGCTTAGTCTAGCTACCGCGGCTCGCGCTTGTTGTGATCGGCGCCGCCGATGTACGAGCGCACGTGGGTTACAGCGTTGTCTGCGCTTTGTTAGCTCGTCATTTTTGCGACTGTTCTTGACCAGGCTTAGCGTCTTGTACGAAGACACGTGCATGATGTACGAAGCGTAACGAGGGCGAACAGATTCACAGTGCGGTATGCCGACTTGCTTTGCGCCGGCTGCAAGAGCGGCTACCGCAACGACGGCTCCGCTTCACGACACTTCTTCGGACCTGCAAAAGACCCTGCGCCATTCAAGCTTTGCATCGCAAAGATAGAAAGCCATGTCCAGGAATTCGGGACATCGACAACTAGCGCCATCTGTTGTGTTGTGTGCTAAGTGGCAGCGTCACTCAATGGGAACCGACCTTTAAACAATTATTGTAGTGTAATGCTTCAATATACGCTTAAATCACTTCGTCCATATAATATGGAAGTCATTATGCCACAGTGCGAGAAGTTTTGCTTTATTCCCATTAACTTCCTGGGTTCGAGAGCCACTTTTATGTGCTATGTGAAACTCCATAGGAGATAATTTAAAAATTTATATAAGAACAATGCGCCCTCACCTGCTTAAATCACTGAAGGGACCCAATCTCGATGATTGAATATTCGTACCTGTGAAATTCGGCGGATGTCGGCGAAGTTTCTGAGGTTCGACGGGAACTTCTGTCTAAGGGGCATTGCAGCGAAACCACCTTATGGGGTGCATACGCTTCATAGTGTTTACGGTTGCCCTAAAACAGGTGAAAATGTCAGTGTTTTTATATAAGCTTGTTTTTCTTGAAGCTGCTAAAGATATGGAGGGTATGAATACTGTGGAGGTCTTAAGTTGTTAATTAGCAATGAGAAGTCTTAGGTTAATTACAGCAGATGGTCAAAAATGAGAATAGCTCCTCGTAATTGAAAGTAAGAATTGATAAGTTATATTGATACAGATACGAATTTTGCTCCACTGGGTGTAAGTAATCAAGGGTACTAATGAATTTAACAATTTACTTAAAACTTATTGGTGAAAGCGGTTAGTATAGAAGGACATGTATAATATATATATATATATATATATATATATATATATATATATATATATATATATATATATATATATATATATATTTAGATTATTATTGCAATGCACGCCATTAATATTAGATGGCTGTCGCATGCAAGTAACTAGCAGTGGATACTGTTATAGCTAATTAGTAATCAAAGGTATAAGAGATATGGTAATTGTACTCTGTCATTATTAATACTTACACTTTGAGGTAAATAGAAAAGGGGTAAATAAGAATCAACTAATCGAAGGATTGCGTTGTAATGTATCACATGAAAGTGGAGACGAAGAGGATAAAAGATATAAGAATCTTAGGTTGCTGATTAGTGATTAGGGGTCTTTTAGCTTAATTACTCTGGAAAACTAACAGAGTTCACAATGACCCCCAAGAATTCACACTGAGTGAGATTTACTCAGCAACATTATGCACATTTGCACCCTGACCATATAAGTAATCACTTGTATTGAATTCACCAATTTTAAGGTTATAATAGAAATCTTTCAGTATAGAAGGATATGTACATGATATATATAGGGTATTCAATGTATGAAATTACCATCCGAGATAAATAGTAACATGCAGTTATCTTTAGTGATAGTTATCGAAAATTAGTAATCAGGGATAATTTGGAGAAACTCTATGGAACCTAGCAATTAAAGGTATCAAATAAAAGATATGCCAAAGATGACGAATATAGTTTATTAGAGAACGTTGTAGGCAGTTGCCAAGTGTGGGTATGTGGTCAATAAATTAATACGTCGACAACATAGTAATGCATCAAATGAAAGCATATAGGAAGAGGCTGAATACATTTGGAATGTTTGCTAATTGGCATTTAGGGGCTCTGCAGCGTAATTAATATTAATATTTTTTACAGCAGAGTTATGCCTACGCTTTGTACTACTCGCGATGTAGACAAAGCACAATCATCATTATGCCGGCGCACTCAGCATAGCTGTGCCTAGTTAAGCCATGTTAATCATAGCCAATTGTAATTAAGTTTAGTTGAGCACGATGAAAACTAATTAGCCAAGCATAATACAGCCAGAAGGCTAATTAGCCCTAATTAAGCCGAGTTGAGATTCTAGTCTGCGTAGTCATGCCGAGCTCGGCAAGAGATGCCGAGCGATACCGATATATTAATTAGGAATGAGCCTAATTAGTATTAATTACGTTAATTAACTCATTAGGTCTAGCTTGACTTGTGGTGAAAGCTCGTCGATATGAAGCCTCGAGTATGTCGATTATACTAATTAAACTCATTAGCATAATTAACCTAATCAAGATATAATTAATGCTAGCTTGACTGGGGATGCAAGTTAAGCTAGATCAAGTTCCAAATGTGCAAATTAGACCTATTACGCTAATTATTCCAATTAATCTGATTAAGCTAATTAACCTATTTGGTGTCGTGACTGCCGAGCGATACCCAATCGAACCCGATCAACGCCTAGTCTATACTCGTGATTACCAATGTGACCCCGTGAACACTTCGTGTATCGGCGTGTGGATGCACGTGTGTCTAGTCAAGCCAAGACCAGCCAAGTGCCGACCAGCTCTGCTCTAGCCCAGGTTTGCGCGACTCAGTGCAAGCTGCGCAATTTTTTTAAATTAGGTCAGCTAAGCAGAATTCACGGTAAGAGTATCTTACTAATGTTGATCTACATTCGCACCTTGGTGCACAGTGCATTACTAATGAATGGTGACAATGAATTCAACATATTTTCAATTTAGGGGTGAAAGCTGTCAGTGTACGACAACAGTAAAATAGATAGATAGTATCTAATCTATGCAGCTATAGATCTCAATCTATGCAGTTACAGTACAATGGTGGGAAGTAGTAGAATATCATTCATTATTAGAAGTCATAAATATCATTATTTCGTAATCAATTATAATTATTCGTTTAATATAGATACCATCTATCACCGACAAGTGTCAAGAGAAACGTTTACGACAGATGACGATTTAAAGGAGTACTGCGTTGAAAACGGCGCGAAAATTGGACGAAGGCTAAGGAAAAAACAACAACACAAGCGCTCGCACATTGATGAGTTATGCAAAACACTGGGTGCGAAAGAGCCTGATGTAAGAGAAACAAATTGCAGAAGGGTGTCTTCAAGGGCCATACATGTTACTGCACTCAAAACCGCGCGGAAACGGCAGGAAGGCTAACGAACAAAGGAACGGCGTTTCTGTTGTTTGTTCCTAAGCCTTCGCCCCGTTTTTGCGCTGTTTGAAACGCAGTAACATGTACCAACTGACCCTTCAAGACACCCTTCTTCAATTTAAAGGAGTAATTAAATCTACTGATAGTTTTAGGAAAATAATAATTAAGTGCAGATATATGATAAAAATAAATTGAGGCATATGATTGCAAAGCATCAGATGATAGTCTAAAGAGAGAGGGTGAATGCATTGCGAGATTCTTGCTAATGAACCTTTTCAAGCAATCCCAGAAAGCCCCGCGGGAGCATGGCGCACTATGGGAAAAGTTTTTACATCGAGCGAGCCGGCCGTTCGGTCGCCCGCGGCTCGTTGGTGCCGTGGGAGCACGAAACGAAAGGAACGTACACGTCGCGGCTTCATGAATATTCTTACATCGTAAAAGACTACACTTATCCAAGCGCATCTGCCTGTATATCTACGCACGAAATGTGAAAGGAATAACACAGTCAGTGTAGGTATTGCCGAGCGTATGTATATCGGACGTAGCAATTAATCGATATGTGCGTTATCGCGTGCCGATGCCGTCACGACGTTCGTTTGTCAATAATGTGAGCGGAACACCGAATTCGATCATGTTTAGTGTATGAATACTTGGAAGGTACTAATGCGAATGTCTAGTATTGAAATGCCATAGAATTTTCCGTCTCAGCATTTTGTGTCATGAACACTTTTGCGCTTGCTCACTGCGTTTTGCCGTTATGGCGTATTTCAAAGATAATTTCAGTGTTAGAGACTCATCTTGCGCACGACTACACATATCTACGGCATGCATTCACCTGCGAGCAAACACGTGAAACTACAACCAGCGTTTCTAAAATGCAACAACTGCAGTTAGTATCAACGAAGGGCGCTAGAATCTTATAATTTGTTATATACATGTATATGCGGTGCGAGCGACGCGCATGCGGTCTAATCAGTCTCTCGAGTACTCTGTAAATATCACAACCTCACCTTGCGCTCGTCGACAGTGCCGATGGACGTTGATTCCAAGTGGATGCGCGAATTGTATAGAGCGCTCCTGGACTTCATCTAGGAAGCCACGTTGTATCGTTTTATTTAATTTTTGCTGCAGGGCTGGGGTCTCAAACGTGACTCGCACGTGACTGACTTCGTCCAATCCTTTTATTGGTCATCTCTAGAACGGACGAAGCCTCAAAGGGGTCAAGAGGAAACTGCGCACAGGCAAAAACCGGACGTATGCACTAAGGGATGAGGAAGGCAAAGTCACTGTCAATATGGATAGCAAAGTTAAAATAGCTGAGGAGCTTTGCAAATATCTGTACAGTAGCCAGGACAACGAGGACGATAAGGTAAGAAGTATATTAGTAGGCCAGAGGAATCGGACAACCCACCAGTAATGACATGGGAAGTAAAGAAATCCTTAGAGGGAACGCAAAGAGGCAATTGCCGCTGGTTAGGATCAGGTAACATCAGATCTGTTGAAAGACGGTGGACATATTGTTTTAGAAAAACTGGCCACCATGTATGGAAAGTGTCTCTTGACGATGAAGGTACGAGAATCTTGGAATAATTTTAAAATCACCTTAATTCATAACGAAGACGACGTCAAGGGCTTGAAATATTACATGCCGATCTGCTTACTGTCCGTTGTCTACAAGCGATTTAAAAATATAGCAAGATTCCGTACAGGCTACTCGACAATAAACACATTCACACGATCAATCAAGTGATAGAGAAATGCGTGGAATATAACCAACCCCTATTAGCCCCGAGAAGTTGGAGTGGCGCCGCCTGGCGGGCGGCCTGGGTGACGTCATGGCACGGACTCTTCGTCGCCTGCCGTGGCGCGCCTACAAAACACGCGCCCGCTTCGTAGGCTGTTGCGCTGTTAGCGTTCGCTTTTTGCAGTGCTGGGCAGTATCGAAGATACATGTATCTTAGATACTATCTTAGATACTCTTTGGGTATTTGTATCTGTATCGCGATACGTCTAGAAAAACAGGTATCTGTATCTGTATTTCCGATACATTCGATAATGTATCGTGTATCTTAAGATACAAGATACTGCTATCGCAGCACAACCGTGCGAAAGAATAATCGCTGGCACAAATCCGTCCTCAAGCTGGTACTGGCGTCACTATGCCATCTAAATAAAACTAAAGGCAGTGATGAAATTTTCTTTCCGCCAGTGCCCTCCAGTGAAGGCAGAATATGAGATCTGCGCGTCCGTATTTGCGGAGCAGAGTCACGTGGCAGCGCTCGCGCAGTCTCGACAGTAACAAGCGCGCGGACGTCTACGCCCATCCCACGTACCTTCAGTTTTCTCGATTTTTCTTTCTTTTTAGTTGCGCCCATGGCATGACACTTGCTCTTAACCATCGTCCTACGCCGCGTACTCCAATGCGTGCGGCGTTTATCGCGCAAATTCTGATGTTGCTACAGTGTCGTTATTGAAGATTCTCTTGCGTCTTGCTTCGTAACGAAATCTGACGCTTGCAAGGATGGGGTTGCTTTGCGTCTCGTGGTTTTTACGTACCAGCGATTTGAAGGATCTCGTGGATGTAAGTTTGACTTACATGCAATGAATTAACTTATATGCAAATAAGATTCTAACAACATTAGCACCACTGATACTGATGCTATATATAATAGAGCGAGCGTTTACCTAACAGAAGATATCTTGGCCTACTGCATTTTTTCTTCCTGCTGTCCTTATTTAAAGAATTTGTGAAATCACAATATGAATGTTAGCACAAGTTCTTTCTTAGCTGTCCTTTTGCATCCCATACATTACCTAGGTCTCTGTACTGTTTCTTGCGGTCTGGTCACTGCAGTATATCTTTTGTAACGGGCTACCAAAATAAGATATCTGCTTTATTCTTTGGACTGTGTGCAATATTTCTACTACTGTTTACACATTTACACGTTTCCAAGGCGATTTTGAAAACAGATATATAATTATGTGGGCGCGCCTTGAGTATACAGTACAAAACATTTTGCTTACCGCTTAGTAAAATAGCGAAATTGACTTTGCGTTCTAAAAAAAGGAAATTATTAGGAGCCATATCTTAAAGATGTTAGGAAGGGGGTTCGGGAAACGCTGTTATACCGAAAGCTCTGTTTTTCTGATGAGCGTCCTAACGACCTGTTTCAGGCAAGTTCCCATAGGCACTGAATTTTATATTGTCTCACCTTAACAGGTGGGTTGACGACATTTCATGCTTAATTGTCATATCTATTAAGGGCACCGTCTGTATCGTCTTTCTGTACTCGTTCAGTGTGAATGTTTGATACGGAACCGCTTCTCTATTTTACCTGTATTTGTTTTCTTGTTTGAGGCCTTCCTAATTTTTTTAGTACTACTCATCGCCACGTCATCAGAACTATAAGTGGCAATAGCGCGAATAGCGGCGGTATCCCGCGACGCTTTGTACAACTATACAATACGCCTGAGACGTTTCTGGGTTGCACATGTTCTCTCGTTGAAGAAAAATTGTTAAAAGATTGCACCTTAGTGAGTATATCAACAAAAAATCCTTCACGCCAGCAGATAAGTACAATTTGAAAATTCATTGCAGTTTATGTCCTCTACGTATACACCAGGTGTCTCAAGCTCACCGTAAAGCCAGCGGGCCGCCGTCACCAAATGCAGTCCCGCAAGAGCCAGAGCCAGGGCAGTAAAGTGAAGGTTGAAGGGGGGGTGGGAGTAGTGGCTTGAAGAAGATGACAGCTAACGCTGCCATTTGAAATGAACCTTTCCCATACCTTATATATAGGTCATATCTCAAGGGAATTTGGAGTCAGGGTTCGAGAAAGATCGATACAGTTACAGAATTACTGAAATCTGGACACGGATTCTGAAATATCGAGTTTTTGTTAATAATGGTAATGGGGGTTTAACGTCCCAGAACCACTACATGATTACGAGGGACGTAGTAGTGGAGTACTCCGGAAGTTTGGACCATCTGGTGTTCTAACGTGCACTGACATCGCACACTACGCGAGCCTCTAGCATTTCGCCTTCATCGAAATGCGACCGCGTTTTTGTTCCACGGTTATGTTTCAACACATGGTGACCTCATGTCCTCACGAAAAGAATGCTTGAGACTAGTCATGTCATTGTAGCTCATGTACAGGGTCGACCACATCTAAGCTTAACACCTCATTAGTATTCAAACCGGTAAAACTAGAATGTTTCTTATACTTTACGAGTGCAATGCCCGTTATAGAACGCCTAATCATGGTGTCGACAAACACAGTAATGATTTTCCGAGTTATGTATTAAACAACAGCTTCAATGAGGTCTTGAATACTAATGAGGTGTTCAGCTTAAATGTGGACGACTCTGTACATACTTGTTAAGAAAATAAAAACAAATAGGAGGAAGACGGTAATATGTGCGGGCCGGGCCGCGTGCTTGAGACCCCTGGTATACACGATGCGTCGAGAAAAAAAATTCGCTACCAGCGTTGTTGCTGCTGTACACCTGTCCAGCGATCCGCTATTGCGCCAACGGTCTTTTACAGACAAGGCAAAAGTTCACACCGGTATTTGCGCCATCGTGCGAAGGCTTCTTATTGAAGTTCTTGTGATTAGATGCCAACCCGTTAGCTGGCCGGCAAGCAGAGCAGCGACTCCCATCAATTGCAAAACTTACAAGCAAGAAGCGCTGTCAGCGAAGTGTATAAACAGCTGTCCTGTTAAGAAGCTAAAACAAACCCCAGTAAGTTGTTTCGGAAGGAAACTAATGTAATTTGAGCAAGAAGGGCGAAATTGAGATACTAACAGACATTTTACTAATTTTCTTGTAATTTCTTTTTATTTTCTTTTTTCACCGAACTACCGAGGAATGGAACCTGATACCTTTTCATCATCCGGGCTCACCTGAATAAATTCATAATTACATTCTCACTATTTCCTAAAACAACATTTTCATTTTACAACTGTTTGTTTGTTTGCCTTCTTTCGTTTGAGATTGTAAATTGTGCCTTGTACGTGTGTTTCCTATGCTGTACATTGCCCTTCCTGCTTGGGCCACGTGGCCAACAGTACGACGTGAATAAATAAATGAAACGAAATGGGTCAATGTTAAGAAATTATCAAGCAGACATTTTTGTGCGTAGACTTTTTCTGCTACATTATATGGACTTATAAAAACAAATTTGCGAATGTATCGAAGTATCTTAAGATACAATTGCCTAGTATCGTATCGGATACAATTCTTGTGGCAGTATCTTGTATCTGTATCTCAAATACTTCTTGCCTGAGTATCTTGTATCGTATCGCGATACAATTTCAAAGTATCTTTGCCCAGCCCTGGCTTTTTGCTTGTCTCACGCTTAAGATAAATGACAAAAACAGCAGCGATAATGTTCCTGGTAAAACAATGAGGAACTATTCGTTTTTTTCTGCACAATCGCCAACGGTGCCCGCGGCCTGTCGTGAACAATTTGAAAGGGGTGATCAGGTTTGTTCCAAGGATAGGTTCGACTCCCAACCACGGCAGCTGCATTCAGATGGAGGCGATAAGCAAGAACATGCCTGTGCTTAGATACAGGAGCACGTTAAAGAATCCCAGGTGGTAAAAAATTATTCTACAGCATGCCTCATAGCATGTAGTGGTTTTGACACGTAACACACCATATTCGCATTATTGGAATGCGTCGTTGACAGGCGGTTCTTTAAGAAATATGCTGGTTTCACTACCACAAAAGCGATTTGTATCGGACGCATCCGCGCAACTGTGGGCAGCGTTTTGCTGGTGTTCCAAGCCCCGCGCACGCGTGATTGCGAAACTATTATTGCTGCCACATTGTCTTCCTGCAGTGTCGTAGCAACGGTTCTGTCACGCTCGTAAGTATAGTTGAGATAGCCATCTCATAAATTAATTTTTCTCGTAGTTGATTACCTCTGAGCAGCATCAACCTGTATGGGGACCTGACGTACGAGACCAATTGTTGCCTCATTGATGCGAAGGACGTTTCATTATTACGTGGGCTACGTCACTAAGTGCACCATCGAAACAGTTCATTTCAAATTCCTTGCATTTTTTTTTTCGAACGGTTACTAGCACAGCGCCGCCCGCCGGGCTGCCAACGTCATGGACTTATTAGACATGAACGTTTGAGTGTGGTGGGGTCGCGCGGGGACCCAGGGGGCCTGGGCGGTCCTGAATTCCCTCGCAATAAAGTTTTTTCGACTCGACTCGACTCGACTCCCACGTGAAGTGAACATTACCATTTGTGATGCGGCGGTAGGTCGGACCAGCAGTTCGCGTAAACCGAGGTATAATAATAATATCCGGGGTTTACATCCCAAAACCCCGATATGATTATGAGGGATGCCGTAGTGGAGGGCTCCGGAAATTTTGATCCACTGGTCTTCTTTAACGAGCACTGACATCGCACAGTAGACGGGCCTCAACCATTTCGCTTCCGCCGAAATGCGACCGCCGTGGCCGCGATCGAACCCGCGACCTTCAGGTCAGCAGCCGAGCACCGTAACCACTACACCACCGTGGCGGACCAAATCATGGTATGCGACTACATAATCCCTGACGGTTCTTGAGATGAAACCTGAACATATGGTCCAAGTATACCGACACCTCGGCATTTCGGAAACCGTTGTGTGTGTGGCAGTATTACTTTGTTTGATTTTCCAAATATGATAAGTGATTGCGTACGACAGACGCCTGCATCTAAAGGCTCGTGTAGCAGAAAGTGTGTTCCGTCAAATCACCTATATTATTTGCAGAGGCAGACAAATTAACTTGCACGGTAAACCGCAACGTAGTTAGTAACTGAAAACTTCCTAATTTTTATTGTAATACTTCGGCACACATATTTAACCTCGGAGTTATGCCATGCTGTAATGAAGTTTAGTATTAGTATTTTCTTGCCACCGATTTCTTGAAGTACGCGGTGAAACAATGAATGTCTTGCGGTCTTGGATTACCATTTTCACAGTGGGTCTTCTGTTCGGACGGAAGTTTGCCCATCCTAAGCCATATTAGCAAAGCTTTCTACAGCTTAGTTAACTTTCACAAGTAATAAATACTTCAACCTTATACCTTGCCAGGTTGGCATCGTGAAATTGAGCAGTAATCGCCACCGTATCGCGGAGTGGGTACACGGCGGACGCAGAAAGAAGCGACTGTCGGGGGCGGAGCAGGCGAGTCCTTGCCGTGACGTCATTTCGCCGCGACTGCAGCGACGCCAGTGTTCGTTCTCGGGGCTAATATATAGCCGTCAGAGATTACGAGAAGGTATTTGATTCGGTCGAGATGGAAGCAGTCATTCAGGCACAACGGAATCAGGGCGTCGACAAACCGTATATATAGAAATACTGGAAGAAATCTTAGATTTAGGTGCACGTTAAAGAACCCTAAGTGGTCAATAATTCTGCAGCACTCCAATACGGCGTCCCACATAATCATATCGTGGTTTTGGGACATTAAACGCCACTAGTACTACTACTTCTAATAACAATAATAACAATTAATAATAATAATAATAATAATAATAATAATAATATTATTATTATTATTATTATTATTATTATTATTATTATTATTATTATTATTATTAGTAGTAGTAGTAGTAGTAGTAGTAGTAGTAGTAGTAGTAGTAGTAGTAGTAGTAGTAGTAGTAGTAGTAGTAGTAGTAGTAGTAGTATTACTAAGGCGTGAAACTGGTAGAGTGTTGGTTTATGTAAATTGAATTACCACAAATGAAAGCCTGAAGCATTTCCATTCAACCTGTTTTATTGTTTTCTCCACGGTGCATCGTTTTAAACCGCACTCGTATTAAGCGTCTAGTCGGGTTGTGGATATCACAACTTGCAATCTCACTGCAAAAAAATATATATACAGAGACCAGGAGGAGCCATTTCCTTACTAGTACACCGCCAAAATACAGACACACTGCGCTGTAGCTTTTCGGATGCGACAGCAGCCCCAGAAGATGGCCTAGCGAATAAAGCAAGCAAGACTAGAGGAATATCATAGCCTTCTCCCTTTATATCTCGATTTTTTTTATCCTGCGGCAAGAGCATGCGTAATTCCGAAGTATCCATGTGCCTATTCACATGGATACTTCCGAACCATTCACTCTTAGAAAAAAAGTTAGTAAATGGTTAGTAAATGCTTGCATTTACTAGTTTCGAGCGTATTTTACTACCTTCGCGAAATCTGTTTACTAGCCAGCAGTTAGTAAAGGTCGTAAAGTGCTGCCTTCACCAACCAGAAAGTTTACTTGGTGTTTTTAACTAAGTAACTACTAGCCACCCACGTTGCCAGACCTTTCGTAGATGCGCAGTATACTTTGCCGTAATCGTGACGGTCTTTAGCAAAATTTAAACAAACTTTAATTTTATTGATTACCTTGGAATTAAAGTTTCGTGCTACGTGATGCCACGCATATAAGCAAATATATGGGCACAGGATAATGTGTAGAAAACATCAATTATTCTTCTAAATTCTATGGTTGCTAACCAGTACACGGTGTGCTATCCCAAAGTAGGAGCATAAATAGTCTTCAAGCCGCTGCTATAGAGTAGATATCGGCTACGTAAAAGTCTTGCTATTCTGTGTGTGCGCTTGCGTGTGTGTTCTCATTCGTGATCAATAGACCGATCCCACCAGACCATCTGCGCATGCGCGAGTTTCCGACAGTGGCACTGTCGCCATCTTAGTTGCAGTTCTCGGAGCGCTGCTGGTGCGGCTGCTTGCTGCGTGTTTCAGGTATATTGGGGTTTTGCACCAATCCTCGACACGCAAGACGATTGAACGCGGTGGAAAACTGTGTCCGCACCTCCAACGTATGTTATTTCATTTCAGGTTAACTGCATCTTAGCGCTAAAAGAAAAAAAGAACAGTTGATGTGTGCCTGCGTGTGACGAGGTGGTCTCGTCGGGTTGATGAGCTTGCGTCGTTTTGCTCAATAAATATTAGTAATAAAAAAAGAGAAATCACGTTCCCGTCGTCATGAGAGCAAATATCTTCTCCAGTGAACGCAAGCACGCAAGCGACACAAGCTACAGTATCCGGAAAATAACTTGCCCAAACTGCGCAGAGCTCTCCGCTATAAAACAGGAGAAAAAAAAGCCGAAGGGGACCAAAAAAAGAAGCTTATTGCGCTTTTTTTTTTGTCGAAACGACACTTTCCATGTAGACTGTAATAAGACAGTAATAAGTTAAACGTGAATGAAGATAAAACGGTCGCCGTGAAGCAGGTTAGAGGCGCGTCCGCTGAACAGTGACTGACCGCTCATGCCGTTTGGCAAAGGTTAACATCACGAAAATCTCGTGAATGGCATAATATTTCCTGCTGGAATGAGTCAGTAAGAGATTTTGGCGGCACACGGAATGCGGCGGATAAGCAGTCTCGCTCCGGCTGGCGGCGGCGGCCTCAGCCGGTGACTCGGCGCCGGTATCGTCGCTAGGCCTACCGCTTCAAAACGGCAGTGTACGGTTAATAGCCTACGCTCATAAAGAACTCCAGCTTTGCTACCGCTGTTGCCCGCTTTACGATGCGTTCACAATAATATCGCATATTGAAAGGAACAGGGAAATCCCGGCGGCGGAGTTAGCTGCGATACCGGCACGGCCGAGTTTTCGCCGTGCGCTCCACGGCGCGAGCTGTACACAGCATGCAGTTATAATCTTGGCTTGTATCACAATCTCGTTCATGCTAGACGCTTGACAGTCGTCATCGCATTTGGTGAGAGGTCGGTTTTGGTCTTCCTATAAATTAAAGCGATATCTGTTGAGCCCGGAAAGGACGTTGTATCCAATCTGTCGCCGCTGGCGGCGATCGGCCCGGCAAGGGGATCCAGCTCGCGTTATATGAACTTTTGCTGTCGCTGATCGGTCCATCGTTCGCGCAGCAAGGTTGTTATGACGCAATAGGGCACTGCTAAACCACGATGCATCATGCACAGGGAGTTCACAAACACGTTGAACAAGAAAGTGCGCGGTAGTTGCCTCTCTGTCCGACATCGTTACTGTCGCACACATTCCTTTTGGAGCTTGAAATCCTTTGAGAACACGCAAAATCGGAGTAATTTTGCTTCAGGCTCCTGTTGTAGCATTCCAGTACACAGCTCGTCAACCCAACCATCGCAATTCCTCCAAATAAGGCCGCTAAAGCTCGTTAATGAAGCTCGCCAATGCACCAGCTGTAGGCAGCTGAACGTACCGAGTACTACAAGTACCGGCATGCACTGCGGCAGCGGTGGCGTAGTGAAACTCGCGGTGAGATCGGTCTATTCATGCCTCTATGTATGTTGCTGTGATGTGTACTTACCATGTTAATTACATGAAGTAATTAGCGGCCCTTAGTTAATGTACGAAGACAATGCCACTTCGTTTTTTTTAATCATTTGGGTACTTTTGTAATAGAATCATCTTGATATGCAATGCACATGCACTTATAAACAAAATAGGCGTAAACCTCTAATTGGCTAAATGTAGTCCTCTAGAGTTAGTACGGTTACTAAGTTGCTAGCGCGGTTACTAACAACTTAGTAATGGACTAGCCATTCGAGCTAGTATCATTCACTCACTAACTAGGTAGCAAATTTCACTAACCTGCATTTTACTACCTTCACTTACTAAGAGGCTAGTGTATTTTGTGACAAGTGAACTGTTAGTATTTAGTTAGTGAATATGCCGACCTTTTTTTCTAAGAGTATTGATAAGCAGATGCTTGTGATGGAACATGCAGAATATTAATTTAGGCAGAACTCTGTGCGTGACACTCCCGCATTAATGATGACGCGTGTGTACGGGGTTGTTTTTCATGTATTATTTTTGTTGCCCCCAAGCGGCCTACGTAAACAATAATAATTTAAGGGGCTTTACGTGCCATAACCCCGTTGTCATTATCGCCAAGCCGCAGTGGGGGATTCTGTGATAGGTTTAAACACCCGGAGGGCTAGAACGTGCATCTAACAGATCTAAGTAAGCATGTGTTCTTGCATTTCGTCCCCGCCGGAATACGACCGCCGTGGCATGGAATAGAACACGCGACCTCGCTCCTCAGCAGCGCCACACTTTATCAGCCAATTGCTTCCACGGCGTTGGCGGCGTCAACAAAAAATCATCACGTGATGACATCACGATGGGACATTATGACGTCACACATTCCCATAATCACGTAATTATGGCGGCATGATGACGTCACATAACGTGACTTCATCACATGACATTGTCGCATTGCACTGCCTCTGTGATCGGTTGGCCAATCTCGGAGGCAGTGCAAAACTACGTTAGGTGCAGAAAGCTTTTGCACGAGGGTCGGGCAGAACAGACACATCGAATGACGACAAGAAGAAAACTTTCACCTTCGAGTCGTCTTAGTCCAATGCATAAGGGGCCCAGTGCGTTTTTTTATACGAATGATGGGCCTTAGTCTACGAGAAGTACTTTTCGCAAACATAGTCACGAGGCGTGCGCTTTCGATCTTTCCTTGGTATGGCACGAGCCCACGCTTCCAAGCTCGCCGGGTCACTAGGAGCTTTGAAAGTCACAAGCCATACAACACTGCCGCCTTAAATAATGATATTACTTAGCACCATCTAGTGTTTATTGGCATTACTGTACGATTGAGACGATGGCAATGAGTGATGCGAGGAAACCGAAGAATTTCATCATGTAAGATTTCTGACAAATTCGATCCGTCACTTAGCAGGCGAATATCGTGTCTACTAAGTATGAAAATAATCAAAAAGCAGGCCATGCCTTTAAGAGGGGGGTCACACTTTCTGCGAGATGTGAGTCGCTCACTGCAACACACTGATTTCAGCGTCATTGACTGCAGCACGTGGCTTCAGTTAAGCTCCCATTGCGAGAAGCTCGATGTGGCCACTCTAGAAGCGCCACGAACCAACACAGAAAAAAAGTGGTGCTCATCACGTAAGAAAAACAGAGTATGTACATTGCCTACGGTACGTAACGAAATACAGGGAAAGAACTCCGCTTGCAGACTTGCAGACCATCGCCGTTGTATAGGTAAGGCCTGCGTTAATAATATCCTGGATTTAACGTCCCAAAACCACGATATGATTATGAGAGACGCCGTAGTGGATGCTCCGGAATACTTGACCATCCCCTGCCTCTTCAATATATTTCGTCCGATTATATTGTTGTTGGCTCCCACGGGTTTCTTAAAAGTTCTAAAGCAAGAAAGTCCTTTAGCGCTGCTGTTTTTGTGGTGGGAAAAAGCTAACTTCCAGAAAATACAAGCTTGTGAGGCGGTGATGACGATCGCGGGTTTCAAAATGTGTAGACAGACGCTTGCCGTCCCTAATTTCAGTTGGCCTCAATTTATGAATTCAATATTTTGTGCTTTTACAAGACGTCTTGCTGTGTTATATTCGCTGCCCACAGACATTTTTCTTTAAAGCTCAATTACCAGCAGAGGTAAAGCAACAATACATTTGCAAGCACAATATTGTTCAATGATCTTCTTAAAAAGAATCATTTTAATAAAGTCACCTTAGCTTCAACAGCGCCCCTAACAAGCTCTCGCGGCTATGCGCCCGTGTGTCTGAGAAAAACAATAAGGCCGCCTGTGACATACAGCATGTAAAACCGTATTGCCCATGCGTAGTTGGGGTGCTTTACGAAATACCCCTCAGCTGTGGGAGGACATACATCGGCCACACTGGTCGATGTTTAAATATCCGATTAATGGAACATGAAGCCTCCCTTAACAATGTATCTGGTTTACACTTGCCTTCGCACTGCAAGTCCTGACATGCGCGCCCCGGTTTGACCATCCGATGTTCTTTAACGTGCACTAACATCGCACAGTACACGGGCCCCTAGCATTTCGCGTTCATCGAAATGCGACCGCCGCGGCCAGGATCGAACTCGCGACCTTCCGGTTAAGCCGAGCACCATATTTACTGCTCCACCGAGGCGGACAAGGCCTGCGTTGACAGCAATGTTTACCTTCTGGCAGCACGGTAACAGGGCAGTTCAATGCCTTGCAACTGTTATAATAGTGGGTACACCCCGCTATTGTAAGAGTTGCACACACACTAGCGATGTGTGTGTGTGTGCTTCTTTTCGTTTTCTGTCCCCTCTCGGCGCGCTTTTTCACGCTCAACAGTGAACTAATTGACTAAAAAAAGAAAGATATTCGTGGAAGGTTGCTCAGCTTGCCTTTAACAACTTTCAGTGTAATCCACTATTTGAGAAACATCGCCTCGTGAGGTGCTACGTTGTCTGTCGGTAAACAAAGGCACGACACAGAGAATAAACATAAAACGGCTTTTCGAGAACCTTCCACGTCACTTGCTCACATAAGCAAAAGATTTCAACTTGTAATTAAAATATTAAATGGGTCCTGACGAGAGACTTTTTAACGAACTTTACCATGTAAAAATAGAAACAAGCTATTTTGTCCAAAATAAAACTGGCCGCAAGAACCGGGTTTCAAGCCGCGACCTCCTGAAATTCTACAGAGCAGCATAATGTAATAATAATTGTTGGGGTTTAGCGTCCCAAAACCCCGATATGATTTATGAGAGATGCCGTAGTGGTGGGCTCCGGAAATTTCGACCACCTGGGGTTCTTTAACATACACCTAAATCTAAGTACACGGGCCTCTAGCGTTTTCGTCTCCATCGAAAATATGGCCGCCGCGGCCGGTATTCGATCCCGCGACCTGCGGGTCAGCAGTCGAGCACCTTATTCACTAGACCATCCTGAAGGGTTGCACATCAGCATACGCAGTCAAGCAAGAAGGCGGGTTTCACGATACTTTATATCAGTCTAATCTGTTTCAGCCCTCTTTCACCAACACTTAGCGGAGAGGAAAACGCGGCCTGGGTAGCATGCCATGAGCATAATGAAGTCGGTGCTTTCCGGCGTCTTTAGTTATCGACTAAAACGCGTTCTTGGGCTAGTTGGTGCATGGTCTGACAAAAATTTGGAGGCACAAAGGAACGAGGACAAGAAATGACAGGAGTGGTGCCAAACTAAAAACTGTTTTATTGGAAAGAACATTGCATTCCAGGTAGCTTCACGCGCATGGGCGAGTCACATTGACAATCACGGTAACAGAATGACAACCTACTTTGAGTTATCAAAACTTGGCTAAAAAGTGCAATTCGTTGCACTTTTTAGGAAGGCACACTAACACATTGGGCACTATTCTTATTTATGCAAAAAGCCTCCAACAGTTCTCTGGCCACCTGGCTTCGAATTTTCCCAAGCACCCTGGTTTCGAAAAACCGGGACGTGCACGCGCAGGACTTGCAGTGCTAAGGCAAGCGTAAACCAGATGCATTGTTAAGGGAGGCTTCATGCTCTGTTAATCGGATATTTAAACATCGACTAGTGTGGCCGATGTATGTCCTACCACAGCTCAGGAGTATTTCGTAAACCACCCCAACTACGCATGGGCAGTATGGTTTTACGTGCTGTATGTCACAGGCGGCCTTATTGTTTTTCTCAGACACACGGGCGCATAGCTGCGAGAGCTTGTTAGGGGCGCTGTTGAAACTAAGGTGACTTTATTAAAATGATTCTTTTTAAGAAGATCATTGAACAATATTGTGCTTGCAAAGAAGGTATTGTTGCTTTACCTCTGCTGGTAATTGAGCTTTAAGACGTCTTGTAAAAGCGCAAAATATTGATTTCATAAATTGAGGCCAACTGAAATTAGGGACGGCAAGCGTCTGTCTACACATTTTGAAACCCGCGATCGTCATCACCGCCTCACAAGCTTGTATTATTTTCTGGAAGTTAGCTTTTTTTCACACTACAAAAACAGCAGCGCTAAAGGACGTTCTTGCTTTAGAACTTTTAAGTAACACGTGGGAGCCAACAACAATATAATCGGACGAAATACGTTGAAGAGGCAGGGGATGCAAAGAAGGGCAGCACGCTCTTTCGAGAGTTCGTCGTTATCAAGCGCAGCCAAGCGACATGTAAAAGCCTCCTTTCATTGCAACAGAACTGCTGATTCACGGTCGAGCAGCCCAACCGGCCGCTCGTTGCATGCGCTGCGGTTATCAGTCGTCGATTTAGGTTCGCGCTCGCTGCTCGTAGCGGATATCGTCGTCGTGCTTTTTTATGTATTGTGGTTTTCTCGATTCGCCCGACTACGGCAAGCGTCATCGCGCGAATTTTGAACGTTGAAGGTCCGTACGCCACGTATTGTGAAAAAAAGGTGAACTAAAAGCGATGTCCCGAATTCCTGGGTATGTTTTATGTTGGCGCAAACCACTAAATGGTGATGATAACTGCATTTAAACTACATTTAATTTAGATAATGATGGTACGCGTTTAGCGTTGCGGCAGAATCATGAGAGGTTTTTAGTGTGTGCAGTATCCCGGTATAAGCAAAGGGGTGTGGCAATACTGGGTTACCGGACGATGGTGTCGACATCTTGTGACGATTCGTGCAACCACAGTCATGGACACGTTTGTTTTCGCTGAGTGTTTTTGAGGGAAAAAATGAATAAAAAGGCAACTCATTTGTAATTATGCCATTGGAAGTAGAATGCCCGATGTTTCTGCAACAACAATTTTGTGCTTGTCTGGTTCACCTTGGTTGCGCTAGATGGCGCCACATATTCAGCCTGTCGGGGGATTTAGGCCTCTCACGTTTATGGATTCCGTATTCTAGGTCGCTCGAGCCTCTGTAATCTGGATGAAACAAGGTGATCGTATGTGGCGCTCGCACTTCGGCTTATTTTGACTCGGCGGCTGGAGTCTCCGCGAAGCGGATATCTCGAGTAGCCGCGAACGAAGGTGGATTTGCGAGATAGGGCCGTAGACGTAAAGCCTATCCGGCAAGTAGCTTACGTTCCATAAACGTTCACGTTCCGTAAAGGTTCGCGCATGCGCAGATTCCGTCCGGTAACCGGCAACACGGTAACGTAAAGAAGTATACGTACAAGTTAAAAGTCTCTATCGTCCTGACAAGAGTGTCTGTAATATGTTTTTAACTTCTTAGCACCGGTGAAGTAAGCGACAAAGTGTAAAAGTTTCCGGTCACATGACTCCTCTCATGTGCACATCGTACTGAACTTTCCCACAAATAAAAGTGAAAATTACTGCCACAAAAGATGATTGGCATTGTGTGATGTAAATCTTTTTCGTGGAAAACTTTGTCTGTGATGTGTGACACAAGACAGTTCACAGGGGAAATGAAAACATCCATAGAAATGCGAATGCACATAGGTGTTTACTTGCCTCTTCTTTACTTATCTGGTGCTTTTATGCGTTATACCAGTTGCTGGACACACTCATTATATGTGCACGTTTGCATGCCTTCCATATATAGGTGTTTTTGTAAAAAATATGCTGCGTTGTATCTCGATATTGTAAAACATTACACTGTAGTAGAGCATGTAAGCGGTGCATGGTCCACCCAGGTCCATTTTTTTAAAAAAATCTAGGGACTTTAGGTTCAACGTGCCGAGCTGACGGCCCCACAGTTACCCGCACCGAGAGAAGAACGCGAGCGCACGTGCGCTACCGCTACCGTGAAAGGGGCTGAGTCGGCCGCGCGACGGTTCAGTGTTTTCCGACAGAGCCGCAGCGCGGCTGGCGCGGCGCTGTCGTCGCGCCGCAAACTTGAGCTTGGGTTCCCTATAAGTTAACACATCGCTGTACGCGAACGAAAACCAAACTATACCGCACGACGACGCACAACCACAGCCAAGCGAGAACGGAGCACAGCGCGGCCGGCGCGGCTTCCCCTGGCTTCCAGGCTAAAAGCACCCCACGTGATTCTACGCGCTATCACGTGACTGCCGACTGTTTCCATCGCCAGGAGCGCTAGGAGCAAAGGAGGGAGCGCCCGCGGCTCGCGTGTTCTGTGGCTCGCGCTTGTGATCGGCGCCGCCGACGTACGAGCACACGTGGGTTACAGCGACGTCTGCGCTTTGTTGGCTCGTCATTTTTGCGACTGTTCTTGACCACGTTTAGCGTCTTGTACGAAGACACGTGCATGATGTACGAAGCGTAATGAGGGCGAACACATTCACAGTGCTGTATGCCGACTTGCTTTGCGCCGGGCTGCAAGAGCGGCTATCGCAATGACGACTCCGCTTCACGACACTTCTTCGGACCTCCAAAAGACCCTACGCCATTCAAGCTTTCCATCGCAAAGATAGAAAGCTTACTGCGAAATGCAAGGTCTGTGACGTTCATTTTGAGAGTGACGACATTGTAAAGCACTATCGTCGTGTGGTTGCGGGACAAGAAGTTTTGATCCCACGTGGAAAGCAGGGGCGTAGCCAAGGGGGGGGGGGGGGGGTTGGGGGGGGTTCAAACCCCGTGCGTATATAGGCACGCACACATACAAACGCATGCACGAACATACATAAAGTATGGTTGAACCCCCCCCCCCCCCCCGGAAAAAATTTCTGGCTACGCCCCTGGTGAAAGTGGGAACTCACGGCCGATGCCGGGCTGCGCTTGTTCCCAGCACTTCCACCCCACATTTCAAAGCTAAAATGTTCGGGACTAAGGCGCAAATCCCCCCGAAAACGCATGGCGTCCCGCGAAAGCCCAGTGCTCAGTGTGGAGGAGCCGCCAGAAATAGACCAGCAGAACGAAAAGCAGGCGATTACCTATACGCGACCAAGACTGAGAGTTGCATCACACTGACTTTCGATCAGTTGTCAACTGTCGCTATGCCTTCAGAGCAGCGGATTTTCGAGAGATTTTACGACGGGGTATCGAACAAGATGTGCGGAATATTTTACACTCGCCGGCTCGGGAACAGACTGCTCAGCGCAAAAATTTGACACGGTGCACATAGAAAAGACGAAGACCAGCGCTGGTCCTCGTCTTTTCTATGTGTACCGTGTCAAATTTCTTGCGCTGAGCAGTTTATTAATGGCATACCAACTAGCCCAATCCCACACTGCGCTTCGGTAACGGAGACTTACATGTGCAAAAGATAATTGGAGTTGACGAGCAGTTTAACTGCGTAGTGAACGGATACAGCACGGAACGCAAACGGCTGTCGTACAGTGTAACAAGTGCTGCGGGCATGGAACATCTGCTCGGCAAAAATGAAAAACTGAAGTTGTGCGAAGGAGTCAATACTGACGACTCTTCTAGCGACAGGGTACGCGCGAATAACTGCCCGGTGCTCACATCACGGCCGATCTGTTCGAATTGTTTAAGACACCGTAGAAGGAGGATGCGACGTAGAAAGATGCGACGCCGAAAATACAGCTATCCGCTGAGAAAATTGCTCAGAGACGACATCTATTCGATGCAATCGCACACTGAGATGTCATTCACAGAGTTCTCGTAAAATGTTCCAATTTTGGGTCAGTATCCCTTTAACCGTCGCGAAAACGTGTCTTGTAAACATTGCAAAGCATTGGTGATGTTTTTCGAGGAAGTGTTTTTCAATAAATTGTAGACAACATGAGTACTGTTCTTCTAGAACGTTTTTGTATCTCGAGTAAGTACGCTTCTTTGTATATATCTATAAAGGCTTTTACAAACGTGTTGGGTTGTTCTTGGTCTAGATAAGACGGCAGCGGCTAAAATTGTGGTGGTAGATATAAAATTTACGCTGAAAACCCTCATTCGCTTACAAACTCCTATGCTTGGAAGTTAAGCGCAATGTAGACAGCTCAAATATAGACCGAAAATCGATTCTTAGCCAATCAATGAACAACGCACGCGGGCCAATGCACACAGACAACCTTATGCATATCCACCTAAGTAGTCCGCAATTGAGATGCGCGAACGTCGAATGAGTGAATGATAAATGTTTCAGTGTACCACTAATACAATAAAAAAAGTTGCCGCGCAGTTGCCGCGAGCAACTGCGCGGTGGACCGCAGCGTTATGCCGTGGCAGCAGACGACGTGCCGATAGTGGCGCAAGACGGAACTGCAGCGCCGCTAGTTCTCGCGGCCGCCGTTCGGACCACCCTCCTCCGCTGGCAGAGATACGGAGCTTTGAAACTGAGTTTGTTCTAGTAACGTTGGTATAGTCTTCGTCTTTTCTCACCCTTGAGCAGTGGGATGGGAGTTGGCAGTGCGTGCGCCGTGCCATGCATTCAGCCATCATTGGGTTTACAGCATATGACTTGCACTTATTCTCATGCCGTAAGTTTTACGAGCATCCGCGGTCATGCACGCGCTGCGCTAAATCGGCGCAGCATGTGAAGCGACATGTATACATGCATGGAGTTCGTGGTGTCCTAGGAACTCTCTTATGCAAAGGTGAGCGCAGGGAGGGGGGGGGGGTGCGGCCGCTTTCTCAAATAATCTGTAAGGGGGTGCCAATTCTGCCCCATACATTTACTCTGTCGAACCTCTCGCGTCATCTTTAATGCGCAGGGTTATGGCTGCGCATGCTCTTCGATAATAATGTCAACGGAGGACCTTCGATGGTGAATACGAAGCACAATTTACCTCGTATACCTTTACCCTCGGTGGCCGTCGGGAGAAGCACGCCATCGATTCATTTTCATTTTTGCATCCATGGCTCATCCATGGTTGATCTTGTTTTGTTCGTTTCGGACTCGACAAAGTGCAAAGGGGGGGGGGGGGTGCAGTGAGACTTGCCCCTCCCCCCCCCCCTGATGGAGAAATCTGAGCACGCCTATGTTCTCATTTTCCTCGTTCGGTAGCGAGGTGCTAACATTATTGTTACTCATGTGTGTCCCCTTAAGGTGACATTGATTTCCTTCCGAGTCTTTGCTTACCTTTCCCAAGTGCTTCTGTGCGGAAATAACGTGGAGAAATTGTGCGGCCAGTTTTTGGCATCGTATATGGAATCGATAATGATTTCCCTGCAGGTTTCCCTTGCATGGATGAGTGGTACGAATTCAGGTGTCGAAGTGTTAGCTTCCGTAATGTTTACATTAGCTGGCTAATTAGTACCACAAGGCAAGTGTCATTGTGTCCCATCTTGTTTAATGGACCTCAGTGAGGCCTCGGCTTACTCTAATGTTTGTGGACGAAAAATTCATATCACAGATACATTTTCCACTGCACGCGCGTAAACAAGTGGGTCGTGAAACTTTATGCATCAGTGTGTAATGTATGCATATTAATGTATGTCAGAATTGCGTGCTCTATGTTGTATACATTCCACATGTACAATTGTACTATATTAGCCTATATCTTGGTCTGTTCAAAGTAATTCCTTTTTGTCCGTCTTATTGGCTAAGCGAACAATTATAAGTGTTCATACCGAAACTTGTAAAAAGTGTTCATGCCGGCGGGATGTTTTCTGACCCACTTACAGCTTTATACCCAGAAAGTTTTTGTAATGAATTCAACTTTTGTTCTAAATTGCTTCTGCATTTGTATATGTGCCCTCGTATAAATGTTCATGAGGTTGATATGTATAGTGGAAAATATGAAACGGTAGGGCACACCTCGAGCCTGTGCAAAAAAAAAAAAAGTGTTTGCTGATTTTCTTGTACATTTTCTCGAGTCTTGTAGCATTTTGTGAAGCAATCATACTTCGTCATTTGTCTATGGTATGGTACGGTAAACTTTATTGAGGTCCTGCAGGGCGTGTCTCAACACGCAGCGGGCCGCTCCCACGTAGGGACCGTATGTGAAAATAAAATATCACGAGAATTAACATTGTGCCAATGGCTCCACCATTTCCTTGTTTCCGTAATGTCACTGACATCGTAACCTTAGAAAAGGCAGTGCAACAACAGACGCATTACGCAATGCACGCGATTTTAATATTGTCACGGGGTCGTGACGTCGACGAAGACAGCAGTCAGCACGTCCGAGATGAAACTGTTTATTTGGCCGAACTTGTGGCCGGGAAACTGATAATCAAACTACAGCAATACACGCTGTACAATAATAGCGGCGAACGGGGCGTCGACCGTCGATCAACTGACAAGCAGTCAAGCGCGTCGGCTTTTATACAGGCGCTATCGAACTTTCCAGCGATATCGCTGTTGGCGGCGTTATCTCTCGACAAAGCTGGAACATTCTCGTGCGGCGCGTAATCTTAACGGATTGTTCCAAAACAATCGCGAAGCTTCCTACACATCACGGCGAGGCTTGCGCGGCGCGTTGCCCACAGTCTTTGTGGGTGAAGCTTCAACGCATGAAATAAAAGACTCGCGGCAATGCCCCCCTCTGAAAAAGCATCGTCCCGATGCTTAAAAACAGAACATGAATACATGCAATGCTAAAGAAAACAAATAAAGAAAGCGAACATTAGAGTCCTCAGGTGCGTTAACGAGCATAGTACGGTTTAAGGCGCACTACATGCACGACCTCGGGTCGAGCTCGGCGCCTCTGAGAGTTCGTGATGCCGTCGGGGACAACCTCGTAGTCGAGCGCGCCGAGACGTCGGAGTACCTTGTACGGTCCGAAGTATCGTCGAAGAAGCTTCTCGCTCAGTCCGCGTCGTCGTATTGGCGTCCAGACCCAGACACGGTCGCCGGGCTGGTATTCCACGAATCGTCGTCGTAGATTGTAGCGACGGCTGTCGGTGTGCTGCTGGGTCTTGATGCGCAGGCGGGCGAGCTGTCGTGCTTCTTCGGCGCGCTGTAGGTCGGTGGTCACGTCGATATTTTCCTCGTCGGTCACGTTTGATAACATGGCGTCGAGCGTCGTTGCCGGGCTCCGTCCGTAGACCAACTTGTATGGCGTCGTCTGCGTCGTTTCCTGTACGGCCGTGTTGTACGCGAAGGTCACGTACGGAAGGATGGCATCCCACGTCTTGTGTTCGACGTCGACGTACATGGCCAATATGTCGGCGATGGTCTTATTTAGACGCTCGGTGAGGCCGTTGGTCTGTGGGTGGTATACGCGGTGGTCCGGCGGTGGCTTGTGTGGCTGTATTCCAAGATCGCCTGAGTTAGGTCAGCCGTAAACGCCGTACCTCTGTCGGTGATGAGAACCTCTGGGGCGCCGTGTCGAAGGACGATGCTCTCAACGAAGAACTTGGCTACCTCAGCGGCACTGCCTTTGGGCAGGGCTTTTGTTTCGGCGTAGCGGGTGAGGTAGTCGGTGGCCACGACGATCCATTTATTTCCACAAGTCGACGTTGGGAACGGCCCCAGGAGGTCCATCCCGATCTGCTGGAATGGTCGCCGAGGAGGCTCGATCGGCTGAAGGAAGCCTGCTGGTCTTGTGGGCGGTGTCTTTCGTCGCTGACAGTCTCGGCACGTTCTTACGTAGCGAGTGACGTCGGCGGCAAGGCGCGGCCAGTAGTACTTTTCCTGTACTCGTGCGAGCGTGCGGGAAAGTCCGAGGTGTCCAGCCGTCGGGTCGTCGTGCAGGACATGCAGGATTTCTGGTCGCAGTCCTGAAGGTATAACGACAAGGTAGCTGGCTCGGGCAGGAGAGAAGTTCTTCTTTACGAGGACGTTGTTTTTCAAGGAAAATGATGCCAACCCTCGCCTGAATACTTTTGGGACAACGAAGGTCCTGCCCTCCAGGTATTCAACTAGACTCTTCAGCTCCGGGTCGGCTCGCTGTTGTTCGGCTAAGTCGTCGGTACTTATGGCTCCCAAGAAGCTGTCATCATCGTGGTCGTCGGGCGGTGGTGGGTCGACGGGGGCACGAGACAAGCAGTCGGCGTCGGAGTGTTTCTTTCCGGATTTATAAACGACGGTAATGTCGAATTCTTGAAGTCGTAGGCTCCACCGTGCGAGCCGACCTGAAGGGTCCTTCAAGTTAGCTAGCCAACACAATGCATGGTGGTCGCTCACAACTTTGAAGGGCCTGCCGTAGAGGTAGGGGCGAAACTTGGATGTAGCCCAGATGATCGCTAGGCACTCCTTTTCCGTTGTGGAATAGTTCGTTTTCTGCCTTTGATAGCGACCGGCTAGCATAACTGATGACCCTTTCCTGCCCGGCAGTCTTCTGCACAAGGACTGCGCCGAGTCCCACGCTGCTTGCGTCGGTGTGGATTTCCGTATCGGCGTATTCATCGAAATGCGCTAGTATCGGAGGCATCTGAAGGCGTCGTTTCAGTTCTTCAAATGCTTCGATTTGCGCCGTTTCCCACTTGAATGGCACGTCGGTCTCCGTGAGGTGAGTTAGCGGCTCGGCGATTCGTGAAAATTCCTTGACGAAGCGCCTGTAGTAGGCGCACAAGCCGAGAAAACGGCGCACGGATTTGGTGTCGCTGGGTGGCGGGAAGGCAGCGATGGCAGCTGTTTTCCGCGGGTCTGGACGAACACCATCCCTGCTGATAACGTGACCCAAAAACAAGAGCTCCTCGTACGCGAAGCGGCACTTTTCAGGCTTCAAAGTGAGGCCGGAGGTCTTGATTGTTTCAAGTACAGCTTCAAGGCGCCGGAGGTGTTCGTCGAAGCTTGAGGCAAACACAACGACGTCGTCCAAGTACACGAGGCACGTCTGCCACTTCAAGCCAGCCAGCACTGTGTCCATAACACGTTGGAATGTCGCAGGTGCCGAACAAAGACCGAAGGGCATGACCTTGAACTCGAAGAGGCCGTCTGGTGTTATAAAGGCCGTCTTTTCTCGGTCTCTCTCGTCGACTTCGATTTGCCAGTAGCCGGTCTTGAGGTCCATCGACGAAAAGTACTTCGCGTTGTGGAGTCGATCCAGGGCGTCGTCTATCCGTGGAAGAGGGTACACGTCCTTCTTCGTGATTTTGTTCAGGCGACGATAATCGACGCAGAAACGTAGGGTTCCATCCTTCTTCCTCACTAACACTACGGGAGACGCCCACGGACTCTTGGTCGGCTGGATGATGTCATCGCGTAGCATTTCGTCGACTTGCTTCTTAACGGCGTCCCTTTCTCGCGTCGAAACCCGGTAGGGACTCTGACGGAGTGGTCGAGCATTTTCTTCCGTTATGATACGGTGTTTAGCAAGGGGCGTTTGCCGGACCAGTGATGACGACGAGAAACAGTCCTTATATTTCTTCAGAAGGCATCGGAGCTGATGGTGTTGGCGGGCGGGAAGGCTTGGGTTTACGTCGAAGGATGGCTCAGGCATTGCGGTTGTCGTTGTAGCTTCGTCAGAATCTGAAAAGGCAAACGCATCGCTGACAGCCAAGATTTCTTCGATGAACGCAATCGTCGTGCCCCTGCTCAGGTGTCTGTATTCTTGGCTGAAATTCGTTAGCATCACGCTTCCTTTCCCTTCATACAGCCGAGCAATGCCTCTTGCGACGCAAATGTCACGGTCTAGCAGCAAACCCTGATCGCTCTCGATGACACCTTCGATGCATTCAGCCGTTTCGGTGCCGACGGGAATTATGATCCTGGATCTAGGAGGAATGGTGACTTGATCCTCGAGCACGTTCAGGGCATGTTGACATAGGTTCGTATCCGGCGGTGTCGCTTTCTCCGACGATAGGGTTATTGACCTGGTTCTTAAGTCGATGACGGCGCCGTGGTCACTTAGGAAGTCCATTCCAAGTATCACATCCCTGGAGCAGTTTTGTAGGATTACAAAGCTCGCAGGATAAGTCCGGTTGTTCATAGTGACTCTCGCCGTGCAGACACCAATCGGCGTTATTAGATGGCCTCCAGCGGTCCGGATCTCGGGGCCTTCCAAGCAGTCCTAACTTTCTTCAACTTTGCTGCGAACGGCCCATTGATGACGGAATAGTCGGCTCCAGTATCGACGAGAGCGGTGACGTTGTGGCCGTCGATCAGAACGTCGAGGTCGCTAGTCCGCCGTCTTGCGTTGCGGTTACGTCGCGGCGTCGGGTCACGGCTACGTCGGTTTGCACCGCTGCTTCCGCGTTGCGTCGTCAGGTCTGCTTCCGGTCGCAAAGTTTCGTCTTCAGGACGTCGACGTCGTTCGGTATGCTGCGGGGGCTCGGAACTTCGTCGCGGTGTCATCGTCGACGGCGGAGGATCTTCAGGATTTCGTCGTTCAGCAACCGCACCTCCACCGGTTGCTGCCCTTAGTTTTCCGGATATGGGCTAGGCGACCGGCCCCGGTTTGGGCCAGTGTACTGCCGGCGGTGCGATGACATGTAGCGGCCGGGCGACGGTGAGCGGGAAGATCGTCGTTCTTGCCACTGTGTGCCTGTGAGGTAGTCGTCGATGTCGCGAGGCCGTTCGCCTGGCTGCGGGCGCGGCGCGTTGACGGGGAATCCGCGTAGCCCCATCTGACGGTACTGGCAGCGGCGGTACGTGTGGCCGGCCTCCGCGCAGTGGTAGCACAGCGGGCGGTTGTCAGGGGCGCGCCAAACGTCGGTCTTCCTTGGCGCGTAGCGCGGGGCATTGCGCTGGGCGACAGGAGGACGGTAGGGTGTCGGTGGTGGTGGCGGCGGCGGCGGCGTCTGGCGGCGGAACTGCTGCGGCGACGCGGCGTCTTGACGTGGACGAGGAGCGGGGGCGTTGCGTCGGGCTGCTGCAGCATAGTTCATTGCTTGCAGCTGCGGCTGCGCTGCATCGGGAGTGCCCAGCGACTGCTGGATTTCCTCGCGGACCATGTCGGCGATCGAATCCACTTGAGGCTGCGCTGAAGGCAACAGCTTGCGCAGCTCCTCCCGCACTATCGCTCTGATGGTTTCCCGTAGGTCGTCGGTGCCTAGCGAGTGCACTTCGGTGTGGCCTGTCGACAGGGTTGAGCGGTTGTATTGCTTCGTCCTAATCTCGAGGGATTTTTCAATTGTTGTGGCTTCCTTTAGGAATTCGGTGACAGTTTTCGGTGGGTTCCGCACCAATCCTGCAAAGAGGTCTTGTTTCACTCCCCGCATAAGGAAGCGGACCTTTTATCCTCAGGCATGGCAGCATCGGCCAGGCGGAAAAGTCGCGTCATCTCTTCCGTGTAGATAGTGACCGTCTCATTCGGTAGCTGTGCTCTTGTCTCCAGCAAAGCAGCGGCCTTTTCCTTGCGGACGATGCTCGCGAAGGTATTGAGGAACGTCGTCCGAAAGAGGTCCCAGGATTGAAGGCTCGATTCATGGTTTTCGAACCACGTTTTCGCGGCGTCTTCTAAGTAGAAGTAGACGTGGCGCAGCTGCTCCTCAGTGTCCCAATGGTTGAAGGTGGCGACTCGCTCGTACGTCTCCAGCCAGCTCTCCGGGTCTTCAAACGACGATCCACGGAAAGTCGGTGGCTCCCTTGGCTGTTGCATCACTACCGTTGTAGGTGGCAGGGGGTCTGTCATCGTCTCGGTGGTCGATGTGACGGTCTTCGGCTGCCTGGCGTTTTCGGGAAGGAGCCCGTACTCTGGTTGTAGTCCCTTCTGCCGGCGGCTGGTTCGAAGATCCTGGTTGTCCTTAGAGTCGTCTTCTTCGCGGCTTGGGCTTGGGTCAGCGCTCCGCGGTGGCGTCCGGATCATGAAGCAGCACCTCCACCAGATGTCACGGGGTCGTGACGTCGACGAAGACAGCAGTCAGCACGTCCGAGATGAAACTGTTTATTTGGCCGAACTTGTGGCCGGGAAACTGATAATCAAACTACAGCAATACACGCTGTACAATAATAGCGGCGAACGGGGCGTCGACCATCGATCAACTGACAAGCAGTCAAGCGCGTCGGCTTTTATACAGGCGCTATCGAACTTTCCAGCGATATCGCTGTTGGCGGCGTTATCTCTCGACAAAGCTGGATGGAGCATTCTCGTGCGGCGCGTAATCTTAACGGATTGTTCCAAAACAATCGCGAAGCTTCCTACACATCACGGCGAGGCTTGCGAGGCGCGTTGCCCACAGTCTTTGTGGGTGAAGCTTCAACGCATGAAATAAAAGACGCGCGGCAATATGCATGCATGGATGCAGCTTAGTGCTTCAGTGTGTACCCTTCACTTCTTCCATTAACACCCTTATGAAAGACGTTAACACCCTTTTTTCCGCGCACACCCTTCTCTTAGGGTGTATATAAAGAAAAAAGGGTGTTGTGCAATGAAAAAAAACAAGGTGTTAATGTCATTATTACCCTTTTTACACCCTTAAGGGTGTAAATATGTTACACTGTTAGCAAAAATAAGCCGAGATGGGAGTAAATGGCTTGTCCTCTAGCGCACGCCCTGATGGGGGTTTTGAAAACACCGTCCGGACGGAGTAAAAAATTTACTCCCCAACAGGACGGGGTTTTTGGATGGACAGAGGGGAGTTTTTGTTTACATCCATAGGGGAGCTTTTCCAGGTAAATATGGGAGTAAATTTTTATAACCATCAAAAAGAAAAAAATTCTTTTCGCTCTTTAATTAAATTAGCATCGAAACACGCAAACTGGATCACACGTACACAAACATGCACACAACGTTCGCAACCCACACTTACAACCGCTTGCCACCACCGCTTCACAACCAAGCTTTGGTCACCGAGTATATATAGGCACCACATCTTGACCTCCAATGTAGCTCAGATGGGACACTTCTTTTCCGTGTAATTAAGCAACAAACATTCATGGCGTACGTGTAAAATTGCGGTGGCCTTATAGATACCACTGAGGCACACCTATCTTTTACTATAAACCCGCCTAACATTCAACGCCTCTTTAATTATCGAATTTTGATTATCAGCTGGCACTCTGTCGCATGAGGTGTATCCGCCTTAGCAGTACTGCGCGTAAGTCTGTAAAATGCACATAATCGTACACGAACCACGAGCGGCCGTGCACGAACGCTTCAGCGGCACACATTCACGAGCAACACCGACGAAGAACCGCGTCGCCCCGCCGGTATACCGCGTTGTGGCCGACGGCGTCGCTAGGCCTCTCCCAGGAGTAGGCCTCTCCCGGCCTCTCCCGTGCTATAGGATGAACCACAGCTCGCGATCACAAAATGCTTGCTGCTGTACAGTTTTCGTCGCCGTTAATTTACACACACACTGCCGCTATCCGAGTCCGCTATCCGCGTTAAGCTACGGAGCGATGCACTTACAACGAAAGAGACGGCTCGTAGTCGCGGTTCCTGTTGCTCGCAGTACATCGGCGGTCGCATGTTGGTTCAATCTGTCTCGTATCGGCGCTCGCCTTCTCGCTAGACGTTTGACAGTGGTGGTTGCATGGCGCAAAAGAGACAATTTAGACTTATTCATTCCAGCAGCTTTTATTTGCTGTGAAACATATTCTTTGCTTCACCGGTGGCCGGTGCGAGCTCGTAGAACTCACCACGGCGACCGGTGTGGCGGTGCGAGTTCGCTACGCCGCCGGCTTGGTACCGACGACGCAGCGAAGCCTTCTTACCGCTTAGAAGTTGCAGCCGGTGAAACATCGGTTCGGTGACACTCCGAGAAGCAAGCGTTGCCGGTGGTCGGGGCGAGCGCGTCGCCGGCGCAGCTCTCACACCGGCCGCCGGCCGGCTTGATGCCGACGACGTAGCGAAGCCTACTTCTTTCTGCTTCGAAGTTTTAGCCGGTGAAACTCCAGAAACAACGCGCTGACGATCGCAACAGCTTACTTTTGTTACCGATGAAATTATTTTTAGCACTTCTTCGTAACTCGGCACGTTGAAGCGAGGTATCCGTGGCGTGTCGGAGGCTTGCACTCGTGTGCATGGGCATTGCCGCTTGACGGGAGAATAAACACGCGACAGCTAGCTCGATGTGTTCGCGGTCGGACGCTGGCGCGAGTTGAACTTGTCTCGGGCGGCCGTTGCAAATCCTCGCTGCACTGATAATTTCGTTGTCTGTCGACAATGCTCACACGGCGACCCACACAAGGCACTGGAGCTTCACACCGGCGTGCTAAACAGATGTTCGTACACACACGCACATTCACACACGCACGCACGTCACGACCAAAAATAGTTTTTAAAACTCCCATAGGGAGTTTCTAATCACGTGACACGCACGTCACGACCAAAAATACTTTTTAAACCTCCCATAGGGAGTTTCTAACCACGTGATCTAAAACTCCGTGGGGAGTTTAACAAGGTCATGTCGTTCATAAACTCCCTCATTAAGCCAGGGGCGTTTTACGACGACATGTGCCGACTTGACTCCACTAGCACGGAGTAAATGACTGGGGCATGGGGGTTTTAGGAGCTCATATGCTGGAAAAGCTCCCATCTCGGCTAATTTTTGTTTACAGTGTAAGTGTGTAATTATTGCAAATAACATCACCTATACTTTCCTTGGCATTATTGTCTGTTTGTTCTCATTAATGTTGTGTTGAACGAAGAAAAACTTGGAAGACGCTTGAGCTTCGTCTTCAAGGGTAGAACGTGATAGCATAATATGGGCCCTGGTCGCATCGCTTTGGGTCATTCCATGCCAACTGTCCCAGTCGGGGCGCTCGACAAAAATCAATTTCTCTGAAAAAATCTGAGAAAATTACACACATATAGACATTAGCTCTACAGTATTTTCCCAAAATATTTTGAGCGGCAAAAATTTTTCGGGCACATGAGCGCCATTTGAACTTCTCGATATGGTGGAAAACCAGGTACGAAAGAAAAATTCGCTATAAATGGACCATTTCACGCATTCATTCGAAACTTGCTTTTTTGGGTTTTTAGAGCATCGTGCTTTCATTATAGGACGGTTGCTTAGAGCAGCTTTACTTTTTTCACTCCTTGGCGCGTAGGTAAAATTGAGTAAATTGCAGCGTTTTCGGGAATTTTTTTACAAAAGACGATTGTAGACCAAATACATCAATTATTTTTATAGAACTCTCCATAAAACGTACTATCTTCTAAAGTTATTGTTTTGCCTGTGTGTGGCGCACAGGCTCTAAAATAAAACCCTGAACTTGGAAAAAACGCTACATTGGCCTATGTTCAGACGTCTGTAGCACCCTAAGGTGGTCCAAGAAAAAAATAAGCAGAAAAGCGCGTACGATTGAGAATCGTAACAACTTCATCCACAGAAAGTTTAATCGAAGTAATTTTTGTTTTAGTCAAGAAAACAATTTTTGAAGTTTAGTCCCACCATTGCATTGTTTTGCTAAGGGGGCAGTACAAACCGACCGAATTTACTGCATTAAAAAAAAAAGAGGTAGTGTATTCGTAGCACATGGTTTTCAGCTGCTTTTGTCAGTGCTTTGTAATGTATATTACATGTCAAGGAGATGATAAACAGAGGTAAAAATATAACAGTACCATTGGCTTAGATGCCGAAGTTCCCCAATAATGAATCGCGTTACTTATTGCATTGTTTACGCGCACCGGAGGCGGTGGCGGCGCCGCTGGACAACTACGCCACAAAATAGGCTATTGTGATCTCAAAACAGATGTAAAACAATGCATGTTACCAGACAGACAAATTCTACTTTAACCAAAATCTGCTGCCTGCAACCATCCAAATAAGGATGTGAAAAATATCTTGGCATATCCCGTCCGTATAGTGTCGCAGACGACGGACGGAATGCGTGAATACGCGGCGTGTTGCCACATCATGTGCCATTCGTTGCGGAATACTCAGATGAACTCCGTTTGGATCCGCTATAAATGACCACGCTCACGCCTCCTTTCTCCGGTTTACATGAACTTTGAGACCTAACTCATTTTGACGCCAACTGATTCTCAGAGCCGCATGCAATAAGTAGTGCGATTCATTATTGGGGAATTTCGGCATCTAAGCCAATGGTAGTTATATTTTTACCTCTGTTTATCATCTCCTTGATATGTAATATACATTACAAAGCACTAATAAAAGGAGCTGAAAACCATGTGCTACGAATACACTACCTCTTTTTTTTTTTTTTAATGCAGTAAATTCAGTCGGTTTGTACTGCCCCCATAGCAAAACAATGCAATGGTGGGACTAAACTTCAAAAATTGTTTTCTTGACTAAAACAAAAATTACTTCGATTAAACTTTCTGTGGATGAAGTTGTTACGATTCTCAATCGTACGCGCTTTTCTGCTTATTTTTTCTTGGACCACCTTAGGGTGCTACAGACGTCTGAACATAGGCCAATGTAGCGTTTTTTCCAAGTTCAGGGTTTTATTTTAGAGCCTGTGCGCCACACACAGGCAAAACAATAACTTTAGAAGATAGTACGTTTTATGGAGAGTTCTATAAAAATAATTGATGTATTTGGTCTACAATCGTCTTTTTTAAAAAAATTCCCGAAAACGCTGCAATTTACTCAATTTTACCTACGTGCCAAGGAGTGAAAAAAGTAAAGCTGCTCTAAGCAACCGTCCTATAATGAAAGCACGATGCTCTAAAAACCCAAAAAAGCAAGTTTCGAATGAATGCGTGAAATGGTCCATTTATAGCGAATTTTTCTTTCGTACCTGGTTTTCCACCATATCGAGAAGTTCAAATGGCGCTCACGTGCCCGAAAAATTTTTGCCGCTCAAAATCTTTTGGGAAAGTACCCTAGAACTAATGTCTATATGTGTGTAATTTTCTCAGATTTTTTCAGAGAAATTGATTTTTGTCGAGCGCCCCGACTGGGACAGTTGGCATGGAATGACCCCTTTCTCATTCGCTTGCTTAGATTCCCTTCTCGGAAGACACCTCAACCGTGCCGCAAGGAGAGCAACTTCTGTGTGCGTAAAATTGACCATTTCAAGCTATGCCTGAATGCCTTCTGAATGTACAGTTGATAATTGCCCACTACGCCATAATTCTTACTTTTTCAAATTGGCGAAGTACCCGCTCTACGCGTCCGCAATGGGCCACGCCCACCAGCGCAGCTGCACACTTTTGTAATGGTAGGCAGCTTTAAGCTACCCACTCGTTGCCCAATTAACATAATTTGACGCCTGATTCCATTCTACAATCCTGCCACGCAATAGTTTATGCATTTCAGAAGACTCGACCCACGACATTAGATATTTATAGCGTTTTTTTTTTACGAAGCAGTTTCAAGCGTTGGCGTGGCTCCATGGTGGAACACCTGCTAGTCACGCAGAAGGCCTGCGTTCAATTCTCACCCGGACCAGACAGTTTTCTTACATATTTATTTGCATCTAACTTCAATTTTCGCTCACAGACAACGCTGATTTTTCGTTCACAACCGCCGACGCCGGAATTTCTGCGAAATGAGCTCTTTAACGCTGTCGCGTCAAAAAAAAAAAAAAAACGAGCCCTCGAAATTTCCCCTTCTTTCGTCCTTTCTATCCACTGCCACGCGGCAGTGTTGAGAGCCCCTTCTCACCCACCCTCATAACACCTTCTCTGACAATGGTGAGCACCTGACCGCCTACTAGGGAGAGAAGACGCTCGGATACCTTTCTTGCTTCTCTCTCAAAAAGGCGATACTAATAAAAATCTAGGGACTTTAGGCGGTACTTGTACAAACGGGTTCCAGATAAAAGCGACACTTCGACGCCTGTGACCAAGTAGGTGCTCTAAGAGTTCAACTCGAGTCCACTGTCCACTGAACAAGTAGTTCTTCACGAGCTCCTAGAGAGATGAAGTTCCTCACGCCTTCCTTGGAAGAAGTGGATCCTGTTCAGCGAAGTAAGATTTCGGCATTATGATTCTACATATTCGATTCCACATAACGTTGAAAAACTTCGAACTCGTATCCCAGTTGGTGCATGCGTATTTTCAGTTTTTCGCAATTGACCCATTAGCATTTATGCATGAAAATGCGCTAAGAAGCCCATGTCTACAAGAGAGCCCCGGAAAGTTTGACGGCCGCTTCTAAATAGTGGCGATCAACTCTTATGTCCCAATTTGCCGGAACCGCTACTAACATCTCTTGTGCCTTCACTGGTGCTCAGAGGAGTTGTACTCCTGCAATCCAGGGAGTAGTGGTAAACAGCTTTATTAGGAAAGCCGTTAGTTTTCTAAGCGGAGATGGCTGTTAGGCCGTGCCTGGTTGCGACCTCGTCAGCGCGTTTGATGGCCCGGAGCTGGACGTCCAGACTTGGGGTCGTGAGGGTTCTCTCCCAGGCCTCACTTGACGGTGACTGTCCCAGGAAGTCTGGTGGGGAAGTGTCCTTGCTGCATCTTGCAAAGGGTGTAAGGGACTATACACGCGCTATCCGCACACCCGCTCCGCACATGGCGGGACACCTGCCGCCCGCAAACGGAGGAGGAAAAACCGGAACGACGCCAATCGTCGCACACGGGGTACCGGTTTTTCCTCCTCCGTTTGCGGGCGGCAGGTGTCCCGTCACGTGCGGAGCGGGTGTGCGGATAGCTGGGACAGCGCGTGTATAGTCCCTAAGTATAGTCGGGTACAACTTTAGAAAAAAGCGGCATTTGCACCTCAAAGGCGGATGCACACGCGCTTCCACCAATGGGCGCGCGCTCTAGACTGACGTCACGAGCCGGACGGCCGGTGCCTCCGCTCAAGGAGAAGAAGCTTTGTTTAGTTGCGGGTGCGGGGGTGGTTTGTTTTGCCTTGTTAGCTTGTAGTGCTGGGTGATGTGGGACATCAAAGCTAAATCCGACTTGTCATATTTATAGTTTATATTCAGCGCCTGCGTCGTTGCGTTGTAACAGCGGCGGAGTTTCACTCACTTTATTTGCATTTGCTTCTCTTTCCAAAGACTTTTTGTCTTTGTCCACGGGTCGGGAGCGCTAGAATTTTGTGTGCTTGTGTTTCACGGTTTCATGGGAAAAAACAAAACTGAGCGCTGGACAAGCCAACGTTCCCAATGTTTATATCCGTTTCCCTTTGATGACCGTGTGTACACATTGATGGTCTGCGCTGTGTCGAACGTTTCTAGGTCAACTAATAACATCGTTTTAGCCTTTATTCGTGGCCTGGAGCAGGCACAGACCCCTAAACGCCAGAAGCCTAAAGGTTAAGTCCGGCCTGTGCTTTATATGATGTATATGTGAACGCTTATATATACTTTGTATGATGTATACGCCAACGTTTAACCACGGCTAGGAGACTAACTGCGGTTAGGGACGCCGACCAAGGTAATTAGTAAAATAAATTTTTTCTGCGTTACAAGAAAAAATTGCACGTTTCGCGTCCCGCTCGCATTCTTTTTCGGAGTCTTCTTCCAGCCGTGGGGTCACGCCTATTCTCCACGATAAGGCATACTCTCGATCGGCTGCGCACCTGTAGACCGGTTGACGTTACCGGCTGTCGCCTGGATTAAAGTCCTTAGATTTTTCCTTTTTACTTAAGTACCGACAACTGCCTCATTTCACGGCCCTCTCTCACGCGTGGCTGGCGTCCGACGCCATTTTCTTCCTACCTTGGAAGATTTACAAAGACATGTGCGTCTAAGTACATTAGCCACGCATCTTTCAGCGGACAATGTGCTACCGCGACGCGCCTTTCTCCTCCCGTCAACCCCCTGCCATTAGTGAATGGGGGACGCATTTCACCAGATGCTGGAAAAGAGTTAGGAAGAACATGGCTACCGAAAACGAGCGTTAGCCAATGAGATTCGTCGCCGGCGCTTCTATGGTTGTCGTTACTCAAGAAAAAACAGCGAAAAATCTAGGCACTTTAGCCTGGATAGGCTAGAATTCCACAAAAACACTTGAGTCGATGACGCGGGAGTTGTCGGATTCGATGCGGTGGTCGTTCACCATGCTGTGCTCAGCGAGTGTACTCCTTTGTCACCCGAACTTGCAGACGTCGTTTTTATGTTGTCGCAGCCTCTCGGCTCGGTGAAGTTATTTGTTTCCCCCACGTACGAAGTTTCCAGATCAGCACATGCCAGCCCATGCTCTTTCTCTTCGGGAGGCCTGTCTTTTGGGTACGAAAAGGCGCAGGTTCCAGCAATCCACCTGCTACAAACCACTTCCACGAGAAGCATGTCCGTACAATTTCTCATGGCGAATTAAGGGCGAGACAGACGGTACGATTTTTCATGCGATGTGCCGGCCGACGCGGCGGTGGGGGAGAGGGAATGGTGGCTCTCCGATGCTATGAAAGGTCACCATTCCGGAGCCCCACCGCCGTGTCGGACGCCGCATCGCATGGAAAATCGTACTGTCTGTCTCGCCCTTTAGTCGGGGCCAGCTCTGGAAAAACAGCACCTACAGGATAAAAAAGTAACGAGTAACGTGGCACCACACGTTACCGAAAAATGTTAACGTAAGTACGTTACACGTTACAGTTCCTAACTTGTAACGAGTACGTTACTAAGTTACCGAAAACAGTAACTTGTAACTTTTTTTCGGTAATAAGTAACGCCGTTAATTGTAACGCGTCAGCGCCAACACTGCTAGCGCTTTATTAGAATAATGGTGTCTGGCTCACTTTATTTGAATGTCTTCCCATACAGCTTCTGGCTTGTGCTCCCAAGGATTATTTTTGTTTATGCACGGCTAAAAGCATTTGAACGTTATATATCTGGTTTTCACGGCTTTATGGGAGAAAAAATATTGGGTGCTCAATTAGTCCGCGTTCCTGGCGTTCGTCTGCTTTCTCTCTTTTTTCTGATTAATGCGGGCTGTACACGTTCTTTATCGTAATTACTGCCATCCTTGTACTGAACTAAGACCCTTCGTATACAGTGATCTGTCCACAGTGCGCCTTCTTCTGAGTTGTCCATATCCCGTTTACATAACAGCCAGTGAAACAGCGACCACTATTGATGAGGTACACCAAATGTTTCGATAAGGATAGCTCTCTCACGAATGAAATGCTGACTGCAGTCTGAGGACTCCAGTCTGACAGCCTGAGGCTGTCAGTTTGGAGCCCGTGAGAGAGCGCGAATACTGCTTCTCAATTTTTGAAATTTCGAACATTTTTATTTTGATTGATTTTTTTTTTCGAAATTGTAACGGATACGTGCAAAATGTACACACTCTAACCGGACGCGTCTGTGCAGAGAACCTCGAGGAGGCTCGTGAGTACGTGAACGCCGTGATTCTGCGCCTAAGCCGCGACATGGTCGAATGTGGGATATGGACAGCCGACCTCTGTCGCCGCAACGAAGACACCGAGTTGCAGCTGCTCGACGGCACCATCAGGGGCTTAGACCGGATCGGCCACGCGGTAGACCTTCGCCGATCAAGGTGTCATGGCCCACTAGTCGGCGTCGAGTCGTCGCCGGACCGGTGCGGGAGCGCTTCGACGTCGCCGCAGTCGTCACCATACGCGACCTCGCCGTCGAAGCCTGCTACGAATACACCAATCCCACGGTATTCGTCTCGGCCAAGGCCTCCGGAAGAATGGACGTCGTGCGGATCGACGTGACCATTGGCCGTGAGTATGCGACGGAGCTCGTGTAGTGCTTTACCATCAAGTGGACACTAAAGTGGAACATATCAGTTTAGACAGATAAGCTAATCTTTCAGAACAGTATTGTAAATAACTTCCTCAACATAGGACAATTCGTAGAACAGTAAATCAAGGTCAAAGCATGAATTTTGAATTTCGCGCCGTAGCTTCAGCACGTGAACATCAGGGTGACGTCGCAAAGGTACCGGAACTTCAATGTGGCTTCGCCAATGGTATTTTCTTTCTGCGCATTTATTCACTTACGAAGCGTCTTCTGGCAGTAAGAGTGGTGTTTCGCGGTGTTGTGCAGTTGTACTTTACTAATACGAGAAAAATCGTTTTTCTTTTTAGTGTCCCTTTATGTTGAATGCTCCTTTGACGTGTAGGTGGATGTACATATTGAAATATTTAATATACTAAAGAAAACAACGCAGAAATTGACAAGAGCGCACCTTGTTGCGCTAAAGATTACTACGGACTACTGGTTGTTAATTATCCGACTTCATGAAGTTAAACATAAATTTACTGCAGATAAAATATTATTTATGTCTCGCGAGACATTTTTTCTACGGCACTGTTCTCTTAGCTTGGCACAGTTGAGGCTACACCACTGGCATTTAGATTAAATTCGACCTAACTCAATTAATCACAGATGGGCAGAATCCAACTAATTTTTTTAAACATTTTTTTTTCTTCCTTGATGTTTTCAACAGACCCCGTGGGGCGAGACGGTGTTCCTGCGGTCAAATCGTTCGGGGCGCCTCAGCTCGGTTCCCTGAGCTTCCCCAGGGATAGTTTTGGCATTCTCGATGCACAGCTGATCAAAGAAGAAACCGAAGCCATCATGAGCAGCAAAATTGAGGACGTCTTCTCGCACCGGGCGGTACCCCTACTCAAGAATGTGCTCAAAACCGTTCCATACCCAGAATTTTCCACTGATATGCAGCAATATTATCATTCACACACACAGAGTCTTGATCTCTTACAGTGCCTCTAAGATTTGCTATAAATGACGCCACGGCGCTGGAAAGACAGGACATGAAAGACGACATGACAGCGCATGTCCTGTCTTTCCAGCAATGTGGCTTCACCTACGGGGAATAACGAACTCTAAATAATCTGGACTCTAAAACTTCACGACCGGACTTTAAACGATTGAAAAAAGGGCACTGTTTTTAAGCTTAAAATTGTTTCCGGTCTCGGAGATTTTTTTGCATATTGCACTGTACTTCTGGAGAAATAAATATTAGATTACTGTGCCCACACAGAGTCTTACGGAAACCTGGACCGTGTAAATCTGCAGGCAGCCGGGTTGCGCACCGAGCCAGTACTTGCCGAAGCTTTGTATGTGACGTGTGACACATGAAAGAGGCAACAGGACAGCTCATGGCTTAGCGAAAAATGCATAGCGAATGCGATCATGTGTATGGGCGTTCTTGTGTCATCTTTTCAATTGGCTTGTGCTCTTATTATAGCCAGTTGTTGGAACGCACTTGCTTGCGCATGTTTGCCGTGCATTCTTGTTTCGATCCCGATATTGTAACACATTAAGGTGGCGGTCCCACTCCGGCGGCACCCGCTTCGCATTTTAGGCATTGTTTACTGGCGCACTGTGCTTGCTCTCCTCAACGGACGAATATGAGTTGTATTGCATTAGAAAGTTTACGTTCTCCGCTTTCTATTGACAGCTAGTATTGTTGCCTAGTCTTGAGCGTTATTTCACGGCAATGAAAACAGCTTGAGCAAAAGACAGTGTTTTTTGCTGTACAAGCCTCCGTTGTACTGCCAGTGCGGCAAAACAATTCAACGTAACGAAATGAAATTTGCTGAGCCTTTAATGAAGCGTTGTGCAAGGTTTCTATCAAGAGATATTGCCAGTAAAGCAATCGGAAATTGATGCAGGTGCTAATAAAAATGGGCAAAGCAATGGAAGTTTATGAGTAAATAACATTTTTCTGTTCTGTCTAGAACAACAATATTTAATGGGTTTCCAGGCTATATTGTACTTTATGTCTACGCGACTACGCGAAGTTGCTTTGTGTTCTGATGAACAGTTCATGAATTATTACTACTTCAATACGGCAATTTATGGCTCTACTCGGAGGGCATTACCGACGAAGGGACAAAACTATCCACGCTTAAACTCTTAAATCTTCAATATTTAAGCAGCAAGCCCTTGTCTAGGTTTCTATGAAGAGAAAATTGTCGCAAGTTAATTAGCAAATTTCTAGAACAGCAGTGAATTTAGCTCATTTTTCTGCTGGTCGGGTTCGTGCAAATTTAATTTTTTTCCCTTTTACAGGCTAATTCACAAGTATTGCACATTTGCAGGACCATGTAGTGTCTTGTAATTACCAGTACTCGCTAACTTTTCGTAGCAGTGCTTGGAACATAAGATTTTCAAGAAATATTATATCTCGCAAACATTTTTTGGTGGTGGCGCCATCTGGGAAAAAAATATCAAGTTGTTTTACGTCAGTTTCAACCTTCGTCAAAAGTGGCGCCTCTAAGCATTACTAAGCCGTCAAAACACGGATGGGTTATTTCTCCAGACTTCTTCGTCACTTCAGTGCACAATGTAACCCTATAGTAACCCCGTGGGGCTGCTGAAAAAGGAAAGAAAGAGAGGAATAGAGAGAAAAGAAGAAGGGAATAAAGCGTGTTGGGGGGCACTGTTCATCATGAATGCATAGCAGGCAGGTTAGGCTATTGTGCCGAGGATTCCAGGAAGTGCTTGGTTGCTCGCCCGCCTTTGTAGTCTGGTGACTGTAGAAGTGTATTTGAAGTACACAAAGAACTTGACCTTGCCTACTCATATTTTAAATGCTCGTATGGCAATACCTGCTCTCCGAAAACCACGCGGTGAGGTGGCGAGTGCTTGGCAGTGTATGTGTGTTTAACTATTCCACGTGACGCCGGTTCAGCGATAGGATTAGCAGCAAAAGAATTGAAACTGGATGGATGGATGCTATGAGCGTCCCCTTTATAACGGGCCGGTGACATGTGTGCCACCAGGCTCGAAAAAAAAAAAGCTTCCTTGTTTCATGTTGGCCTAATACCTTATCTACATTGATTAAATCTATGTTATTATACCAAAAAATATAAATTCACGGTCTATCTCTCTGCCTCTTAAGGCAGAATGACCTTATTTTTCCCCCATTCTTTATTTTTGTTCTTTATCTCAACTTTTCTGCCACCAATACTCTAACCGTCTCTTACTTATTTCTACCGCGGACGTGTTCAGCTTTCCATTGTTGTCCCTAAAACCCAAGGCTTCATGTAGACTCGTGCCAACACGTATACCTGGGTGAATATCGCCACATTCAATCAGTGCATGTTCCATCGTTTCTTTAGTTCCCCCGCAGCATGTACATTGTTCTTCTTCGTTACTGAATCTCGCTTTATAACTACGCGTTCTAAGGCAGCCCGACCTTGCTTCAAACAGTAAAGCGCTTCCCCTTGAATTATCATAAAACCTTTCCCTCCTTATTTTGTTTTTTCCATTTCGGTAGTTACTCAGAGCCGACTTTTTTTCCATCGGTGTCATCCAATAAGTCCTCTCCGCCTCTCTGACCTTCCGCTTAATGCTCCTTGTTGCCATATCGCCCGCACTGCTAGCCGTATATTTACTGGTGAGCCTCCTAGTTCTTTTCTCCACTGCGTGTCAACGCTTTTTTTATACAAATACCTGAAAACCTTCTCTGCTCATCTACTCTTCTCCATTTTCATCAGCCTCTCTTCGAATCTCATTTTGCTCTGAGCTTCCCGCACTTCAAAGCCTGTCCATCCCATATCACCATTTACAGCCTCATTTGTCGTCTTCCCGTGAGCGCCCAACGCGAGGCGGCCCACCGTCCTTTGATTTACATCCATTCCTGATTGTACCTCTGACTTCATGCACACCACTGAGTTCCCAGATGTAAGCCCCGGGACCACCACACCCTTCCACAGCCCTCGAAGCACCTCGTACCTATTGTACCCCCATAAAGCTCTGTGCTTCATAATTGCAGCATTCCTCTTTCCCTTTGCTACCGATGCTTTCTCTTGTACCTCCATATATCTATCCCCCTCATTTACCCATACTCCGAGGTACTTGTACTCGCTTACCCTCGGTATTTTTTGGCCCTGTACAAAGACCGCATGGTCTTCGTGATCATTGAATACCATCAATCCACATTTTGTTGCACTAAATCCTAGTCCTAGAGCCTCACATTCCCTTCCGCATATATCTGCCAGTCGCTGTATATCATCTTGAGTGTCCGCAAATAAGACAATATCATCAGCATAAAATAGACCTGGAAGCTTCTGCTCAACCATCGTGCCGACCTGTTTGTGTGACAAATTAAATCCAATGTTGCTACCTTCTAGCGCTTTTTCCATCCTTTGCAAAATAGTGAGAGCCCCCTGGCGTACACTTTGCAAACACCTGCAAGTTGGCTTTCGAGCAAGAAAATTTTCCTAGAAAGCTCTTCGTTCCCTGACTGCTTTTCTCCGTGTAAGCGTGTTCACCCCTCCAAATTCCAGCGCGGGCTCAGCGGCTCAGCACCAAAAATACTGCAAGAATGTCACGCCTCATTGTGCGCTCCCTCTTGCACTGAGAGAAAGGGAGAAACGAAAGAAAGGAAAGACAGGGATTAGTGGTCAATAGGAAAAAACTGTTTGTCTGCCCTTCTGGTAGAGGCTTTCCTGGGGCACGGCCGGTCTGGAGGCGCGCACTCGCTCCTTCCTTTACGGCCTGCGCACCAACGTTTCTGCGCACGGGGGATCGTTTCTACCTACGACCGCAACTTCGTGGGGGCGCTCCGAGCCAACCCGCTCCCGACCGTTGAGGAGGCTAGCGCGCGCAGGGAGTGCTTCGCTTCAGACTTACCGTGGCCCTTTATTAAGTTACTTTATATGGTATGCATGGGTAGCAAGTATATATGATGACTTTGGCAAATTCTGCTTTTTAGAAGGGGTTGCGCAGGCCGCTCATACGCCCTAAGCGCTAGACACATGGTGCGATTCGGCATTCGATCCGACGTGCGACGCCGCACGCGGTATACGGCGATTCAGGACACATGGGGGCGAACGAGCAATCAGCGCGCAGGCTCCGCCCACACACGGCACCCCGGCTTGCACGCTCGGAAGACATCGCATCCTCTTCGTTGACTACAAAACAAACAACCTTACGCGGCCAAGCTTCGTTCTGTAAGAACATTGCCAATAAAGCTACGCCTTCGCAAGCGACAAACATCTCAACAGCCCGCATTCACTCGCGACTCCGAGAGTAGGCTTGTCACGACACCGAGAGTAGGCCTAGCAAGGCGGACGCTGTCGCTAGCGCCGTTCGCGATCAAACGCGAGCTGATCGTCGAGCACTTATTTTTATCAACACGATTAAATCTTTTACGCTGATGACACGTATTTACATGCGCAATTGGTTTTCTCGCAGACCTCGATTTGACGAGCAACGGTGGAAGCAAAGCCGGCCGGTTCGCCGAGACGGCCGGTCAGGGGCGGATCCAGGCGCTTGCTTTGGGGGGGGCGGTTGGTTGTTGGGGGGGGGGAGAGGGGGGCGTTGCCCAACTTTAAAACTTCACGTTAGTAACCTCATTATTTTTGTTCTCAGTTGCATTGCTCAGTGCCATTTCATTATCTAAAATTTCGCATATTTCCGCTAAACATCGGGGAACACGTATCAGTGTTGTTGGTAAGAGGAGGGTGAAAGAGGGAAGGGCAGGCCACCTGCTCGATAAATGAGTATTCCCACAACGGCGAGCTCTAGTATTCCTTGAACGTAGTTTCGGAGTAAGCCTCCCTTTGTTACCCCGCCCCCTCCTCCCCATTGCCTTTTTTTCTGGCCGGTCGTGTTGCCAGAAAATGCCCTTTCTATCTCCGCAGCCTAAGGACGGTCAAACGGAGCTTTCGGAGTCGCGCTCGATTATACCCCGCGCACGTGCTCTCGGAGGCTTGCTCGGTACTTCGGCGAATATAATTCACAGCACCACTGCCTGCCTTCCTTCTTTTTTTTTTTTGGACCAGCCGCTGAAGGTTGACTAAAAGGTAACTTGTTCTGCACGCTTTGTGGGACCACGGCCGGGCTAGACTGCACGTGCGCGCTCAAGCGCGCACGTGCAGTCTAGCTTGGCCGTGGTGGGACGAAAGATGCCAGTTTGAATGACACAGAACAGACTCCTGTCTCTGAGAAAAAGATGGGAGAATTTGAAGACCCCTCGCTTTGCTGAAGAGCTGATGGCCCTGGGAGTGGGGAGGAAACTTTAGCTCGCTTCCATAAAGGCAGCAGTTGCTTTAGCAAAATAGTTGAGGCTTGTGCTCGTCGGTGCCTATTTGAAAGATGCAGGACGCAGAAGAAATCTGATGCGCAGGAAATTCTCCAGATAACATTTTTTCCACTCCCGGTATCATAGTAACACATCATTTGCCCGGTCGCATATTTTACCGCCATGTCATTCTTCTAGTCGCACCGATCATGCTTACAAAGTCAACCTTATCTCAGTGGCTCGCCATTAGATGAGATTACCCGCCTCGTTACAGAAACTGATCACAAGGAAGCACTCGGTGATATCTGCATCAGCATGGTCATACCAAAAACAACGATATGGTTATGAAGGACGCCGTAGTAGAGCTCTCCGGAAATTTCGACCACCTGGGGTTCTCTAACTTGTAACTAAATCTAAGCACACAGGCTGCAAGCATTGTTTATTGTTCGCCTGCAGCGAATATAATGTGGTCGGGTCTTAAAAAATATAGATTGTTGTTGCTAGTAGCCCCGCGCGTGCGTCTTCTTTTGTCGCGTGCCGAGAAAGGCAGACTGCCCCCACACGCACCTGTACTTCCTTCACCGCTCCCTACAACCGGAAGTAGTAATTAGCACGAGAAATTGGCCGGGCACCGCTGGTTTACAATACGAACCGCATGCGGCGCAACGCGTTTTGGGGAGTTGGCTTGCGACGCCCTCACGCGGAGCGCGCCGTCGTGTCTGCATAGAAAAAGTTTCATTGTACTCCCTGCTGCTCAGGCCGTAAGAAAGGGAGCGAGCGCGCGTCTCCAGACCGGCCGCGCCTGGAGCAAATAAACTAGCTCGCGCATGCTCCTTAACTATTTTTCCAAGCCGTCAGTTATAGCGAGTCTTATTGCCCCGAGTGCAGCGAAAAGTGCAGATGGCTGCGCGAGCTCTGGAGCTCCCAGCCGCGCGCAACATATTAAATCTCACGTGTCCCGACGCAAGTTTTGAAACACACGATTTTCAGTAGGTTCTCTTGTCGTCGAAATATGTATTGCATTTACCAGCGTAATAATTACACTCGTGTAATGGTAACACATCCGCTTTCATCATTTTTTTTTCGAATGATAATCGTACCCTCGAAAATCACTCATGTGATTACCATTTGGTTGTTGCAGTGCACGGCAACCCATCTAGCAGAGAGGTAGCAGAAATAAAGCTTGGACAGTGCCAAATAGTTAGACAACACGTGCAAAATTTACGCCATATGAACTAATAACCTCTACAAGAACTAAATTTAGCAATAATTTGTTTGCTCATGTAAATCATGTGATATTTCATAAGTACCCCTTTCTGAACAAAGCGCTCGACGTAGCTCTTATCACGGCCGTACTGGAGGCGCGCGCTTTTTTAAGGGAGCGAGCGCGCGCCTCCAGACCGGCCTAAAGCCCCTCCATCGCGTCTACTGCCACCTAGACGGCGGAAAACGCATGGAGGGGCTTTAGACCGGCCGTGCTCTTATTTACCGTCTCATTACCGGCGGCCATAAACAGCTAGAAAATAAGACGTTCACAGAATACATAGACGCGCTCAAGCGTGTTCCTCCTATGGACCTTTTCAACGAAGGCATTCTGGGGAGCTTCTGAATGTGGGAACATGTGTATGAGGTCAAGCGGCACATGCGCGCACTACTTTTACAGTCGAATCAAAACTGGTGATAGCGGGGACATCTCTAATAACTATACACGTGCGCATGGTCTGGGCTACCCTTCACGAGAGTGAGGGGGCACCTCTTTTCTGGACAGTTGAACGGAAGTGCAAAGGCTCTCTTAAAGTCCCTAGATTTTTCCCTGTTCTTTCTTAAGTACCGACAACCATTGAAGCGCCGTCGACGAATCTCATTGGCTAACGCTCGTTTTCGGTAGCCATGTTCTTCCTAACGCTTTTCCAGCACCCGGTGAAACGCGATCCCCCATTCACTAATGACAGGGGTTTGACGGGAGGAGAAAGGCACGTCGCGTTAGCATATTGTCCGCTGAAAGATGCGTGGCTAATGTACTTAGACGCGCATGGCTTTGTAAATCTTCCAAGTTAGGAAGAAAATGGCGTCGGACGCCAGCTGCGCGTGAGAGAGGGCCGGGAAAGGAGGCAGTTGTCGCTACTTAAGAAAATCTAGGGACTTTAGGCTCTCTGAGCTGTGCGTCCTTTTTCTTGGGGAACGGGAGGGGGGGGGGGGGGCGTCAGACCCATTTTCAACATCCCGAAGGAGCTTGTAGCAACAGCTGCACTCCTAAAAAGAAGGGTTTAGTTGCAACAGGTGCAGGCTCTTCGCCACCGCATGCTACGACGGTGAAAAGCACATTTTTCTCCCTTTTTCTAAACATGACCGAGTGGCATCGTCTGGTGTCTCAGGAAAGAACTACTCGAAGATGGCGGCCGTAGAACCATCACCTTAAAGTGTAATTGAGCAAGACAGCATCGCTCACAGAAATTCTTTATATGATGTTAAAATATTTAAGCATAGAAACTTATCTAGCCTAAAATGTTAGCCTAACTGTGTAAAGCCTGCGACGCACCTCGTGTACCGCAGAATCGCAGACACACCTTGACATCGGGGGACGCGTGCCCCGCTCGCTAATGACGGGGGTATGAGCGGTAGGAGACACGGGGGGTGGGGGAGGGGGTAGAGATTGAAGGAGATAAAAGGGAGAACGGTGGAGACATGCACGTCGGGTTCTCACCTTGTACTCTCAAGTGCGTGTCTAATGTGCTTAAAGCTGCTTAAACATGCGTGGCTTTGTCAGTCTTCCGGGTTGGGAGGAATATTTTGGCAGAGCTTGAGAGAGGGTCTGGAGAGGAGTCAAATGTTGCTACTGAAACAAAAAAAAAAGGAGAAATCTGGGGGCACTGCGCCGTGCTCCCTATTGGGCTGCAGAAATTAGGTGCCTTTTTCCTTTTCCTTTCGAATCACTATACAAATCTGGGAGCTTCGTAAAAATCAGTAGATTTTTCTTTTTGTCCGAGAATCAGTAAGTAGCCAAGAAAATCAGTAGATCTACTAAAAAATCAGTAGGTATGGCACCACTGCCAGACATTGAGACATTATAGCGTATCCAAAAGTCTACCTGAGAAGCAAAATGTCTTCTTTTTGAACGAATTGGTACTGAGATTGCTTAGGTATGCTTGACTGCGGCGCAAAGGTATTTCGTGAAAAGGGCGATAGAAAATAAAAGACGCTTCACTTCCTTCTCTGTTCTATCCCCCTCTTCACGAAATGTCTTTTGCGCTGCAGTGAAGCATGCCTAAACAATGTACCTGACAAGCGAGGATTTGCACACAAAGGAGGCTACACTCCAAAGCAGGGTCCATATCCCAAAGTCAGGACAACAGTCACTGCGCTGTCACATAGCTGGATGAGTTACGAGTGGTTGTCAAGTGGTAAAGCGTGAGCTTTCAATACCGGAGGTATTCGGTTCGATTCCTAGTACCATTCGGGCGAATCGAGATAATAACGAAAACGAGTTCCCACACTGTAAACCACTTTGCACCCTTAAGGGGGTTTCAAGCAAGCAAAACACCCTTTTGCCTAACCAAATTTGCAAAAATTAGGGTGTAAGGGTGCTTTCCTTCCCCAAAACAGCCTTTAGGGGGTAATACTCTAGCTAAACACCCTTTAGGAGTTAAGGGTGTTATGTGTTATCGAAACACCCATGGCCCATACCACAGCGTGCCAGATGATAACTGAGACTCGCTGATTAAAATGTCATTGGATCTTCGGCGAGTTTAGATTAAAAGATATGTCTCTTTTAGGGCTACCTACAAGCGTACCATAAATTTACGCCTATTCTCCTAATGTTTAATGTTCATTTATACGGAACAGAAATATCTCCACCGGCACTGAACGGCGGCTTAAGATACTATGGCTATATATACCAGATGGTCAGTGTAAGGCTGTGTAGCACGAGCGCTCCGTCCATGTGGTATTTTACAATACGCTTTGTTGTGTGTGCCGCGGTGTGGCGCGTGCGCGCACACCTTCTATGCTGATGTCATCTATAATTGCATGTTCCCTGACTGGTAGATTTTTTTTTCAAATTTTTCAGTGATAAGGGTGTTTAGGCCATTGGAAACACCCTATGGTATGGGTGTTTTGATACGTCAAAACACCCTTTTCCTAGGGTGTAAGGGTGTTAGTTATAGACACGGCAAAACCCCCTTAAGGGTGTAAAGTGGTTTACTGTGCGGTCACTGAACGGGTAGCTTACTGCGCAGGCACTTAGGCAAGTAAGCAGAAAAAGACAGGAAAGAGCGCAGCTTTATTTATTTATTTTTTTTTTTGACACGTGGAAAAACAGCCACACGTATGCGAAAAAGTGCCAAGCATCATACATGCGCAAAAACATCATGCATACCGGCCAGTTTGGCCTCAGCTCTGCAAGATAGCGAGCTGCGGCATGGTATACATCGGCCAAACTGGCGGTTGCATTAATTACCGCTTAGCAGAGCACGCCTTGTCTATCAGAAATGGGACAGGATCTCAGTTGCCGTATCACTGCAAGGAATGCACCTGTGAATCATTGCTGGGCAACGCATGTATTTGCGGAAGAGTAAAGACAAGGTGGCTGGCTGAGGCTATGTACAGCAATTTGGTGATCATTGCATCAGTGTTCCTTCCGTGACTATTTATCAGAATGAGTATAGCTTTCTGGTTGATAGGATTTGATTAAGTGGTGTTTCTGAGTATGTTAATTTACTTTCCTTGGTCTTGTGCGCATCTTTCAGGGTTGTGAAGCAGAGCTCTTAGAAGAATAAAATTTAGATGCGAGTGTGCGCTTGTCCGCGTCCTTGTTCTTCGTCCCTGTCCCAGCATTTGCGCCATCAATTCAACTTCAGCCATGTACCAACTATCCCAACAGCAAACGCTACTAATCGTTGTAACAAAGCTATAAAACGACAACCGTAAAAAAAAAGAGAAACAGAGGTAGAAAAGCACAACAGATGAAGTCTCCCTTTCTGCTTATTTCCTTAAGTGCTTGCGCAGTACAGCTGTTCAATGATAGGAACCAACTAGCCTGCAAAAAGGTCTCATTGCAACTAAATTCCCAGTCACCTTTCCCCAGTGTTGTACGGAACGACGTTTTAAGGAACGACGTTCCAGGAACTATAGTTCCTTTTTGGAGGAACGGAGGAACGCCACCGTCCCATTAAGGATCGGTGGAACTGTAACGGTAACTCGTTACGTTTACGTAGGAACGGCGGAGGGAACGGCTTTCCTTCTGTAAACGTTCCTCGGCATTGAACAGACGCCCGCACACAGCACATCATGCAGGACAGGGTGGATGGGCGACCGCGTGAGGCTCAAGAATCTACCGCTCGCCTGTCACTTGACTATGCTGCATCCTGGTTTTCACTTTAAGGCGCCCGCCGGGGGCGCAGGGAAGCACGCGATGTCATGACCGACCACGCGCGGGAGAAACAGCGGATATTTTTTTCCTGTTTGAGCGAGTCTGACAGCAATCATGGGCCGTTCTTTAGTGTAGACACCTTAGAGAACTTTTATTGACATTCGAGAATCATCGAACCCCACTGTAAGGCTGCCGCCAGGGAAGGGCACGCAGTGCCCTTTCCTGGCGGCAGCCTTACAGTGTGTGTGTGCGTGTGCGTGTGTGTGTGTGTGTGTGTGTGTGTGTGTGTGTGTGTGTGTGTGTGGTGTGTGTGTGTGTGGTGTGTGTGTGTGTGTGTGTGTGTGTGTGTGTGTGTGTGTGTGTGTGTGTGTGTGTGTGGCATAGGCCAAAGCGGGGGAGCCGACTTACCGTAGTTAGAGTCACTGGAAAAATTTCCAGTGACTCTAACCGTAGTCGAGGCGCCTACGCGTGGTTCCGCGGAGTTTTCGAACGGCGCGAATCATCGTCGCGAATCTGGTGTTTGACGCTCATTGGACAGGGGAGCCAAATGAGCGCAGCACCGACGTGCAACATTTATTATAGTTCAGTTCAACAGCCGCCGCACCGATATCGTCTGTCATGCAATAAACGATACGCGTACATCCAGTGCTACATTAGACAGTTATAGTTTAGCGTTAGCGTGATAGCGGGGGTTAAGGGAATAGCGTTACCGTGCCGCAAACGTTGGTTGCGGAAAGCGTGTTTCGAAGGGTGAATGCGTTAAAAAAAGTGAAAAGAACAAAACCGAGAATGCTCGCCTGTATCCCCGCACGCAGCAATATTACTCCTTTTTTTAGTGAAAATAAAAGTAAATAAATATGAACTAAGCACCAAAAGCGAAAATTTCCATGTTACAGACTTGTTTACACCGATCTTCTAGATAGGCCTAGGGACGTTCGAAATGGGAAGCGATCTCACAAACTACGCTAAGTTATCCGTAATACCGTGTTGTCGAAGCTACCTGAAGGCAAGCGAAGCAATTTCGCACAGTCGTTTGCTACGAAAGAAGTGGATCCGTCCACATCAACGCTAAATTCAGTTCGAAGCGGGCGTCGAAAACCGCCGCCATGTTTTACGTACACTACGTTAACCACGCAAACATGCTAACGCTAAATCTGAAAAATAGCGTGCGTACGGTACTGCGCATGCGCATTTCGGTCCCGCTATTCCGGTAAGCCCGCTATTCCGTTAAGCCCGCTAAACTATAACTGTCTATTGTTGTTGCTCCCGCTGAGCGTGCCCTCGCCCGTATGACCACGGTTGACTTGTCCCTATTTGTGTACAACACGGCAGTACCCTCAAGCACTTGATGCTTGAGCTCTTCAACATTGCCAACGAAGTGCTGACGAAAAGACAGGTTTCCTAGTCGGATAGCAACATCGAGATGCGGCTCTTGCTGAGTGCGAACAAGGGATTTACGAAGTTGCGAATATGTATCCTGGACATTATTTGCTACTCACACTGCGGCATTGAATCAGCACTCATTAAACGCCTGTGTGTTGTTCTTTTCGATGTGGTTTCCTGTGCAAGAAACTTATTTATATTGGTGCATGTGTGGGAATTTCTGTTTGAATATCCGAAGCGCAGTATTATGACGGCGCATTTGAAGACTGACGTGGATAGTGCCCCATGTGTTGCACTTGTAATAGACGAGCACGAAAGTTGCTGTTAGATATGTCTGTAGTATATGGCCGGCGGCCTATAAAAAAATTGTCTAGGGGCGTTTCTTTAGGTTCACTTTATCTAAATTTAAAGTACTGCCGGCGATGTCATAGTCGCAAAATATGTAGCTCGATGTTAGCTTTAAATTGCTCCCCTTATTTTGCCTCGGTATTATCCGTCACTATATTTTGATTAAAAAAAATCAAATGTAACGTAAAAGTAACGAGACGTTCCAATTTTCGAAAAGTATCTGGAACGCGTTCCTTTCGCATTGAAGGAACTTGTAACGGGAACTCGTTCCAAGATAGAGAAGGAACGCGGAACGAGCCTTCGTTCCAGTTTTATAGGAACGTGTACAACACTGCCTTTCCGGATAGTGATGAAATTCACTATCCGTGCCATACGGGCACAGAAAATGACATTCGGCAGTGAAGGCATTCAGTTACCGAATGACATTTTTTCGGCCGAGCTGCTACACGTCCATACTGAATGACATTCATGATGACATTTGACTTGATATCGATCGCAGCATTTTCTGTAGTGAGCAACTGTTGAGTAGTAATAAGAAAATAAACATGCGTTTACAAGCTTCATAGACCTCCGACAATAATCAAATGTAGAAGTAAGCATATTACGCTGCCGTAAGCTTTTGTTCGTTGCTTTGTTACACGACATTGCAGCCGACCGTATAGCAACCTAAGCCAACGCTAGTCAGATCCACACAGTGTTGGCGGTAACGCGTTACAAGTAACGGCGTTACCGGTAACGCGTTACTTTTTTCGGTAACTTAGTAACGTACTCGTTACAATTTAGAAACTGTAACGGGTAACGTACTTACGTTAACATTTTTCGGTAACGTGTGGTGTCACGTTACTCGTTACTTTTTCATCCTGGGGGTGCCGTTTTCTCAGAGCTTGCCCTGACAAATTCTTTTGTCGCAGCGTCGGACTGCTGTCGGCCTGCCTAAAGTCCCTAGATTTTTCCTTTTTACTTAAGTAGCGACAATTGCCTCCTTTCCCGGCCCTCTCTCACGCGCAGCTGGCGTCCGACGCCATTTTCTTCCTAACTTGGAAGATTTACAAAGCCATGCGCGTCGAAGTACATTAGCCACGCATCTTTCAGCGGACAATATGCTATAGCGCCTTTCTCCTCCCGTCAAACCCCTCTCATTAGTGAATGGGAGATCTCGCTTCACCTAAAGCCCCTATATTTCGTAATATACTCCGAAGGTATAGGGGCTTTAGTTTCACCGGGTGCTGGAAAAGCGTTAGGAAGAACATGCATGGCTACCGAAAACGAGCGTTAGCCAATGAGATTCGTCGACGGCGCTTCAATGAAAGAACAGGGAAAAATCTATACGGACTTTAGGCCTACCAGGCATTGACCACGAAAGCACGGCGGAATCGCTTTTTTTTTTTTTTGGAAATTGTGGGGATCAATTTCTTAAGACGCGCCGACTCCTTGTGTGGAGGTTGGGGCCATCGCCACATTAAGCTTGATGAAAGCCGCATAATTCGCCATGAGAAACTGTACGGACATGCTTCTCGTGGAAATGGATGTAGCAGATGGATTGCTGGCACCTGCGCCTTTTCGTGCCCAAAAGACAGGCCGTCCGATGAGAAAGCGCAAGGGCTACCACGTGCTGATCGTGAAATTTTTTACGTGGGGGAAACGAAGAACTCCCCCGAGAGGCTGCCACAACATAAAAACGATGTCCACAAGTTCGCGTGACAAAGGAGTACACTCGCTGAGCATAGCATGGTAAACGACCACCGCATCGAATTTGACAACTCTCGCGTCGTCAACTTAAGCGGCTTTCTGTGGAATTCTGGCCCATCCAGGCGACAGCCGGTAACGTCAACCGGTATACAGGTGCGCTGCCCATCGAGAGCCTGCCTTATTGTGGAGAATAGGCGTGACCCCCGGCTGGAAGAAAACCCTGAAAAAGAATGCGAGCGGGACGCGAAACGTAGAATTTTTTCTTGTAACGCAAAAAAAAATATATTTTTTACTCACTGTATACCTTAATACCGCTGTCACACGAACAGCCTTAACCGCGATTAAGCTAACTACGGTTACGGCTAACCACGGTTACAGGTAGCTACACGGCAGACGTGGTTATTGCAAACGGATGATTCCACGAGAGATCGACACGGATCCGAAAATAAATATTTTATATTTGACTGAGTATTTTATATTTTATACATGTCCCATGCCAGTAGCCCGAAAAGGAACTTAATTTCTTTATTAACTGCATAATTAAAGAGGGAAAAAATATCAAACATATTCAATCCGGAGGGACCAATTTCATTACCTGTCGTTCTCGAAAGTTCACGACGTTGTAAAACACAAATATTACCGCTACAAAGAAGATATTTTGTGTATAAAATGTGTGCGCAACAAATAGTAAAGTAACATTGTTTAAAACTTGTAGGGCTAAGGAAACTGTTCTTGAAAAATGTCTAAATATGCGACATTTTATAGTAACTACAAAGTTGATAAGGCTTATCAACTTTGTTTTAAAAATAAATTTTGCCTTTTCTATCTGCAACTGCAGCGAAGTTTCTGGTTATTGAACTCCTGAGCGAGTGAGGCTGATCTTAAACACCCTCACATAAACGCTCGCGATTTTTGCCGTAATTATACAGGCTAAAGTGAACAAAAAATGCTTATGCACAGATATTTTTTTTACGTGACTAGCCCATTTAAGCATTTCTTTACTACTACAAAATTCGCGCATCTATTTTGCTAGCAGAAGCACACCATCAGAACTATTGTAAATTTCTTGATATATCATTGATGCTTTCTTTGCGAATAGCGTTGATGATTGAATCTCATATTCTGTATAATGTCTCATTGAGAAAAATGGCTTCACCATGTGTCAGAGTCAAAAGCCATCACACGTAACTCTAAAGGCAACTTAACTCTAAAGACACATCGATTAAAATTTATCATTGCGGAGTAACGGCAGAGGTAACGTCCGTTACTTTATTTCGGTAACGGTAACGGTAACGCGTTACATTTTTTTGTAGGTAACGTAGGGCGGTAACGCCTTCCTTTTTTTATAGTGTAACGAGTAACGTATTTAGTTATTTTTTTCAGTAACGCCTACAACACTGGCATCCACAGCGTAAAAAGAAAATAGCACCTGTCGCATCCAAAATACAGCGTTTGAAGCGCTTGTTTAAGTGATTAGTGTAAATAAAAGACGTGAAAACTTTATTTTCAGCTGAATAGGATGTCGTTTCATATAATTTAGGTATATCACACTTGGTCAGCTGTGCCGTCTAGAGTACGCATTTCTCAGTCGAATGAGTTCTGGCGATGGCATTAGGTGAATGGCATTCGGGCGAATGCCATTTCGTTCGTCCGTGTGGCACCGTGGGAATGGCATTAAATCTGAAGGCATTAGGAGGTAAATGCCATTTTCAGTGCCCGTGTGGCAGGGTATTAGACCAAGAACACGGATTTCGCAGTTAGTATTGTGAAAAAAAATTCGTTCGCCTAGTAAAATACACAAATTCCGACCGCAAAATGCCCTTTTCCGCCAATTCCGCGATATCTGGACTTTTAGCGAACCCAGCCAAAAAACGGCACATTTCGTGGCCACAATATTTATTTGCAACGAAGAACAACTGAAATGCAATCTTATGAGTCTTTTATTTTGCTTTGACGTGGAATGCTTCTGGAGAAAAAAAGTCACAAACATGGTAGACGCCCTAAAATACCTGTATTTCAGGAATTCATTTGCAGCGAAGTTAAACTGAGGATAACAAAACGTTATAGATATTGATTTTCAAATTTTCGTGGGTTTCACGCGCACCGATATACGTCAAAATTGCGCTACAAGATACCTGGTTTACCAGAATCACTTATGTTTGCGAATAGGTTTCTCAAGAAGGCCATTTTAATATTTTTGAAGATCTCTGTGAAGTCAAGGACGTTGTTCATTGGAAGCGGCAAAATCCCAACGAGCGAGAAAATCCATCTGTGAATGGGAGCATTTGGTAACAAATAAAGCTTGTAGGAAACCCGACTTACATAGTTTTTGCAAATCGCAAATCGCCAGTTTGCAAGTATGTCACTGCGCATGCGCGAGCAAATATCTTTTCCGAAGTAGTCTCGACCACATATTAGCAGAATTAGTTTTTCTGTTTTTTTGAACACTACCGCGCCTTTTCCTTTTTTCATTTCTACCTTTCTCTCTGTGCACCCCAGTGATTACTACGGCGTGACATTCATGCAGTCATTTTTGAAAAACCTTTGTGGAATCTTCGCTGGAATGTGAAGCGCTCTTTTAACGAGAAAAGGCATTGTTTTCGAGATGCGCAGAATTATTGACGAGAAAAGGCAAGTTTTCGAGAGGCGCAGAATTATTGAGCAGAAATGTCAGGCCCGGCAGTGCGTTTTTTGGAGAGGTTCCGCATATTCACAACATCCAGGCAGCTCAGGGCGCATTCTTTGAAAAGTAGCACAAAAGGGAGAGACTCGAGCGCGTCTATCGGTTCTGCGAACGTCTCATTTTCTTGGTATCCCTAGAGCCCAATGAAGGCGATACCGAGATGGAAGATAAGAGCTCCGAAGCACCCGTCGGATTTTTGCAATGTATCAGTTGCTGCTTAATAAATTAGTATAAACAAAACTTAGTTCCTTCCCCCTATATCGTAAGTCTCTTCCTGTTCAAGCGCAATCCTAAATTATTCTGTGTTTATCTTGGCTGTGTTTATCTGTGTCGGCCTATTTTTCCGTGGTTAATTCAGGTTTTGTGTCCTTCACTGGAAACATACGCAGTGCCTTAAAAATTACACTTGAAAAAAAAACCAAGAAGCCTAGTCTCGCGCCTCTTTATTCGCTTTAATGAGAATTAACAGAAAGTAAAGCCGAGGAAAGCATAGGGAATAAAATTTGTCGTAATTATGACATAAATGTGAAGGAAGAAAAATGGAGAAAAAGACAACTCGCCGCCGGCTGGGCCGAACCTGCAACCTGCGAATAACGCGTCCGATGCTTTACCAAAAAAGGTACGGCGTCTGTCATCCACCCGTCCACTTTATTTGGTATATCTGTGCATTTTAAACCTGGATTGATGGATGCTATGAGTGTCCCCTTTATAACGGGGCGGTGACAAGTGTGTCACCAGGCTCGACAAAAAAAAAACTTCTTTTTCTTTTTTCTTTTTTTTTATGTTGGCCTAATGTCCTTACTTCGATAAAATCTATCTAAAAAAAACGTAAATTCTCAGCACAGGGTATGTAAGTCAGCGCCACTCGCAGCCATGACGGCGAGTGTGGAACGCAGCCTGCTGGCGACAAGAGGCACGTGGTCTTTTTACGAGCTGGCTGCTGATTAATGATACCTCGTATACTAGCCGAAGGCATCAATTCTGCCAGGACGAGGCCCTCGCTATGAATGAACGAATGAATCTCAGTTCTTCCACTATATGTTTTTTTTTTTTTCACATTTATATTACAATTACCGCAAACAATAGCTTTCACGTGACGTCACAGACAGGTTCTCTGCGCTGGTGCCCCAACATGGCGGCCACCATGACATTTTTATCTCATTAGAGAGCGTCAGTGCTGAGGAGGGCACCTAGTCGTTCGGTCCCCGCGTTCTATTGTGCACTCCCTGCTTTCTTTAGTTCGCCAGCCGCCCAAAGGGGAACATAAAGGAGCACGAGGGTTTAGGTATGAAAGATGCTTGGGCACGGCCGGACTAGAAGGGAGGTACGCGCGCGGGTGCCGCCCCTGTAGTCCGGCCGTGCCTTGGGGTCACCGGCACCAATCTGATGGCGAGCTTCAAAAACGAGTCCTTGAAAATTCCCCTTCTTTCGCTACTTCTATCCACTGTTGCTCAACGCAATGTAGACAGCCCTCTCCTCACCCTCTTTCCCCACCCTCACAAACACCTTCTCTGACAATGGTCAGTACCAGTACCGCCCACTAGGGAGAGAAGACGTTGGGAGCCTTTCTTCCCTCTCTCTCAAGAAGGCGGTACTTGTACCAGCGTGTTCGAGATAAAAGCGACACTCCGAACGCTTGCGACCACGTACGTCCTCTCGGAGTTTAACTCGGGTACTTCATCTACGAGCAACTAGCTTTTTTGGCGAAAAGCGAGAGACGAATTTACTCCTGCCATCCTTGGAAGACATGTATCGCCCTACGCGAGGTAAGTTGTCGGCGTTATGATGCCACGCCACCGAGAAGCTTCGAACTTGTATCCTAGTTGGTGCATGCATATATTCCAAGTTTTTTCGCATTTGGTGCATTGGCATTTGTGCATGAAGGTGCGTTAGGACGCCAATACCTATACAAGAGCGCCGCGGGGCGTTAGACGAGTGCTTCGAAGTAGCGGTGATCGCCTTGTGTTCAACATTGCCGGTGCCACTAATTTCGCAGCCTGTGCCTTCATTACTGGACAGCGGCGGGGCAGGCCCGTACAATTCAGGGATCCCAAAGCTAAGCCTTACCTATCTTAATATGCTTAATGCTATTGAATTTCGTCCCTGGTCTCACTAGCGTTGTTTAATGGCGGCTGTCTTCAAGCCGCAATATCTTGTCTTCCAAATCTCACAATTGCAGCAATCTGTGCAGATTGTAGCGGTAAAATTCGCTACTTCAGGTTCCTTTACGTGAAAAGTACGCCGTGCATAGCCAAGGACATCGCTGTGCTGCACCAAGGACGTTCGTACGCAATGAACTGTCCAAGGCGCACTCCGTTCTCTGGCGAGCTGTCCATTTCACGCTAATATAACAGCTAGTCAAAGTATGATCAAAACCGATGTGCTAGAGTAAACCTTTAGACAACGATAGCTCCTTTTCAGGGCTGAAATAGTGACATAAACCTGGGACGTTTCACAGTTTCTACAGCTCTGGGATTAGAGCCAACCTGACAGTGCGGAGTAGATTGCTTGAACATTTGGCATTTTAGGCACTTCGAAAATTTTCGTGATGAATTTTTTTTCGTGTGAGTGTATGTGTATATACTCGCAAGATGTACGCATTGTATAACCGCGCGTGTATATTGCAGGTGACGTCCGCGCTGTGCGCGAATACATAAGCGACGTGACCAGTGGACTTCGCCGCGAGATGTGCCTGCAAGGATTGAAGACCGGAGAAGTACTAGACGTGGATTTCTACGCTGCATGGCAGCTTCGCAGCTGTAGCATTCGACGTCTGCACCAAGTCGACAGCGACGGCAGAGCCATGCCGTTCATAGTGCCACACTTGCGTAAAGCGCGCGACGTCGTCAAGGAGCCGGAGCCCAAGCACATCGAGGTGTTTGCCACCTTGAATGTCCACAACATCAGCTTTGAGGCCAAGTACTACTGCAGAGGCTTGACCACCACGTGGGTCTCTTTGTACGGAGAAGTGGACGTCGTGCCTCTTGAGGTCGTGATCGGCGGTGAGTATACGCGAGGGAGGTTGTAGAGCCTTACCGTTCATCTTGACCGTCTTCTTGGAGTGGACGCAGACCTATAGATGTCTTTTATAAGAGTAACCGAAACAGCGCGGAAAGTGACAGGAACGTCGTCCAGCAAAGGCGTGCGCACAGGGGGGAGGTGTCGCGAAGTTTCCCCATAGTTTTACTCAGTCTGACCTTTTCTGTTATTGTTTAATGGGCAGAGTTATGGCGACACAGGTCTTTCCCGGTAACGGCAGCCGAGTGCCCCTGGTGTTGCGTTCCAAGAACAGTTTATTTGTCACCTTTACTTCAGGAAATCCGGAGTTCAAAAGGCAGGCTGGTGTGAAAAGCACGTCATCGCTTTGTTTTCATTTTTGCATCCGCTGCGAACCCTTTTTTTTTCTCTCGGAGTCAACCGTGGGGTGGAGGGGGGTGAGGTTGAAACGGCCTACACTAAGCACGCCTACGTCCACTAAGTCGAAACACTGCCGTTCTATCAATTTCGTTTCTCCTGAACTGGGCCCGTTTTGTGCGTAAATTCCTCGTTCAGATATCCATGTAGCGCCACGAGCCTAATGGCTCCCACACAAAGCACAGCAAGACCTAAGAACAGAAACCTTCTTTCGTTCAAAGCATAGCAAGGACGCACGCTCATCGACTTAACGCGTTTTCGCCTAAACTCGGCTGGTCCTTCTTGCCTTTTGTTCAAGTAGACACTGTACGCGTGTACACTTTCATTTATGAAAAATTTCGAAGAATTACGGCTGTTTCAGTAGTAGATCTTATTTCTTCGTTTACTGTCCTAGTTTTCTTATTTCAGATATGTAAACGTAAATTTGCATTAAACAGGAGAAAATAATGTTTCTCGAAAGTTTGTTTCCATGGCATCATGCATGTAACTTTTAGAATGGACAGATTGCCATAAAAACACTCATCTCTTGTTAAGATCATCTTTCTTTTGTGTGTGTGTGAACAGAATCCGAGAGGCCAGGCCACGTACCAGTTCTGAAGATGTTCCAGGTGAAGGAGATTGGACCACTGGATTTTGGCGGGTGGGACAGCAATGGTATTCGCGACGTGGACAACCTCAAAGATGCCACTAAAGGACTTGTCCGAAAATGCATCCTGGATACCATGACCGCGCGTGTGCCGCCGGTGGTGAACGACGTGCTCAGGTCCATACCCTTCCCGACCTTCGCCAGTGGGCAGGAATAATACCAGTGGACATGAGCTGTATACGAGAGGGCCCGTAGCATTTGCCAAATTCTGGAGAAGGTTCATGAAAACCTTGACTTCGCGGAGCCTGTTGTCCGTCGTCTACCTGTGAGTAGTATTGTCCTGTACGTCGCGGAAACTTTTTCTGTGTTGTGCGACACGAGGAACAGTGTCCATATGAACGTACGGAAAGCCAAAGAAAAAACACGGGGCGAGCGTCTTTTCCTTTCGTCCTTTGTTGCTTTTGTCCTTTGATGTTCATTATTGTCCCGCTTACCGCTCTTATGAAAAGATCAATGTAAATGCTTATGTACATGAAAATGTCCGTGCTAATTGTTGACACTCTTGTGCTCTTGTAAATAAACCCTTTGTTATGCAGTGCTTAATAGCGTATCTTTGTTTGAACAGCGTGTCACCAGCGCCGTTCGAGGACGCTGCTTTCTGGTGCGCGTTGCGGAGTATAGTCACGCGATTTTGTTCTGACATTTCGCAGGTTAACTTTGGTCATGTGCTAAACATTCAGTAGATTGCTGAAAATACTGCAATTAGAGATGACATTTAAAATGACCCTTGCATTGACCCTTGCATAACCGGGACACAGTTTATCGAGTCACATATTAGGGAGTTTTAGCATGTAACGTAAACTTCTTTACGTTACCGTCACCGGATTACGTTTACCGTTTTAGCGGAACTCGAGTTTTAGTAAAGTTTTTTAGCTGCCCAAACGTAAACTTTTAGGTACGTACGTAAACGTTTACGTTTGCGCAAACCACTAAATGGTGATGATAAGAGCATTTAAACTACATTTCATTCATAAGAGACACACAAAAATAATTCGCAAAATCATAAAAGAGGTTTTTAGCGTGTGCAGAATACCGGTATAAGCGAAGGGGTGTAGCGTTACCGGATGATGGTGTCGACATCTTGTAACGCTTCTCGCTATCACAATCATGAACACATTTGTTTTCGCTTAGTGTTCTTGAGCGGAAAAAAATGATTAAAAAGGCAACTCATTCGTAATAATGCCGCTGTAAGCCATTTACATTGGGAGTAGAATGCCCGATGTTTCTGCAATAGACCCTTTTCGAAAAAGGGCGCCCCTAGCGCCGCGCACGCAAACTACAGTCTGCCGCCATTGTGAGGGCACCGCAGCAGACGACGCAGGCTTCGGCAATGTGCCAGTGCGTGACATTTCAGCACCGCCGAATCGTGAACTGCCATCAACGTTTTTCGTAGAGACGGCGTGCTGCAATGCTGCAGAAGTGCTGCGTTCCCATGTGCCGCCATCGAGGATATCGCGACGAGAACAGCGATAAGGTACACGATATAACTTGAACAACAAACTCACGTGCTCTCTCTCCGTACGTGATGTCAAACGAACGTGCGGAAGGGCGCCGTTTTCCAAACGCGCTACAGAAACGGACGTGCTTATTTCACAGCGCCATGTGTAGCCTTGCTTTTACGAATGAATAGTCTTCTCCCGAGTGTCTGCATGCGGTGCATTGCGATAGATTGTTTGTGCAGAAATACTGCGAGGGTTCGTAAGGCCAGCCATAAAAATAAAAAATGAAGTTGCGTACCGTTCATTTAGTACATACAAGCAGGGCCGTAGGCAGAAATTTTTTTCGGGAGGGGGGGGGGGCAACTTGATCTGAAGTGAGGGCCGGGCAGGCAGATGTGGTAGAGTGTCATTTTGTGCTCTGTGTGCCATGGCAAAAAAAAAAAAAAAAAAACTTTCGGAGGGGGGCACGGGCCCGGTGTGCCCCCCCCCCCCCCACTCCCTGGCTACGCCACTGCATACAAATATACCCAACGCGTGGCGTCCGGAAAATAGTTGCGTGGTGTGGCTTGCGGCGGACAGGATTTTCACCGGTAGCGGCGGTCGCATAGTCGCGACAGTGACGTCCTTCCTTTCCTTCGGTGAGAAGTTTGTAGTTTGTAGCTTTCGGCGAGAAGTTTGTAGCTTCGGCGAGCCCTTTTTTCCCGGTCCGGGCGCGCACGCGAGTTGGCTGTGGTCACGGTCCCGCAACCGCGGCAGTCGAGCCAAACTGCTCGTCCAACCCGTTGAAGGGTACAAAATGTTGCTCATTGTGCATCGGAAGCACCTCAGAAAGACCAACGGAGAGCACTAAGAGCTCGTTCAAGCACGCAAACGGTGAGATTTCAGCGGATGACACGGAGAACTAGCCGCCAACACAAACATAATAGCACTCACGCATTTGACGGCTCGCTTTCCATGCCCTCACGATGGCGCGGGCTATCCCACGCTCCTTTGCGAAGCGAAACTGACGAAAAGCCCACCGTCAGGTGGCGTATTTATGAAAAGGGTCTATAACAATTTTGTGCCCGGCTGGTACACCTTGGCCCCGCTAGATGGCGCCACCTCTCAAGCCTGTCAGCGTCTTTAGGCCTCTCACGTTTGCGGATTCGGTATTGCTGGTCGCTCTAGCCTCGGTAATCCTGCTGAAATAAGGTGATCCTAAGTGGCGCTCGCACGTCGGCTTATTTTGACTCGGCGGCTGGAGTCTCCGCGAAGCGCATAACGCGAGTAGCCAAGAACAAAGGTGGATATGCGAGATAGGGCCGTAAAAGTAAAGCCTATAAGGCGAGTAGTTTACGTTCCGTAAAGGTTCGCGCATGCGCAGTTTCCATCCGGTAACACGGTAACGTAAAGAAGTATACGTTACAAGCTAAAACTCCCTATTAACTATACGGCAACGTAAACATAATTAACGAAAAAACTGCTGCCCCGCTATACGATCACTATGTATTAGGTTCTTTTACCATAACGTAACCTCCGAGCACCACGTGTCGCAGAATCTTCGGTGTCAGCGTAGGCGGCGTTCGTTGTGAGTGGAAAATCCTGATGAATGCGAAAAATAAAAATCAGGGTTCGAGGCAGAATTTAACCAATGAATTTTGCCTTGCAGTGAATTGCTTTAGCAAAATACCCTATACATGGGTCACGTGGGTCAAGGAGTCACGTTAACAGGCGTGGCAGAAGTAAGGTGGCAGAAGTGTAGAATCATGCCGGGCGTCTCATCATGTAAATTGCGTATAACAAGTGGGTGTTCTAAAGCTGCCCACTCATGACACAGGCTCAGACATAATTAATCATAAACCAATGCGTGCACTTAGGTAGGTGAGCCTATGACCTTACACATATGCGTAGTCGGTAATTCGCTATTGAACGAAGTGATCATTTAGGCCGCAGTGGGTACGTCGCAACTCATTCCCAGCAGGACCGTACCCAGGAATTTTTTTCGGGGGGTGTTTGCGTGTAGAACGGCTAACTTTGACAACTGGTGGTCGCTGTGAAGGTGTGCGAGTATATTCGTGTCACCCGAAATGTTAAAGCATGAACAAATTTCGGGGGGTGTCACAACCCCCTCAAGTACCACCTTGTTACGGCCCTGATTACCAGGATTTGAGGACATCTGTGCGCGGCGCCTTCTCTCGGCGGTAATAACGGCGTCCTGCCATAACTAAATGAGAAATAGGCGAAATAAAAATCATATCTGACTATAAAATCTAGTTACCCAAAGCGACTCCCTGTTATATACAGCAGAGACCCACTGGAACAATTTGATAAAATTTCAGTATCGCACTACAAAGCGTGTGGCTTCCCAGAACAATTAAACACCGCCCATTAAAAACGCGTCGTGCCACATTGTAAAATATTAAATACCCTGGAGAGCGACGTGGTTTGTAGTGCGATACTGTAATTTTACCAGAATGTTCAATTAAGTCTCTCGTGTTTGGTAACTAGCTTTTTTCTTCAGATATGATTTTTTTTATGTAGCCTATTTCCCCTTCGGTTACGGCGGGCCACCGCTGTCGCTGACGAGAGATGGCGCTAACTGTACACCGAGAATGACAAGAGCACGACAAGCCATTGAGAAGGCGATGCGAACGGGGCCCGAAACGCTACCAAGTTCCGCCCTTAAACCCGAAGCTTAATTGCGTCCGCCACTGTTTTAGATATCGCGGTGCATAACGGCCGCCGCACATTTTTATCGCAATAGGAATTATATGGACACTCTCAGCGGGTTTTTGCTTTAGCCGCCATGCTACTTAAAAAGTCCAAATCGATAACATCGGCCAGCGCAACGTATGTTCTCTACGCGAGAATAAAAGCACACAAGCGCTGGGGACGAACGCGGCTGAAGCAGGGATGAAATGCGCTGTCCATCTCCGTTGCACGGACGGCGCATGCGATAGCATCACCCCGCCTACGAGGCCTGCCGTCGACTGCGCCTCAAAGAGAGAGGAAACGCCCCACCTGTCTTTCGTTGCTCGGGCGAAGGAATTTGAAGAGACGTGGGGAGGCAGGGAAAAGGGGGGTGCTGCGTCCTTCGAGCAGCAACTGCGAAGTTTGCTCGTAGCGGAGCGGTCGCGAGCGCTATCTCTACAGACATCAAGAGAAGGCTCGTAAACTTGCTGTGCTCTCAACGCTTCGCGTTTAGAGGATGTACAGCACGTAAACTGCTTCGGTCATTGGAGTGTATTCTCTTAAACCAGCGTTTTGTTGAGTTATGCGAGGTCGGATCCGAAAGAATTGGCTCCTAGACTTACTACGTATAACATCCCAGTTTGTTCCAATCAAATTCATTCCTTCGCCCTCGCGGCCAAACTCTGATTTTTTTTTTCGACGCTTTCAACTTTGAATGTGCTTGCGCTAGTGATGCAGAACAATCCATGGTACTATCGATTCCATCGATAGCGCAGTCACTACCGAACTATCGATGCTAGCAAAAACCATCGATAGTGCTATCGATAGTAAATTCTATAGTACTATCGATAGTACAAAACCAAGCGCGCGCACACATTGCAGCATCAACTTGGTTACCCGAGTGCGTATATGATATATGTGCTAAAGCAGGAGGAGCAGGCTGAAGGGCAAGAAGGTTGACTCTTTCACCTGTATGCTTGGCTGACATAAGTTGAACTGTTCGGATGTAGCGGAAAGGCAGCCGTTACAATGGGCAGAACTGCGCGGCTTCAATTTACATTGCATTTCGTGATTTCAAAACGAAATAATTATCAAGAACTAAGTTTCCGTAAGGTGTGACTGGTTACTTTTGAAAATAAGTTTGTTGATGGACATATTCCGGCATTTTCACAACGGAAATATATTTCTTTCGCCCCAAAAAAATTGCTCATACATTAAGTCAACTGAGTATCGCTGATGGTACGCTATTGCAAACGTTTTGGCAATCTCGCCGGCCCACAAACGCAAAATTATTCACAGCACTATCGATGGTATTATCGGTATTAATGCTACCAATGGTACTATCGATTGCACTATCCGTAATACTATCGATATTTCAATAAAAATTATCGATGCTATCGATAGCCAATTCACCGATTGCTCTACATCACTAGCTTGCGCCCGTCAGAAAGGTTCTCGAGGTTAACAAGGAGGCAGCCAGCGCTCGCCAGCATTGGCGCATTACTTAACACTTAAGGTGATAGTTCTACGGTCGCCATCTTGCGAGTAGTTCTTTCCTGAGACACCAGACGACGCCACTCGGTCATGTTTATTAGGCCAGCATGAAACAAGGAAGTTTTTCTTTTTTCTTCGAGCATGATGGCAGACATGTCACCGCCCCGTTATAAAGGGGACGCTCATAGCATCCATCCATCCATCCAGAAAAAGGGAGAAAAATGTGCTTTTCACAGTCGCAGCATGCGGTGGCGAAGAGCCTGCACCTGTTGCAACTAATCCATTCTTTTTAGGAGTGCAGCTGTTGCTATAAGCTCCTTTGGGATAATGCAAATGTGCCTGACGACCCCCCCCCCCCCTTCCTTTCTCCAAGAAAAAAAGACGCGCAGCCCAGAGAGCCTTTGTACTCCCGTTCAACTGTCCAGAAAAGAGGTGCCCCCTCACTCTCGTGAAGGGTAGCCCAGACCATGCGCACGTGTATAGTTATTAGAGATGTCCCCGCTATCACCAGTTTTGATTCGACTGTAAAAGTAGTGCGCGCATGTGCCGCTTGACCTCATACATATGACCCTACAATCAGAAGTTCCCCAGAAAGCCTTCGTTGAAAAGGTCTATAGGAGGGACACGCTTGAGCGCGTCTATGTATTCTGTGAACGCCTCATTTTCTAGCTGTTTATGGCCGCCGATAATGAGACGGTAAATAAGAGCTACGTCGAGCGCTTTGGTCAGTAGGGGGTGCTTATAAAATATCCCATGATTTACAAGAGCAAACAGATTATTGCTAAATTTAGTTCTTGTAGCCGGCGCCTTATTTGTGCGCCAACATCTCCTTACATGTCAATAAAAAAAAGTTCTTGTAGAGGTTATTAGTTCATATGGCGTAAATTTTGCACGTGTTGTCTAACTATTTGGCACTATCCAACCTTTATTTCTGCTACCTCTCTGCTAGATGGGTTGCCGTGCACTGCAACAACCAAATGGTAATCACATGAGTGATTTTCGAGGGTACGTGAGATAGTTAACGTGGGGCCTAAGTGTGAGGGGCAGATCACGTGGGAAGTCGGAAACAGGCAATCGAGCATTGATTATTGTCTCATGACAGAAGGAATATATGACAAACTTAGAGAGATGAGAATAGACGAGGAAGGCATTAACAGCTTGGGTAGTGATCATAAACGCATAATATTACAAAAGGGATATAAAACTGAAAATAAGAACATAGAATCTAAGTTTGGCAGCTTGTATCTAAATGACAAACAAATAACAAACATAGCCGCAAGAGTCGAGGAAAAAGTAGACGAACTACCAGGCAAAGACTGCAAGTATAGTGAGCTGCTACATGTAATCACGAAAGAAATGGAAATAGAGAAGAAAACTATTTGTTGGAAAGGAAAGGAAAAAAGCCAAAAAGTTGGCGGAACAAAGATATCCGGGCAGCGATCGAGATGCGACGTCAGGCATCACGGGGGCACAGACAGGCAAAAAAGGAGAAGCGGTCACAGGACGAAGTCAACCAAACATGGGAAATATATTTAGAGCAAAAATCCATTGTGCAGAAATTAGTCGAGGCAAAAATTAAAGGTGAAAGTGAACGCTGGAAGACAGAGATTCGCGAAAAGAAGAAGTCCGCGCCTAGGATATTTTGGAGCCACCTAAAAGCGCTAGGTAGGAAGTCTGTCACAATGCAACAACGTTTGGTAGATGAAGGAGGAAATCAATTGGAAGGGCATGAAGCGCTAGGTTACATCCGAAAGATAACAGCCGATTCGTTTAAAAAGGTCACCCAGGGGATTCCCCCGGTGAGTAAAAGTACGCAAAGGAGTGCAACTGACGAAGATGTAGTACTAGAGAATTTCAATTGGAAGAAGGCCGAAGGAAAAATTCCTAAGCGCACTACTCCGGGCTTAGATGGGGTTCCCGTCAGCCTCATTAACGAACTCGGACATAACACTAAAGAAGCACTGCTGAAAGCCGTAGAAAAGTGCTTACAGGAGCGGGAAATACCAGACAGTTGGCGAAATAGTAAAATGAACTTAATCTATAAAGGCAGGGGAGAAAAGGATAACATTCGCTCGTATAGACCGCTAACCATTACATCGGTGCTATACAGGTTGGCGATGCAGGCAGTAAAGTTAAAAATAGAAGCGTGGGTAGAACAAAATGATATTTTGGAAGAACTTCAGAATGGATTTCGAATCGACAGGCGGTTAGACGATAATCTGTTTGTTCTTACCCAGTGTATAGAAATATCGAAAATAGAAAACAGGCCCTTATACGTAGCTTATCTAGATATCACCGGGGCGTATGACAGCGTTAATCAGAAAATTTTGTGGGATATATTGAAAGAAGTGGGCATAGGGGACGACTGTATACAGCTTTTGAGGGAAATATACCGAGAAAATACAGTTTGTATAGAATGGGAAGGAATAAGTAGCAAGGACAGCGTTGAAATTAGCAAGGGGCTGAGACAGGGATGTCCTTTGTCCCCGCTGTTATTCATGCTGTACATGGTGAGGATGGAAAAAGCGCTAGAAGGTAGCAAAATTGGATTTAATTTGTCGCACAAACAGGTCGGCACGATGGTTGAGCAGAAGCTTCCAGGTCTATTTTATGCTGATGATATTGTCTTATTTGCGGACAGTCAAGATGATATACAGCGACTGGCAGATATATGCGGAAGGGAATGTGAGGCTCTAGGACTAGGATTTAGTGCAACAAAATGTAGATTGATGGTATTCAATGATCACGAAGACCGTGCGGTCTTCATACAGGGCAAAAAAAAAAAAATATATATATATATATATATATATATATATATATATATATATATATATATATATATATATATATATATATATATATATATATATATATATATATATATACAGAGTGTAAGCGAGCACAAGTACCTCGGAGTATGGGTAAATGAGGGGGATAGATATATGGAGGTACAAGAGAAGGCATCGGTAGCAAAGGGAAAGAGGAATGCTGCAATTATGAAGCACAGAGCTTTATGGGGATACAATAGGTACGAGGTGCTTCGAGGGCTGTGGAAGGGTGTGATGGTCCCGGGGCTTACATTTGGGAACTCAGTGGTGTGCATGAAGTCAGAGGTGCTATCAGGAATGGATGTAAATCAAAGGACGGTGGGCCGCCTCGCGTTGGGCGCTCACGGGAAGACGACAAATGGGGCTGTAAAGGGTGATATGGGATGGACAGGCTTTGAAGTGACGGAAGCTCAGAGCAAAGTGAGATTCGAAGAGAGGCTGAGGAAAATGAAGAAGAGTAGATGGGCAGAGAAGGTTTTCAGGTATTTGTATAGAAAAAACGTTGACACGCAGTGGAAAAAAGGAACTAGGAGGCTCACCAGTAAATATACGGCTAGCAGTGCGGGCGATATGGCAACAAGGAGCATTAAGCGGAAGGTCAGAGAGGCGGAGAGGACTTATTGGATGACAGCGATGGAAAAGAAGCCGGCTCTGAGTAACTACCGAAAGGGAAAAAAACGAAATAAGGAGGGAAAGGTTTTATGATAATTCAAGGGGAAGCGCTTTACTGTTTGAAGCAAGGTCGGGCTGCCTTAGAACGCGTAGTTATAAAGCGAGATTCAGTAACGAAGAAGAACAATGTACATGCTGCGGGGGAACTAAAGAAACGATGGAACATGTACTGATTGAATGTGGCGTTATTCACCCAGGTATACGTGTGGGCACGAGTCTACAGGAAGCCTTGGGTTTTAGGGACAACAATGAAAAGCTGAACACGTCCGCGATAGAAATAAGTAACAGACGGTTAGAGTATTGGTGGCAGAAAGGTAGAGATAAAGTACAAAAATAAATAATGTGGAAAAATAAGGTCACTCTGCCTTAAGAGGCAGAGAGATGGACCGTGAATTTATAATTTTCGGTATAATAATATAGATTTAATCAATTTGGATAAGGTATTAGGCCAACATAAAACAAGGAAGGTTTTTTTTTTCTTTTTTTTTTCTTCGAGCCTGGTGGCGGACATGTCACCGGCCCGTTATTAAAGGGACACTAAAGGCAAATATTAAGTCGACGTTGATTGTTGAAATAGCGGTCCAGAAACCTCGTAGTGCTGCTTTTGTGCCAAGGAAGTGCTTATTTTGAAATAAAATCACGTTTTTAGTGGTCCGCATCGCGTTAGCGCGCTTCAAATCTCCCGCCTGAAAATACGACTCTCATACGTCACTGCTGCCGTGCCCAACGTTGCCCGCTTTTACTGCGCGGCCGCCGACACTAGTAGCAGCCGAGCGGAAGTAGCGGAACCCACAGTAGCAACAACGGCGCTGCGGCAAAGACTTGCTCGGATGGGCACATTCAAAGCCGTCACCAAGTTGCGGTTGGTCTCGTAATCCTCAGTACGAAAGTGCAGCGAGCACACACGCAGAGGTTTTCACTGTTTAGCACACTGGCGCAATGGCATGACACTAAGCCACTTCGAGCGTAAGGGTTCATTCCGCGGCACCCAGTGAAAAGACACACCGGTTTCCTTGCTGCAGCACTGGCGTTGTGCACCATTCGGGCATCCGGCAATATCACACGCATGCGGCATTTTGTCGAACTTTCTGTCAGAGCGACTTTCACGAGCGCGCAAAACACGCACGGCAGTACGCGATCCCGAAACTACCACTGAGACGGGCGAGGCACAGTTCGGCGAAAACGGAACCTTTGAACCACGCGCGCCGTTCCCCATGGCAACGCCACGGAGGTTTTGTTTTCCATGAATCAAGCGGAAACGAACAAACAGCATTTTATTACGTCTTTTGATGCTCGGAATGTTCTTTTTTTTACTGCTGCTAGTTTGATTACGAGTGATTTATTGTAGGCCGACTTCCCTACGTCATCGGGATCACTTCGAAAATGTCCCACTCGTGGCGCTCATCATGTGATACATTTAGCTTAATTTCTCGGTAAGTAGGGCACTGCTGTTGATAATATTGCCGTTTTAGAAGTTGTCATACATTGGGCTTTCACTCTGACATAAATTGTTATTTGCCTTTAGTGTCCCTTTAAAGGGGACGCTCATAGCATCCATTCATCCATCCATCCATCCAGTTTTAATTGTTTTTCTGCTAATCCTATCGCTTCACCGGCGTCACGTGAAATAGTCAAACACACATAAACTGCGAAGCACTCGGCACTTCACCGCGTGGTTTCCGGAAAGCAGGTATTGTCATACGAGCCTTAAGAATATGAGGAGGCAAGGTCAAGTTCTTTGTGTCTTCAAATAGGCCTCCCAAGCTCGGCCAGGGGGCGCTGCGTCGCACGCGTTTCGCCGCCTTTCTAGCAAAAACCGGTCGCTCCCCTCTCCGCGCCTGCCTTTTGACTGCGCTGTCTCAGCACGTTCCCGCACCCTGCACGCGCTGTTCTCTGCTCGCCGTGCACGTGCAGCTTCACGTGTCGCTTCCTCTGAAGGTTTAGAAAGATCCCAGAGATGGAAAAAAACGTTTTCACGGTGGGAATCTCACCAGAGGAGGACGGTTACGTTGCTTGTTGGGCGAGTTGGAACGAGTCAGTCATAACGTAGTTCAGCGCAAAAAACAGGCAACAGACGAGTGAGAGGACAAAGACACAGCGCATTCTTCCAACTAAAGTTTATTGGATTGGAACGCATGTATATATACACGCAGGGAAAGCAAGAAAAGATAAAAGAAAAAAAACAGGAAGTAAGAACCGAAAGGTGAAAAGAAGAAAAGTGCCGATAAGTCACACACGTGTGCCAACAACGCCCCCCTTCCCATGACTCGCCAAAAACAAAAGCTCTTTGTCAGAAAGATGCAAGGAAGGCATGCTTACGCAAGCGTCCCCAGACCGTTCAATTTCCTCAGCTTCCATGATTTCCCTCACCCTTTGGTCCCGACTGCGTGCAAGGACCGCAGTGTTTTCAAAGAGGGGCCTACACTCACAATCCCGCACGTGGATGCCGAGGTGCCCCGATACTGTGAAGCACTGTGAGGCTCCGTGAGCACTACTACAGCGTTCAAACGACAGTATCGGGGCACCTCGGCATCCACGTGCGGGATTGTGAGTGTAGGCCCCTCTTTGATAACACTGCGGTCCTTGCACGCAGTCGGGACCAAAGGGTCAGGGAAATCATCGAGGCTGAGGAAATTAAACGGTCTGGGGACGCATGCGTAAGCATGCCTTCTTTGCATCTTTCTGACAAAGAGCTTTTGTTTTTGGCGAGTCACGGGAAGGGGGGCGGTGTTGGCACACGTGTGTGACTTATCGGCACTTTTCTTCTTTTCACCTTTCGGTTCTTACTTCCTGTTTTTTTTCTTTTATCTTTTCTTGCTTTCCCTGCGTGTATATATACATGCGTTCCAATCCAATAAACTTTAGTTGGAAGAATGCGCTGTGTCCTTGTCCTCTCACTCGTCTGTTGCCTGTTTTTTGCGCTGAACTACGTTATGAGGACGGTTGATCGACCGCCTTTTCGGGACCGAGCAGGTCGTCAAGGGCGATGCTGTTTGTGCGAGCGCTACGTGCGTGCCGATGCTGAACGGGCACATTTCTTTGACATGTTCTGTAATTATGTTACCGGTAAAAAGCACATTCGTTGCGGCAGTCGTGTCTACTCGGAGCTGTCAGCAAACATCTAGCACGCTTTCGCGTGCGTTTTCTATTGATAACTTTTCGATCGCAGGGATGTCAAGTTTGTCGTGCGGCTTTAAATTCATTATGAGCTCAGTGTGAAGAGCATAAATTTACATCTGTCCTGTTGAGTCACTGGCTGCACCGCAATGCGCAGTGTTCAGCTTCGTGGGAGTTTCACTTTTGCCGAGCTTTGCATCGAATGATAACAACGTCGGATCGCAAGTTTAATGTCACCTTGGATTTTTTGACAGCTGCCTTTGACAGCATAATGATACGCGCAAAAAAAAAAAATTTCATGCCCACTTTGACCATGCATGTTTCTTGCAGAGGCGTGTTTCATTTCGAATAATATCGACGCCTGATCACGCACCGTGTTCGCTTATTCTAACGTCGCTTTGGTTGTTTCGACAGCTGGCTTGGTCAGCATCATACTATACGGGGGCGTAGCCAGGGAGGGGGGGGGGGTTCAAACACTCCCCGAAAGTTTTCAATTTTGCTTGGGTATATGTACACGCACACATACAAACGCACGCACGAACATAAAGTATGGTTGGACCCCCCCGAAAAAAATTTCTCGCTACGCCCCTGATACTATACAATACCCACTGGGATTACGCATGTTTATGATTATGCCGAGATTTGTGCCCAATGATAACCGCATCTGAATTCGCGAAGCCATCGAAAATTTAATTGCCGCCTTGGTGGGGGACTTCGGATTAATTTCGGCCACCTGGGGTTATTAAACGTGTACGTAAATCTAAGTACGCCGTTGTTACTGCATTTCGCTCCCATCGAAATGCAGCTGCCGTATGCGTGAATCGAACCCATGACCACGATCTTAGCAGCGCAACACTTCAGCCTGCTAAGCAATCACGGCGTGTCGCATGCAAGTCCAATATAAACGCTCAGTGCAAACATGCAGCTTAATTCTGTTTACAGGGAGCGCGACGGGAAATGTACCGCAATCAGCTGAATTAAACACTTAGTACTCACGGTACGTTATTTAAACTGTGGTGTAATAAGCCCACATGCTCCGCTGCTGTCACAGTACAAATGGTTGACTCGGAAAGCCAGCGCGCAATCTCGAAACGTACAGTGGCTGTCTATTTGTTGTAGCTTCGGTTCACAAACGCACTTCCCTTTCAAATGAGCACGATCATCGCGTTTCTCCCCGTTAATAGTTCGTAATACTGTGTACGACAAAAATTGCTTCAAGGTGACAAGACCGCGAAAGCATCGCGGCGAAGTGCCATAATCCACTCTTGACACCTCTGCTCCTCGCACTGCTTGCATTGGAAACGGTAGAACTTGACGGGCAGTTTTCGGCCCTTCGTCATTTTTAAACGTTTGTGACAGTTCACAATGCAGCAGGACTGCGTGCCTGCTTTCGAGTACGACGGCACCCATAACGTGAAAAATGCGAGCTAAGAGCCCCGAGGAGCACGTTCTCCGCGCGCGCAATGGGAAAACCAAGCAAGAGCGACCCGTCCGAGATCACGGCCACCTGGATCGGGCCGCGCGGCGGTGTTGCTCCGGCCGTCCCATTCGGACGGAGGAGGCGTAATTGCAGAAAGGGGCGTGACCGCTCCTTTCGCCGCAACGCGGCGCGCGCCGACTACCCCTCCATTCCTTTGCGCTCTATGCGGGAAGGTTTGCGGCGCATAGCGGCGCCTTGAAGATATCGCTGTAGAGTAACCGTGGGTTAGCATAGCACTTCCACCACGTTCACAAAAAGCACATAAAAGGATGGATGGCGGCTATCGCTATATTCTTTTTTTGTGTGTGTGTGTGCGCCAGTCCTTGTCGTGATGATGGTGACCGAAGCGAAAACACCCGTGAGTCACTTTTCAAGAAAATTGTTTTGGTGTTCTCAAGTGCAGCATATCAGTAAAAAGTATACATGTGAAGGAAAGCACGAGATTTATTAAAAACTCCTTTTTTCTGAGTGCTTCCAGAATAGCGGAAACGATCCGAAGGTTGGTTCCGCTGCTTAAAGGAGGTTGGCGGATTTCCCTTGGGATGCTGCGGCCTTGAGTGCGCGAGCTTTACCTGCTGGAAGGAATGACACTTTGGCGTCGAGGCAACGTAATATTCATTGGTGTTGACTTACAGTAAGGCACGCAGCAGTACGGCACGTTTCTGAAAAACACGGTAAATTACACACGGAATCCCAACGCAGACTAAAAAACAAATTACTTGCCTGAAGTCAACGTGGTATGACAATGTGAAAATGCATATGAAAACATATATGCCAGTCGCAGAAAGCCTTATCAGCAGCCGCTCAGCCAACGAACCGGTAGATTAGTTCGAATCTTAAAGGGCAAACCGCATGCACGCAATAATGGAGGCGGAAATGAGGGGACCCTTAAGCTTCAGTTAAATGCGACAGCGATATCTGCGCGCATACACAGACGCACACGAACGTATACACACACGCACCGCCGCCGACACCGGAATTACTGCGAAACGGGCTCTTCCATGCTGTCGCGCTAAAACGACAAGCGATACCAAAACGAAAGTGGCCATTGCGCGACCGACCCTTAGCTAATTCGCAGGCGACAAGCGCGCGCTCATCGCTTTCGCGTTCAAATTCGCCTACATGCGGCCTGCGCTTAAATAAGAACGTCTCATTCGCATCACTGTCGTATCGTGGGAACTTCAGAATGCAAAAAGACGTGCTCACCAAAATGTTGCCTATCATCGGCAAGGTGAAAACGTCTACAGCATTATCATTACCGCAATTTAGTTTTCCAGCAACGTGATGCTCTTAAGACAGCGCTCGACCGCAGAAGATAGCTATGCAGTGCAGACGACGACGAAATGTATTTCCTTTAGAAAGAAGCATGGCGCGCGCCGGTCCAGGCGGCCGTGGGAGAAACGAGCGCCAAAAGAAAGAATGAGAAGCACGGCAAATCACGTACTCGGCACAATACATGTGTCATATGACACTTATGTAGCGGCCGTGGTCATGGGATATGAACGCGCCGCGCCATACGAAGTCCCCTAAGAACGCTGCTTGGCTCTATCTCGACGGTAATATGCTACAGAGAACAACACTCACTGTGTAAAGCCCGATTAACAATACATAACAGCGTACCTTGATTCCAGTCACCACGTGCACGATGTCCAGTGTGCATTTTTCCAAACACATCTGCGGCTGTCTACGGCGCGGCCAGCAAGCATCATCCGCAAGGGGGTGGGAGGAGAGCGCCGTGTCGCGGCGCGCGGCTGAACTACCTCAATTACATTTTTTCAAAGGGGCGCGCGCCGAATGGGACGGCCGGAGCAACACCGCCGCGCGCCCCGATCCAGGTGGCCGTGCCGAGATATCGGAGATTTCCCCTCTCTCCGCTGGGGCGGTGGACGGCGCTGCGCAAACTTGAGCGTTGGAGGCCTATACACTTCTATACAGTCACCTGAGTACAAAGGCGGGTGAGCAACCAAGCACTTCCTGGAATCCTCGGCACAACAGCCTAACCTGCTGGCTATGCATTCATGATGTACAGTGCAACACGCTTTATTCCCTTCTTCCTTTCTCTCTCCCTCTCTTTTTTTTTTTCAGCAGCCCTACGGGGTTACTGAGGCTATTGAGGCCTTTTGAAGGGCACTGAAGAAGTGGCGATGAAGAAGTCTGGAGAAATAATCCATCCGTGTTTTGACGGCTTAGTAATGCTTAGAGGCGCAACTTTTGACGAACGTTGGAACTGACGTAAAACAACTTGATATTTTCTTTCCCCAGATGGCGCCACCACCAAAAAAAAAATGTTTGCGAGATATATTATTTCTTGAAAATCTTTTGTCCCAAGCACTGCTTCGTAAAGTTAGTGAGTACTGGTAATGACAAGACACTACACGGTCCTGCAAATGTGCAATACTTGTGAATTAGCCTGTAAAAGGAAAAAAAATGTAAATTTGCACGAACCCGACCAGCAGAAAAATGAGCTAAACTCACTGCTGTCCTACAAATTTTCTAATTAACTTGCGACAATTTTCTCTCCATAGAAACCTAAAGAAAGGCTTGCTGCTTAAATATTGAAGATTTAAGAGTTTAAGCTTGGATTGTTTTGTCCCTTCGTCGGTAATGCCTGACCAAGTAGAGCCGTAAATTGCCGTATTGAAGTAGTAATAATTCATGAACTGTTCATCAGAACACAAAGCAACTTCACGTAGTCACGTAGACATAAAGTACAATATAGCCTGGAAACCCATTAAATATTGTTGTTCTAGACAGAACAGAAAAAAAGTTATTTACTCATAAACTTCCATTGCTTTGTCCATTTTTATTAGCTCCTGCATCAATTTCTGATTGCTTTACTGGCAATATATCTTCATAGAAACCTTGCATAACGCTTCGTTAAAAGGCTCAGCAAATTTCATTTCGTTACGTTGAATAGTTTTGCCGCACTGGCAGTACAACGGAGGCTTGTACAGCAAAAAAAACGCTGTTTTTTGCTCAAACTCTTTTTATTGCCGTGAAATAACGCTCGAGACTACACCTGGCGACAACTTTCTGTGGCAGCACAGCTAAAGCTACGTGGGCGGAGCTTCTGCACATGTGTTACTACGCCAAGTAGTCCGTTCGCGGGCGATTTCGGTTTTGGTTTCGCGAGGGCATAAAACATGTCGTTTCCACACGAGTATTCATGGCTCATGATGTTATTTGGGAATTTATGCAGATAGTTTATTCACAGATGTAGTCGAAATCTACCACATGACTTGATATACTTAAGCATGCAGCAAAAATACCTGGAATCGTTGCTGAGCTCTTCTGTAAATCAAATTATATAACGCTAATGTGCTAGCGGTTCAAGTCCACGTGCAAAGCGAGCACCATTTAGTGTTGTTTACATTTTTTGGGGGGGAAAGCGATAGAATATTTTGCATTGCGAAGGAACGCACGACTCAGCTTTGTTAAAGCGGTCGGTTTTACTTTTCAAAGAAAAAAGAAAGCCACGGCCCAGCAGTAACTGCGCAATCGGAAATCTTACGCAAAGGCAACAAGCCATTTTCTTAATTTCGGTGCACACAGGGTCGACATCGTCGTTTTCCTACATTTGGAGACGCTGTAACTTTCTGGAGACGCTCACGTCATTTTGTCAGGGGACGCGAAGGCATCGACAGGCAGCAGATATCTTGGCCACGACCAGTCAGGAGCGGGCGTCTTACGTGTGTGGTTATACAAACGGGTGAAACGCGTTCCTTACTCCCGTGGTCAAGAATGCTTTTTTTACAAATTCAAAATCACGCTGTCAGTCGCATAATAGACATGAACGCGTCTGTTGCCGAGGCAAAGCTGTGCGTGGGTGATTTTGTCACCGTAAATCGCTCTCATAGAAAACGCCAAAACACCTCCCGCCGTAGACGCCGACGGGCACGGTGTTAGACGCAATCTTCGGTGCGACTGTATCAGTAATAGTAGGCAACCGAAATACCGACCATGTATGCAACGCATTTTATGAAATGGGCCACTTATTTTACGTACTGTTTCCAATCGCAGTTTTGCTTTCAAGCGGCTCTTCTTGCTGAAGACTTGAAGGTCACCGTCGTCACTGTCAAGGAAGCTATCGCGATGAGAGACCCACTTGCGATGGTGGTATCACTTGCACACTTCTTTCTCGGTGATAGTATGGGCAAATCAACAAAATAATTCACAACGCAACGCTGTCTTCGCTTCATTCTGGTCGATGAACACAGATCACCTAACGAACACGCCCTTATGCTCACTTGCAAGCTTCGATGTGCACCTGTTGCAGCCGAGCGACGCCATCGTTGTTGAGTGGGGACGGAAAACGTGAAACGGACACCAGAAAACCTGAAAACTCGAAAGAGCGAAAATCGCTAATCCTTTACGGGATTATCATTCTTACTTTCAACGCAAGCAATCTTGAACGTAATACCTATTTCTTTTCTTTTTATGTTTTCTTTTATCCTACGTATTCTACAAAAGCTAGCGTTCGCGGACTACATTCAGAAGCGGAGTAAAAAAGTTCGTGGTTCGGCTGCGTAGCCTTCGCTGTGCTGCCACAGAAAGTTGTCGCCAGGTATAGCTGTCATTAGAAAGCGGAGAACGTAAACTTTCTAATGCAATACAACTCATATTCGTCCATTCCGCAGAGCAAGCACAGTGTGCCAGTAAACAATGACTAAAATGCTAAGCGGGTGCCGCCGGAGTGGGACCGCCACCTTTAATATATCAAAGTGCCTTGGGTTTCCTAAGAAGTGCTTGGCATTAAAAAGAAAGATCATTTTCGAGTAGCATCTCCCGCGCTAAACTGACGATGAGTAATGCAATGCAGCTGTGCTGACGTCAACATAGGTGCATTGTGTACGCCCCTCCCACGAAACCTCCTCTCTCCAATGGGCGGCGCTTGTTCACACGGTTCCTGTATCACGGCCGGACTGTATAAAAGGGACACTTGGTAGCTAATGAGCAGACGTTTTGGGAGTTCGACTCGTTCAACACCGTAAGAAAGAAGTCCTCGAAAACATGAACTTCAGGAAATGCGTGCAAAAGCTGGGCGCTCATCTCTCCTGCTCAAAGCCTCGACACGGTGGCCTACGGATTAAGCCTTTGAAGGATGTAGCCGTCAGCAACGGTGAGTTTTCGTAGCAATTATGAGGAGCTTCAAATTTGTGTTCGTGCATGCAGACCCTCCGAGTTTCCTCAATTTCCGCATTGACCTTCATGGAGTGATATAGGGGAGGAAGCCAATATGTCCAGAAAGGCCTCGAGCAGCCTTTGACGGCAATGTGCATGCAGCGATGGTCAGCGCTGTATCCACCTTTTCTATAATGACTAAAAACATCGATATTGCCTTATTTTTTGGCTAGGAGCGGCAGAGAAGTTTGAGTGCATGCAGCTTGAGACATTTAAATTTGAATGATGACTACACCCTGAGACATTTTACGCTTTCGATTACTGCCGGTTTAGAGCCCATCGGCTAATGCGAAGGACATTGCTTCTCAATCTCCAGTGCTGAAATTTTTAGCATTTTTATTTTTATTGATTTGTTTTGTGAAATTGCGAGTATATGCACACTGAAACCTGACGCGTATGTGCAGAGAACCTCGACGCGGCGCGTAAGTACGTGGACGTCGTCATGCAGCGCCTTCGCCGCGACATCGTCATGCAAGGGGTCGGAATGGCCGATCTAAGAAGTCCGAACGACGACTGCTCCGCCTGGGAGCTGCACAGCGGCACGATCTCGGGCCTAGAAAGGATCAGCCACGACGGTAGACCTTGGCCGCTGAAGACGCCCTCGAACGATGTCGACGACGTCGGCTCACCGGAGCGCTACGACGTAGCCGCAGTAGTGCTGCTGCACGACGTCTGCTTCGAGGTGTTGTACGACTACACGAGCCATACGCTAGCGGTCTCCGGCAAAGTCTCCGGGAAATTGGTATCGTGCGGCTCGACATGATCATTGGCCGTGAGTATGCGACCGAGCTTGTATAGTGCCGTACCATTAAGTTGAATGTTTCCCTTAACGCGGAGGTGGATACCCATATTCGTCTCAATAGACTATACAAAACAATGCAGAAATTCAGAGCAGCGCGTATTAGGCCCGACAATGATAAATTCTAGACGTTAATCTGTCTGTGCAGGGTTTTCTTCTATGACACATCCATCGTTCGGCAATCAACGTAACCGCCAAGAATGCTGGCTGATCCATTTGTCTGCAGATCATTCATTTTGTCAGCTTAGAGTTAAGGTCAGCCACCTGAACTTGGCTGATCCTGATACTGACCTTCTTCCGCTAAGTTAGATTGTAGAGGCCTACAACCAAGATACACACAGCCAACTGCAAGGGCAAGAAGTCTCCAACAGGAAAAATGTGCCTTTTTGTCAATTTGCTCGATTGTTTAGTAAATGACGTTAAATGGGCAAGTCTTTTTTAAAACCAAATTTGTAAGTAAATAAAGCTTTTTGGTGAGGTCTAGTAATTGTTTTCGTATTTCGCAAGGTCTAGCGCAAATTTACTGCAGATAAATAAGCATGCTTTCAGTTTCTCGACAACTTTCTGTACGGGATCGTTCTCCTATAGCTTCCCATACGCTATCACACTGTTATTAAGATACCAATACGCGCAAAATCTAATAGAGAGATGGGCAACTTTACAACTAATTCTCTCCACACTTTCCTTTCTTGATTTTGTCAACAGACCCCCAGGGACCAGATGGCGCTCCTGAGGTCATCTGTCGAGGTGACGGAGTCCACCCCGCGTGGGGATTCCAAGCAAAGCGTTGGTGTTCTCAACGGAAAAATAATCAACGAGGTCACCGAAAAAGTTGTGCACACCTGCATCGAGGACGCCATGTCTACCCGCGTCCTTACGGCTCAACAGCGCGTCTCAAGGTCACCCATATCCAAATTTCACCTAGTGGAATAAATGGTCCATCTCTGCAAAAGTGTCTGTAATATTTTTCTAGATTCATGGCACTGCTTTAAGCCACAAAGTGTGAGAAAGTTTCGGCCACAAGGCTCACCTCACATACACACATTATTGAACTTTCTTAGAATAAGAGTGAAATGACTGCGCCCAATAGATGCAAATCTCTTCTCAGCGTCAACGTTGTGGGTCGCACTGACTTATATTGACAGCCAGTGCTGGCCAATGAGCATATGTGTTTAGAGTCATTTGCTCGCTTGCTTGTGCTCTTAAGAATATACCAGTTGTTGGACTCACTTGCGATCTGCCACGTTATGCTCCGATGCCATAGATATACAAAATAACTATTAAACTGAACCAGAAGTACTGATTTCTGCTCTTAAGGAATGCAATTTTTTTTAACTGATAAAAAACGGAAGTAAGCGCTCCACTGGAAATGCTGCAGAGGAGCAAGAATGTGACTTGGTACTCGCTACTCTAACGAAACGTCTGCATATGAAAATAAACATAGAATAGATAGAGGAAGTTAGTAAACTTAATATCTTATGCGGGCTAACCTAACAGTTAGTATCATGAAAAAAAAATGAAAAAAAGCTTAGTTGCAGGACACTATTGCAGACACAAATTGACAATGACGTACCCGCAAGAATTCACACTGACTGAGGTTTACTCAGCAACATTATGCACATTTGCGCCCTGACGATATAAGTCATCACTTTTTAACGATGAAATCACCAATTTAAACTCTAACAGAAGGCTTCATATAGAAGCATATGTACATGAAATTGTATCAGTATTCACTGCATAAAATTAGGATCAGACATAGATAATAACACGCTATTATATTTAGGGTTAGTGACGAGGTTAGTAGTCAGGAGATTTTGGAAGAAAATCTATGGAATCGAGTGACTAAAGGTGTGCAAATGAAATGTTATGCAGGAGAAACATATTTTATCGTTTATTAGTGATCGTTATAGACAAATTATCGAGGTTGTGCGTAGATGGGTCAATAAATTAATAGGATGATATCATTGTTTGGCATCAAATGAAATCATAGAGGGAGAGGCTGAATACATTAGAAGGTTTTTGCTAATTGGCAATTAATGACTCTGCAGCACAATTAAATATTTATTTTTACAGCACAGCTGTTATGCCCACCCTTGTCTGACCCGCGATGTACACAACCATCATCATGCCGGCGTGTTCAGCATACACTGTGCCTAGTTAAGCCAGGTGAATCATAGCTACTCCTAATTAAGCCTACTGAGCAAGGCAAAGCCTCATATCCAGACATAATTAGGTCTAGGCTAGTTAGCCATAATTAAGCCGAGTAGTTGAGATTCTTGTTGCACTAGTCCTGCCCGCGCATTCGGCAGAATGTGCGAGCAAATGCCTATTAATACTAAATAATACCGAGCTCATTAGCATAATTATGATAATTACTCCACTTAGGCTTAGATTTACTTCGAATGCAAGCTAGTCGAGGGCCGAGCCTGCCGAGCCCGAAAATATGCGAGCTAGGCTACATTAAGTCTAATTAAGTTATAATTAAGCCTGACTTGGGATGCAAAGCTAATCGAGACCAAGTCTCGAAGGTGCCACAAGACCTATAAGCTATTGCATGTCGGTGGGCTCGTGGTTTTGGTAGCATGATAACGAAAATTCATGTGCATGCATAAATCAGGGACGGAAGGGGTACACACGAGCTCTGTGTGTGCCCCTTCCGTCCCTGTCTTCTCGCGCTGTTTTTCCGCAATGCTATTAACCTAATTATTTTAATTATTCTGCTTAAGCTAATTAACCGACGGTGGTGTGATTGCCAAGCGATAACCAATCGAACCCTATCAACACTAGTCTATATTCATGATTTACAATGTGACCCCGTGAACATTTCGTGCATCGGCGTGTGAATGCACGTGTCGACAATTGGCTGGTCAAGCCAGGACCAGCCAAGTGTCGACCAGCTCCCCTCTAGCCCAGCTTTGCGCGACTCAGTGCAAGCAGCGCGAATTTTTAAAATTAGGTTAGCGCAGAATTCACATTAAGAATAACTTACTATAAAGTTGATCTACATTCGCACCTTGGCATGAAGTACATTACTGATGAATGGCGACGATGAATTCAACATATTTTAAATGTAGGGGTGCAAGCTGTCAGTGTAGAACATAATTAAGATAGATAGATAGCTAGTATATCAATCTATGCAGTTATAGTACGATGGCGGGAAATAATAGAATATCGTTAATTATAGCAGCGATAATATAATTATTTCGTAATCAATTATAATTATTCGTTTAATATAGATGTCATTTATCACTGACATGTGCCACAAAAACATTTACGAGAGATCACGACTTAAAGGGACACTAAAGGCAAATAACAATTTATGTCAGAGTGAAAGCTTAATGTATGACGACGTCTAAAATGGCAGTATTATCAACAGCAGTGCCCTACTTACCGAGAAATTAAGCTAAATGTATCACACGATGAGCGCCACGAGTGGGACATTTTGGAGGTGATCCCGATGAGGTGGGAGAGTCTGAATACAATTAATCACTAGTAATCAAACTAGCTGCAATAAAGAAAGAACCTTCCATGCATCAAGACACGTAATAAAATGCTGCTTGTTCGTGTCTGTTTGATTAATGGAAAAAAGAACCTTTTTGGCGTTGCCATGGGGAACGGCGCGCGTGGTTCAAAGCTTCCATTTTCGCCGAACTGCACTTCGCCCGGCGCCCTGCTTCGCTCACGCGGTCGCGTCTCAATGGTAGTTTCAGTATCGCGTACTGCCGCGTGTGTTTTGCGCACTCGTGGAAGTCGCTCCGATAAAAAGCTCGACAAAATGCCGCATGCATGTGATGTTGCCGGATGCCTGAATGGTGCACGCTGGCAGTGCACGCCGCCGCGCAGTAAAGGCGGGCAACGTTGAGCACGGCAACAGTGACGTGCGAATACCGCTTTCAGGCGGGTGATTTGAAGTGCGCTAACGCGATGCGGACCACCAAAACGTGATTTTATTTCAAAATAAGCACTTCCTTGGCATAAAAGTAGCCCTACGAGGTTTCTGGACCGCTGTTTCAACAACCAACGTCGACTTAATATTTGCCTTTAGTGTCAATTTAAAGGAGTACTGCATTGAAGACAGCGCGAAAATTGGACGAAGGCTAAGGAAAAAAATTAGGCAGATCCCACGCGTTGTGGGAATCGGTTTCATGCGAAGCAGTCATCGAGTACTTTTATGCTGTATGTTATGGCTTTGAGCGAAGCGTTACGAGGTGGATCGACGTGTTTTTGTAAGTGTAGTAGCCGTGTGCACAATGTGGGCTTACCAGGTGCGTCGACAACACTGGCGTTTAAGGGGTAACTTATGGTGCGACATAACGTCAGCCCTCACGTTACTGCACATACGTCAGTATTATCGAAACTAAGTGCACTTTATGCTGCAATCATGTGAATATCATACGTAACTTTCGTTAATGTATTCCTCCGGGGTCGAGAAATGCTTCAATTAGCTTGCTGAATTATAGGAATAAAAAATTCGGCAGATCCCACGTACCGTGGGAGTCGATGTTATGCGAAGCATGCGGCGGGTAGGTGACTGGCGTAACTTTTAAATGCGAAGCATTTCTTAGCGAACTTCTGCGACTTTGAGCGTATCTATCTATCTATCTATCTATCTATCTATCTATCTATCTATCTATCTATCTATCTATCTATCTATCTCTATCTATCTATCTATATATCTATCTATCTATCTATCTATCTATCTCTCTATCTATCTATCTATCTATCATCTATCTATCTATCTATCTATCTATCTATCTATCTAGCCGCCTACGACTTTGTGCTCTCCTGGTCGCTTGGTTCATCGAATGTGCACCAAAACTGGTATGGCGTAACATGACTGTGATGAAACATAAATGACAAGTCATAACATGAAAATCATGACACGCATGTCATGTACAGCATTATTTACATGCTACGCTCATGCTGCGCTGGTGGCCGTTTCGCTAGTTTGATATACACCGAAATTGGTATTGCGCGACGTGACTGTGTAACGAACAGAAATAACACGAGTTAACATGAAAATCATGACACGCATGTCATGTACAGCATGTACGTGCCACGCTCATGGGGCGCTGGCGGCGGTTTCGCTAGATTATATACATCAAAATTGGTATCTTGTGACGTGACTGTGTGACGAACATAAAACACGAGTTAACACGACAATCATGACACGCATGTCATGTACAGCATGACTTACGTGCCACGCTCATGGGCGCTGGCGGCGGTTTCGCTAGATTTATATACACCGAAATTGGTATCTTGTGACGTGACTGTGTGACGAACATAAAATCACGAGTTAACATGACAATCATGACACGCATGTCATGTACAGCATGACTTACGCGCCACGCTCATTGGGCGCTGGTGGCGGTTTTGCTAGATTTAATACACCGAAATTTGTATATTGTGACGTGACTGTGTGACGAACATAAAAACACGAGTTAACATGACAATCATGACACGCATGTCATGTACAGCATGACTTACGTGCCACGCTCATGGAGCGCTGGCGGCCATTTCGCTAACTTCATCTACCCCGAAATTGGTGTTGCTCGACGTGACTGTGTGGCGAACATAAAACACGAGTTAACATGAAAATCATGACACGCATGTCATGTACAGCATGACTTACGTGCCACGCTCATGGGGTGCTGGCGGCCGTTTCTCTAGCTTGATCGACCCCGAAGTTGGTATTGCGCGACGTTACTGTGTGACGGACATAAATAATAGGAGTTAACATGAAAACCATGACATACAAGACGATATATGCAGCTCTTTGCTGGCTGCTTCGCATTACATCGATTCCCAGAACGCGTGGGATCCGCCGGCTTTTTTTTAGTGAGCGACACGTTACAAAATGATACTAAAGATTTGTATAAATTTTATACGCACATATATATGCTTAAGAGCCGCATATGTGTTATATAACCAGTTGTTTACGGTTGGGTAACGCTGCCAATGGCAACGTGGGTATTACCAACACCAGAAGCGTTAAGGTGATATGTAGTGCTTATACGTGTCCCGAGAACACACGCACGTTTCACGAACCCGTGTGCATGCATGTGGAAGAAGTTCTTGACAGTTCTTGAACAAGGGCGTCATCACCGTGATCAGTGAGCACCAGCAGCTGGTCATGACTTGTTATAGTATCCGGTCGTGATCGTGGTGACGAGGGGTCCATGTGAAGTATGTGGTATAGTAGAGCTGTTGGAATTCGTGGATGCCTCGGTCATGTCGTCGACAAATTGTCTGTCGACAGAGCCGGCGACATGTCGGAACCTGAAGCCACCCTTCGCGTTGGTGAGGTATAGGCCGTCGAGGCTGGTAGGCCTGGATAGTGCTACGCAGACCAACATCAGTGGCTGGTGTTTGTCGTATTCGTAGGCTACCTGGCGTATGTGGCCTACGTAGCCTAATCCACAAAGCGGCTGTCAATAAATCTGGCTTCATCCTCGGTCAGCATGAGGCCATCGCCCAGCCTCGTAAGAAATGAAGAGGAGACTGCGTCGTTCTGGCGGACGAAGCGCACTTTACGGTGCTGATGTGGATATCATATATGTAACTTTCGTTAATGTATTCCTCTGGGGTCGAGGAATGCTTCAATATTGGCCTCGAGGCCCACCACTGGAAACGCCGGCGCCACCGTCGGCGTGACGTGCTTGGCAGGATCACGTGGTCTCAGCGGCCGCGTCGGCTGCTTGTGGCGCACTGCCGCGTGCTTTGAAAACGAATTTCAAGTCCCACATGCGCTGCGGTCTGTTCAAATTTGGAAGTTTTCTCTCATTTTCTACTCAATTGACACCATTATAATAGAGTGGCTGCCTCCGAAGGCGACGAACATGGGGCTCTACCGCTCGGTGCCGCGGTGCCGCGCTTACGCAAAGGAGCCCAGTGTCAGCCTGCACTGGTAACCGCGGGACAAGAAACAGCGTGAAGCATGGGTTGTAAAGCTAAGAACCGGCAAGTAGCCATCCGCTACGAGTCTTGTGTGCAACAAGCACTTCCGCGACGAAGACTTTTACTGCGTCGGGCCTGCGATGTTCGGTGAGTAGCAGACAGCGCGCACTGAGACGATGGCTCGCGCGCGCTTCCCGCCGGCAAATGATGCTTATCTGCCACAGGATGGTAAAAGCGCTACCTTTTGCCACGTGCGATGCCATCTCAGAACCCTCCAATGCGACCTCTTGATCGTCGGCCCCGTGCTCAGCGTCCACAAAATCGGCTGCAGATGCGCAAGTCATTGTTAAGATACGTTCAATTAAAAACGCACAGGGTCCCTTATGCATTCGTTAAAGATGACTAGAAGGCGAAAGCCATCTTCTTCTTGTCAGTCGATGTACTGATTCTCCCGCGCCCCCCTCCTAAAGCGTTCTGCACCTAACGCGGTTTTGCACGGCCTCCGTGACCGATCACGGAGGCAATGCAAAGCGACCATGACGTGTGAATACATCATCATGTGACGTTACATTATGTTACGTCTAATGACGCTATATATTTTGGCGATCTGTGACGTCATGATGACGTCATATGGTGACACTATCAGGTGACGATTATTTTTTGCATGACTCGTGTTGACGCCGCCGACGCGGGACGCCGACGGGCAACCTTCCCATTTGATGAGGCATGCATTGCTTCATAAGCAACATAAATTTTGCATTGCCTCCGTGATCGGCCCACCGGCCAACCCCAGGGCCAACCCCATGTATTTTCTTCGAGCCTCATTTATTTACGTGGGAAACATGCCACCCTGTTGGAGTTAGACACGACACTGCTGCCAAAATTGCTGGAGTACACGCCAAATAATTACTATCGTGTTTTACGGCTGCTGGTTGCTGCAATACCTTCTATTTTTCACCGCTATTTCAAGTTCATGTGAGTCCTAGTTCACAGCCGACGTGTGCAGAACAAGTCCGGCAAACGTTACTGTATTTTCTTTCTTTTCCTAGGCGTCGCATGCTACTACATGCTCGGTCTCGTAGACTGGTTCTCCTTCCACCAGCAATCTCGAAGTGGTGAGGCTCTGGTCTGAATTTGTTGATGACAGAGAGCGGCAAGTTCACTGGAATGCAAACGGAGCGATAATTAGGAAGCATTAAAAAAAAGGCGTCGCATTTGCTCACGTTTTGTGTGAGCACCAAACGAAACGAATGCGCTGAATAAAGAAACAGAAGCAGCGGCATTTGCCCGCTGAGAAGAGCGATCAATACGCGCGAGACAACTTGTCAAATGAAATTGAAACGTACCCGAATTTAGACCGAAAAAAAAAAAGCCGGCGGATCCCACGCGTTCTGGGAATCGATGTAGCGAAGCAGCCAGCAAAGAGCTGCATATATCGTCTTGTAGGTCATGGTTTTCATGTTAACTCCTATTATTTATGTCCGTCACACAGTAACGTCGCGCAATACCAACTTCGGGTCGATCAAGCTAGAGAAACGGCCGCCAGCACCCCATGAGCGTGGCACGTAAGTCATGCTGTACATGACATGCGTGTCATGATTTTCATGTTAACTAGTGTTTTTATGTTCGTCACACAGTCACGTCGCACAAAACCAATTCCGGGGTAGATCAAGCTAGCGAAACGGCCGCCAGCGCCCCATGAGCGTGGCACGTAAGTCATGCTGTACGTGACATGCGTGTCATGATTTTGATGTTAACTCGTGTTATTTATGTTCGTTACACAGTCACGTCACAAGATACCAATTTTGGTGTATAAAATATAAAACCGCCGCCAGCGCCCCTGAGCGTGGCACGTAAGTCATGCTGTACATGACATGCGTGTCATGATTGTCATGTTAACTCGTGTTTTTATGTTCGTCACACAGTCACGTCACAATATACAAATTTTGGTGTATATAAATCTAGCAAAACCGCCGCCAGCGCCCAATGAGCGTGGCGCGTAAGTCATGCTGTACATGACATGCGTGTCATGATTGTCATGTAACTCGTGATTTTATGTTCGTCACACAGTCACGTCACAAGATACCAATTTTGGTGTATATAAATCTAGCGAAACCGCCGCCAGCCCCCCATGAGCGTGGCACGTAAGTCATGCTGTACGTGACATGCGTGTCATGATTTTCATGTTAACTCGTGTTTTTATGTTCGCCACACAGTCACGTCGCGCAACACCAATTTCGGGGTAGATCAAGCTAGCGAAATGGCCGCCAGCGCTCCATGAGCGTGGCACGTAAGTCATGCTGTACATGACATGCGTGTCATGATTTTCATGCTAACTCGTGTTATTTATGTTCGTCACACAGTCACGTCACAAGATAGCAATTTTGATGTATATAAATCTAGCGAAACCGCCGCCAGCGCCCCATGAGCGTGGCACGTAAGTCATACTGTACATGACATGCGTGTCATGATTGTCATGTTAACTCGTGTTTTTATATTCGTCACACAGTCACGTCACAAGATACCAATTTTGATGTATATAATCTAGCGAAACCACCGCCAGCGCCCCATGAGCGTGGCACGTAAGTCATGCGTACATGACATGCGTGTCATGATTTTCATGTTAACTCGTGTTATTTCTGTTCGTTCACAGTCACGTCGCGCAATACCAATTTCGGGGTAGATCAAGCTAGCGAAACCGCCGCCAGCGCCCCATGAGCGGGGTACGTAAGTCATGCTGTACATGACATGCGTGTCATGATTTTGATGTTAACTCGTGTTATTTATGTTCGTTACACAGTCACGTCACAAGATACCAATTTTGGTGTATATAAATATAGCGAACCGCCGCCAGCGCCCCATGAGCGTGGCACGTAAGTCATGCTGTACATGACATGCGTGTCATGATTTTCATGTTAACTCGTGTTATTTCTGTTCGTTACGCAGTCACGTCGCGCAATACCAATTTCGGGGTAGATCAAGCTAGCGAAACCGCCGCCAGCGCCCCATGAGCGGGGTACGTAAGTCATGCTGTACATGACATGCGTGTCATGATTTTCATGTTAACTCGTGTTATTTATGTTCGTTACACAGTCACGTCACAAGATACCATTTTGGTGTATATAAATCTAGCGAAACCGCCGCCAGCGCCCCATGAGCGTGGCACGTAAGTCATGCTACATGACATGCGTGTCATGATTTTCAGGTTAACTCGTGTTATTTATGTTCGTTACACAGTCACGTCATAAGATACCAATTTTGGTGTATATAAATCTAGCGAAACCGCCGCCAGCGCCCCATGAGCGTGGCACGTAAGTCATGCTGTACATGACATGCGTGTCATGATTGTCATGTTAACTCGTGTTTTTATGTTCGTCACACAGTCACGTCACAAGATACCAATTTTGATGTATATAAATCTAGCGAAACCGCCGCCAGCGCCCCATGAGCGTGGCACGTAAGTCATGCTGTACATGACATGCGTGTCATGATTTCATGTTAACTCGTGTTTTTATGTTCGTCACACAGTCACGTCGCGCAATACCGATTTCGGGGTAGATCAAGCTAGCGAAACTGCCGCCAGCGCTCCATGAGCGTGGCACGTAAGTCATGCTGTACATCACATGCGTGTCATGATTTTCATGTTAACTCGTGTTATTTGTGTTCGTTACACGGTCACGTAGCAAGATACCAATTTTGGTGTATGTAAAGCTAGCGAAACGGCCCGCAGCGCACCATGAGCGTGGCACGTAAGTCATGCTGTACATGACATGCGTGTCATGATTCTATGTTAACTCGTGTGTATTAGGTTCGTCACACAGTCATGTCGAAGCTACCAATTTTGGTGATATCAAACTAGCGAAATCCCCCACGCAGCATGAGCGTAGCATGTAAATCATGCTTACATGACATGCTGTCGTTTCATGTTACAATGTGTTATTTGTGTTCGTTACACGGTCACGTCGCAAGATACCAATTTTGGTGTATGTAAAGCTAGCGAAACGGCCGCCAGCTCACCATGAGCGTGGCACGTAGTCATGCTGTACATGACATGCGTGTCATGATTCTCTGTTATGACTTGTCATTTATGTTCGTCATACAGTCATGTTACGCCATACCAGTTTTGGTGCACATTCGATGAACCAAGCGACCAGAGAGCACAAAGTCGTAGGCGGCTAGATAGATAGATAGATAGATAGTAGATAGTAGATATAGATAGATACGCTCAAAGTCGCAGAAATTCGCTAAGAAATGCTTCGCATTTAAAAAAACACTGTATCGTCGGGACGGCAGATCACAAAGTTGCCATGCGCAAAGTTGCCATGCGCACTTGTAAGGAAATTGTTTTGAACTGCCCTGATAGCGTCCGCGCAACAGTAGTTATTTGTTTACTCACAAATCTCAATTTTTTCGGCCTAAAGTTCACAGCGCGGTGCCAAAACGCTCGTAGTAAGAGCGAAACCATCAGTACGAACATACATGCAGACGCTCATACATGCAGAGGCACCGTCGTCGTCGCGAACCCGTGCGATCGCTGGGTTGAGGCTTCTTTCTGTTATGCTCCGTTTGGTTATACAGGCAGTTACTCTAACGAGATATTTCACATAGTTTGCACTGAGCGAGTGACTACCTTTCACGCAAGAAGCCGGTTTCAGGGGTCTCCAACTCGGTGACAGCGTGAAGCGGGTGCTCAATTTTGTGCAAAGAGACAGCGACTGTAGACTATCTTGTGCTTCCAGTTCGTCGAAAATGATATTTTGACAGTAAAGAACACAGTTCATTTCGAAAGTATTTACAGAAATGCCCTGGAGGCTTCCGCGAGGTGTTTTTGTAGATCGCCGACAGCAAAACCTATGGGGAGCGCGCCGGCGGTATCCTGCTTAGCACGCAATCGAGGCGCGTCCGATAGAGGGCGACTCCGTAACTCCTCGAGGCCAATATCTTGCTCAATCATAGGGTAGAAATGTAATCCTTATAACACTGCTATAAAAGCGGAGCCAACACTAGAACTACAGACGTTAATCTGATATAACGCGCCCCGCCACGGTGGTCTAGTGGTTATGGCGCGCGACTGCTGACCGAAGGTCGCGGGATCGAATCCCGGCCGCGGTGGCTGCATTTTCGATGGAGGCGAAAATGTTTGAGGCCCGTGTACTAGATTTAGGTGCACGTTAAAGAACCCAGGTGGTCAAAATTTCCGGAGCCCTCCACTACGGCGTCTCCATAATCATATCGTGGTTTGGGACGTTAAACCCCACATATTATTATTATTATAATCTGATATAACGCCTGCATCGTAGGAGTATCATGTAGTGTTATTGCGTTCTTTAAGATTTAGACAGCAGCACCACAACCACAATTGACGTTGCACCGATATAACGCCTGCGTATGCTGTTTTCCAAAACCAGTTATAGACATGGCGTGGCTCAGTGGTAGAATACGATTGCCACGCAGAATGCTTGGGTTCGATTCCGGCTGGATCCAAATTTTCATTCTTTCCATTCTTGAGTCAACGCTGCCGATGTTGTTTTCCTTAACGATCTAGCATTTAAGTCACCAATGTCTCTCCTCGCTGTTCCTGGGTAGATATAAACTGTCCTCACCTGTGGCGCATACCCGTACCCCGCGGCCCGTGGTAAACGGGTATGTGCCACACGTGTCTAGTGGAAGGGTTTGACGACGTACGCGACAGGATTTAATGTTATTCGTGTCTGAAGCGGCAATCAGATTCGTCAACTCTTACCCGGCCTCCCATGCAAATTTTGGTCTACACCAAGTTAAGGAGGCGATCGTGAGAGCACCCAGACGTAGATAGATAGATAGATAGATAGATAGATAGATAGATAGATAGATAGATAGATAGATAGATAGATAGATAGATAGATAGAAGAAATGCCCAAAGTGTCGAATGTTAGCTACGAAAGCTTCGCATTTAAAACAACAAGCGCTGGCACATTGAGAGTTATACAAGCACTGGGAGCGAAAGAGCCTAATGCAAGAGAACAAATTGCAGAAGGCTGTGTGAAGGGCCAATTGCTACAGTTGGCGCGTGGGAGCACGAAACGAAAAGAACACTTGAATATTCTTACATCGTAAAACAATTCACATACAGCACGCTGTGCATGTATCTGGTACGCATGAAACGTGAAGCAATAACGAAGTCAGTGTAGGCATTGCCGAAATGTGTGTATATCGGACGTAGCACTTAAACGGCATGTGCGTTTCGCGTGCCGATGCCGCCAAGACGTTCTGTTGCATCAATATGAGCCGAACACGAATTAATGTTTAGTGTACGAATGCTTGTAATGCATTAATCTAAATGTGATGTGCTGAATCGCCATAGACACATTTCCGTTGAGCATTGGTGTTGTGAAACTTTTGCGCTTGCTCGCTGCGTTAGCGCTATGGCTATTTAAAGGCAATTTCGGAGTTGCAGGTCATCTTGCTCACGACTATACATATCTGCGGCATCCATTCACCTGCTAGCCAACACGCGAAAGCACAACCAGCGTTGCGAGCGATGTGCACGCGGTCTATATATACTTTATTTCCAGTATACGTTATTTAGTAAACGCCGACTATACTCTCTCGGTACTCTTTGAATATCATAACCTCACCTTGAGCTGGTCGACAGTGTCGATGGACGTTGATTCCAAATGGATCCGCGAATAGCATAGACCGTCCTGAACTTCATCTAGGAAGCCGAATTGTAAGTTTTATTAATTTATGCTGTAGGGGCGGGGACACGGCCCCGGCTCGCACGGGACAAATTTTGTCCCATGTTTCTATTAGTCATCTCTAGAATTGACGAAGCCTGAAAGCGGTGAAGAGAAAACTGGGTACAGGCAAAAACCATGATGTATGCACTAAGGGACAAGGAAGACAAAGGCACTAACACTATGGGTAGGATAGCTTAAATAGCTGAGGAGTTTTACGGAGATCTGTACACTAGGCGGGGCAACCAGGAAGATAATGTAAGAAATAGTAGTAGCCCAGAGGAATCGGACATGCCACCGGTAACGACAGGGGAAATAAGAAAGCCTTGGAGGGAAAAAGAGACAAAGCGCCTGGTGAGGATCATGTAAGATCAGATCTGTTGAAAGAGTGGACAGACTGTGTTATAAAAACTGGCCACCCTGTATACAAAATGTCTCTTAACGGGGGGTACCCGAATCTCGGAAGAATACTAAGATCATCTTAATCCACAAAAAAGTGGACGTCAAGGACTTGAAAAATTGCAGACGATCAGCTTACTGTCCGTTGTCAACAAGCTGTTTACAAAGATAGTAGCTAATACAATTAGGACAACATTAGAATTCAGTCAACCAAAGGGCCAAGCAGGATTCCGTACAGGCTACTCGACAATAGACCACACTGACACTGTCAATCAGGCGATAGAGAAATGCGCGGAATATAACCAGCCCCTATATATAGCCTTCATAGATTACGAGAAGGCACTTGATTCGGTCGAGTATCAGCAGTTACGCAGGCAGTGCCCAATTTGGAGGAGCCGCCAGAAATAGAACAGCAAAACGAAAGGCAGGCGATTACCTATATACGCTACCGAGAATGAGAGTTACATCACATTCGATCAGTTGTCAACTATCGCTATGCCTTCAAAGCAGTGGATTTTCGAGAGATTTTTCGACGAGGTATTGAACAAGATGTGCGGAATATTTTACACTTGTCGTGGTCGAGAACAGAGCACACGAACGAGCAGACGGATAACGACAACTGTTTAATGACTTAATAAGGATTAAAGCACGCGGGCACGCGCGGCTACATGTTAGCTCAACAGACACGATCACACACCCCGGTCCCAGCGAGCGTCTTCCCGCCCGATCCTCCACTCGTCACGTGATGCGGTACACATAGCGCCATCTCCTAGTGGCTGCGCCCGCGACACCTCCTCTTCTTTGAAGTGACCTCCTGCTCTTGTCACAGGTCAAGCCGACTAGGAGCTCTCACGGTTCGTCCACTTCTTGTTGTCGCCACAGGTTGTAGCGGCTGGAGATGTTTGCTGGTGCGTCTCGTGAGACCTCCAGGTGTGCTCACTACATACGAACGAGGCGTGTGAGCTGGCCCAATGACGGTCCCTGTTGTTGGAGTACCAGACAGAATGCGGACGGCTGTCTGCGGTTGAATGAGCTCTCTTGCCAAAGTCCTATGTCTCCGGTTATATTGTTGGCCCTGCTTGACCTTGTAGGCTTCATTTCGTTTAGTAAATTCTACGGTGCTCCACTGTGGCCTCAGCACGTGTGGTGGCACGGGCACGTCGGTTCTTAGGCGCCTTCCCATGAGGAGTTCCGCTGGTGTGAATCCTTCTTTCCCTGGCGTGTCTCTATGCGCGAGCAGAGCCTTGTGGATGTTCGGCGATTTCTTGATCAGCTGTTTAGCAGTCTGAACTGTTCTTTCTGCCGCGCCGTTGCTCTGAGGGAAGTAGGGGCTGCTGGTTACGTGACTTGATCCCCATTGCTTGACAAACGCTTTGAACTGTGCCGAAGCAAACTGAGGGCCGTTGTCTGATCGTATGATAGCCGGTGCCCCAAAGCGCGCGAAGATCTGACTCAGTGCTTGTGTTATGTTCTCTGTGGTGGTACGCTTCAACTTTTTTAGTTCAAAGAAACGTGAGTAGTAGTCCACAACTACGAGGTAGTTAACTCCATCCACACAGAAGAGATCGATTCCTATCGCTTCCCATGGGTGTTTAGGAAGTGGGGAGAATATCATAGGCTCGGCGTGTGGTTTACGGTGTTGTTGACAGACAGGGCATCTTGACACATAACTTTGGATGTGCTGGTTAATGCCTGGCCACCACACCGATTGAGTGGCTCGAGCCCTACATCTCCCAATGCCCTGATGACCGGCATGCAAGTGTTCTAGCACATCACTTTGCATGCTTGGTGGAATGACAATGCGGCTGCCTTTGAGTAAAATGCCATCCACTTGTGTCAGTTCATGGGCAAATGCTGAAACCTCTGCACGTCCGGAGGTAGTGCCACTTCTTTGGGCCACGACGTCGTGCAGTAGTCCCTAACTCTTGCTAGAACAGGATCGTTCTCTTGTGCTGCCTTATCCTTTCAAGCATATCGTGGGAAGCAGGCAGAAGTTCCAATGTGAGAATTTCATGTTCTACGACGGCCTTGCTGAGGCTCCTTGGCTGCTGTTGTCCGTTTCCTTCTGCGTTTCCTTGAGAGCACATCGGCAGTATGCATTTCCTTGCCTGGGATGTGGGCAATGGTGTAATCGAACTCGAGGAGTCTCATACGGAACCGTTGCAGACGTGGGACTAAGCTCGTCCAGGGCGGCTTGATGACAGCAATGGCACCAGTGGCTTGTGATCAGTTTCCACGTGAAACTGCAGACCAAGCAGATAGGAGCGGAAATGCTCGCAGGCCCATGTAACTGCCAGTGCTTCTTTCTCTATTTGCGCATATCGCGTCTCCGTGTCAGAGAGGGATCTTGAGGCATAGGCTACTGGAAGTCTCTGACCCGCTGTCTCTTGAAGGAGGACAGCTCCAAGACCGTACGACGATGCATCCCGCCGACACAGTGTGATGACTACAAGGGTCGTAGTGAGTAAGCACTGGAGGTCGTCGTCAATGCTTCTTGACGGCGTTGAAGCTTTCTTGCTGTGGCTTGTCCCAGCACCATTCGCGTCGCTGTGAAGCAGGTCACGTAACGGTTTTTGTGAGCTGCGAGAGCCCGGGGAGAAACTTGGCCAAGTGGTTGGCCATTCCCAAGAAGGACCTCACTTCTGTTACATCTGTAGGCTCTGCTAGGTGACATAGTGCGCTGACCTTTTCAGGGTCGGCACTGATACCATTCGCCGACACAATGTGTCCCCGGAATCTCACTGACTGCTGGTGTAGTACGCATTTTTCTGCGTTCAAGGTGATGCCAGCTTCTTGCAGGCGCTAGCAGTACTTTGTGCAGTCGTGCGTCATGTTCCTTCCCTTGAAGGGCCAAACACTATAATGTCGTCTTGTAGACACGCCTGGCCTTCAATGCCTTCTAGAACTCTTAGCATTTCTCTCTGGAAAAAACTCGGGTGCTGTCGAAATTCCAAAGGGCAATCGGAGGACTGAAACCGGCCGAATGGCGTCAGAAAAGTTGGTGTACTTCTGGGACTCTGGTGCTAGCGGAGCTTGCCAATAACCAGCCCTTGCATCAAGCTTGCTGAACCATGTAGCTCCGGCAAGTCTGGCCAAACATTCATCGACGGTGGGCATTACGACTCGTTCCCGCAAAATGTTCTTGTTTAACCCTCCGAAGTCGACGCAGATTCGAAGCTCGCCTCCTCTCTTTTTCGCGAATACCATAGGTGCGCACCACTCTGTGGCCTCGTCGCCTTTCTAATGACGCCAAGGTTCTCCAATTCTCTCCAACTCACGTTTGACACTGGGCAGCATGGGCAGGGGTACTCGCCGCGGATACGTAATAGCGCTTGGCTTGGCATCGGGGAGTAATATTATCCTGTATTCCGTCTTGAGAAGACCCAGGCCTGTAGTCAAGTTGGGGTAGTGGCAGAGAATGTGGCAGGGTCGCTGACCTTGCTTGTTGACGCTGTGACTTCGAGGAGGCTTGGAAGGATATCCAATGATTTGATTGCAGGACGTCCGAGAAGTGCATCGTGTAACTTGTCGATCACGTAAACTTCTTCTTGACACACTCGGCCATTCCAGCACAAGGTTGCGCTGAACAGACCATTGTTGCGATTTTGGTCCGGGCCAGGTCCCAGCAGCTGTTTCTGAGCCTGCTTCAGGTTGCCCATGACTTGTTCGTTGTAGAGGCTTGTAGGTATAGCGGTAACATCTGCACGGTGTCTACTTTGAACTTCATTGGCAAGCCATTTACTGTAAAGTCAGTCCTCCACGGCCCAGAGTCCTGTTGGTCGTTCAATTGACCCAAATAAACCTCTTCCAAAACGGCTTGGTGGGTGCTCTTTTTCTTCCTCGGAGAGGCAGACAAGCACACGGCGGCAAAGTGTCCCTTTTTGCCACAGGCACTGCAATTTTCCCGTTCGCGGGCACATAGTGCGTGATGGTGGGTGCGTTGTTGAGCCACACCACTTGCACGTCAGCGCCGTTTGATCGCGCTGTGGTTTTTGAGAGCGCTGATTTGGCTTTCCTTTGCTCTTCGAGCATCCACGCATGGCGTCCTATAGCCGCAGGCGTCTGTTGCTGCGGCCCGTAGATCTTTTTGATGCTGCTTGATCGTTTCGGAGTTGCGTGCAGCGGTGACGGCGGCTTCAAGAGTCAGCTCGGCGTTAAGTTGCAGCTTCTCGCTAGTTGCGTGTCTGCGAGACAGAACACGAGCCTATCGCGGATCAATTCTTCTTTCAGATCTCCGTACTCGCAGGTTTCGGCTAGTCTGTAGAGTTCGGTTACGAACGCGTCGACTGACTCATGCGCTTCTTGCTTCCGGCTGTTGAACTTCGCCCGCTCATATATCACGTTCGTCCGCGGCACGAAATGTTTCGCGAACGCTCGTGTTACCGCGTCGTAGTTGAGTTTCTCAGCGTCGGAAAGTTTGAGCGACGCCAGACATCTTCTGCTTCACGGCCCATCGCGTAAATGAGTGTGTTTACCTGGTTTCGTCGTCTTGTTTCTTCAAACCTGAGATGACGCGGTACCTTTCCCATCGTGTAAACCGCCGCTTCCACTCCTCGGGTCTCCGAAGTCGAGCTTTTCCGGCAGTTCGACGACGAAAGGGTTGAGCGGCGTTGCAGGCTGAGCTGCGGGCACTGTAGGCGTTGCCATGGGTGCTGCAAAGTTCCGTGTTGCGGTGCCGGCGTTTGTTAGGCCTACTTGTCCGGTGCCTTCTTCACTGCGTTGTCGTGACTCCACGTATCCCGCCGCTGCCGCCATGTCGTGGTCGAGAACAGAGCACACGAACGAGCAGACGGATAAACGACAACTGTTTAATGACTTAATAAGGATTAAAGCACGCGGGCACGCGCCGGCTACATGTTAGCTCAACAGACACGATCACACACCCCGGTCCCAGCGAGCGTCTTCCCGCCCGATCCTCCACTCGTCACGTGATGCGGTACACATAGCGCCATCTCCTAGTGGCTGCGCCCGCGACAACACTCGACGGCTCGGTAACGGGCTGCTCAGCGCAAAAATTTGACACGGTACACATAGAAAAGACGAGGACCAGCGCTGGCCCTCGTCTTTTCTATGTGTACCGTGTCAAGTTTTTGCGCTGAGCAGTTTAATAATGGAATACCAACTAGCCCAATCCCATACTTTGCTTCGAGAACGAGACTTACTTGTGCAAAAGATGGTTGTAGTTGACGAGCAGTTTAACTGCGTAGTGAACGGCTACAGCACGAACGCAAACGGCTGGCGTACAGTGTAAGAAGTGCTGCGGGCATGGAACATCTGCTCGTGAAGTTGAAAAAACTGAAGTTGAATACTGACGACTCTTCTAGCGGACAGAGTATGCGCGAATAACTGCTCGGTGCTCACATCACGCCGATTCTGTTCGAATTGTTTAAGGCACCGTAGAATAATGCGACGTAGAAAGATGAGACACCGAAAATACAACTATCCGCTGAAAAAATTGCTCAGAGACGACATTTATTCGATGTAATCGCAGACTGAGATTCCATTTACCGAGTTCTCGTAAAATTTTCCGATTTTGGGTCAGTATCCCTTTAAACCGTCGCGAAAACGTGTCTTGTAAACATTGCGAAGCATTGGTGATGTTTTTCGAGAAAGTTTTCTTCAATAAATTGTAGAAACATGAGTACGGTTTTTTAGAACGTTTTTGTATCTCGAGTAAGTACGCTTCTTTGCACACTATAAAGGCTTTCACAAACGTGTTGGGTTGTTTTGGTCTAGATAAGACGGCAGCGGCTAAAATTGTGGTGGTAGTTATAAAAATTACTCTGAAAACCCTCATTCGCTTAGAAACTCCTATGCTGCAAGTTAAGCGCAATGTAGACAGCTCAAATATTGTCACAGGGTCGTGACGGTCGACGAAGGAAGCAGTCAGCATGGTCCGAGATGAAACTCTTTATTTGGCCAAACTTGTGGCCGGGAAACTGAAAGTCAAACTACAGCAATACACTGATAGCGGCGAACAGAGCGTCGACCGTCGATCAAGTGACAAGCGGTCAAGCGCGTCGGCTTTTATACAGGTGCTATCGAACTTTCCAGCGATATCGCTGGTGGCGGCGTTATCTCTCGACAAGCTGGAACATTCGCGTGCAGCGCGCGATCTTACCAAAACGATCTATTACAATCGCGAAGCTTCTCGAACACTGCTTTGCGGACAGCGTCGAGCGTTGATAACTGTCCTTGCTGGTCAAACCCGAATACATCAAAATAAAACAAGAAGTGGGCGTGGCAATATAGACCGAACATCGATTCTTAGCTAATCAATGAACAACGTACGCGGGCCAATGCATACAGACGACCTTATGCATATCCACCTAAGTATCCACCTAACTAGTACAATAAGAAAGTTGCCGCGCAGTTGCCGCGAGCAACTGCGCGGCGGACCGCAGCGCCGCAGCGTTATGCCGTGGCAGCAGACGACGCGCCGATAGTGGCGCAAGACGGAACTGCAGCGCCGCTAGTTTCTCGCGACCGCCGTTCGGACCACCCTCCTCCGCTGCGGAGATACGGACGATACGGAGCTTTGAAACTGAGTTTGTTCTAGTAACGTTGGGTGGCACCGGTACCGCCGGTACCTCGAGTGGGACGAAAGCCAACAAGCGCCGCTACTGCTGCGTCAAAGATTGCCACAGCCGTGAAGGACAGTCTGGCATCCGATTGTTCCGTTTTCCCCGGCCAGCCGTGGGAGAAAGAACGGCGGAGAAAATGGATGTTGCCGTTCGGCGAGTGAAGTAAGTACTATCGGACAAAGAAGTTAACGGTCCACGGCCTTGTTTCACATGCGAGCGACTGAGCGGCGGGGGCCCGCGGCGATCGAGCGGCACCAGGACGCTCAGACGCGGCTTCGTTTCACATGCACCGCTCTTGCGCGGCGCGCACCTCTGCGATGCGCAGTGATTGTTGCTGAAAGCGCCCGTTGTCCGCGGATTTCCTTTCTCCGAGTTCGCTTGTTTTGGTGCGCTTGGGTTGCGAGTTTCACCAGCCTTCTACTACGGTGCTCGATTTTCACGCGCCTAAACCTTGAATGATGAAAATGTGCAGTGTATCAGAGTGCAATTAAACGACTTCAGTAGTCACGTTTATTTCTGTTCCAGCTTTCTTATTTTACCACGCAAGTCTTGTTGCACGCTCATACACTTGGCCATGGAAAAGCAAAAGAAGGAATTGACTTTTGTGGTTTTCAAGCTTTAATTCACGCGGCTTTCGGTGGCTTTTGCTCTCGAATGCCGCAAGGCGTTGGTGCGCCGTCTGGGCCGGCAACCAGATGCAAGCGGCCCAGTCGACGATATTGTGGGTTTGTGAAGGAGCTCGTCTCTCTTTCTGCCTATGGGCATTCCAGTAAAGAGGCGGCGGCACTTGTCGTCATCGGGGTACGTGACCATTCAAAAAAAGAAAACAGGAAACTTTTCGAACGTGCTGGGCCCGAGTGGTAAACAAGAAAAAACAGCAGCATGTGCTGCGAACTACAAGTGCGGAGTGCCGTAGGGTCCCCATGACCGGACCTATGTTGGTGCCACGATTTGTCTGCTTTGACGGAAGCGCCGTAGAGAACAACAAAAGGAAAAGAACGGCACTTCTACAGTGCCAGCTCGTTACTGCGGATGTCGTCGGCTAGGAAAGCGAGTCCCTCCGGGCGTGCGCGCCTCGTTCCTCGACTCCACCCCTGCAGTCACGTGCTCCCCATGTACTGCTCTGCCATTGGTTGACATTGGGCGGACGCTCTGCGCGAGCGATTTTTTCATCGCCGGCGTTAAGAGCGTCCACTGGTCGCTCTTAAAACCTGTTTTTGGGCTCCCGCGACGGCAGCCGCTCCGCTCTTGGAGCAAAATCGCTGTCATGTGAACGCTTTACCCCACCTAATGTCTCTGTCGACCGGGTGGACGGAGACACTGCCTAGAATAGATAGATAGATAGATAGATAGATAGATAGATAGATAGATAGATAGATAGATAGATAGATAGATAGATAGATAGATAGATAGATAGATAGATAGGTAGGTAGGTAGGTAGGTAGGTAGGTAGGTAGGTGGGGGGTGGGGGGGTGGGATAGATAGATAGATAGATAGATAGATAGATAGATAGATAGATAGATAGATAGATAGATAGATAATAGATAGATAGATAGATAGAGATAGATAGATAGATAGTAGATAGATAGATAGATAGATAGACGGACGGACGCACAGACGGACGGATGGATGGATGGATGGATGATGGATGGATGGATGGATGGATGGATGGATGGATGGATGGATGGATGATGGACACGGACGGACGGACGGATGGATGGATGGATGATGGATGGATGGATGGATGGATGGATGGATGGACGACGGACGGACGGACGGACGGACGGATGGATGGTGTCGCGTGGTTAGTGCCGCAGGGGCACGGGCACGCAGAGACTGACGCGTACACGCTGCTGCTCGGACGAAAGTGGAACCCACACTTTATTGGGGCACAAACATATATCATGCAAGTAACAGGGGGCACCACGCTCCAGTGGCGGCCTAATCAAAGGGCTGAATTGTGGCGACCTCTACACCTCCCCCCTTGAGAAAGTCCGATGGGAGGATGGAGGACGCCACACACATCGCAATGTCACAAGTTCAAACGGCGCGGTTGGAACAACGCGCCGGCCGTAACGGGTTCGTGTAACACCATCACTACGGTCCCTGGCTGCTGGGGAATGTTGCAAAGGCTGCCCTTGGGGGACCGCAGGTTCCACGCTGTTGGCTGGCTGAGGTTCCTGAAGGGGAACTTGCTGCGGTGGCGATGGTTGCTGTGCAGCTGTCGGCAGCGATTCCCCACAGGAGGCAGAAGGCACGAAAGGCACTATAGTGACGGCGGTTGCGCTGTAGAACACCACCTCGGTCTGTTTCAAACATGTAGCTTCTTAGCCTTTGCCCCGGGCTGAGGACCGTAGCTTGCACTTGATCAGGGCGCACCCACACACGCTGACCCGTTTGGAGAGGTGGCAGGTCTCGAGCTACGCGATGCCTATTGTAGTCGTCGGTCTGCTACCGCTTGTAGGCCGCATCCTTGGCGACATCTTTCCTAGGCGGCCAGTTGGGACGTAGGTGGGAGTTTTGCTTCGGGACTCTGGTTCTCAGCTGACGTCCCATCAACAGCTGGGCTGGACTGAAGCCGTCGACTCCCGGAGTGTCCCGATAAATGAGCAGAGCGAGGTGAGGGTCTTTGGACTTGCGGAACAGGTCCTTGACTGTCCGTACCATCCTCTCTGCCTCTCCGTTTGACTGGGCGTAGTGTGGGCTACTGGTCGCATGGTTGAAGCCATAAGACGCTGCAAATGCTGCAAACTCTTGCAACGAGAACGGTGGGCCGTTGTCCGACCTGACGTCTTGCGGGATTCCGTGGCGTGCGAAGACGCTTTTGAGAGCATCGATGACTGCCCGAGCTGTAGTGCTTCTCAAGGTCACCACCTCGGGGAACCTCGAGTAGTAGTCCACCACCAGGAGGAACGTCTGGCTATTGAGATGGAAAGTCCATTCCGAGTAATTCCTAGGGACGTCCAGGTAGAGCTGTGGAGACTAGGGGTTCTGCAAGGTTCACCCGGGTGGAAGGGCACTGTTCGCAGTTGGTGACGAGAGAGGTGATGTCTGCTGAGATACCCGGCCACCAAACCGACTACCGAGCTAGGCTTTTGGTCCTCTTGATGCCCTGATGGCCTTCGTGCAGCAGCGTCAAGACCGCTGGCGGAAGAGACGATGGGATGACAATCGGGGGCCTTTCAGCAGGATACCGTCGCAGACAGAGAGCTCGTCCGCCACGGAGGCGTACTTCGACACATGCAGAGGTAGCTTGGTCTTTCGTGGCCAACCTTGCTGGCAGAAGGAGATGAGGGCCTTGCACTCTCCATCGGATTCTTGTGCCTGTCGTACATCTTCGTGGCGGAGTGGCAAGACTTCCGACATGCAGCCGACTACTTGTGCTGCGAAGCTAGTTCGACCGTGTCTACAGGAATAGATGCCCTGTGGGTGACACGTGATAAGGTATCTGCTGTTGCTAGCAGTTTTCCTGGCACGTGCAGCATGCGAAACTGGTACTGCATTGTCTTGAGCCGTAGTCTCTGAATACGAGGCGGCAACATATCCAGTTCCATCTTGCCCAGAAGTGAAACGAGAGGCAAGTGGTCGGTCTCGACGTCGCAGGTGATGCCACGGACAAACTCGTCGAATTTTGGATAGCCCACGTTGCTGCCAAAGCTTCTTTTTTCGGTCTGGCTGTAACGCTGTTCGGTACTCGTCATTGACCTCGAAGCGAATGCGACTGGGCGACGCTCTCCCGAGGGTTGAGTTTGCAGCAGTATTGCGCATCATTGTGGTCATAGAGTTTCCTACAATACTTACTAGAGGGAACTCTGGCGCTAGTGTGTATGGGAGCTGCAATGCATCGCGCTTCAGCCAGCATGCGAATCATGGGTAGTACACGGATTTGTCTAAACTTCGTTCTTTTGGCTCCGTTTGGCTCCGCGTCGCCTGCATTCCGCTTTGTCGCAAAACAAAGTTCAGCAAAAATCAGCAGTTTCACTTCACCACTTTAACTTCTTTAGGCTCACCGATTCAAATCTGGTCACGAAGTTCACAACGATCCATTCTTTATCCGAAAGAAAACCAAAGCATAGCAATAAACAAAGCCACAAGTGCGTTCTAAGCCCACAAGCACGAATACTAGGCAAATCCGTGTACTACCCATCATTCTCATGGTGGCTGAACGATCGCAGCGCAAGAGTTCCCTCTTGGTCATTTTAGGAAACTCTATGATTGTGGTGACCTCTACAGATAGATAGATAGATAGATAGATAGATAGATAGATAGGATAGATAGATAGATAGATAGATAGATAGATAGATAGATAGATAGATAGATAGATAGATAGATAGATAGATAGATAGATAGTAGATAGATAGATAGATAGATAGATAGATAGATAGATAGATAGATAGATAGATAGATAGATATCAAGAAGGCCATATAATAACGAACAAATGCCGTACGGGTCTGACGTCAGGGACGCGAAATACAGAATAGAATGCAAAAAACAAAGGTAAAAGCAAGTAAAGCAAGAAAAAAGCTACGAAGAACATAGAATAGAAAACCACGCGCCAACGATTCAATGCATACTTGGGTCAGATACCATCACCTCATCCGACAGGCAGCAGTGGTGGGGTATTTTACCACAAATTAGATCTGCTATGGTTGTGTTCCAAATTCAAAACTTTGTAACGGAAGTTACATTCGAGTATTATACTACATGTCTAGGACAAAATTCAGCCGATAATTTAGGCCGCTTAAGTACACGCCCCTTCCCCCACCCGAGAGGACTGGGAAGCTGTCCTGCTCGGCTGCTCCGACCTCGAAGCCCAACAGGCATTGGTGGCTAGACCCGGGCCTCCGCGGCAGCGACAGGTATACCGGACTAGGGATCCCTCCTAGTGTTTGTGAAGGGCGGGCCCATCCGGCTCACCCCGTCGTCCACATCTCTCACTGTATATAGCTGAATAAATGTTTTCCTCGTTCTCCTCCTTCCCCCCTGCGCCCACAGGGATGGGTTAAGTGCAGCTTTAATGTCACCGCTCACCCACCCTCCTAACTAACGCCTCTGCACTCACGCATCGAAGCACAAGCACGTAGCACGCACATAAATGGGTATCCGACCACACACCTTTTCCACGCCCAGTCCTGTATAACACCCCAGTATGGTCGTGTAGATAACAGCAGCTGAAGTTGGAAAAAACTTGTAGGACGCTTCGGCCTGCCTTCAAGAGTAAAACGCGATAGCGTGGCCATCTGCGCGTATGCCTCAACAGTGGCGCAAGGAACGAACGTCTGTGCGCGTTAACATGGTCGATTCAAACTATCCTGAATGCCTACTGGAAGTGTAGTTGCGAAGTGCCCATTACGTTATAATTCTAATTTTTTCGGATCAGGGAAGGACCCACTCGTCCGTAATGCAACACGCGACCATACGCAGCTGCTCACTTTGTTGATGCTTTTGCTATGAGGATGACTTAATGTCTGAGCGTTTTCTAATGGGCAGAATGACCGGGCCTTTAAACGCCCACTCGTTGCACAATTCACATGTATTGACGCCTGGAGCGATTTTACACTTTTGCCACACAATATTACATGCCTTAAGGGAGACTCCTCCCACTACATGGCATTCCATATAGTGTTTTTTCTGAAGCAGATTAAAGCAATGGCGTCGCTCTGTGGTAGAACACCTGCTTGCCAGGCCAGTATGCCTGGGTTGCAATCTCACTCGAACTGAAGATTTTAAGAGTGAAGCTGTTATGTGCGGCCTACCAAAACTATCGTCATCTTAAACGGATATGTGCCACAGAAATTGGGCAAATCCCAATACTCACCAGTGGTCCACTAAGAATGAAGAAGGCAACAGTTAGTCCAAGAAATGGAAATCACAGCCTTGGCAGGACTAGCGCGAAGCTGCTATACTAGAGAACGGGAAAGGCAACGGCGGCTACGAGAAGAGCCCGAGGCGATGGAGGCCACACTTTAACGACGACGCGCGCGTAGATCTATGAGTGGTGCAAACGCTCGGTTCTGGAGTTTGGACATATCATCATCATCATCATCATCCTGTCTAAGCCCACTGCAGGGTAAAGGCCTCTCCATGTTCCGCCAATCAACCCGGTCCTGTGCTTTCTGCTGCCACGTTATACCCTACAAACTTCTTAATCTCATCTACCCACCTAACTTTTTGTCTCCCCCTCACGCGTTTGCCATCTCTTGGAATCCAATCGGTTACCCTTAATGACCACCGGTTATCCTGCCGACGTGCTACGTGCCCGGCCCATATCCATTCTTCTTGATTTCAACTATGATATCCTGAATCCCCCGTTTGTTCCCTGACCCACTCTGCTCTCTTCCTGTCTCTCAAGGATACCCTATCATCTTCCTTTCCATCGCTCGCTGCGTCGTCCTCATTTAAGTTGAACCCTCTTTGTAAGTCTCCAGGTTTCAGCTCCGTAGGTAAGTACCGGTAAGATGCAGCTGTTATATACCTTCCTCTTGAGGAATAGTGGTAGACTACCATTCATGATTTGATAATGCTTGCCGAATGAGCCCCATCCCATCCTTATTCTAGTTATTCACTCTCATGGTTCGGCTCCGCGGTTACTACCTGTCCTAAGTAGACGTACTCCTTTACAACTTCCAGTGTCTTGCCACCTAATTGCAAGCGCTGTTCTCTGCCAAGATTGTTCCACATTACGTTAGTTTTATGACATATTAATTTTCAGACCTAGTCTTCTACTTTTCCGTATCTAGTTCAGTAATCTGAAATACAGCTCTGTATTTCGTCTCCCGCGTTACTAATCAATGCAATGTCATCAGCGAATCGCAGGTTACTGAGATACTCTCCATTAACTCTTATCCCTAATTCTTCCAATCTAGGGCCCTGAAAACCTCCTGTAAACACGCGGTGAATATCATTGGAGAGATCGTGTCTCCCTGTCGCACGCCCTTCTTTATTGGGATTCTGTCGCTTTCTTTATGGAGGACTATAGTGGCTGTGGATCCGCTGTAGATTTCTTCCATTATGTTATATAGGCTTCGTGGATACCCTGATTCCGCAGTGCCCGCATGACTGCTGATGTCTCCACCGAATCAAATGCCTTCTCGTAATCTATGAAGGCTATGTATAGAGGTTGCTTGCATTCCGCGCATTTCTCTATCACATGACTGATAGTATGAATATGGTCTATTGTTGAGAAGCCTGTCCGAAAATCCTGCCTGGTCCCTTGGTTGATTGAACTCTAATGTCGTATTAATTGTGGTTAGCAATTACTCTTGTAATAGCTTGTAGACAACGACAGTAAGCTGATGGGCCTGTTTATTTTTCAGGTCCTTGACGTACCCTTTCTTATGGATCAAGATGATGCTGGCATTCTTCCTAGATTCTGGTATCTTCCCCGTCGAGAGACACTTCGTATACAGGGTGGCCAGTTTTCTAACATAATCTCTCCACCGTCCTTCAACAGGTCTGATGTTACCTGATCCTCACCAGCTGCTTTGCCTCTTTGCATTCCCTTTAGGGCTTTCTTTACTTCTCCTGTCAGTACTGGGTGGGATGTCAGATTCCTCTGCGCTATTACTCCTTACGTTATCATCCTGACTGCCTCGGCTGCTGTGCAGATCTCTGTAGAACTCTTCCGCTACCTCAACTATTCTATCCATATTGTTTGTGACCTTGCTTCCTTGTCCCTTAATGCATACATCTGATTTTTGCCTATGCACAGTTTGTCTTCATAGCTTTGAGGCTTCATCCGTTCTTTAGAGCGTGCTCATTCTCTCCATATTATGCTTCTTATGTCGGCTACTTTACGCATATTGATTAACTTCGAAAGCTCCGCCAGCTCTATTTTGTCTGTTGCATTTGAGGCTTTCATAGCTTGACGTTTCTTAATGAGGTTTTTCGTCTCTTGGGATAGCTTACTAGTGTCCTGTCTACGACTGTACCCCCGACTTCCACTGCACACGCCTTAATGATACTAGTCAGATTATCATTTATTGCGTCAACGCTAGGGTCGGTTCCTCCTCGGTTAAAGCCGCGTACCTATTCTGAAGTGAAACTCTGAAATCCTGTACTTTCCCTCTCAGAGCTAGTTCATTAATCGGCTTCTTGCGTATCAGTTTCTGCCGTTCCTTCTTCACATCTAGTTGAATTCTAGATCTCACCATTCTATGGCCACTGCATCGGATCTTGTTAACTACTTCCAACTCCTGTCCATGCCCGGGTGGCCGCACATTTGAAGTCTATTTCATTTTTAGTTTCGCCATTAGGAGTCCCACGTCCACTTACGAGTAGCCCGTTTTCTGTAGAAGGTATTCAAGATGCGTAATTATTGCGTTCTGCAACTCTACTAGTAACTCCCCTCTGGCGTTTCTAGAGCCGTACATATATGTCGTGACTAACCTAGCTAAACCCTAGCAACCAGATTAGACTTCAGAATCGTCCACTTCCGCTGTTTCAAGGCTTGCGGTGACTTAATGCAAGCTTCGCCATTTTATTATTATTGATTTTTTTCGCATTTTCTCAATTTTCGCTCACGGATAACTCCGATTTGTCGCGCATAACAATGATGCCACGCCGGCATTTCTGCGAAACGAGCTCTTTAACGCTATCGCGTTAAAAAAATGCAGCCACCTATTATCCTAAAATTCCTCTCAAACTAATCGCACTTGGCTGCAGCAAAATGTATGTTACGTTACTGATATTTTTATGTTGAACGTACTGCTACAGCTTCACATTAGAGGCTGTTGCAGAAAATGAGGCAGGATACATATTTAAAGGAAAGCAGTTTAAACAGACGCGCAGGTTCGTTGACTTGAACAAGGAGGCACACACACGCACTCTATATCGATTATACAAACGCTATAAAGGTTACAAAACATTAGTGTACGGATGTTAGAAGGTTTAGCACACGGAAGAAGCACGAAAAAGAGCAAATGTAGATAAATTGCATATTCATTGCATAACAGATAGTTCAATAATTCGTAATTTTTTTAACAAAGCGAACTAGCTCGAGGACCGAAGTAAAAAATTGAAGGAAAAAAAATAACGACGTCGATCACGAAAAGTTTACTTAGGGCATTTGAATAGAGAGGACCCTTCGTCAATATGCGCTACGGGACGATGGTTGCACGGCTGTTCGAAACGTGTACACACTGTCTAGAATGAACATCAAGACTGCAGACTAATTTCCTCACAGTAAAGCTCTGATGGCACTGCAGATATCTCGCTTAATCGAGTGAGTTATAAAATGAATAAATAAATAAAGTAAATAAACATATTTATTTATTTATTTATATTTCAAAAATAAATGCCAGGGAAACACTCGCAGAAAAAAAAAAAGGCGAGATAACATGGCGGGAAATATATGCGGAATTAAAGAACAGGCGGGAAGAAGTGCCGGCACATCATCGTGTTCGCGCGAGGTTTTCCTTCTTTTTTTATTCGCTAACATTTCTTGTTCAAGCCGCGACAGAAGCGCAGCACATCGTCGACAAGGAAACAATCGAGAGAAGCTACACAACTGCATGTTTCGATTTAAGTACAACACATACAATGCGCGAAAAATGCCGAACGTAACGCGCGATCGTGACGTCAAGTATGCATACATTTATTCGTACAGAAAGCGTAACCTACGTGCACGTAATCGCTAAGATCCCCTCCCCAAACCACGGCTTGCACAATATTCATAAAACTCCGCCGAAAGCCATAAAGTAACGAATCACGCAGAATTACAGGGTCGAAAACAATTCCGCGTGGCGCGCAAAGTGTAATCACATAGAAACACGAATTGCAAAGGATTTAGCATATTATTACAGTATAAAGCACGAAGCATCACTCACCCTTCCAAGGATGGCGGCAGCGTGACCCCAGCAGACTGGTCAATGTCGGCTTGTTGCGTCGACCGCAGGAACGGAAGAAACCACTGTTCGGTCACCTCGGTCTTGCCGCGCAGTACATCGAAGTTGTCCATTCATTGTCGTCATGCGGAGCCAAAGGGCCAAAGCGTAAACAAGGCGACGCAAAAGTAACACTCACAGAGGTGAAACAAATATGTAATGCTACCAATCACATTCGTGCATTGGCTTTAACAAAAAAGGCGGGAAGCGACGCTTTTAGCGCCCCATACTACGGCCATCGAACCTATCTCGGTCACACAAGCAAGCGCACTGCCTCAACATGACACTGCACGATTCGCGATTTACCTTTGAAACACGGCTATCTCCGTTTGACACACTAAAGGGATCCTGATAAAGAAAACCTTAGCGAGACAAAACGCCTCCAACTCGCTGGCTTGCCTCCACGCTCCAGCCAACTGATGCCCGGTGCCATAGGCGTGCGCAGGGTTCCCCATTAGGGGGGGCAAAGGTTCATCGCAGCGCCCTCCCACCTTACTAAGTCAATGTATGGGGCAGATTTTGCGACCCCCCCCCCCGCCCTTAGGTAACTCAATGTACGGGGCCGATTTTGCGTCCCCCCGCTCAGGTGATTAGGGGGGGGCGGCCGCCCCCCTCCTGCCCCCCCTGTGCGCACGCCTATGCCCGGTGCCACGGCAGGCCTACCAGCGTAACGGCCAAAGACCCTAGACCAATTGCATTCGTCGCCCTTTTGTTTCTTGCAAGAAAGCGTTAATCTAGGGAATTTTTATCTACTTTTGGCAGCGGTATCCCAATGTCGCGCGCTGTTATTCCTTCGTTAGCCCTTATTCTTGGTTTTAAATTCTCGGTACTCTTTAGTACGTGCAATTTTTTGGTGATGATCCAGAAGACGCTAGGACGCTAGCGTGGTTTATCGCCTGGCTTGCTACTCCAGGCGTCGAGTGGTCATTATGGACTATACCTTGACACCACATATACACGAAAATGACGTACAAGGGGGAAAGGAGAGAGTTGAACGCGAGACGTAACTAACGATGACTTTGTGAACTAACAAGCACGAGTTTGAGGGGTTTCATTTGAATTTCGCGGCTTGACATGCTTACGGAACGAGATAACACATCCAGTGAGAGGCCACCACGCGCAAGTCGGCGGGTATTCGCAATGCCCATAGACTGTCACGCCACCCAGCGGAATTCAGGAGCGTCCTCTCGAGGAGGGTTAGTAGACGACAAAATGGCGGCACTATGCAGTCGCTCCCTTGTTCGGCTGTGCTAGCCTCAGTGTTAACGCGTTGGCAAGAAAGGAACACTACGACTTTGCATGTTCCCTGCACTCCGCGACACGAGAAATCTGATTCGTTCTTGCGAGACGCGAAGTTTTCGTGAAAATACGTGGCAACTCGCGCTTTCAATGCTAGCCCACAGTGTACGCATACTATCAGCTTCGCGAGGCTTTCTGTAGACACGTAGGTAAGTTAAATGTTATCGTCTGACATATTCAGTTGAAGCTCACCTTGTTTTACTTGCATATATAATTGGTCAGTGTTTCTTGTAGTGCATGAGTCCCATAACACTGTACGCGGGAGGGAGGTCGCGCGGGCTCGCGATGTGCTCAGCCTCATGTATAACTGAGCGATCTCAAGTTGGCGATACATGAAAATAGGGCCTCTATCCTTTGTCAGCAAAGCGCTGTTACGAATCGTGCGAGCGACGTTTCAATCATTCGAGGACGCGTCTGCTCGACGCCTTTCATGGGGCGAACGCTTTCCATCCACGCCGTCCTTCGCCAGTGTGTTGGGTTTCATAGCCACCGCTGCGCCGCTTCTTTTTGTACGTTTGTTGATAGGTGGCAGCACACTGCAAGCGATTTGCTTGTTGACCGGTCTGAGAGCAAAACGCAAAACGTTCTCCGCGCCCACGTCTCTCTAATTGTAAACGTGGTGACGCGGAGTGGTCAAAGTCGTTCGGCGGAGGAAATTCTTCAGATTGCTTTCAGCAGTGATGTTGAAAGAAACCATCTTGACGACGAGGATTTTTCACTGGACGTAGAAGACTGTGAAAGCACCGAGAGTGACAGCGACGATGAACCACCAGCTGCTAACTCACGAGGAGCGAGTTGCACTTCACGGCCCTCGAGCGCTAATGTTCTTTCACGCTCGTAAGTCACTTTGATTGTATTTAATGTATAATATCCTTGAGCGAGATCAAAATAAAAACATTGTTCCTCTTGTGCATTGCATGTATCACAATATTGTGGATATTATGGAGCGCCGCATGCCGCCAACACGCTCGCGAGCTCGACCAGCGAAGCGAAATGGTTAGAGCGATGGAACGTGCAGTCACGGCCACAATCCACGCCTCTCGGCGAACTTCTTCGACGTTGCGAAAAGCATACGTGTGCGTTCTTTTCGATATTCATGTTTCGATCGTGCTGATCGAACCTGCAACATGCGAGTGAAGTACACACGGCTAGAGTCTCAGCATGGCTGTGACACAAGCGCTACTGAATGGCATGTTAAATGCTTGTGTTCCGTTGAAGACGTAACTCCGCGTTTCCGACTGCGCAAGTAATGACGACGGGGTATTATCACAGAACACTTTTATGTTTGCAAGCCATCATCACGCGCAGCAGCGATGGCGCTACTCGCTGGCGGCCTACTACTGCGGCAAATCCGTCAGGCAGGCTCGGTACGTACTACCTCGGAGTGCCGTTCAGCTCATACGTCAATTCTAGTTCATACATGTTTATGTATATAGCACGCACAGGATTTCGCAAAGCATCTTTATGCACGATAACGGAGCTAAAATATAACCTTTCACTTCGCAGCAAATAATTAGGTGGCGAGTACTTAGCACTTTCCATGGTTTGGGAAAGTATTTTAGTCTCATATCCACTTCAGCGCAGCTCGTGACTTCATCCGGTGAAAGTGGCACGGTCCGTACGTCCGCACGTCCTATCTGTTCCTATGCTAACAAACGGGCTGACCCTCCTCCTGGCGCCATCGATGATGATGATGATGATGAATTGTGGTCCTGCCCTTTGTAACGGGTAGGCAGCTGTCAAGTGCCTTAACCAAAAAAAAAAAAAAGGAAGAAAGAAAAAAAAAATGTGATAGACACACACATAACGAAATGTCACGTTTGCAACAGCCAGCCAGTGTCTCCTTTCAGACCGGCTACATTGACATTGTCTGAACGTCTACATTGTCTGCGCGTCGGCATTGTTTGCGCGTTCTGCGCCACCACTCCACCAATCTCTGTTTTGTAACGTCGACGGCTCTGGCCACCGCTGTGTTCGCCGTATCTCCTCGGAATCCCAGTGCCAGCGGGAAAGTGGTGCCCTCTCCGTGACCCGGGCACAGGTCAGCGCAGCGGAGGACGAGGTGTTCTGTGGTCTCCTCCTCAACGCCGCATATTCGGCATATGGCCCGGGCCACGTCCACAGATGTGTCGAACCTGCGACGGTATGCCAATGTACGCAGAGCTCCTGCACGTGCCTCAAAAAGGAGTGCACTGCCACCGCTGTTATCATAAAGGGGCTCCGTGCCAATGTCAGCCTTGTGAGTGCGATATGTGAGCAGTGTGGATTTATTTTCCATGGCACGCCGCCACTGCTCCGTCTCCTCCTCACACACCTGCGTCTTCACGGCATGGGCCCACTTGTACATCTTGTCCTCAATCACAGGTTTTGCAGAGAAGCCAAACTTTCTTTTCAGGTTGCCCAGGCGCCTGCACCACTGCGTTTGTGTGCCGGTTAGGCTCGCATATCTGAACAGTCGCCTGGGCCACCGTTCGTCGTCCATGAGTCGCAGGCGTCCTTCGTATGTAGCCTTACTTCTCGCCTCGCGCGCCTCAAATGAGGACCATCCCAGGTCACCCTGAATGGCCTCTATGGCGACACGCCCGTGGCATCCAAGGGCCATGCGGCCCACCTCCCGTTGGCCACGCTCCAGCCACTGCCTGGTTGTCGCACTGAGGCACAGTATGGCATTGGCAAATGTGAGGCCTGGGACGTGAACAGCCTTCCACAAGTCGCGGATGAGGAGGAAACGGTTGCATCCCCATAGGCTTTTCCGGCGCAGCACGTTTGCTGCTCTCTGCGAAGTCTTGCGCAGATTTTCTTCATGCAACCCCAACAAGTCACCAGAGGTGCTCAATACCACCCCGAGGTACCGATATTCAGTGGCCCATTGTATCTGATCTCCTCCTGGCAGGTATATGTCGGCAGTAGGGTAGGAGCCTGACAACTGTAGTGCAGCAGACTTCTTTGCATTGAAGGCCAGGTCCAGGTGGTACAGATGGGTCGCAGCGAGGGTGACCAGTTGTTGCAGGTCCGTTGGGCTTTCGGCTAGCAAGACCAGGTCGTCAGCATAAACTAAACCCGGCAGCTTCCAAGTCACAGACATTCCATCGTACAGGTGGGTGAATGAGAAGCCGATACTGGATGCTGGATACTGGATACTGGATACTTGAAAAGCACGGCGCGCCACCTATAGTTCGTGGGCATTGCGAATACTTACGGTTGTTTGGTTGTTTCCGCATGAAGTCTCCCTCATCTCTATATATTTGATCGTTCCTGTGGGCAGCTGATTACAGCACAGCCGACGATACAAGCCAGACTCGTCGCGTTGATTCCCTTGGGTGCGTTTGGCGTTAACATTGTTTGTAAACGTTGACCACAGGTATGAAGATGAGCGATGGATTCGTTCAACTGTCACCGCATCAACGACAGTGCTTTTTGAACCGCCGACAGCCGTCTCGGTTCTTTACTATCAGCGTCATGTGAAACGCGAACAACGGCCAAGCATTAGCAATGGCATATAGTCAGGGCCGTAGCCAGGAATTCTTTTCGGTTTGTTTGTTTGGGTGGGGGGGGGGGGGGCACTTGCTAAAGGCCTTGACTATTTGAGAGAAACACGTATTTTCATTATTTATTTTCGGTAAAACAACCCCCTCCATCAAGATTTCGGGAGGTGGGGGCAATTGCCCCTTCTGTTCCAGTTCTGATATGGTGATATATAGTTAAAGTGAGCAGACGTCCTGAATTAGGCGGTACATGTTTTGCGGCTGAGGTCCCGCCAACCTGCTTGCGGGGCGGTGTTTTGTCCCGCTTTCGGCCGAAAGGCGGCTCGCAATGGCGGTCAGCTAGCCCCGGCCACCACACCCCTTTACCATACATGGCTATATGGTCCACCTTCTTGCTCTCCCTTTCTTTTTGTCTTTCATTCTTTCTTTTTTTATTTTTCTCAATCTCCTTCTCTCGCCCATATTAACGCAATCATATGGTTCCCATAAATGCTCGTTCAGAGCGCCTGGATAATCGAGTGGTTACGACGCTCGCCTTGGGACCGTGGGTACCCGTGTTCGATTCCCGCCTCGAAATGTTATTGCGTTTTTTTTAAATTATTCTCCTCCTCTCCACTTCCCATCTACCCTCCTCCTCTTTTCCTTCCTCCTCCCCACTTCGCCGAGCAGTTTTCGCTTAACACTCGCCTTCCTCCTCCTTCGCGAGTCCTGGCTGGCCTCAGCACATTTCATTTTACTATGCTTTACTCTCTCCCACCCCAGATTCCTATCTCCTTCCCCTCCGCTCTACAATCTTCTTCGCCCCGCTGTGTCCCTCCAGTGTCCTCGCTTTCCCTCGCGCCTGCTGTACTCGGTAGTGGTTGTACAGCAAACACGCCCGAGTTCTTGCGTACACCACGCGGACTTACTCCAAGCCTGAAACAGATCTGCAGTTAAAAGTGGACTTTTCTGTTTGATGACATGTTCTTCCTTCCGTCATTTGACGGAATTCGGAAGACGCCTGCTCCAACAACTGCCGCAGAATCCACTCGAAGCCGCGGAGGAGAGGAAACCCGCGCAGCAGATGAGGAACTCCCGCCACATCAGTTCGGCCACCAGAGGAGGAGAGGTTGAGGAAATAGCGCCTTTTCCTTTCACGTGTAAAGTGTTGTCCACAATGTTTTGGTTGTGCCAGATCACGTAAACAAACACGCTTCGGCCTTTGCATTGTCTCATATTCTTTATCAGACAACTATAGGGAACAGCACCCCTCCAGCCCTTCATCTACCTTCTTTCATGTTCCTATCTCATGAATATGCTTAGCGGACCCTCTGCAACCTTTTAACGGCGGAGATGTTGATGCTCGCCGTAATTTTATTTGTCTGTCGGAAACAGAAATGATCATCTTCGTGAACCGGCACGCGTTCTTTTCGTCTTCTTCTTAGTCGACGTCTTCTTCATCTTCTGCTTCGCTCCCAGAACACGTGCGGCGATTTCTCCGGCGCGGGACTGTTTACGCCTGGTTTTTTATCCATTTGACAATAACATGAAGGGCGAGAGAACGAATACAGAGAGAGAGAGAGAAAAAGAACAATAGAGAAAGATAGGGATGGGCGAATAGTAAATTTGAGGTTCGAAGCGAATCCGAAGCGAATAGTGATTTGGTCGAATAATTTTTAATCGAATAGTTCCCATAGTACTCAGCACATATTATTAAGAAAAATGACAATTTTCGTCATGACCCTTGCACAACATTTTTAAGAATTGGAACTAGGTATGAATGAATGTCATTTTTTTTTTTGTTTGAAATGAAGTGGAGGCAGCCTTGAATAGTATAAAAATTTGAATAGCAGTAGGGTGCAAGTTATAAGTGGTACAATACGCTACAATTTAAAAATTACAAGACTTATACCAGACATATATACCAGACTTTTAAACTTAAAAAAAAAATGGACATTTAACCTTAAAGTGTGGCTTCGCGGCAGTGCAGATTTCCCCTGAATAAATGGTTTCACAGCACAGCAACTAGAGCCTGCAGTGAAACTACCTTTACAGGGAGTTATGTGCGGTCAAATATATACATATATTCGTTCATTTCGAATACTTCGAAATTTCGAATAATCTAAATTCGCATCGAAGCGAATTCGCATACTCTAGTATTCGTTCGAATATTCGAAACGCCCTAATATTCGCCCATCCCTAGAGGAAGAAACTAATATAGAAAGAAAAACGAACAAAAATTTTCGTCGCAAAGAATTTCTTGGCGAGGCGGGATTCGAACCCGCGTTCCCACGATCCGAAGTCGAGCATCTTAACCACTCGGCTATCCGGGCACACTAGCAGAGCATAGCATAGCCTTGTATAGTATAGTATTGCAAGGGCGTTGCAAAGGAAAGAGAGGTTGAGGAGAGGTGATCACAAAGCCATAACATTCAACCTATCCATTCCCATTCCAAAAAAACAGCCAATAAAAAAATATTGATACGAAGTGTCACTGTCGGTGAAAAACAAGGGAAGCGCGGGTAGAGAAAGAGGACGACGACGTAGCTTGGACGATTTCCGCGGTCTCTGTGCCCATTAAAAAAACCCCCCTTACGCTACTCCAGAGTACGTAACAGATTGGTGGGTGGTGCTGGGTACGACGAACCCAACAACGGAAGCTTCACTACCTGAACTTCGCCGCAGCCGCCGCCTTGCCGGACTCCCGCCTTCGCCGATCGAAATGTCCCAAGAGCAGACCTCTGCTGCTTCGACGCCAACTCCGACGGGTTCCGTGCCCTACTACCGAGTGCCACCAAACTTCGGCGGAACCTCAGAAGAAGACGTCGACGTGTGGCTCATGAACTATAAGCGGGTGAGCAGGAGCAACGGCTGGGACTCGGAAGCGCAGCTCAGGCATGTTGTGTTTTCGCTAACTGACACCGCTCTCATGTGGTACGAGAACCACGAGGACATGTTTACGACTTGGGACCGTTTTGTTGAAGAAGTGCAGAAGTGCTTCGGCGATTCTGACGCAAAGAAGAAGCGCGCGGAGCAGACATTGGCTCAGAGGGCACAGCTTCCAGGAGAGACATGTACGACATACATTGAAGAAGTCTTGAAGCTGTGCAAGATAGTGAATGCTCGGATGTCTGAAGAAGACAAGGTTGGACACGTCCTTAAGGGTATAGCCGAAGACGTGTACAATTTCTTAATTGGAAAGGAAAGCCTGAACTCCGTGTCTGACGTGATGAACCACTGCCGTACCTTTGAATCGCTGAAGATGCGACGGATCTCTCCGAAATTCGGCCGCTTGTCTAACGTCCCAACTGTGGCTAGCATCGAAACAGTGTCGCCCAACGACCTTGCTTTCACAATACGGCAGATTGTCAGAGAAGAGCTGCTTCGATGTCAGCAAACATCTCATCACCCCAACAACTTTCAGGAGGCCTATGCAAGAGAACCAGAGCATGCGCGAACTCCGGCTACTCTTGCTCCGTGGCAGCCATCGGTCAACGCAGCTGATCCCGATGAATACCGAGGCACACGGCAGTCTGGGTTCTCACATCGCACACCACCCAATTACGGACGGCGTTTCCGCTCGCCTGGTTACCGTCAACGAACGTCGCTTGGCTACGATGCCCCTGAAGAGCGGCACTACTATTCCATGCCTTCTGAGAGGAGTGGTTACTCTGAGCAGCCGTCTGTATCTCGACCACATCCGGTGTGCTACAACTGTGGCGTCCCGGGTCACATCGCACGTTTTTGCAACCACCGCAGACCATACCAGCGACAGCCTTCTCAGCCTTTCGACCGCCCACTCTACACGCCACGGCCACCACGCGCACCAACCGGATTCCGCTACCCCTCGCCGGCTTCTGATCGAAGCTTGACGCCGCCACCAGCTCCACGAGCTCCGCGATCACCGTCGCCACGGCGACGCACGCGGTCACCGCCGCCGGAAAACTAGTCGGTGCGGCCAGGGTCGTAACTAAGGGGGGGTTGAGGGGGTTCTGACACCCCCCGAAATTTTTTCATTCTTTAACTTTTCGGGTGATAGTCAAATATTTGCATGCCTTCACAGCAACCACGAGTTGCCAAAGTTAGCCTTTCTGCACAAAAACACCCTCCGAAAAAAATTCCTGGGTACGGCCCTGGGTGCGGCCAATGGGGGTGAGGCCGCGAGATACCAGGCGCTATCTACAGATATACCCCCGTCAGCGTTTATGTTGAAGAACAGAGTTCACGTACTTGCTGATACGGTACCTACTATGGCACTTGTAGATACAGGCGCGACGATCTCTGTGATTAGTGTAAATTTTAAGAACCTTCTCGGACCTAAAGTGATGTTTTGCCTGAGCCCTGGTGTGACATTCCGTGGTGTGAGCGGTGACGCGTTGTGTCCAGTGGGATTTTGTACTGCGGACATCTCCTTGTGTAGCAAGGTATTTTGCACAGAATTTGCGGTTATTCCACGGTCTACAAATGACGTTATTTTGGGTATCGACTTTTTGCGTGAGTGTGGGGCAACTGTTGACTGCAGAGGTGGGCACCTTTCTCTGCATGGTACTTTTCCAGCTGCGCTCTTAGAGAATTCCTGTCGTGATGACTGCATCTTTTTCGTCTCCGAGGACACAGTCGTTCCTGCGTTTTCTGCCGTGTGCGTTCCCGTGACTTGTTCTGGTAACAACTGTGCCATGTTTGACGCCACACTCGAACCGATTCCTTTTGCCCCTGTCTGAAGAAGAACATTCTAATTCCCCATTGCGTGGTGTCTGTTGTTGATGGACGAGCAGGTGTGTGGACAATGAACAGTTCCATGGAGCCTGCAGTTTTGCCAGCCGGCATGAAACTTGCATTCTTTAAACCTGAATCGTCTACGACGCTGGTTGCGCTTGTTGATGCTACAGACCAGAATGTACGCCCAGATTCGCAAGGTTCAGAGGATTCCCAATTGCTACAAATGATCAGCAAGTCGCTTGGCCAAGGCGAACGTCATACACTGCTCGACGTTCTCTCTAAGCATTCAAAAGTGTTCGATTTTTGTAAAGATAGCCAAACGCCCTCCATTCCAGCCTCCCGGATACGTCATCAGATCCACACCGAGTCGGCTCATCCCATACGGCAGAAGCCTTACCGAGTGGCACCATCAGAGCGCAAAATCATCGACGAGCAAGTCCAAGAGATGCTGGAAAAGGGGATAATTCAGGAATCGGCGAGTCCCTGGGCCGCTCCCGTCATTCTAGTTAAGAAAAAGGATGGTACATGGAGATTCTGCGTTGACTACCGCCGCCTGAATTCTGTTACCAAGAAAGATGTCTATCCGCTGCCGCGCATCGATGACGCCATTGATTGCCTGCATTCCGCTTCCTACTTTTCTTCTGTTGACCTACGATCAGGTTACTGGCAAATTTCGATGCACGCAGCTGGCAAGGAAAAGACGGCATTCGTTACGCCTGATGGACTGTACGAGTTCAACGTAATGCCATTCGGATTACGTAATGCGCCTGCGACGTTCGAGAGATTCATGGACTCTATTTTGCGTGGTTTAAAATGGAAGATCTGTATGTGTTACCTTGATGATGTCGTAATATTTGGACGCACGTTTCAGGAGCATAACACGCGCCGTTGTGCTCACCTGTATTGAAAAGGCTGGCCTTCTACTGAATTCGAAAAAGTGCCACTTTGGCGAGCGACAAACATTGGTGCTGGGCCATCTCGTCGATAAAGATGGCATTAGACCTGACCCACAGAAGACAGCGGCCGTTGAATCGTTCGAGCAACCCAAATCTGTGAAACAACTTCGCAGCTTCATCGGGCTATGCTCGTATTTCCGGCGGTTCATACCCAGGTTTGCGGATGTCGCTCATCCTCTGACGAAACTTCTCCAGAAGAACAGCCCGTTTCAGTGGAGCCCCGAGTGTGATGCCGCTTTTCGCCAGCTGAAGTGCTTGTTAACTTCACAGCCGATACTTCGGCACTTCACTCCCTCGTCGCCAACAGAGATCCACACGGACGCAAGTGGCATCGGTCTCGGCGCCGTTCTCGTTCAGCGCTCAGGTAACAAGGAACACGTCGTGGCGTACGCAAGTCGTTCTTTAAGCAAGCCTGAACGCAACTACACAGTGAGCGAACAGGAATGCCTAGCGGTAGTCTTTGCAGTACTGCGGTTTCGCTCATACATCTATGGCCGCCCGTTCACCATCGTCACAGATCACCATTCCCTGTGTTGGCTGGTCAACCTTCGCGACCCCTCCGGTCGCCTCGCACCAGGGGCGTAGCCAGAAATTTTTTTCGGGGGGGGGGGGGGGGGGTTCAACCATACTTTATGTATGTTCGTGTGTGCGTTTGTAGGTGTGCGTGCTATATACGCAAGCAAAACTGAAAAATTTCGGGGGGGGGTTTGAACCCCCCCAACCCCCCCCTTGGCTACGCCCCTGCCTCGCACGATGGGCCCTTCGTTTGCAAGAATATGTCTTCACCATTTCGTACAAGAGTGGTCGTCGACACGCTGATGCGGATTGCCTCTCTAGGATGCCACTACCTACGACAGATTGTGAGGCCGATAACTTCGACCACCTTATCGCTTCGCTGTCGCCTGGCTTTCCCGATGCCGTGACTTTCGCCGCTGAGCAGCGCAAAGACCCAAGCTTGAAAGCTCTCTTCCCTGCAACAAACGAGCCAATACCCGAAGGCCAGTTTCGCGTCCGAGGTGCAGGGGCGTAGCCAAGGGGGGGGTTGGGGGGGTTCAAACCCCCCCCCCGAAATTTTTCAGTTTTGCTTGCGTATATATACACGCACACATACAAACGCACGCACGAACATACATAAAGTATGGCTGAACCCCCCCCGAAAAAAATTTCTGGCTACGCCCCTGCCGAGGTGGTCTTCTTTACAAGAGGAACTTGTCAACGACGGGCGCCCGCTTTCTGCTGGTCGTTCCTGCGTCTCTTCAAACATCTGTTCTGCGTCTCACGCATGACGACCCGACCTCTGGTCATTTAGGAATCGCACGAACACTTAGTCGCACCAAAGAGCGGTTCTATTGGCCTCAAATGCGAAAGACAATTGAAAAATATGTGGCCAGTTGTACGCAGTGTCAGAGCCACAAGCGGCCCACCTCAGGTCCAGTCGGTCATCTGCAGCCCGTAATGCCCCCCCAGTTCTCCCTTTGAAAAGGTCGGCATTGATCTTATGGGACCATTTCCCCGTTCTTCAAAAGGCAACCGGTGGATAATTGTATGCGCTGACTACCTGACGCGGTACTGCGAGACGGCTGCCTTACCCTCAGCCACGGCAGGCCAGGTTTCGGAGTTCCTGTTGCATTCAGTCATACTCCGGCACGGGCCACCTCGCGTGGTGATAAGTGACCGTGGTCGACAATTTACCGCCGATGTGGTAGAATCATTACTTCGCTTGTGTGCCTCCAAGTTCCGACACTCAACTGCTTATCACCCACAAACTAACGGTCTGACCGAGCGCACAAACCGAACGTTCATCAACTTGTTATCCATGTACGTCACCTCCGACCACAAGAACTGGGATGAAGTATTACCGTTCGTGACGTACGCCTTCAACTCTGCGAAACACGAAACTACCGGTTACAGCCCTTTCTACCTGCTCTACGCTCGCTCGCCTCGACATACGCTGGACACTATCTTTCCTTTTGTCGTTCATGACGACTTGTCAATTGCGGAGACTTTGTGTCGCGCAGAAGAGGCTCGTCGACTTGCACGCTTACGTACGTTGGCAGCGCAAGACTCCTCCAAAACACGCTACGACAGTCAACACCGGCATGTAACCTATGTTCCCGGTGATCTAGTGTGGGTGTGGACCCCAATACGCAGACGTGGCTTGAGCCAAAAGCTACTCGCACACTACGCCGGTCCGTTCGTGATCCTCCATCGTCTAAGCGAGGTAAACTACGAAATCGCACGTCTGACTACTAGTGGCCGACGTTCATGCAAGACCGAGGTGACGCATGTTGCCCGCCTGAAGCCGTATACACGAAGGACACCAGAATGACTCGCCCAGAGGGCTTCGTCTGAGAGAGGAGGAATGATACGAAGTGTCACTGTCGGTGAAAAACAAGGGAAGCGCGGGTAGAGAAAGAGGACGACGACGTAGCTTGGACGATTTCCGCGGTCTCTGTGCCCATTAAAAAACCCCCCTTACGCTACTCCAGAGTACGTAACAATATATTAGGAGCTACAACAAGGCCAACTTTTCTGCTATTAACTCAAAATTAGAATCTTTCTACGAATGTTTTCATCGATCTGCTTCCTCACGATCAGTTAACGATAACTGGTTGCTGTTCAAGCAGCAAGTTACAAAGTCTGATTGATACACATGTCCCACAAATATGTATTCGAGGCGACGCAGGCAAGCCTTGGTACTCTAACTCGCTAAGAAAGCTATCACGTAAGAAAAAAAAGGTTGTATCGGGTTGCTCAGAAATCGTCATCAGCCTCCAAATGGAAGAAATACTCGGATTGTTTGCGCGAATATGCCAGTCTTTTGAGGCGCTCAAAACGCAAATTTCATCTTGAGGATCTAAAAAAAATCATTAGTACTAATCCAAAAAAAAAATTTGGAGCATTTTAAAGCCAAAGAATCGGTCCCACAACATTACGCTTGTATATCCAGATGGCTCTGATGTTCCACTTGATCAGCGAGCAAATGTTATGAACACCTACTTCTCGTCTGTTTTCACCTCCGAACCTGTTGATTATGGACCGACGCCTCTCGACTTAAACTTTAGTGTAATGCCGCCGGTCGTCGTTAGGGCTGAGGGAATCTCGAGTCTCATCATGAAATTAAGAACTTCTAGTGCTCCGGGACCTGACAATATTCCTGCGAAATTTCTTAAAAGTACCAGGGATGTGACAAGTCGAATCTTGCAGATAATCTTTGCGCAGTCTCTCTTAGAAGGTCAAATTCATGAGGATTGCAAGACTGCGACTGTAACCCCGGTTTTCAAAAAAGGTGACCGCTCTGACCCATCAAATTATCGGCCTATATCACTGACTTGCGTCGCATGCAAACTAATGGAACACATAATTTATTCTCAGGTTGCCAGTCATCTCGATAACAATTCTTTCTTTTTCCGCAAGCAACATGGCTTCCGTCCCGGACTAGTATCATGTGAAACGCAATTGTTCGAATTCACCACAGACCTCAACTTGAACTTGGACTCTTCTTTGCAGACTGACGTCATTTACATTGATTTTTCAAAGGCTTTTGATCGCGTGGCTCACTGTCGTCTCATGGCTAAGCTCGGTTGTCTAAATCTTGACCCGCTTACTTTATCATGGATCAAAAGTTTTCTTACAGCACGATCACAGTTCACATTCATCGGCGGTAATCTTTCTACACCCACACACGTAATATCCGGTGTTCCTCAGGGATCAGTTCTTGGCCCGCTTCTCTTTCTTATTTTTATCAACGACTTGCCATCCGGAATAATGTCATCTATTCGCCTCTTTGCGGATGATTGCGTTGTCTACAGTCGAATCTCGAACAGTAATGACCAATCCTTACTACAACACGATTTAAACCTAATCGAATCATGGTGTTCGCGCTGGCTCATGGAAGCTAATGTTTCAAAGTGCAAATGCATGGTTGTTTCACGCAAAAAAACTAACCTTGTATATCAATACACTCTTAATTCTACAGCTCTGACACGTACTTCCTCTTACCGTTACCTAGGCGTCCTCATTACCAGTAAGCTGTCGTGGTCGGAGCATATCACATATATTGTAACTGACACATCCAGGACCTTAATATTAATGAGAGCTAACAGACAATAACGCCAAGGAAAGTATAGGGGGTGTTATCCGTAGTATGTAGAATATAAATGTGAAGAAAGTAAAGTGGACGAAAAGATGACTTGCCGCCGGCAGGGACCGAACCTGCGACCTTCGAATAACGCGTCCGATGCTCTACCACTGAGCTACGGCGGCGGTCATCCTCCCGTCCACTTTCTGGGGTATATATGTTGATTAAACCTAGGAGTGTTAGTCAGCGCCAATCGCAGCCATGGCGGCGAGTGTGGAACACTCTTTTTTTGCCTGTTGGCGTCACGTAGCACGTGATCTTTTTACGAGTTGGCAGCTGTTTACCAATAATCCCTCGCATACTACCTGAAGGCATTAAGTCTGCCAGGACGAGACCCTCGCTATGAATGAAGGAAAGCAGATGATTTTTCAAGGGCTCGTTTATCTTTGTTAGACACAATATTAATGAGAACTAACAGACAATAACGCCAAGGAAAGTACAGGGGGTGTTATCTGTAGCATTTAGAATATAAATGTGAAGAAAGTAAAGTGGACGAAAAGATGACTTGCCGCCGGCAGGGACCGAACCTGCGACCTTCGAATAACGCGTCCGATTGTCTGTTAGTTAGTTATTGTCTGTTAGTTCTCATTAATATTGTGTCTAACAAAGATAAACGAGCCTTTGAAAAATCATCTGCTTTCCTTCATCCAGGACCTTAGGTTATTTGAAAAGAACCCTACGTCTGTCCCCTCCAGAAATTCGTAAAATGGCATACGAAACTTTTGTTAGAAGCAAACTGGAATATGCTTCCGCTATTTGGAGCCCCTACCAAGAATACTTAATCACCTCTCTTGAGGCGGTCCAAAATCGTGCTGCCCGATTTATTTCATCAAACTATAATTCACACACCAGCGTAACCCACATTAAATCATCTCTTGAACTTCCTCCTTTAAAAGTTTGACGCAAAATCTCTTGACTCGCCCTATTCCATAAACTATACCACAACCAGGGGCGTAGCCAAGGGGGGGGTTGGGGGGGTTCAAACCCCCCCCGAAATTTTTCAGTTTTGCTTGCGTATATATACACGAACACATAAAAACGCATGCACAAATATACATAAAGTATGGTTGAACCCCCCCCCGAAAAAAATTTCTGGCTACGCCCCTGACCACAACTTTTCCCACCTGCATGGTACAGTTACTTCCACCTGCTCGAACTCCTCGTCGGCTGTTCAATTCTAACAGTGTCCAACGCCTTCGCGGTTCGACCCTTACATTTAATAAATCATTTCTTCCCGCAGCCATCGAGGATTGGAATTGCCTTCCGTTGTATAGTACAGATATTTTACTTAATATGTTTCGTGCCCACCATGTCTTGTTTCATGAAGTCCACTTGTTTTGACTTCTCTTCGTCTGTTGTGTTTTTGTTAATTCTAATTTTAGCTCCCTCCCATCATTGCGTTGTACGCCTCTTTTTCAGCGAACACTGGCCATGAAATAATTTCTCTTGCGTGCCTTGTACTTTCTCTAGCGCTGTTGGGTTTTTTTTTTTTCCTAGGCATTTGCTGTAGTATGCCTCATTTCAACCTTGTAACCCCCCCCCCTTATGTAATGCCCTGTTTAGGGTCCTTAAGGGTTAATAAATGATGATGATGATGATGAGGTGTGAGGGAAAGGAGGAGAGAAAAGAGTAAAGCATAGCGTAGAATGAATGAGAAAAATACAGATAAAGGAAGAAAAAAAAAACAAAGAGAGAAAAAGAAAGAGCAAGAAAGAGAAAGTGATGGTGAAAAAAGAAGATAGTGAGAAAGGGAAGTGAGGAGGTGGGAAAGGAGCATAGGAAATAGAATAGCATAGACAGAATAAGCAAGAGAGAAACGAATGTAGAAAGAGAAAAAAGAGTAAAAGAGAGCGAATCAAAGAAAGAGAGTGAAAAAAATAGCGAGAGAGAAAGGGAAGAAGTAGAGAGAAAAACTGAAAGAGAAGGAAATAAATAGGAATAAAGACAGGAAAAACGGAGAGAAGAAGAAAGAGAAACAACGAAGAATGCCCAGTTCCGCACTTCTTTCAGGCTTGGCACCATTAGTGCGAAGCTGCCCTAAAATTTTGCTTCTAAGTATTTGAAAAATATTCGAAAAATATTCGATTCAGTTCGCACTCAAGACTTCAATATTGGGATTCACCTCGCACCCAAAATTTTGCTGTTCACACAGTTCTAAAGAAAAGTAAGCTCTCCCAAACTATGAAAAACCAAGTAAAGAAAGCAGAGAACATGAACATGTCTGACCATAGAGATCAAATAGAATTAACAGCACAGTCAAGGGTGATCAACAAAAATTAAGAAAGTAAGTAAAACATGGAACTGCAACTTAAAAAGATAATGGAAGCAACAAAAAAATTCCGGAGCCTTTGCCCTATCGGGAAAATGGGGGCAAGCAAAGCTCGGCGTGTGCCTGAAAGAAGTGCACAATGCTCTCTCCTAACCATTTCCTTCCTCCATGCTGGGAATTGGACCGTCATCCATGTATTTAGCAGCACAACACTTCAGTTGCTACGGCCAACAAGTCATGCGTTTATACCCAGGCAACAATGAAATGTGGCAACGTGAATCACTAGTTACCTCGATAAAAGATAAGATTACTACATCGGGAATGGCTGATCACCAACAAGCATGTGGCTGCCACACCATCAAGGACGTTATTTGTGTACACCCACATTTCTGTACACTCACGAGTGCTAGGTCTTTTTCCGGTCACACCTACAACACCAACTTGTGAGACAAAAGCTTCGCTTAAAAACTGGGCGGCATCAAAGCAGCTGAAAGGATATGCCACATAGGAAAAACTAAAATGTATGCACTGAAAGATAAGCGAGGCAATGCTATTAGCGAATTCGATGACACAGTAAAGAGAGCAGGGGATTTCTGCTTTGAACTGCTAGTTGCAGATCAGTCATCCAAACTTGAGTGAGAATCAGAGTTTAATAAGATGCTGATGTACCATATGTAACCACTGATGAGTTCAGAAGGGCCTTGAAAGCCATCCCTGCAGAAAAGCAGCCACAGGAGATCGTACAACAGTTTATCTGATTAAATATGGATGATATTGTATATTTAAGAAGCTTGCAACACTCTATACACAACAACTTCAACTGTACGGCTTCACCTATACAAGTGAGTTGAAAAAAAGTGCCAACGTCAAAGATTGACACAAGAAAATAATTAATTTTAGATCTGCTGGCTTGCTTTCGGTATTAGTATATAATATAGTCACTAAGGTAATTTCAAACAGGGTGAAAACACCTCTACTTCAGTAAACCAAGATAGCAAGCCCGTTTCAGGAAGCTGAAAATATTTGCTGAGGTTTTACGTGCCCAAATCAGGATATGATTACGAGGCACACCATAGTGGGGGTCTCCGGATTAATTTCGACCATCTAGGGCTCTTTAATGTGCACCTAAATCAACACACAGGTATTGTTTGCATTTTGCCCCCGTAGAAATGCATCCACCGTGGTCGGGAAGTGAACCCACACCCTTGTGCTACCACAGCAGGTTGTTTCAGGAAGAGGTATATCAATGACAAATCATAGCCATGTGATTAAGATCTGGTAATTAAAAAATGTGCCGAGTACAATGAATCACAGGAATACTCGCGACAAATCGCAACAAATGACTGAAGGCTGCGACAAGAAGTGTAAATACACAAAAAACAAAGATAATGCTCTGTAACCTATCGAGAGAACAAGAATTCAAGACTGGCAACCAGCTTTTAGAGTCAGTGCAAGAGTATGCATACCTAGGTCACTTAATAACAGGGGAGTCGGCTCATGCAAACGAAATTCACCAAAGAATAAGGTTGGTCTGGAGCACATATGGCAGGTATACACAGATCTTTATTGGCAATTTACCGCTGTCCCTGAAGCAAAAAATGTACAATCATCTTGGAAGCATTCCACTATCGAAATGTACTGCTATATTGGCATATGGCCTGTTCTAACATATGGGGCAGAAACTTGGAAAATAACAAAGAAATGCTACAAAAAGTTAACGACCACGTGATGTGTGATGGAATGGAAAATGATAGGTGTTACATTAAGAGATGGGATGAGAATAGAGTTGATCAGAGAACAAACAGGGGTTGCCGATATCACAGTTGACAATAAAAGAAACTAGAGCTGGGTAGGCCACGTAGTCTGTAGGACAGGCAACTACTGGACAGCTGTAACAATAGAATGGCCATAATTGGTTTGAACATAAGAAAAAAATGTGAGCCTTGCCCACAGAACCACAGCGTACCTGCCCTTCACCTGTGAAAGACAGTCATGCTAGCTAATTGCCGCTCTAATGGTAAGTACTTTTCCTCGGCTAATGTAAATAACGCATCATAAGAAATTGAAGTTCATTACTACCTAAATTACCTTTGGCTGAGCAGCAATGTCGGAATCCCTGACAAAATTCACCAGGACGTTTTAGTTTCTGGCCTAAAACCAGCAACAAAGCGTGTGTCTGTATCGGAAAGTCAACTGTCCGAAACTGTGGAGAAGTGCTTGACATCACGAAAATGGGTCGGACAAACACGGGCACTCTTCACTTCGTCCACATCCTGTTTACGCTATACCTATTTTCCTCTAGTAAGGAACCAACTAGCTCAGCAACAAGCCCTATTAGAAGAGGTGATGCAACAAGAAAATCCGTGATAAATCCGTGAATAAAAAGCTTGTGAAAGATGGGGTCAATTGAAGATGACTGGGAGAAGCCATCATCAGGGATGCAACAGCCGAAATAGGATTTGGAGCAATTTTTGGAGCAGCAAAATGTTGCTTTTGGAGCATAAAAATCCAAAATTGGAGTAGGTTGCGAAAAAGACCTGAATTTTTTAGCCCAAAATTTCAAATTTGGAGCAGAATAATAAAGAAGGCTTACTTTTAGAAAAGAAACCAAAAATACGTAAAAACCATTCAACATCAGCTAATTAATGCACAGTGCACGTGAACACTGCTATTTCAATAAAAACAGTGTGTTGAGCCACCCCACAGTGCGAACAATGAATAAGTCCACATTAGCGTTTGCAGGACCTGTCAAATAGTTTGACAGGCACTGGAAATGCTAATGTGGACCTGCGAACCTGGCAACCTGGAAATTTGGGAGATTCGTAAAGCAGGAGCAAGTGGGGGTAGCGAAAAAAGAAAGCTGGCATACGCTTTTGTCTACTGTTTCTCAAGGCCGCAGAAACGCCATACACAGCAGCTCCAAATGATTGCCAATAATTTTTTAGGCATCAGCGACCATACTAGTACTCGTAATTACACGGTGCATGCACAAATGAGTAATTAAGGAACAAAATGTGCTGTGTCCCTGACAGCTAGTACTAATAGCCCCTCCTAAATCTCAGTATGCTTTTCCTCAGGACAACAGTGTACTGCGGCAAAAGTGGCTTAAAAAAGCGTTCTGCACGCAATAAAACAAGCATCAGGAAACCTGAGAACTACTGTACTTTTCTATTGCGATAGCAACTACATGGACACTCTCGACGAGGTTTTGCCGTCATCTCCCATATAAAGTCCAAATTGATAACATATACCTGTGCATAGTCCGTTCTACCGTGGGTAAAAGCGCGCGAGTGCGTGCGACGAACGCGGCTAAAGCAGATATCAAACGAGGTAAGCCCATCTCCATCGCTCGGAGGGCAGGCTTCCGCTCGGGAAGCCTGCCATCGAAGCAGAGAGGAAACGCCCCACCCGTCTTGAACGAGCATGAAAAGATGCGAAAGGGGGGCAGGGGGGGGGGGAGGCTGTCGCTCAAGCAGCAACTTTTGAACTTTGATTCTACGGGCGCGGTCACGATTGCTGGCGCGCGCGCTATCTCGGCAGCCATCAGCAGGCAGCTCATATATCCTGCTACGTACTGCGGTCTCAATGCGAAGACACTGCGCAGAAAGAGCATCTTTCCCTGGAAATGCCATTATCTCTTACACCAACGTTTTGTAGAGTTACGCGAGATAGGATACAAAAGAGTTTGCTGCCAGCCTCACTTCGTATAGCATTACAATGTTAGGGTTAGGGGTTAGGATTAGGGTCTGCGCGTCTGTATTGGATGACGATGCCCAAACTGCAGATGACCAACGCGGCCTCCATTTCTCGCTCAAGTTTGCGCAGTTGAGAAAATTTTAAGCTGGTCGGGCATTTTGGCGCAGCGTGGTGCAATTTTAACAAATTTCACGGTTATGGCTCAGCTTGGCGCAAAAATAAGGAATTGTATCAAATTGGCGCAGCTGTTGCATCCCTGCATCATCCTGCAGAGGGCATAAAAGAGAGAGTGATGATGATGATATCATGTGGCACACATCAGTCAGGATATCCATTCATTTACGCGTTTCTGGATGAGACATTCCCAAAGGCTTATTGAAGCATTACATCAGTGGAAACAAAAAAAAGAGAGAGAAGACCAGTTGTTGGCAAAGCAGAAGTCATACTATACTTTTAAAACAAAGTGCATTTGCATACACTACACAAATGAATGTTGCCAGCTTAAGCAGAGTACAACAGTTTGCACAGCAACCCCATATGCTTCCTCCCATCTTTGAAGCCTCGCACGTTTCAGTTTTGAACATATGCTTATTCTGTTATCTACTGCAGGACACACTCATCTCCTCTTCATGTTCCAATCATCCTATAATCCTAGAAGTCGTGTTACCAGAAAGACCAATCCTATGTTCAGGAATCATTGTTCCATCATTACCTTCGCAGTCAATGCAACCACCGACAGTAGCAAGGCACAGGCATATAGCCAGGGAATGGTACACTCAGCATGTGGTTCCCCTCCCTAAAAACTTCTGTCCACCATGAGCACAGGACGTGAGAGAACACCTGCCTCTGTATTCCAAATGGAGAATACTGTCCTGCACACATCAGTGGTCAAGGATGCGCCCTCTCCTCCTCCCCCTTTGGGAAAAGATTCGTGTCCACGATGATGGTGACACAAAGTTTTCCTTTCTGTTGAACCCGTTTTAATCTCTCCATGTTTCATTTGTTGCGGTTTCCAGCAGCAGTGAGCCTGCTGTTAAAGGGACCGACAACCGCTCAGAACACGAATTGAGAACACGATTGAGTCTAAAACGAACCCTGTTTTTCTCATTAAACTGGGATTTATATTTTTATTACTTAACTCAAAATTACTTTTGGTGCCTCTGGCGGCAAAAAAGTGAACGTGCACATGTACCTATCACGTGACCTTTTACTGGTGTATGCTATTAATTGCATCTATATTAGCAGTGAAATACAGCACACTTTTTATTGTAATCTTTTCTAACGTAAAACGTGCACATATGCAGTCGTTGGCACTGAGCAGAATAGTGGCGCCGCCTTCGCTGCAGGTGTGACCCAATGCTCATGAGCGGCAGCATGAACGTTGTTAGCTGAGGGCCTAGCGGCACCTGCTGACGCATTGGAAAAGTACGAAGAGAGCCTCGCAGACTATGAGACTACCTCTGGTAACGCATGGCCGGAACTAATCGCGGAGGCTACGAGCGTCTAGCTCGCGAGCCGGTGAAGAGATCTCACGTGACGACGAGCGTTCGGAAAACTTATTCTACCTGCTTTTTATACTCCAAAACGGTCGAAAATGTCAATATGAAGGTGGTTAACCAGTTTCACCCACTCCTGTGAAAGAAAAACCTTGAGCATAATGCGAGGAGGGCTATCAGCATCGCCATCGCTTCACAGCATTGCTGGAGGACATCTACGTACAGTACAGGGACTTGTCAAATCGAAAAATACTGCTAATAAAATAACCACACGCTTTTGGGATTAACCGCCGCAGCTACAAACACCATGAAGAGTGAGCTTTCTATTGTACCATAATAAACTGTGTCGACAAAAATCGGTTGTCGGTCCCCTTAAGTGGCCGACGATATACCAGCTTGCATGTTACAGGAGAGCCAACTGAAACTCGCACCTCCAGAAATGTTACGAGATCCCCTACAACTTGAAGAATACTTCTAAACCTTTTGCATGCTAAAGTGTGATCAAGCTGATTCTGAAGGTAAACATGGAACAATGATTCAGGAACACAAAATCGGTCCTTCTGGGAACGTCACCTGTAGGATTATAGAATAATTGAAGATAAAGGACAGTGCAAGTTTACAGTAGATAGAACATTACACATGCACTTTCATAGCTGACACATGGGAAGTATCCAAGATGTATAGGTTTTATTGGTGTCGACTCGTAGGGTTAGGTATGATTGCATAGTAGTATAAATATTTCTTTCCTCAATAAAAAATTTTCAGTTGCTAGTAGCGGGTCGTCCCGTGTCCATCTTCTTCCTTGTGTACCGTATTATCGCGCCCTTCAGTTTATCATGAACCAACACCAACTCGCCCGACTTTTTACCTTACTTTTGCATGAATTCTAGAGGCCAATTTAAGCAGGTTACATTCTATTGCGAAGTGATCACACAGTCGGTGTGGATATTTGTTCTGTACTATTGCATAACGATAAAAAGGGATGCCAGTTGGAAAATGGCCTCCCTCCCTTTGTTTCTGAAGACAAGGGGGCTCAAGCTCCCTGCATCTGAAGACCCTAGACAGAACAGAAAGAATACCAGTAACAACTTTCAAATCAATTTAATTCCGTAAGAAACTGTTTTCGGTGTTATGTACAAATTTTCCATTGTTAAGCTAGAGGGTATCTTGTGACATTCACTAGCTCATACCCATTGCTTCGAAGGGCGTTAAGGTCTTGGCCTGCGGCTGCAAAAGAATAAAAAAAAAGAGCATTAATAATCACAGGCAATATTCAACAACATAGGAACAAGATTAGAAAAGTGCTCTAGTGGTTTGTTGGCAACTCATAAATGCACAGGCAATTCAACTGCAGAAATTACCAACTAGGCATGCCAGGATAGTAGTAGCCCAAGTCTGTAATGCATAAGAACACTATTGAGCAATTATGATTATGCATGCAGTACATTGCTTGTTTATCCTGTGCACTTTATTTTTTTTCGTAACATTTGCAGCATAGCAGAAAGAAATGCCAGTGTTTGTGGTGTCTTGACTTCTCTCTTGCATCCACGTTTGCACGCCCTGTCTCTTTAACATGAATACTTACCAACTAGCTCAGCTCTCTGTTATTCAAAGGTTGTACATGTGCAAAACATGACCAACAGGCAGCCGCGCGATTCCAATTATTGAGGCATGCAACTTGGGAGTAAATTTGCAGGTGATGAAAGGTTAACGTCCGCGGATCTGAGATGCCGACGTAACGAACGCGAAAAAAAAAAGTGCCGTAGTGCAAAGCCACCGACTAACTTTTTGGACCACCTCGTTTATGCTGACTTCGCCGTGGTACCACACTGCACAGAAACTATACATCGAACGGCTATGAAAATTCCACATGCTTTCGATTATCCGGGCGCGTGCGCTATGTCGGAAAACTGTGGCAACCATGAACCACTACTCTAGTGTTGCACATGCACGCCCTCGTTTTCGTTGAAGACTTAAGTCACCCCTTCTAAATGCAACAACTGCAAAACATTTCGTTGACTCAGCACCAACCCGCAACTTTGATCGTCCGCAGCCACTACCGACGAGGCAGCTAGCACTCCTTGGGCCTAGCGTGTGGGTTGCAACTTGGCATGCCTTCGCGGGAAGCTTGCCCAAGACAACACGGATATCGGGCATAGAAGATACCGCACTTCCGAGCTAAACAGCGGGCAGCACGTATGAAACAAAGTTTCAATTCGCGGTGGGGAGAACAGCTGTGCCAACTATCCTGAAGAAGTCTTCCAAGCTTGTAAGTCCCCCTGCTGGTGGCAAAGGCAAAAGCTTGGTTGTGACTTGAAGCATTGTCACTAGTGGGGGAATCGAAGTCACACGCACGATATCTGCGCTCTACGACAATGCAACTATTTTCCTGACTGAAAACTGAAGAGCCAAATAGCGGTACCGAGCACTTCATGCAGACTCTGGCACCCGTTCAGAGTGCAGCGCACGCACGACAAGCAGCTGGATCAAAGGGAGCAAAGGCTTCTCCGTTGCCTAGGCAATTGCTCCCCCTCCTCACACCACGTGCTTGCGTCGCGCTGCTGCCTTCTCCCCCTCCCCCATCCCTTTTCCTCTTTTTTTCTTCCGTTACCCTTTCGTTCGCTCTGCGTCCCCTCCTCTTTTGTAACGCCGTGGTTTCTCTCTACCCGGCCGGCCCACCTCCACTGAGAAGCGCGCTCGCTCCCTTGTGTCTCTGCGAATTTTTCGGCAGCCGCATTACAACTGGTCTTTCGTCTCGAGGGACTGCACAATAAGCGGTATGGGCACAAATGGAGTTCAATGGGAGGGAAACGGGAGTCAGAAAAAACTGCATTATAACCTGTCCTGCGCGGTAAGCTGTTATGTTATAAATGGTCTGACCTGTTTCAGCGTCTAACGCTGATGCATTTGCAATGCTTTAAAAAATGACAGGTAGGCATGTGAAGGTATGTTCATGTTGAAATTGACTTCATTATTTGACTCTATCATAACGGTGCGAGAATTTTTCAGTAGCGGCCACACCTGAGGTGGCATTGCCTGAAATCAGAGGAGCCAAGGAAAGCAGAACACTGAATCGTGTACCTTACAGTACTTCATTAAATATACATGTAGCAAATTTCAGCTCAATCCTGGGGGACGGGGAAGTAAGGCAACCAATATTCTCGGACAGGTGGTCAAGACTTTGTCCCTGTTGCAGAAATGTCATTGGGAAACGATGAGGGAAAAGGCCCGCTCACCATGATGAAGATGTGTGAGGGCAGCATCTCGTTGAGGAGGCTGTCCAGGGTGGAGGCAGCTGCGGTGCCGGGCCCCAGCACTAGGTGCATGCGGGGCAGGGGCACGTATCCCGGCAACAAGGGGTACAGGTTGTACGTCAGGGTCTGGCACTCCCGTGGGAGGATGCGGAAGTGCAGCTGCACAGAGAGGTAATTGGTACGAAAATGAATTGCGTTATATTGCAAATGCTTTCAGTTGCTACTACAGCGAACCTGCTTCCCGTTAGTCTACTCGTGTTCTGTCGTTTCTGTCATTAGAAGCTTGGAAGATGCTTGAGCTTTGCCTCTTTAAGAGTGCAACACGATAGCGTAATCGGGCCTCGTTCGCATTGCCTTCTCCTTTTCTTGCCAAGCTTCACTCCTCAGTGGACACCACAACCGTGCTGCAAGGGAAAAAACGTCCATGCACGTGACATTGGCCATTGTAAACACTTCCAGGGCACCTACTGCAATTACAGTTGTGAATTTAACCACTAAGCACCTGTAAGGCAACACGTGCACCAACAAAGCTGCAAACTTTGTTGACGATGTGGCTGATGGCGATGATCAAATATGCCAGAGTGCTTTGTAAAGGGTGGGCTTTTGAACCACGCACTCATTAAGTAATTCAAATGGTGTGACAACTGATGTGATTCTACGCTTCTGCCACGCAATATTACTAGAGTTGTGCGAATAGCAAAATTTTGGGTGCGAAGCGATTTCGAATATTGTAGTGTGAGTGCGAATCGAATCGAATATTTTTCGAATATGTCTCGAATATTTCTAGGATATTTTTCGAATACTTCGAAGCGAAATTGCAGAAAAAAAAGTTAAGACAGGATTCCTAAGCATATTCTTATGAGATAGCAACATGAAAGTGTTTCTTTTCGCTAGGTTGATGAAGCACTGGCGGGGTGGTGTTTCATAGTTTTCTTATCAAGAATGAGCCAATGTAGAGGCCGAATTCTACTTATGTACATGATTTGGTGCAACCGAAGTGTTGCCGACAACACTTTACATGTGACAGGCAAAGATGCCATTTCCTCAGCCTCTCCTCCTCATTCAACTTCTGTGGAAGCCCAACTGATGTGGCGGAGAAGGGTGTGCTCCCTTCAAGTCCGGAGTTCCAAATCTACCTCGTAAACATCGACATATAAGAACGTCTGAAATTTTGGATGCTAAAAAGCTTCGGCATCCGATTTTTCCGACTTCCTGCCCAAATTTCAGGTCCAAAACAGCATTAATGGAGCCCCCACCTGTGCCACGTCTTTCATTTCCATGTTGGAACCAGCGTTTTCTTGAGTTAGTACATTTGTGACCGTAGCAGAGCTTGAAAGGCAGCTTTGCCGCAATACCGAGGTGTGATGAGGTGAAGCATATTGAAACTCTAGGGACCACTTCCAATCGAACGTTGACTGTCTTGGCAAAGTTCGACCGTAACGAAGCTTGAAAGGCAGCTTTGCCGCAATACGAAAGTCTAATGAGGTGAAGCATATCAAAAATCTGATGGGGTCACTTTCAATCGGACGTTGACTGTATTTGTTCTTGGGTAGTTCGAATAGTAAAATTCTAGTGCGAATTGAACCGAATAGCAAACACTATTTGAAAAATATTCGAAATTTCGAATATTCGCACCCCCCTAAATATTACATCTGCTAATGTGACTCCTCACCCCACATTACACCTGTATAGGGTCTTTTTCAGAAGCAGTTTCAAGCGCTGGTGTGGCTCTTAGGCAAAGCACATCACTGCCATGCAGAATGTGTGGGTTATGATTCTGGCTTGAATCCTCAGTTTTATTCTTTGTGTCCATTGGGATCTTTTGATCACAATCAACAACGCCGACGGTGGCACCGACGCCAACACTGCATTTTTTGTGACATGGGCTCTTAAGACGGTAGTAGTAAATGCAAAAAGCTCCCAGTTATCGCGATCGTTCCGGAATCAAACGTCGCCAACAAGGCAAGCAATCTCGACTGACTAAAAAGGAGGATGCCGCCACTTGTTTGGGGATATTGCGGAACTCGCTCTCCATGATGCTGAACCCGAAAGGAACTATCCTGGACTTGGTGAAGAATAGAATAAATTCCCTGTGAAAGCAATTGTAGAACTGAAAGGCCAATTTAGCGCAGATGAAAGCTTTTTCAGTAAGAGCACTGCTGCAACAAGTTCGAAGCAGCCAAACAATATTTTTTGGAGCTTCTCACAGTTACCAGCCATGCTCCTGTCAGCTCTATAAAATTAGTATGTCTATGCCGTGTGACAAAGCTGGTGCATGTAATGGCCCGTTACATGCGTCAGCTTACATGCTTGGTTACATGCTTGGTTTTCAATTTGGTGTATGATGACACAAAACAAAACGAGGTTGCAATAAACAGACGTGCCGCAATTCAGGTTGTCTTGCTTTCATGCGATTTTAGAACACAGCTTTTTTTGTTTTTGTGGGGTACGATGGTTTTCGACGTTGCATGTTCACCGAACTGAGTGGAGAGCAAGTGGTTCTGTTAGATGAACATGATAGCAACGTCGTGGCACCACTCTAGACAACAGCTGAAGCTTTGATTACAGGCCACAGCAGCAGAACAGGTACGATATCTTCACTTGACCCGCATTACCACGGTGCGTTGGAGTTGCATTTCTTTCGGCTTTACACGTGACGTACGTGCGCTGTGAAGAGGACTTTGCCGGGGCAGCATGAAATCATGGTGCCGGATCTCAGATTCAAAAAATTTTCTTTTTTTATACGCGATTGAAATTACAGTAAAACCTTGTTACAAGAGAGACTCGGTTATAAGAGACCTTTAAAAATGGTTTGGTTAGTTTTCCTATGTTCACCATGTTAACAACATTGCATACAAGAGAAATGCTTACAAGAGACACTGCATTACTAAGGAGAACATTTTTAGGTTCCTAGAGTAAATTCCTCATTATTTAAAAGAGGCACAACCCAGACATGTTCACGGAAGATGGCTGACATCGGACCAACTGGTATATGCTGCAATTTTCATTCTCTTTGCTCGATTCTTTTACATTCTGCAGTCAGATGCCATTCGTCGCACGGTTGTGACCACAAACATCACTGAACTTTCTGTCACTATGTATTATGACAAGGACACTGCAGGACAGTGAGTGCTTTAGGTTGAAGCGGATGAATACCTAAGAGCACTGCAAGGGTATTATGAGCAACGGGAAGGCTTGCAAAGTGAAGTGCTTTACCTCCGGAAGTTGGGAAGAAAGCTAATACAATCTGCAGTCTCTAAATGAGTCCTTTAGGCCATCCTGAACATTTTTCTGTAAACATATTTAAAACACTTAAAAGGTTCATGGCTCAACAGTGCAAAAGGACACAGACCGTGTCCTTTTGCACTGTTGAACCATGAACGTAATGCAACTTGCCCAATTTTCTGTCACCTTGATGCTGATGTACAATAATAAGGTGATCTAGTCCGACTCCTCAGTGTTTTTAGAATGTTTGGTTGCAAGAGACCTTGGTTAAGAGAGAAATGTTTCCTGGCTTCCCTGAGTGTCTCTTGTAAGGAGGTTTCACTGTAGCATTTTTTGTACTGCCACAGTATTTCAACAGTCTTGTGGTTCCTTTCTGTGTAAAAATGTATTTTTCGGTAACTAAAGTGGACTCTCAGTAAATGAATATCTCTTAAACAGAATCGCTGCTTAAATGGAACAACTACCCCTGCTATGATTGGTTTCATACCGGAATAATGCAACCCTGTTCATTTCTCAGTAAATGGAACTCCTGTTAAATGGAATATAATTTCTTGGTCCCTCCAGATTCCATTTAACAAGAGTCTACTGTATACAATGCGTAAAATTGTTGATTTTCAAATCAATGACGATTTGACATACCAATGTAATTTGCAGACTTCACTGATTTTATTATGTGAAGGTTTAACTTTTATCGCTCATACAGCACATTTTCACAACTCCAGGAACTGAAGAGGTGTATGCTGTAGTGGATTCCTTTTAACCCCTTAAGGGCTCATTAAAAAATTGTTCCAAAATTGCCAATTTTTTATGACGCGAAATGCTTAGGTAATGTGTTGAAAAGCAAAAAATATTTGCAAGAACATTTTACGGCGGACAGTAATGTTTTATTGGTCATTCTTTGCTCCGTCATGTAAGTTTTGAGGTGTACTCCGATATAAATTCCTGCAACTCCAGAAAGTAAGGGTTGCATTTCAATTGCCGTGCACCAAATGCACTAATCCTCAATAATTCACTTGAAACCAGATGAGGCTACTATCTGTGTCGTAGCACACGAACCATATGAGAACGCTACATGGATGTGGCCTTCTTTGTTTATAATGCATGCATTCCACCATCTAGTGCGCAAAATCTCATTGAATAAAAGCGCCAATGACAGAACCCGTGCTGCCATCTATGTTTTAAATAGAAAAGCACCATTTGACAAGCCAGGCTCGTCAAAAGCGTCTCAGTACATTGTGAAAGATCCATGACGACCCCAGGTCGTCATAAGCAATAAAGTGGTGACTTTTCGTGACGAGCTTAGGTCGTCATAAGCCCTTAAGGGGTTAACAGCATGAAAACAGGCAGCACACAGAAAACATCCCACACATATGATGTCTGTTTTTCATGCCACATAAAGAATGCACTGTGAAATTGTGCCGACCTTGTCTAGTGACAAGCATGCTGAATGAACTAATGGCAACCACTTCAGGCTATCTTTGTGCTCTTCCTGTGTGTATTAATTTATTAAATTATCTCCTTTAAAACTTAAATCCCTCATTCAACCAGACAATCAAGCCAAACCACAGCATGGGTCTGCATCCTCACCAGTTTGTTGCCAGAGTACATGAAGGCATCACTGGAGTCCATGACCAGCTCAACGTCCTGTACGAGCAGGGTGCGGTTATGCAGCAGGTAGCTGACAGTCAAGGGGGTGCGCACTCGACCGTGCGCAGGTGCCACCAGCTCCAACAGGAGTGGGCATGCCTGTACTGGTGCTGCTGGGAGTGAGATCATGTGAGTTGCCGTAGCGGGAGCATTTTCCCTGTAAATGTAAGCAGGAAAAATGTCACGGGAGTCCTCCTCTGATGCCGCTGTAGATGCACTTCGTCAAGCTCACGTGCTAATGCCACATTGTGGCGATCCTGATAAACGCAGGCTAATACAACGAAGCTATTTATATACGGCAAGCCTGTGACCACAACTCAAATTCACTGCTCTTATAACATTGAAGCCAGTAAAGTTATAAGCTGGCGTGATCCTCATATGATGTCTTATTGCATACCACACGCACGCCGGTGCACCCGGCTACTCGTGCCACGTTGAACGCTGCCTGTTGTTGCAGAACTGTGCTGCGTTACGATGCGCACAGTGTTCAAAAGAAGGGCAGCTGGAACACTGTGTAGCCGAGTCACACATCAGCATCATCCCTCTCCTGAGATGCATCGTCTTTATGCACACAAACAAAGTAACATTTTTTGTGCATGCCCGCTCATTTTCTCTTCTCTCACAGTAACGTCAACGTCGATCCAAATAGGTCACAAAGCTTCGGACAAAGAGCAGTGCAGAACCTATTGGCAGCCACATCAGCAAGGGGGACTTATGGGTTCTGCGATTGGAGCATGACTAGGTGTCGAGGGAACAAACACTCATAGCGAAAAACCAAGTTTTATTCAAGGGCAAAGAAATTGTTATGTTTTACAAATGACATTTATTACCTCAACAATATTATGTAGGTGCAATGAGCAAAGAATTTATGACAGTGTTTAATTATTACGAAAACCCTTTTTCGTAGCGCCCTCTGAAGAGAGGTGGACGCCGTTGTTAGTCAATGCAGCCCTTGCGGTGCATGGAAAGGTGCACTCATAAAGTTAATCAGCGACGACACGCCCCTTCATATGTTTTGGTGTTTCGCACTTGCATGCGCTTTCTGAATTATTGTATTTAATTTTTGCTGTGTGCGGAGTTGTAAGGTGCATTTCATCGTTGATGAACATGTTCAGTACAGTGTCCCATGGGCAACAGGACGATGCGGATAACATTTAACGCCAAATGGTTGCGTTGGTACCTGCAAAAACGATGTGCTGTGCAAGGGTGCCATAGCAACACACGTACACCTGGCGAGATAAGAAACAGGGACAACGGTTCGGAGTACTGTGCTGGCTGGATTTTCATGAATCAGTATTCATGCGGCCCTGTTTCCTTCATGAACACATAGTGCCTACTGTTATTCGTGTTATCGGTGAGCAGATCGCCAAGTTATCCATCGCACTACAATTCGCATGCCTGTATGCGTTACACGTAACGGCAATTTATCGGAGCATAAGGCAAAACATAGTGCACGTAGGGCCAGCGCACTTTTTGTATTTATTTCCACACATGGTGCTCAATGTGTAAAGTGTAAAAAAAAATTGCATTATTGTGACCACTGAATAAAACTGAAGTGTCATAATTTTGGCGTAACTAGGTGCCATTTTCTTCTTGTTAGAAGTGAAGTGCACAAGAAATGTGCCCTTTAAGGGGAAATGCGGGTCGAAAAATGTGATTTTTTTCAAAAATTATCGATTTTTTGTTTTGACCTGTTTTGTTAAGATTAGTATCTCTACTGTCCTGAAAATAAAAATCAAAGTCGAGACTCAACTGGAAATGTGTTAAAATTGCGTCTAAAGAGCACAAGGTGGTGGTTAATCTCGACCGAAAGTGTGACGTCTTCTAGCTCCTCGCGGCCAATAACGCGCAGCCACTCGCCATTGGGGATCGCACGAGGACATCTTCAAATAACCACGGTTTCCCACGCTGCAGAAGCGCAAGAAATAATAAAGAAAGCATGCTTTTGCCGCGCTTTTTGAGCGCTGCGACTGGCTTTTAAATCACGTGGTACAAATCGGGGACCGCCATTGGCTGCTGCACGCCTTGCGTGTTGTGAAGCCTGCTTGCAGGGTCTGTGTTTCCTCGAGCTGCGCAGCTGAACGTTTCTCTCACGTATTTATTTTCATCATGGACGAAGAGAACCGTAGCAAGCGCAGTCACCGGCCAGTGAAGTATCGCTCGGTGAACAAATTTTGAGGACGCCGGCGCAAATTGAAGCCAAACACTCGCCAAACGGCAAGTGCGTCTGCTGCCGCGAGGCCTAGCGACGGCGACGGAGATGCTTCCGACGAGATTGCCGTGCCGTTCGAGTATGTCAGTGCCTCTCAAAGAGAAGATCGGACTCTTCGATGACGAAGAAAGACTGCGGTAGAAAGAGTCTTCCTTGATCGCTGACATAACAGCATTGAACATCCTCGTGATCGGTGCAGTGTGTCCAACGTGTCATCGTTCGGGAATACGCGTCCGGGAACCAGCTTACAAACGCAAAGGCGTCGTTTCTGGAACTTCAATGCGAGAACAGCGAGTGCCCCGAAAGTATTCTTTCGATGACGTATACGTTGCGGCGAGTTGCTTCGAGCGAGGAGGCCAGCGTAGGGGCGGCGAGTGACGGACCGATCGCAAGCAGAACCTTCGGCAGCTGGAGCTCGCGCAATAGCTACTCTGCTCAAAAGAGCTGTGAAGGAGAAACTTATGGCGCTGGCTCAATTTAGTGGCAGTGGCTACTAGGACAATTTACCTCTTTTGTGTGCAATTTTGATCAGATTTCGTTACCTCTTTCATAAATAAACATCCAGTTTTAACATTAAACTTCGTTTTTCTCAAAACACACTTTCTGGCAACTTTTTCAATGTGCCCCTCTTGTTTTTGGTACTTGTGGTGCTCAGATCTGCATAAACTTTTGCCCAAATTTTCTCTAATGTGTGAGGAGTGCAGTTATCTCCTCGAAATCTCAATATTATGTGATGCATATTAGAAAATTTCCAAGTAAGCATTTACTGGGGTTTGGATAATATGGACTTCCCATGTTTGCATTTTTCACGTCTAGTAAATATTTTATATGCACGTTCTGGATAGTTTTCGGCATTCTACAGTTCAATTGGAGCAATATGAGCCATCAACTGTCAAAATATATAGAAGTTTAAGGATCGATATAGGGGGGCTACGAGGCCTATGTTTTACACATTTGTCATGGTGCGGAACAAAAAGTATGCAACTTACAAGAAAACTAATATATTTGAAATCAGCTTAAAAACCTCTACAAATACCCCAAGTTTCATTTCTCTGAATATTAAAAAAAAAAGTGTCTTCGAGCCGCATCTCCCCTTAAGGAGCCTACGTATGCGCGAAGCAAATAAGCAACGCTGAAAATATGACAGGTACATTGCTTGCTTTAATCCATCTGCGGAAGATGCCACGAATGCCAAATAAAAGTTCCAAGAACAGGTTTCTTAGTAAAACGAAGGTGAATTAAACAGCAGTACACTTAAACACCACTTTCCAGTCATGAGTCTATATTAGTTCAGCTGGCGTCGACTTGAAGCGCACTCGTCAAGAGCTCGCCGGCTTGCCTTAGCACAAGTCCTCAGTGAACAGGGGCCTATGAAAACTACTTTTTGATCAAGTTTCGCGCTAGTGCCAACAAAATGACGTCACTTTTTTATTGGATATTGCGTCACATCCTCTTTATTTTTTGTTCCCTCCTCACACAGGTGGTGCTAAGCCTCATGAGCAGCTGATGAGCTGCCATTTTATGAACGCTTCTATGGCTTCTATGGAAGCTTTGCTGCCAGCTACATTTACCTTGGTGACGATTTACAGACTTGCGGCGTCTAGAGCTATCATGCCCAGCAGATTTCACTTTATAAGTAACGTTGTTTACGTTATCATTTGGTCCACCGTGCGTCTCTGATGGCCTCCACTTGCGATGAGAGCGTACAATGGAGATTAGCATGGCAAGCTGTGGGTGCTGTCCTTAACAGTCATTGGTTGAAGGACGCAGACATTCAAGCCAAAGGTTTCGGGGAACTGCTAATGTTGCATATCCAATCTCCTCAGCTTTTCATGCCCTGTCCAAATGCTGAGAGCACTGCCATATATGGTGCACGTACAAGAAGCCAAGAATGAATACAGGTTGTTTCCCAAGATGGTAGTGCCTACTTTAGGCCACTGCATGAAATCTAGATTACTAGCTGTTCTTTTTTTTATTTTGTCAATGGCAATGATGTCACAGCTTGTCTTATTTTCATGTCCCTAACACACTGCTTATAGTGTATACTTAAATCACTCGTGCAGTAGGTTTGTTTGTACCACACTTGCTCGAGGGCAGACGCTGCTTCAGAAGCATGTTCTTCATTTTTCTAGCATTTTTTTATGGAACTTTCACAGCTGATGTATCTTTATGTGCTGATTTAAAACATGCAGTTATTTTTCTAATACAGCACATAGTTTTTTTAATATAAAATATATTTTGCACAGTTAAGATCAATGTTTTCTTGTGAGAACATGTTGCTACGAGAATTACAAAGCAAATCAACATATCACAATAATCTGTAATGACAAATATATGTAGGGATAGGCGAATATCCAATCTGGGATTCAAAGTGAATTCGAAGCCAACAGTGATTTGGTTGAATAACTTCGAATAGTAAATTTACAGCACATATTCTAAAGAAAAATGAACATGTTTGCCATGACCCAACTAACTTGCACAATATTTTTAAGAATTAGAACTAAGCTTGTGCGAATATCATGTTTTGGTTCAAACTGAAGTGGAAGCAAATTCATATAGTGGCAAAAACTGAATAGTAGTAGGGTGCAATATAAGCGGTAAAATAAGCTACATTTTAAAATTTGTTATTCTTAGCCCATATAGGCCTGTATAGCTCACTTTTAAACATTAAAAAAATAATAATCGGGCTGTAAATAATATGTACAGTTGGCATCAAAAGTTTAGAGACCACTGGGTCTGAGAAAACTTAGAACTTCCCAGCAATTTGTGACTGTATCTAGTCGAACTGCGCAGAACATGTTGTTAGCGCACTTTAGAACAGGCTGGAAATCTCAATTCAAGGCTGCCTGCCGAAGCAGTGGCAGTAGTATTCAGCTTTTTATTGTGTGTGGTGGTCCTTCAACATTTGACACCCGCTGTACATTTAACCTTGAAGTGTGGCTTTGCTCCAGTGCAAATTTCTCCTACACAGGTAGTTTTAAAACATAGCAGCCCCAAGCTGTGGTGAAACCACCTCTGCAGGAGGTTACATGCAACAAACTACGTCTATTCGTTTGTTTCAAATACAGTACTTTGAAATATAGAAAAGCTTTAATTTGTGTCAAAGCAAATTTGAATATTGAAATATTTGTTCAAATATTCGCCCATGCCTAACTATGTGTGCAGTGAAACAAGAATTGATGTTATAAACTGATTTGAACAAAAGTTATGGCACGTTGAACATTTGCGAGTGAGTCTAGGATTTTGCTCAAGAAACTTCACCATACCCTAACTATGGTTCAAATAGGATTACAATATCCATACTTGTCTTACTGCACACAGTATTCATACGAAATTATTGTGATATGCTGACTTACTTTGCAACTTTCTCAATTTAGAAGAAAATCTTGTTCTTAACAATGTAAAAATATCTGATACTTAAAGAAACTGCACATTGCATTAGAAAAATAACTGCGTGTTTGAAATCAGCACATATGACATATAAGCTGGAAAAGCTTCATAAAAAATTTGTTCAAAAATAAATACCGTATTTCAGCCCCCATAATTTGTGCCCTCACATAATTTGCGCACCCCTAATATTTAGCCAGCTTTACTAAAAAAAGTATTTACTCGCATATTTTGCACTCCCCTCCTCGCCCGAGCCAGCTTGCCGGTGCACGTGCACGGAGAGACTTTGAACGGCCACGGCCCCGTGGTTCTCACCGAGCAGGCAAACGCAGTCATACACAAGACGGGCTGCGAGTGCGAAGTCCCTTCTTCCGATTACTTCGTTCTATTCTCCAGAAACCCCTGAACTACAGTATTCTAGGGACTGTACCAACCGTACCTGAACACCCAAACCTGTTCACAAGTTGTCAGAACTGCTCGAGCCTTCTTCCGCCGTGAGAATGCATGCACGCGACACGGCACGGACTACTTTCTGCATCGGAGGCGTATGAGGGCCAGTCGCGCCAACTTTTCCCCTCGCTGCCCCTCCTCCTCTGTGTCCGCGCCATGTCCGTGCTGCAACACAGCCCTGGTTGATTTCAGAAGTTTAGGTTTCGTGATCAGCCAGTTGCGTTTTCACTGTTCTTTTGTGCTGGGCTACAATAACTATTCGGCAGAATTCAAGCTCACCGTTATGGAGTTTGCCTCAGAAAATGGGAACCGTGCCACCCCAAGAATTCAATGTGAATGAGAGTCACGTTCGGTACTGGATAAAGCAGAAGAGTTCGGTTTTTAATACAAGACCGGGAAGGAGAGCGTTCCAAGGACCGAAGCATGGAAAGTTTCCTGCCGCGGAAGAATACCTTTTCAAATATGTGCGAGAGCTTAGGTCCATCGATATCGCTGTGCCGTGGCACCTCGTTATTCCCAGCATTGTCGCGAAGAGCTTCAAGAAGACGGGGCTCTCGAATGCGCTCGACGGAACCGAGGACGACGCGCTTTGGGAGGGCGGTGACAGCGGCTGCGGTGATGATTCTCAGTCGGACTTCTCGACCAGAGATTCATGACCGAATCTGGCTGGTTAAAGTGCGTGCTAATTTGCACTATAATTTATTTTCTTTTTTAATGTATTATACCACGCGCATTAGGACTATATATTGCACATTATTTCAGATATGTTCATCAAATCTCCGCAAAATTTGCGCACCCCCTCTTCACAGCTCCAAATTCGCGAAAAAAAGTGTGCAAATTATGCGGGTTAATACAGTATATGTTTGTGAAACAGGGTCTTCCCTTGAAACATCTATGTTTTGGAGTTTTGTTGCAGTACTTCCAGCAAATGACGTAATACTGTTTCTCAGTCCTTTACACTCTGGCTCTGACAAAACATACAGGCTCAGACTTCTTGCACTACCTCTGCAAACAATTATACTAATTAGTCGGCACTAAGGCTGATGAGTTTTTTCACATATGCAACTGTGAACGGTGGGGCTGGACAATGGCCGAGATGAGAAGAATACTGCCATGAACAGTGGGACGATATGCGTGCAGTAACAACGGTTGAGGGTCCCTTGGAACAAGTTTTGTTGGGGTGAACTCATGCCCCAATAGATAGCGAGAACGAAAGCAGCCCCTGGTTCTGCTTTATTTCCGCCAAGCCTTGGTTCAACGGGCCCATGTGCTCGCCAAGATCATCCCAGGGACATCGGACTAGGGTTCCCTCCCACATGCTTAGTTTATCATTTTTCTTATTTAATGAAATGTTTTCTCTCTGGCTCCAGTTTCTAGGACAAAGTCATCATGTTGCATGGATCGCCTTCGCTTTGTTGGTGGAAGACAAAGAGGCGCACACGGCAAGTCACAACGCATGAACCCTGGGGTCTGCAAGTGGAGCCCACCCACCTTTTCCACTGCAGGGTGTACTGCCCGAGGCAGCTGGGTGCATCCACTGGATTGGGAGCCACTAGGCACAACAGATCACGTGCCACTTCACCATTGTTCAGCTTCACTGCATCACACGGAGGAACGATACCTTCAGGTCAGCAATACTAATAGTACTACACTTCTACACAAGACCACAGTCGATCCGTATATGCTGTGCGATTAAAAAGATTCTGTACTCCTTTCTTTGATCTGTACAATGATACATTCCACACCAAACGAGGTCAAATTATCACATAATTTCACTCCATATATGAAAAATTATGCTACTGCAGTATCAACACTCACTTTTGAGATAGTCTTCATATTTAGTAAACTGTTGAAAACAAACACACATTCAATGATGACTTGTTACACTGCGCATTACTTGTATATATTCCACGATGTTGACACACTGCTGCACACTGTGGGTTTATAGAGCATTTCACTATTTGACCTGATACCAGGCATCACAGCTATAGGTACTAAAAATTGTATGTCAAATACTGACGTCAGCTACATAATAAAAACCAAGGTCATGAGAGATGCCCCAGTGAAGGTACTCCAGTTTAAATTGTGCAACTTTCAGCAGTTGTTGGACATCTTAACCGCACACAAAAGACGAGGACAGAGGGAGGTACGATGAAAGAGGCGGTAAATTTTCAACTCGTTTATTCATGGAAAGACGTAGCAATATATAGGGACTTGAGATATGCGCAGAAACTAGAGCTGTGCGAATAGCAAAATTTCAGGTGCGAAGCGAATTCGAATATTGAAGTGTGAGTGCGAATCGAATCGAATATTTTTCGAATATTTCTCGAATATTTCCAGAATATTTTTCGAATACTTCGAAGCGAAATTGCAGAAAAAAATGTTAGGATTCCTAAGCATATTGTTATGAGATAGCAACATGAAAGTGTTTCTTTTCACTAGGTTGATGAAGCACTGTCGGGGTGGTGTTTCATTGTTGTCTTATCAAGAATGAGGCAATGTAGAGGCCGAATTCTATTTATGTACATGATTTGGTGCAACCAAAGTGTTGCCGACAACACTTTACACGCGATAGGCAAAAATGCCATTTCCTCAGCCTCTCCTCCTCTTTCAACTTCTGTGGAAGCCCAACTGATGTGGCAGACAAGGGTGTGCTTCCTTCAAGTACGGAGTTCCAAATATGCCTCGTAGATGTCGATATATAAGAACATCTGAAATTTTGGATGCTGAAAAGCTTCGGCTTCCGATTTTTCAGACTTTCTGCCCAAATTTCAGGTTCAAAACAGCATCAATTGAGCTCCCACCTCTGCCAAATCTTTCATCCTCATGCTGAAACCAGCGTTTTCTTGAGTTAATACATTTGCGACCATAGCAAAGCTTGAAAGGCAGCTTTGCCGCAATACTGGGGTGTGATGAGGTGAAGCATACTGAAAATCTAGGGACCACTTCCAATCGGACGTTGACTGTCTCTTGGCAAAGTTTGACCGTAACGGAGTTTGAAAGGCAGCTTTGCCGCAATGCGAGAGTGTGATGAGGTGAAGCATATTCAAAATCTGAAGGGGTCACTTTCAATCGAACGATGACTGTATTTGTTTTTGGGAAGTTCGAATAGTTCGAATAGTAAAATTCCAGTGCGAATCGAATCGAATAGCAAACACTATTCGAAAAATATTCGAAATTTCGAATATTCGCACACCCCTAGCAGAAACTGTTACATTCACTCATAAGCCTAGCGGGGCAGACACTTATCGAAAAAACACATTTCGGATTGAAATAATCTAATGGATGTATCGCTTACACAGTCACCACTTTTCTTTCTAACATAATAGGCCTCCAATAGCTCTCGGGCTGTCTGATCTTGGTTTCTGCCCAGAATCTTGATCTCATGAAACCGTGGTTCACAGGTGCAGTCATTACAGTGCGCAGACAGATGCGCCAAATCGTCTTTTTTCAACTTTTGTGCGTGTCTGCCCTGCTAGGCTGATGAGCGAATGTAATGGTTTCTGCGCATGGCCCAAGTCCCAATATATTGCTACGTCTTTCCACGAATAAACGAGTTGAAAATTTACCGCCTGTGTCGTCGTACCTCCCTCTGTCCTCGTCTTTTGTGTGTGGTTAAGATGTTAAACAGTAAGCACCAACTAAGCCAGACTCAAGTTCTTTTCAACAGCTAAGCATTTTAAGCGTGCATCTGCTTCTAACTGTAAAGGTGTTCATGCATGCTGTCCCTCAGCAAGTATGGTTGTTACAGCTAATAAGAATAAAAGGCACAGCCTTGTTCCTCACAGCAGAATACACTCTAACCTCGATATAACGAACACGGAGATAACGAATTATCGGTTATAACGAAGTAAATGAAGAATAGTCTTATCATAGATACAGTGTTACGAATATACATTTATGATGAATTCTTGGATATAACGAACTTATTTTCGTGTCAGATGCGACTTTGTTATAATGAGGTTTGAGAGTACAGCAGTCGTGGCATGTTGTAGCAATAATGGCTACGATATGGCAGCCTGGATTCTCCATGCACACGTCATGAGCACGCACCTCCTTCAATGAGCGACTGGAACTCCTTGTCCACTGTGTTCACGTGCGGGCTCTGCAAGACAAGGGTGCAGTTGCATATACCACTGACACAGCAAGGCAGCACATGTAGTAACTCTGGAGGCTTACACACGGTGTGAAAAATCTCGCATGGATAACACTTGGCCCAACTCCAGCGGTACCACACATCAAGAATTTCATATTAACACTTTCATTACCAAAGACGAGCTGGGCTCGTCCACACTGAAAGAAGCATTTGGGGGACCCGCAGTTAAGCTACCCTGACTCATTTTGCTGAGTTTTTTTTTGGCTTGAACATATGGCACAGAAAAAATGTAAAAACACTTGGCCTAGAAAGGACCTAATTATGTAACCGGATGCAGGAATGGCATCCTCCTTTTTGCGCAAGCATTGCACGTGTGCCAGCAACAGTTCTGTTCAGAAAAAAGAAGAAAAAAACACTTGTTTGCTGAAGTTTTGTGGAATGAATTCCAGTTCTCCTGCAAGTGTGGCAGCGAGTACACAGAGCAGCATATTTACTCTAAATCAACGGATTCGAACGACAACCGCATCTCGACGTATCGTCAGTGGACGCCGACAGACATAAGCAAACCAACCCCCCACTGGCACGTCCTAAGTCTTTTTTTTCACAATCTCGCTTGTCCCAGAGCTTTATTTTTTAAATTTCAGAGAGACATCTTCTGTACCATATACTGGAGAGGTTATGGTACCTTCTGTGGTGCAGTGCAGTGAAGCCAATCCTCTGCATATTTTAAAAAACATATATTGCTTGTATCTTGTGAAAAAAAGTGCATTTAAATAGTTTTCTTCAAGACACATAGAATCAAATAGGCAAATAAAGAAGGTCAGTATTTTTGTATAGTTTTTCCCCAAGAAACTCGGTAGGGAAATGGTTATGTGCACGTGAGGTCACGTCTCGTGGTGACAGGGTGTATACATATGATAACTTTGTCTGATCACAGAAAGATGTCATATACAGACCAGTGCCAGATAAAGTCACACCTCCATATAATGAGGTCAGTAAAATGGGTAATTAAATTTGTTCTATCCAAACTTTGGTAAACTGCAATTCAACCTTTAATGTATGCAAAGCATAGTTGGCAAAGGCCTCATTTTGAGCAAATTTCACTACAGGAGCAGCGAAGTTTCATTATAATAAAATTGGTGATAAACACGCTTTGTATTACTGAGGTTCTAAAAATACTTGGTGTTCTATGAACATGAAGTTTAAAAATTAAAATACTTCATTACATTGAGAATTTCGTAATATTGAAGTTGGTTTATCGCCGTTTTAACTATGTTGCAAGAAGGTCGCATGCAGAGAAATTAAAAATGCAACTAATTTTCAATTACTCTATGAAATCTGAAAATGCAGTCGGAGAAGTAACACTACACTTAAGGCTAGGAATGCTACAGAAGCTCTCGGAGCAGTTTCTTGAGCCGACAAAGGGTTACTGTTTGGAGGTGATGCAGTCGATCCCTCATCTGTGCAGCTATACACTCTAGTAATGCAGACTGACCAGCCTGACTGTGCCCGAGATGAGTTCCAGGGGCAGTGGGCAGCACGACTCCATGTCCACTTGCAGCACAAACTGCTCCTCTGCTCGCACCACCTCCACTGGCTCAAACTGGAACCACGCAGAAAGTGAGTGGGTGAAGTCTGTACCTGCAGTATCCTTAGTGCCTAGAGAACTGCACCATGCATTGCATAATAAAACTGTGCATAAATGAATGCACGATAACTCAACCATGTCGATTACATTACGTTTAATGCCAAGGAAAGCATGGAAGTCGTAGTACTGAGACATGGAAGTTCCTTGGATCGTTCGCTCATCACTCCTCTATGACGTCTGTTTTAAACTTTAATAATGGCACTGTGGTTGAGTTCCATGCGAGGAAAGACTTTACAGGACAGAGTTCTTGCAACAACGCTGTCGTTGAACAAAATTTACATTTATGCAAAATGTAATTACTATGTACACATTTCTGTACTGCAAAATATAACTTTAAAAAGAAAAATAAGTATAGTGAAGCACACCTTATGTTCTCGCAAGCCTTTGCTATTGTTGGCCGTTCCTTAGAGGATTAAGGCAATAAAGAGTTTACACATAGGATCAATATTGCAAACCAATATATACATTCAGTACTAGAAGAGTTTAAGTGCTACTCTCTAGAGTACGGTATAAGCACACATGAGGCTCCATGGCACTTGGCAATGGGAATGGTAAATTTGGTAAAAATTTTCTATTTTTCAGTTTATCTTTTTGTAATCCTCACACCTTCTTTAACTTCATGGTGAAATAGTAGAACAAAATATGCAGTAGAAATTGAGAAAACAGCACATTGCTACTGTGTCATCATCAAAAACTACAAGAAAATCAGGCAGCCGCGTTGCAAAGCTTTTGGCTTTCCTTTGGCACACTGCCGTCATCTTGGAACCATAGTAAAGAGGAGAGATCAGAGCTCGAAATAGTCACAGTGCCATATATTCTCCAATGAAAAATAAAACCAGCTGCGCTCTGAGCTCAGTTTTCTCAGCTCTCAATTTTTGTGCAGCTGCTGTCAGTCATCCCTATGCCATTTTACAACAAATGAAGATAAAATCATTCCGTTTTTTGCACTTACATCCTGAAACATTCATGGGTGCTATAAAGTTATCCACTGTTGTCTGCACACCATACAAACCTTCATAGTTGGCTCTCTGCAAAACTTGTTAGTAAGACAATATGTATAGGATGCTTAAAAATACTTTTTTCATGCTACTTCGAATACCAGAAAAAATAAATGAAGAGCTTTATAGCGCAGGATGAGCCCTTGCGAATATGCTCATACAAAAATCATGACGAGCTTATGTCTAATTAATTTAGCGATGACATTAAGAGCCTAGTTATAAGTTAAAAACTATAAAAGATCACTCAAAAGTGATTTCAGTTTTGATGTCAGCATAAGAAATTGCATCTGCCCGCAAAATTTAATCAATTTAACTCTATAAATAACAAAAAAAGTTTCTGTTGCGATGTCCCCCCCTAATATTTTACATACATATAGTACATTTTATGCTACATGCACCAAATATTATTTTTCCAGATATATTATATTCATGCGTGGAAACATTTTGAACACACCGTAAAATCCTGAGCAAGCGCCCCCCCCTTATGGTAAAAGATAATTGGACAAGATTTGGAGAGGGGGGGGGGGCTCAGACACGGATCAAAATTCAAGATGGCGGTGGAAGAGTCGCACGTACTTCCAATGAAATACGTTTTTGAATAGGCATGCATTCAGTGTCGTTATTAGCCCTCGTCAAGCGAATAAAAACACTGAATGAAGCAGTGAAAACGACGGGAGGGCATGGGGGGGCGCTTGATCGGGATTTTATGGTAAATGGTATATACTTAATTTTATTTTTGCTATTGCTACTTAGAGAGCAATGTTGCATAAATGTATTTCTCTGCTTACTTAACTGAATGCATGTTTGTTTCTACATCATGTGTTTACTGAGGCTGAACTACAGTACTGTATGTTGTACTCTGTTTCTTTCCCACTCTCTCAAATGAGACAAATAACATTCGAGTGCCTCAGACGCACTTTGAGGTTCAGCAGCTTGGCCGAGAAGGTGAACGGTTCTATGCACTCCAGGTCGAGGAAGATTTCGCGGCAGCAGCTGCAGCACAGCACACGGCTGTCCACCTCAACCTCCGTCTTGTACTCCACCTGCATAGACAGACATTCGTTTACAGCACTCACAGGGTTGCTTGCTCACGTAGATAGATATACAGTCACCGACCGATAAATCGGACACCGATAATTCGGACATGCTCGGTAATTTGGACAGTCGCGCGGCACCGCCGATGATCCCATAGAAGTAATGTGTAAAGACGACCGATATTTCGGACAGCTGCGAGATCTACATTCGATAATCCGGACCTTGTCCAAGACTGTCGCGCACGCCAAATCGCCAGCCATTATCTCCTCCGGCACCCGTACCATACAAAGTATGGCCTCAGAGATCAAAACGAAAGCTAATTGTTGATCTATGAGGCTTTATTTTGATCGCTACTTTACGCCTCAGAGATTTGTGATTGGAAATGCCGATCTTGGAGGCACTGGTCCACTGTGAGAAATCGTATCGACATCGCGAACATCCTACATTCCGGTTCCTGTATCGCTGCGCTGCTATCACCGCCATTTTGTCGAATGCATCTGCGGTAAAGCGTTTTGCGTGTGCGTTCATTTTTATCTTGAGACTTGCTTTATTTTACGCTCTGCTGTATCAAAAGATCTGAATTAAATGGCGCCAACGGTGCCCTCACAGCCAGCGCCGAAGGCCGCGCCGACGACAACGAAACGCGGCAGATACAGTCAATGCCGATTTTTCGGACGCCCGATTTTCCGGACATGCTCGAAAATTCGGACGCTTTCGCGGCACCGTCACCAACCCCATAGACGTCAATGGTCAAGAACGTCGGAAATTTCGGACGCTAAAACTTTTCGGTGTCCGATTTTTCGGACTTTCTGCCCAAATTGCAGGTCCAAAAGGCAATAATTGAAGCCCCCACCTCTGCCGCGTCTATCATCTCGTAGGTTCGAACTATCGCTTTCGCGAGTAGACTTGTTTACGACAGTAGCAGAGTCCGAAAGTCAACTTTGTCGCGATGCCGAAGTGCTATGGGGTGAAGCGGACTAGAAATTCAAAGGGGCCGCTATCACGGCGCCGTGCGGCGATGTCTTTGCGGATAAGCAGTGGAAATGCACGGAGGCGTGATGGCGGCAGGTGGCAAACGCGCCAGTACGGCTCAATCGCTGACAAGCCTATGATAAGCATCTTCAATCAACTGCTCGATAGTGCATGTGGCCTGGGGCAGTTGCATGCGTAGTGCACGCATTTAATAGGCGAGAACCCAAACGCACCGCGCCGCCATTCATGCTGCCTCTCTGTGTGACCGCTAAGTGCGCCGCACAGATGCGTTGCCTTCACGAACGAAACCAGCTCGTCATCGTACAGCAATCACATCACACTGGCGGAGATACAGGCGGACTTGGTTGCACGTAAGCGGAAGTGCGGGCAGCAACGCATTGACAACTTTTTTCGGCCACCGGGACCCTGAAGTGTCAATAAAAGTATTTTTTTCTGACGCATTCGTTTTTTCGGATATTCGATAATTCGGACTTATTTACGTTCCCCGTGGAGTCCAAATTATCGGTCGTTGACTGTACTATCACGTGGTCGTGACGGGGAACAGGGCAGCACTCGAGCTGTTAAAGACGAAACTTTTTATTGGGTGAACTTGTGCCCAGTAAACGAAAAGTCAGAGTACAAGCAATACACGCTGTACACTGATAGCAGCAATCACAGCGTCAATTCTGTTTAAAAGATTTCTGTTTACTGAGTGTCTACTGTATGTGTGCGCAACTTCAATACCTTCCAATTTCCTGGTGGAAGCCCTGCTATTCACAGCTGCTTCACATGCATTCAATATGGCAGAACCTCATTATAGTGGAAAATCGTGCCGTTGCATTTCACCAAAAAAATACATCACACATGAGCTACATACACTGGGCAATTTTTATGAAGCCCGGCTGATTGGTGACTCTGTGCAATGTCTCTCCCCCCCCTTCCACCCTTTTGATGTGAACAAAACCTGTATAGTATAAAACATGGGTACCTCCCCCTCCTCCTCTTTTCTTTTTTTTATTTATATTTATTTATTTTTATTTACAGCATGCTGCAGTCGCAAGACCGAGCAGCAGGGAGGGCCTAACAAAAACTAATTGAAAGAATAAATTCAATAAAAAAATGGAAGCAATAGAAACATGGTGAGGCAATAGAACCCAGTATATAACAAATATAATAAAATGACAGCAATATAACCTAAATTCTCACTAGGGAAATATGTGCATTGTGAGACAGTCACAATAGCTTGTTCTGTATGGCTACGAACAGAAAGATACATAGTTATCAGTCAGGATTATCGTTATTACAAAATGCCTCAAGAGGTAACATATTTTCCACCTTACCCCATTTGACATCTCAATATACGCTCCCTCTCCCTTCCCTCCTCCACTTTTGAGGTTGGGTGAGAGTGAGCAAAGCTCATGCAAACACGCCGCTAAGGAACGGACTCAGTGCCCTGACGAAGACAAGCCCCCTTGTTGAAGCATTGCCTCCAGTGACATTGCCTGTTCAGAAATTTCTCATCATCACAGTATCGTGCTCCATATAAAGTGTACAGTATCGTGCTCCATATAAAGCACGAGAACTTCAAGACCTCCAAAACAAAAGGAGCTCACACTGACTAAAAATCTTAATTATTTACATCGCTAATAGCATCTGCAGGTGCTCATGAGAATGAAATAGGTCAGGGCAACCCGTGCAATGAACGGCGTTTAAAATTTCATAAATTTTGCTGTGAAGACCACTGACTGTGTTAGGGCACTTGTGTACAGGTATATATCGAGCTATCGATTTATCAAATTATCTTGCAAAGTTGAAATCATTACCAAGATGCACAGCACGCTATGTCAAATCAAGTATAGTAGTCATAAAGCTATGCATCCTTTTGAAAGAAAATTTGGGCATCAACAGAAATGGCAATCAATTTTGCATGTGACACTGTGCAGGACTTCCTATCATTAAAACCATGCATGTCTCATTGTGTCACTGCATTCGTCACAGAACAGTAGCATGCTGCTACTCAAATTTAAATTCTGAAAGACTTGAACTTTTTCTTCATAGTATATAGAGTTCCCTCGACCAAATCTAACCTGTCAAAGTACTATTGCTTCCCTGCAGAGATGATCTGCATGTCGTAATATTCTTAATCGAAGTGTCAGATGTTGTTGTGATGTTCTTCTTTGAGCACACGCGCACATATGCACAAAAAAAAGAGGATGCCCTTATTTTTAGGCCTGCGGTCCCATGCCACCAATTTTCTGCAGGGTGGGTGCCCTCCCAAGTGACTATATGTACTTTGTTCTACCGAGCACCTGACCGGAAGTGCGCTTGTACCTAATTTACTGGCAGGTACCCAGGAGCCGCAATTCTCTGTCTCCCAGAGCAGCGGTAGATGATTGACTATTTCACCAAGGATGTGGTGCCCAGGGGCCTTTACAGAACCTTATGGGGCCACCTTTCGAGATGAGTAACCGTGAACAACGGAGTGCCAGGTCAGTGTACTCCTCTATACCCCTTAGGAAAAACTGGTGGTTTTCCAGTCAGTACTGGGAATGGATCCTGGCACCTACCGCATTGCATACCTGCCAAGTTTGGGGAAACGGAATCCGGGAGATTTACTCAACGCGGGGCCGGGGGGGGGGGGGGTATATGTCGACCGCGGGAGGGGGGGGGTATAAAGTATGTCGACTGCGGGGGGGGGGGATACTGCGATAGCAATTATACGGACATTAGGCAGTTTTAGAATAGCGTACGCAAAGCTTTGCGTTGGCTTTTCACGCAACTGCGCATGCGTCGTACGCTAACCGCTTGCGGGCTCCCGTTAAGTGACGGAAATAGCGGGCCGCAAACGCTAACGCTAACTTAGCGTACGCTGTTCAAAACTGCCTACTGTCAGCGGGATTTTGCGGTCGCCGCTGATCTGTACAGAGTCCAAACCGATAACATCGCTTACGCATCGTCTGTTTCACGTGCGAGTAAAAGCGCGCTAGCACTAGGGACGAACGCGGTTGAAGCAGAGATGAAACGACCCGGCCGTCACCGTCGCGCGAAGGGCACATGCGATAACATCGCTCCGCAAGCGAGACCTGTCGTTGCTTACCAGTTACCAGTTATTTCGTCGGGCAAGGGACCATAAGAGGCGCCGTTGAGACGGGGACGGTCGCGAGCGCTGGCGAACGTGCTATCTCGACAGACATCGGTAACGGCTACCCTCTTAAGTGTTGGGCTCTCCACTTAAAGCAGTAGTGATAAAATTCTGAAGGCGAGATAACTTGTGGGATAGATTTGTGTATACAAAAACGCATCATCTAGGAAATATTAACGGCTGATATAACCTATAACACACTTAGGATGAATTTTTTAATTTCGTGTTGCGCATCTGCATGCGGAACGTCCCACCTCGCGTCACGACATCAAACAGCCACCTGCATCATGAGCTTGTGTTGGCGCCATAATTCTTGAGAGCGCTCTCTCCTAGCGAAAATAGAGCGCGCCTTTTTTATGTACTTATATGTACGCATCACAGGCAAGACGCGGCTGCAGCGCTATGACACGTTTGCGTTGGCAGCACTGCGGCACAAAGTGCACCGCTACTTCATGCGCAATGCAACTGAGTTGAACCTTTCTACCATCGTTAAAAAGAAGAAGAATCCTTTCGTCCTTTCTACTACGTGGCCAGACAACTTTGCTCATGTGGCCAGACAAAACACTGGACGCGTGGGGCAAAACTGGATTTCCGGGAGATTTTCCTATGACCCGTACAACCGGGAGAAACGTTCAAAATCCGGGAGTCTCCCGGGTAATCCGGGAGACTTGGCAGGTATGGCACTGGAGGCAGGCGAGCTTGAACATCTTGCCACCGCTGCAGCGCAACTCTATCGTTACAGCCCCTTTTAAAGAAGCTCACCTTATACAAGGCACCCCTCCCACTTAATTGAATCTGTTGCCTCACCTTGACGAAAACCCTCCGTGTTCCAACTTCTGAGTTCCTCAGCAGAACAGTCTGCTTTTTCTGTTGGGACAAAAAGAATGAGTACGTTAGAATGCATGAGGGCAACAGTCAAAGTGCAGGCTCACATACTATGCTGCGTGCTGGCTATCACATTTATGAACAGAAGTGCACTGGTAGTCACTGCCTGGAAGCAACCACAACACACATTCCATTTGTTCTGTTGTCATATTTCACATTAACTAGGCTTGTGCGAACACTCGAGCAGTTCGAATATTCGAACAAACATTACAGTATTCGAATTCGCTTTTGAAACGAACTTAAATTATTATAAATTTCGAAGTATTCGAAATGAACGAATAGACATAAACCGCATGTAACCCCCTGTAAAGGTGGTTTCACTGCAGTGGAGGGGTGCTATACGGTGAATACACCCCTCCAGGAAAAAACCGCACTGCCGTGAAGCCCCCCTTCAAGGTTAAATGAACAGATTACCCTCACATCGATTCATCATTTTGTAAGTTTAAAAGCTTGTTATACCGGCTTATATGCTGTAAGTATAGCAAATTTTAAAACGCAACGTATCTTACAGGTTATCACTTGCATTCTACTGAAAGTCAAATCCTGCTACTATTCAAAGTTGCTTCCACTTCCCTTTGAACCCAAAAGAATGACATTTGCACATGCGTTGTTTCAATTAAAAAAATATTGTGCAGGTTAGTTGGGTCATGACAAATATGCTCATTTTTTTAATGATATGTGATATATACTATTCGAATTTGATTTGAAATTATTCGACCAAATCACTGTTTGCTTTGAACCTAAAGTTTACTATCCACACAAGCCTAACATTAACACATTCCTGTTCTCACGTGCGTGACACACACTTCTTGGTGTCTGGCACGAAGCATGTAACACATCCTTGTGCCAGTAAGACAACCAATGACCTCCCCATCGGTGCACACATGAAGCTACAACTGTGTACTACAGCTGCCAAGAGCCAGCTTGAAAGCCAGTGTCTCATACTGGCATCAGCATCAGCTTGTTTTATGCCAACTATGAGACAAAGGAGAACTTTTCTAGTACGTTATACTCCCAATGAACAGAACCTGAAGGAGCCAGGCAAATGTGTTCCATTTGACAGGAGTTCCAATTACTGGGAGACGAACAGGGATGCAGAATTCAAGGACAAAACCAATCGTGTTAGAGGCAGTTGTTCCATTTAAGCTGCAAATTCATTTAAGAGATTTCCGTTTACCGAGAGTCTACTGTATTATCACCAGAAACCTGTTCCGTTTGTTAAGTGGCTTCATTCTACATACATCCGCAAGTTTCCTCATCTAATCGCCATGCTGAGTCTCCCTGACCATGCTACCCTTTCACTAGCAGCTGCATTGTTGCCATGCTAACCACCGGTTCCTAAAGAAGAATCGAGATCTCTGGGGCTGATCGTTTAGTGAGGAGACTAGCACAACAAAGTGGAGGAAGTACATAGAAACCCTTCTTAAGGTTTAGTTTGATTTTCACAGAGTGGAGATTACTTTAAAAATGTTCACATTCATCAAAAAGAAGAAAAAGGCAAGAAAACTAGACAGTGTTTCCAATTTGCACAAAACCCTCATCGTGATTTTTTTTTTAGATTCCACCGATAAAGCTATGGTGACAACTGTTGCCCCCAATTCACTCTACTCCGTACCAGTGCACTACTGCAGAGAGATGAAATGCAGACAGGAATGCTCGAACTCTTACCAGCAACAACTGGAGGTTGCAATTTTGTACCATAATGCATCCAGTCACAAAACAAAAAAATTGCTGTAAAGCCCATATTAAACACGCGAGGGACAAAATTTAATGATAAATAAATAATAATGCTAACGCCACCATAACACGTGGAAGAACAACTTAAAGATTGCGACATAGTTAGTCCTAACTGTGTTGCATGTGATCTGTGCTTCACAGTAAGGTAGGTGTGTCCAAAATTACGGACCATTATTGCAGGATCAGAGGAAATGTCGCATTCACAAACGGTTTTTGACTCAAACCAGAAAAACAGTACAAGACCATGTTATGTTGCTCACACGTCCTAATACAGGTTGTGATGGTGCTGCAGAAATGCTCAATTTTTCCTCAGATTATGCAGCTAATAAACTTCCAGTGTTGGCTGGACAAGCAAGAGTAAGCAATTGGGCCTCGCTTTCCTTGGCTCCATGGCTTCAGTATTTGTTGGTATTGTGTACTAGTTAAACCTTCTTCAGGAACATCCATAGAAGAGATGCAATATTCAGGAAAGATAAGTAGCCCAGATGTTGACCATTCCTGCTTCACTAGTAGCACACCGCAATCAAGCCAGTACACACAACACAGAGCCTCAGACAAAGATGTGCGTAAACACTGCAAGAGAAGAACCACCTGCTATCTCGAGATCACTGCAGGCATACCCCAGCGCAGTGCCCTCTCTAGGCAAGTTGCCAAAGGTGCAACTCACCCGACCCCCAGCAGGAATGTCTTCGATGTGAAATCCTCTAATCTTGCTGGATGGTTGCTTGGGCACCACTGGCGTTGGCTCGCACGTGAAGTGGGCTGCACCACAGAAAAGATTTTGTTGCAGGACAACAATGGCAGTTCGAACCGACAAGTTTAACAATTTCCAGCATCGGAACAGTAGTAGCCAAGTGACAAAGGCAAGACTGTCGGACAGGAAATGTCTTTTTCCAACCTTCTTTTATTTCCTTGTTGACATAAATGGCACATTTTACCGATCTAAATAACCTAAAAAAATTTCAACCTCTATTCCACATTTCGTGGTGGGTTTTTGAGTTCTTTTGCATTTTTGAGCACACAGTGTTGAGTCCACTAGTTCAGGCACATCGTTCAGGCACTATCGTTTGCTGTTGTTCAAATGATAAGCAGCAGCTGCTTCATACAGTTCCGTCGTTACCCTCATCTCACTGTAAATATCCTAAGTTTGCAAGCAAGCAACGCTAGCTTGTACCACTAACAAGCAACTTTAGTAGGTTTAGAAATGTCACCGATCCTACTCTGACCTTTACATCTCGTACGCATCTTGTATGCCGACATTGTGCCAGTACAGATTGTTACTCACTGGTGCTGTAATACTTGGGGTCGAGGTCGTCGACGAGTCCAATACTGAGGCAGACGTCGGTGAGTGGTGCGACCTCCTCGCTCACAATGGTGATGGCCAGCTGGTAGAACTCGTGCAGGAGCACCGGTGGCTTGTGGTCCAGCACCAGGGACACCTGAGGACGCCTTGGGTGAATCCTGTCACCACCAACAAGCAGGATGTTCCCTCTTAAACACTGTCATTTGTAAAAGGGTGCCATCGCATTTCCTACTCGCCCTTGTACCATCAAAGCCATATTGGTGCAAGGTGGTCACTCAGGAGTCGGCCATCAAGCCTTTAGACCCATAATGCTCAGGTTGAGCATTATAAGCATTACAAATGAAGTAGCACATGAGATATATTGCATGTGCTCTTCATTTCTAACGCCTTATGCTGATGCATGGAAAGCTTGCCTCTTTGATATGGTGCAGTGAAGTTTTAATTGTCAACACTTCAATAAACAAATCACTGATTAATATGCCAAGTAAATTTTAACTTAAGCAACATGTAATTATTTTTTTCGTACAAATGGGCTCTCTATGGCTAGGAATGAAGGTGAAATAGTTGTTTTGAAATTACTTTATGTGAGACTGTGTTTGAGCATTCGTGTCAACCCATGAACAATCAAATTTGTTAAAGTGTGTCAGACAGATAGACTTTAGGAGGGCGGGCAGATTTTTCAACCTTGCACCACGCCAATCTTTAAACATTATGCAAAATTTTTTGCGAACAGATTTATTTTTCATAGAGATTGATTCAACATACATAAAATTCTAGACAACCAAAGTTTGCAAACTTTACAAATACTTCAGGAGAGTTGGCCGGTACATAATAGGGTCAAGTCGAAACAACGCAAACTTGTTGCATGGCCCAATGCGGCAGCATGGGAGATCCACCAAGCGAGCCAAAGCAAGTGCTAAAACATCACAGTTTTGTGCTTTCATGTGATCACCTTCTGCATTATGACGTCACAACAGATACTCTTCCTTGGAGCCAACATTATAACTGGTTTATAGAAAAACAATTATATTATTTATGGCACTGTCAATCTTACTAGCTTTTGTTTAATTAAAAAAATGTCGGGAATGTCACATCAATACTTCTTTGAAGTGAAGTCAGTAAAGGATATCTTGAAGGGCCAGTTGGTACATGTTACATCTTAAAGATAGTCTGCCTGTTGCTTCTCGATTCACTCCCGGGCATAATAAGCTTCATCGTGCTTCACCTGGTGGTGGCCATCTGCGGCAGCTGGTGAAACGCCACCTCCTCGCCATGGCCGAAGGGCTTGCGAGGGATCGGGTCCCATGCCAGGCCCGGCCTTGCACCACTACTGCCAGAGTTGCTCGGAGGCCATGCCCAGTTCCAAGCCAAGGTCAGACCGGTGGACGACTCGGAAGACGGAGGAGAGCCCAGTCGCAGGTGCACCGAGCACACCTTTAAGAAGACATGCACACACAGTGATGGTGAAGCAAGCAATCACAACAGTGCTCAACCCCACCATGGCACAATGGCTATGTGATCAGGTTGTGAACAAAGCAACAGGTTATTCTATTCCTGATCATCTGGTTTTGTTATGGTGACTGTTTTACAATATTCAGTACTTATAGCACGATCACAGACTTGCATACCGGATGCATGCTGTAGGTTACACAAAAATACTAATCAATAATGCTTTTGTCATGTGCGTCTTATTAAAAATACATGACACAGCTTTGCACGAAATCAGCCTACATGTTACTATTTACCTCTTGTGAACTGAGACACACAAAGCTTCTTGATAGAATGGACCATCATCTGCCAAACAGTACAAGCATGAAGCTATACAAATAAAGCATTGACGAAATTACACTTTGTTGGAAACGCATCAAATGGGATGGTCGTAGCAACGGTGCGTTTTTTCTTCTTTTTTTTTTTGAGCCTGGTGGCACACATGTCACCGCCCCGTTATAAAGAGGACGCTCGTAGCATCCATCCATCCAAGAACGCTGTGAGAGGGAAGTGTGAAAGATAAAAGGCGCGTTCATGTAGCCTCCGTGGTGTGTTTGGCGGTAGCTCAGTGGGCTAAACGCCCAGCAGCCATCGTCGTGGACCGAGTGGTCATAGGTTCGACTCCTATCAACGGAACTTTTTCTCAGTTTTTAGGGGCGAAGCTCCTCTTAGTCTAACCTTGTCACGTCTCCGTTGTCCGGCGTAACCCCCTTTGCAAACTGCCCACTGTTTCGTACTTGCAAACATCCCACTACGACCCATCACTGACCCTTTGCAAACTGCCCACTACTTCGTCTTTGCAAACATCCCACTACGATCCATCACTGATCCATTACTTCACCGACCATAAAGCCGTTATAATGAAGGGGGAACGGAAGCCACGTCTAGCTACCACTTACGATTAATAAAATTTCTTGTATAAATATATACAGTGTTTGTCACGTCTTTGATGATGTACTGGGCTATCGCTTTGATTACTGCTGGGCGAAACCACTGCAGATTTCACGGTGTAACCATGATTGCTTCAGGAGCTTCGCCCAAGCTCTTCATCATTCACCCGTGGATATGCTGTGAATTTTTTTTCTTTGCCATTTGATGGCATTCAATTTGGTGACGTCATGAAAGTCTTGGTGGACCCCAGCATAAAACACTTTCATGTTAAAATAAACATTTGAGGACAAGGATAAGATACTGTTTTAATGAGGACAGTATCTTATGTCCTGGAACCTATGTCTTTCTGGAGCTGTAGCTGTATCACCAGAGCTAACCAGGAGGCTAGCAGAAGACAGTGAAAGGTTACATTAAAACAAGATGCAGAAAGCGTGAGATCTGTGTTCATTTTTGTGTGATATGTGCCTCACATATATGATGCCCTGCCACCAACTAGCCTTATTCATGGCTGAACAAGGAAAGAATGCTCGTGTATAGCACTATATGAGGCGTTTTTTTTTCGAAATGAGTCAAATCCATCCAAAGAGAATTTGAGAAAACGGCAAAAATTTGCTATGCATACTAAATACAATGCTGTCAAAGCTATTCTATGGATATGTTTTACATGTCGGCTAGGGGAAGTTTCTGGCCACAATCAATTAAAAAATATGCAGTGGATTTCACCATTATTAGCAAGATAACGTTGGATTTGGCTCACATTGAATTGAGACATTGAATTCAATATGGTATTCTTGAAAAAACTTTATTGAAATTCTGGCAGCGGCACATTCTTGCTTCGCCGGCGTCGACATTGCTTCTGTTCCTGATGTCGTCGACATGTGGGGACAGATCTCTCGCCAATCTCTTCTCTTCCATCAGAATCCGTGATGATAATCCAGCTCCGAAAGGGCAAAACAAAGCAGAAACACCCAGAAAACAGGCAGAGCAGTCAGGCTAGGCGGGAAATCACATGGAAGCTTCCATGTTTGCTGAATCACGTGATCGCTGAAGCGCTCTGCTATTGGCATACTGGATCTGACTGATTTCGATCCATACAGCGCATGAATCTGGCTCAAGTTCGTTTCGAAAGGAGATCTGTGAGCACAAGTAGCTGTTGGTATTTGATATACTTCGTTCTGATAACTCGTTTAGAGGAAAGTTGAGAGAATGTACTTGCCAATGGAGCAATATTTGAGCTAGTTTCGGTTTCTGGATTTAGCTCATTTCGAAAAAAAAACGCCACATATAATGACTTAAGCATTACAGAGTGGTTTCCGTCCAGCGATGGTATTCGTCACGAGGTCCGAAGTGCTGACAAGCAGAACCTCTAACCGCCGGTCCCACGAGTTGGCCTGAGACGCGCGTCTGCAATGTTTGCGACAAGCGCGGCGCACTATCGTAATCTGATGATTGAGGTTCCGCTTCCAGCTGCCAAACTAAAGCGTAATTATATTCTAAGTGATCAATGATCGATGAACACAGAACGAGTGAACACGTCACTAAGTAGCGCGATTATCGACAACCATGACCTCACAATGCACAAGTAGCAGACGATGCTCTCCCGGAGCGAGCATTGGACCAATGGCGAGGCGTGCTGGAGCAACATCGTGGACACAGCCAATGGGAGACCTCGAACCGAACTTTAAACATTTGCTTTTTCTACGGTTGTTTCTGAATGGAGGATGTAGCTGAAGTGGGAAATTTGAAAACGGAGAAATGCTCTTTCCGATGAGCCCAAAATGGTGGCACCCGATTGCGCCATTGCGGAGCTATAATTTTTTAGAATGTAATTTAGAATATGCTTAGGGACCCTGTGCAACCTTTTGTCTGTAATTTCGCTTCAAAGTATTTGAAAAATGTTAGAGAAATATTCGAAAATTATTCGATTTGATTCGCACTCAAACTTTATTATTCGAATTCACTTCACACTCAAAATTTTGCTATTCGTCCAACTACAGTTATTAAAGCTCATCAGTGCACAATAAAAAAAAGCTCATTGGTTCTAGTTATTTGTATTAATCTTCCTGGATGACACTTGCCCTCATTTATCTGTTTCTGCCATGGCAAAGTCTGAAACAGCAATATTAAATTCAATTCATTTCAGTTTATTCAGGCATACACTGCCTGAGTTGAAAGGAATAAAAGCAGATCAACACATAAAATGTGCTGCCAGTCTGAGTTTCTTTTTATGCTTGCTTTCAGCACTTTCTGGTGTGGGTGGGCACCTTGATGCACAAACAGATCAAATTTGGACAAACGAACGTTTTATGCACCAACTGGTCAAAATCTTCAGTGGAAAACAGTTCTTTTTCTTAGAAAGGGCAAACTCTTAGTTAGCCTTTAAAAGCTGTTAATCTTCAGGCTTTCTTCACTTCAGCATTTTAGAACGCTTTCATGTTATGCTAGGATGTTAAACAGTGCCAATAAAGTAAATGATCGCAGAGCCTACAAACATTTCTTATATGTGATAAATTATATGCCAATCACAAATATCTTGAGATCCTAAAGGCACCAACTGTACCAATCATGCCTCAGCCAATGACTGAGCTGTTATCACTAGCATAAATTAAAACAGAAGCAGGAAATAAATAAACGATCAGAACCTCTGTTCCACACAGTTACGAGGATTGATGAAAAAATATCGCTCTGTAGCTGATTTGTTTGAGAAGCCACAAGCTACTTCTCCACAACATGAGTTTCAAACGTAGTTGAGTTTAATGTGTTGATGGGCTAGTTGGTTCATTTTAATGATTTACTGCTAAATTCACAAGTAATGAAACAGAGCACCACACAAGGATAGACCTGCAGAGCAATACAGCGCAGACTAGCAGCTGGTTTAAGGAAACCTTAGCTATTACATAACACCCAATAGTGTACACAACAGATCTGTATGCACCTGTATACATATCTATTGTGTATGCAATCTTCTATAATGCTGAAGGTTTCATTCAACCATTTGGTAGTCTGCACTCCATTGTTCTGCATGTCTATCCTTGTACGGTTCCCTGTTTCACAATTTGCACATTTAGCAGTCAGTCATTAGAGTTTCAAGCTAAATCACAAGAAACTGTGCAGTGTACAGATCATAGTTTATGTATACATACTTGCCGCAATTTGTTTCAGCACAACAGTGACTTCACTCATTGATGGCTTATTTTTCCTTTGTTCGCCACGTGTTCACGTCTTTAATTTTGGCCCATGGTTCTGTTGATCTCCACTGCTCTTAACATTTGCTTAGGTGCCCATTCATCTGTTGGCAACAATCTGATTAGTCTCGCTGCCTTTTGTAATTCATTTGGCTGGTCCATGTCACTCTGTCCGGAATGCAATAGTGTGGACCGCACCCTTGATTGGTGCCAGAAAAAGTGCAATCGACCTTAAAACATATTATTTGCCTGAGCAATCGGTGGCTAAAAAGAAGGAGCAACCAAGTGTCCTTTATGTTGCGAACAAACATGTGTGTGTGCGTGCTCTGAGGCACCACTACTGCAGATATCAATCGATAACCGAAGCTGCAGTAGTGACGTGACTGAAATTCCACCAGACGTCTCTCATACTCCCACAATGAAGTTGACAGTGCCTCTGAACGCTTTAAGTGAGGGATGTTGTGCTTTGAAAGAATGAGCCAAACATGTTCCAAGCACTCTGTTTTTTGAGCAGCTGAACGTATTGCATGCCGCAAAGCACTCCGGTGTGCTCAAAACCAACCAGCCAAATGCACAATCATTGTGCACACCACCTCATGTTACTATGCATTAACGTCTAAACTTGCATGCTGCCAAAAACGTGATGTCAACAGCAGAAAGCCAACCACGAACATGATCTACAAGAAGGACACTTGTCACACATACACGGTGCACCAGATAACTCTAGCCAGACTTAAAAAATATGCCGACGCACTTTATGACAACGTGACCAAATGCATGTTGCCGACTATTGCATGGAGTAAGTCACACAATTTTTTGTTTTCTGCTTAAATGCTTAGTTAGGCAAGATCATTTAATGAACTTTTAAAGTGTTGAAGCTGGGCAAAAAATTCCAATTATTACAAGTTGTAGATCGGTTTGCAAAACATCCAACTAGACAGTTTATAACTTTCTACCTATTAAGTATTAGTGTTTCTCTGCTTACTATGGGTGCCCACGAAATACAAATAAATACCACGCAACATGCCCGCTTGCACGCCATAATTGCAGTGCTCCCTAATGCCCAGTTTCGTTGCTTTAAAAGTTGGTTAATTAATCTTGCCTAATTAAAGAATTCAGCAGAACACAAAAAATAGTGTGACTTACTCCATGCAATAGCCAGCAACATGCATTTCGTCGAGTTGTCATTACATGCGTCAGCATATTTTTAAAGCCTGGCTAAAGTTAGCTGGGGCAACCTGTATACAGCCCAAAGAGAAGCCACAAGGCATTTATGTACTGTATAAACCAAAATATAAGCTTATGTTTTCTATTTTCTTTTCAGCTGAATTAGTTAAACGGTGCACCTCTCATCTGGTATGGTCATCTAAGTTGACGTTTCAGTAACTGTCTAGGCACAGTGAGAGAAATAAAAAAAAGTGGCACATACTTCAGCTCTGTCCTTGTTGTTGCTATAGCAAACCCACTGATTACTGTGCTTTCTTTTTTTACTTTGAGACAAAGAGTTCACCTGTACAGCTTGATGTATATTTTGATTCACACAACAGCCTCCAAAAAACCAACATTTGCATAGGTAGTAGTCCCCAGAGAATGCTTGCACCTTGTTAGCAGTCCAAGGGAAAGCAACAGGCCATATGCGTGACCCCGTGTTCACTTGCATGAAGGAAGAGAACTTTGAGTGCTTGTTTCTCTGCTTGACACAACCTTAATGAAAACCAGCAGATAATGTCGCCAAGGAAGGTATAGGGAATGCTAATTATATCGTATTAAGTGTATTGCAGGAATTGCGATATAGATGTGAAGAAAGTAAAGCGGACGATAAGACAACTTGCCGCCGGCAGGGACCGAACCTGCAACCTTTGGATTACGCGCCCAATGCTCTTACCTATTGAGCTACGGTGGCTGTCATCCCCTCGTCTACTTTTATCGGGCGTTTATGTGCGTGCAAACCTTGGAGTGCTATCATTTAAGAAGAGAACTTCAGCACAAATGAAGACAGACCACAAAGACTAGAAAGACAAGCACTTGGCGCTTTGCTTGGAGTGCTAGTCAGCGCCGCTCGTAGCCATGACGGCAGTGTAGAACACACTTTCTGTTTGCCAGATGGTGTCGCGCAGCACGTGATCCTCAGAGTGGGCAGCTGAGCAATAAGCCCTTGCATACTACCTGAGGGCATCAAGTCTGTCGGAATGAGACCCTCGCTATGAATGAACGAAGGAAGGGAATTTTAAGTGCTTGTTTCTTTGTTTCACACAACCTTAATGAAAATCTGTGTTTACTTGCAATTTTACGTTTCTCTAATCAGTACCATACTATGTGCCGACCTGGATGTCACTGTTGATGTCACATGACCGTGGCAGGAATGCAAAAGAGAAGGACTGCGTCCTCCGTGGCACCAGGTGCAGGCTGCCTATGGCTGCGGCTGGGTCACCGTCCTCGACGACGCAGAAGTTGTTGTAGTGCTGTCGGCAGAAATCAACAGACGCACACTAGATCACCAGATACCTTGTGTGAGAACTATAGAGAGACAAAAGAAACAACATCAAGCACAAACAAGGGTGACTGCAACGAATGTCCACTCGGATGCATGTTAGGCCGAGCAATACTACATACGAGCCAGTGGCGTAGGCAGGGAGGGGCACGGTGTGCCACCCCCGAAATTTTTTTTCGCCATGGCATACAGGGCTCAAAATGACACCCGATCACAGTGCCTGCCCGAACCCCACTTCAGATCAAGGAGGTGCCCCCCCGAAAAAAATTTCTGGCTACGCCCCTGCTATGAGCCACCAAATTGCAGATTGTTATGTCAGTTGCATTCTAAATTCTGACTTGAATTAAAACAGTACCAAAAAGTAGAGATGTGCGAATAGTGAAATTTTACCTTCAATAGAATTTGAATCGAATAGTGCCGAATAGGGGCCAAAAATATCAAACATCGAATACCAAAGATGTTATTTGAAATTGAAAAAAAGAACAAAGAAATAAAACCTGCTCATGTCCTCGAGCTAATAAGGCGGTGAGTGACTGCTACCGGAATACTACAAATTGTCACACAGAAACACAAGCTGTTCCACATGACCTGGCTTCAGGCTTTCTCGCCATGATGTTACGGTGTTTACGGCTCGTCTGACAAAGGTAATGTTGTGCTTCATTGTCATGAGTGCTCCGGGCCCAAAAATCTTCGGGCAGGGTTCACAGCAGAGTTTTTAGGAGTGCGCTGGAACGATGGGAGTTTCTGAACGAGTGGTGCGGTGTGGTAGTGGCGAGTGCACAGCGTGAACAAATTTTCACATGTGGAGCCAATCACCAAGGGTTTCACGGGCCAAAATCAAGACGTTTTACGGCACTTGAATAATGTGTGACCGAACTAGAGTGTACTAGAACAGGAGAGTGCTTGGAATGGCCGCAGCACCAATGCACAGAAGTGAAGCCCAAACAGGGTCAAGCCACTAGTGGCGCTGCGATCAGTAATCTGCAATGTGTCGTCATTTAGGAGTTGCGTGCAGCTTGGCCAAAGTGGTGTAGGATTAGAATGCCCACTTCCCACTCAGAATGCCCGGGTTCGAATCGCAGCTGTAGATTAAGGGTTTTTATTTGTAGGGTCACATGTTATATATAGCTGTATTGGTTTTCCTTTGTTTCTTAAAACTAGCTTCAGCTGCTATGTATTTTTACAAAAATCAACGTAAAATGTGAAGTCTCGTTTCGAGTCTCCTATTCGCAAAAATTTCAGAGGCCATACTTTACGTTTTTGTTGAATGCCATGTGGTGGCGCCGCAAATAATTATGCTCGCTGTCAAAATTCTTTTATTTCACTTGACATTTCACATTACTTTGTGTAGCAATACGTAGCAACTGAAGCTAGTTTTAAGAAACAAAGGAAAAAAGTACAGCTATAACAAGCAGCACTAAAAATAACAACCCACCATCTACAGCTACGATTCGAACCCAGGCCTTTTGAGTGGGAAGCGGGCATTGTACCAGTGCACCACTTTGGTGGAGCTGCGCGCAACTCTTAAACGATGACACATTGCAGGCTACCAACTGCAGTGCCACAAGCGGCTTGACCCCGTTTGGGCTTCACATTTCGAAGCTCGTTCCGAGCACTCCCCTGTTCTAGTACACTCTAACCGAACTACACAAGTCTGTGCCTTCGTTTCAGAGGCGAAGTCGTGAAGGGCTTGACAGTTTCTCAAGTGTTTTCTTTTACTTGCGGACATGCCATAATCTCCTTTAAAATAAACATGTGCTCGCTGATGAACCAGGATATTAGTAGAAGTTTTAACGAAAGGCTTGCTGTAACGATGTTAGCGTTAGTTTTAGTGACCCCCACCTAAACCAAGTTGCACCATTGGCCTTTGTCATGTATTCGATATTCGTCCTGTCGAATTATTCGAAACTTCGAATACTAGCTATTCGAAAGACGAAGCGAATTATTCGATCAGGTATTATTCGATTTGAATTCAAAACTCGAATATTCGCACACCCCTACCAAAAAGCCATCTCTGAATCCTAATTTTTCCTATAAATGAAGGTCTTAAGCCCTCAAACCACAGAAAAGATATCTTCAAAATTCAGGCCAATGTACATAATTTGCTGTGACAGTCTGTAACAAACATTTTTGAAATCATTTCATAGAAGGTATATCTGTTGTGACATCACGACTCGGTAGGCGGTCACTCGAGTGGGTTAAATCGGGCCACACAGTTAATGCAGCATAGCAGGCAGCACCAAGTCATCTGAAGAGAATGTCAAAATGTTGCAATATTCTGCTATCAATCAGATAGCTATGTTCTGTCTCGCAACAGAGCAGCAGGTCTACGTCATGGGAATTAAGACCAAATGGTTTGCAGCAAAATTTACGATTGTAATTATGCAGAGTGTTCTGAGGCTTCTAAGTAACCTTTTTTTTGCAATTAAATCTCAAGATGTTCACTTAACATAATGAAAAGTTGAGAATAACAAGCCAGTACCCCATAACACAACAATGTCCATCGCGTCATATATATAACGTGCCGCATTGTAAACATAAGCAAACTGTAAAAACGTTATTACACTGCTGAAAAAAGCCCACAATAACTTAATAACTGAGTGTTGGACTTAGTCCTCTGACATGCTGTGTACACAATTGCGTACACCACTTGTTTTTGCCATTTGTAACGGCTAGGGGCTAAGAGAGAGCATGATACACTGAGCTTTGCAAGAATGGAACCTACTGCATAATAAATTTGCCTTCATTTTTCATTTTGCAGTGTAGTGCTGCATACGATCACTTTGCTGAAGGCACTACGATATTTGACGAGTCATTCGACGTGCCGCTTCCCGTGACCCACGTCAAAAGTATAATTTTTATTTCTTCAACATGGACATAACCGAAAACAAATTTGCACTATATTTCGAGCCTGAGATTTCATTCTATTTGTGCAAAAACAGAGTATGAGTGGCTTCAGAATATATCGATTATTAATTACAAAGCAATTAGGATTGATTACCATAACACACATAAACGAACGTATTATGACATTGCTTTTTGTTGCAATATAATATCTAGCGTCTTGAAATCACATTGTATCGATTTGACGCATTTACAGACAGTTCTTCATAGGTGGCGTCTGAAAGGGTTAACAGTACCTGGTTGTTGAAGTGCACTTTCAGTCCAGTGGCCTTAATTGGAAGGGGGCAGTTGGACCTGTTCAAAAGGAAATTAGATTGCACAAAAAGAATAAGCACTCACACGAGCCTCCGTGAAGGCAAGTTAGTTGAAAAGAAAAAGTTGCAGCTGTGTATTTCGTTTAAAATTAGCGCGTGCTGTACACACACATGCCCATGCAACTGTTTAGCAACGATCATTTTCTCCGGATTTAAAAAAAATTTGCCTTCGTTTCGTCCCTTGTAGAAAAATTTTTGTGCTAAGACGACATCACACCAGAAGACTTTCTTACAAATTACATCTGTGAGTCACACGCAATCGTAACTGTGTCATAACACAACAAAAGCTGCAACTCCCATGCACATTCATTAGCGTTCATTATGCCTGTGCCAATGATGTAAGCATTCGATAATTGTTTTCATGGTCTAGTCAGTAATTTGGCATTTAGGTATAACTCAGGCATTTCTTCAATTGCCAAGAGATCTGAACAGTGCACTTGGGAAAACAATTATGCTTGCTTTCAACCAGTGGCATCGCCTTCATTTGCAAAAATAGACAATGATAACTCTCCTGTCACAAGAGAATTGTGCAGCCTTCACCACCAGTCACCAACAAAAGTGGGCAAAGCTTAGACTGTTTCGAAGCTTTGAAAAGAAATAACCAGCAAGCTAACACTTTCCTGTGTGAGCCCATTCTTATCAATTGCCCACTACTGACGATTTCAAATGTGAAATTCCAGGGTTTTACATGTTACTCTGATGTTTCTGCATATGTCCCGCAGTTTTCTTACAAATTTCTTGTGTAAAAATTTGTTTCAAATTATATTTAATGAACATGTTTATTGGTACTGCTAGTGGTGGAAAGTGAATTTCTTCCTCTATCAACTAATACTATACACTTTAGTATGATGCATCTTATGCTAATGGCAGAAAATAATTAATGGGCCAGCCAAAAAGTGTCACTTTTTCCAAGGACAGGAAAATATTAAATAATGCATATTTTACTAACAGTGCAAGGACACAGAGAACAAAGCACTTTGTGGGTTTGCACTGTTATTAAAATATGCATTTCTACTCACTTCCCCAATTAGCTACAATTCTAAAGCTAGGTAACGAGACACTTGGGAAAATGAAGTCAACATAGGGAAGAAGCATAGGCCCTAACAAGACGGCACTGCCCAGCTTTGAATTTTCCACTAAGTCTTTCACGAATTTTCCAGCTCACTGACAATGAAGGGGAGATCACCTGATGAAGACCTTGAGGCAGACACGTTGATCAGCATAGAATGCGCTGTGTCCAAACTGAACCTTGCACTCCACTGGTGGGGGAAGAGAAATAAACAAACAAAGCATAAGGAGGTAGAACACCTGATTCCATGCAATAACAAGCTCGCGCCTCAAGAACGTGCCAGCCACCGTACACGTATATGCAAGTGACATGCCCCCCAAGTCATCATTACAGCCTCATTCAATGATCGTGAATCATTTTGTAGACATGCATCACATTTAGAAATTTATTACCTTTGTACAGCAACATTTTGTTGAAAATAATATACTTGTGATGTCACAAGCATGTTTGAAGCTGGAAAAAAATGCAGTCTAGGTAAACACCTGTACAGGCTGTCATTTCCATGCCAGCTGAATTACCACACTCGCAGAAGTTCTTTTCAGTGATTCTTATAGAAATTTATGCGCACGCGCTCTCTCTCTCTCTCTCTCACACACACACACACACACACACACACACACACAGGTGCGTGTTTGTGTGTGATGTTATCTTTAAAATACGCCAATATACATAAACACACTTTCACTACTAACATGCCACCAGTGCTCCTGTGCCAGTTAAATACTGCAGCAAACAATCAAATGCCATAGGTAAAACGTTTACACTTTGAATGTGCAGCCTTCAGTCTTTGCAAGAATTACTGCTTTTTTTAGGACAGCTACACTTAGGCTAATGATGAAATTATCATCTTCCCGAAACTTGCTTGAAGTTTTCGCGACGTCCGTCTGGGTTATAGTGCCTGCTTTTGTGCTGCCTCTCGCCGTGCCATCACCGACCAAAAATATGTGGTGATGCCATGGCCTTTACGACTGCTGCTGTTCAAACAGTCAACAATACTTCTTCACGTGTTCATGGGTGTCCATTAAGTATGTATACATGTAGAAAATATCAAACGAGTGCACATATTGTATCAAATCATCCCTCTAAAGTTTGTGCCTATGCATTGCCCGCATGCTAATCACACTCGCTTCAACCAGCACAGTGAGATGGGTTTTGCAGTGCTTCCTGACCATCTTTTAAGGTGAAAACTGGTCCTTCTTTCACCCATGCATGTAGACCATTCCATGCACTTTGCAGACTTCCTTGAAGTGGACATTAGCTCAAAATAAAGTTATGTTGCAAAAGCACCTGTCCTATGCCATATCAAATTAAATCTATGTGTAATTTATGACATAAATAAATACATTTGTAGGAAAGCAATCGGAATGAGGTAAAGCAGCACATTGCTGAAAGGGAATTTCATGTTTGAAACTAGGGAAGATAAATAAAAATAACAACATCAAAACAAGCTATGTAATGTAATTATAGTACATTTGTAACAACATGAGCGTGGCAAATAAAAAGTGAAAGAGGGATATGCCATGAAGAGTATCAACAGGTTTAAGTTAAGGAAAATATACAAATCTAGAAAATATTGCAAAATGTAGCAAATGTTGTTACTGCTACTATCGAATCACTGTGAACTCCTGGTGACACAATGAGTACGTGAACTCTACAGAGAGTTCACATATGCACTGTGTCACTAGGGAGATATATTTAATATAAGATGCACAGGATTCTTCCAATAAGCATCCATTCTCATTTCAGTTAATGTGTGCTGATGTGGACAATGGAAAATAATATTAATGATGTGAAATGCTTTGCATTACGAGGGAAGCAATTAAGTTGCTCAAGAGACCATATTGATACACCAGCAATTATATGTCAAAGCATGAAATTCCACATTTTTACCTTATTTCCAAATAAAATTCCGAATTCACATAATTTTGAAGTTCCGGGAGACTGCAGTGTATTTATATATCACTATACTTAAAAGTGGGAGCACTGGTCACAATATATGTAAAATGCATATATTTGTAGGAACAGCACACACAATTATGGGATGCACACAAGAGAATAACAAATTATGTGTATGTGTAATGAGCATCGTGCAATATATCACTGACACGAAATTTTAAACTCGAAATTCAGTCGCTTTTCAAATTTTTGGAAATCCTGTTTCATTTCGGTTAAGCAAGTGAACTGCCATCTTCCATAAATTTTGAAGTGACTGTGTTTTGTGCCTTCTCTTTATTTATTTATTTAACATTAGTCTGTATACTGTGAGGGAACTATGCTATAGGGTCATTCCAAGTGAAATGTCCCAGCCCAAAATTCGACCACCAGCGATTCTATTGAAAAAAATTGAGCTAGAAGGTAACTGTGTGAGAGTGATTTTAGTAAAGTATTATTGTTCATAAAAATTATCTGGTCACGTGACGGCCCTTTGAATATTCCGGCGAGAAGGAAAAGTTGGGTGGGAATATATTATGCGTATTCACCGTTGAAACTGGGTACAATGGCACATTGCATATTAAACCATTCTATTGTGATTGTTCTTTCACGTGACGTCATAAATAAAACCATATATTAATTTTCCGGCTTAAATAGGCTTAGCAAAGAAGCAAGAAAACGTGCAAATTCAGACAATTTTCGTAAAACCGGCGGCAATGTTTCAGCCGCAAAAGTTTTTGAGCTATTTTACCAGTCGACGTAGTATCTGCTAAAAATATTTTCAACCTTTGTAAGCAAGCGTTTATTGAGAAAAATGCATGCAAAGTTGATCAAAAATGACTTTTTGGAGAGATTCACTCGTAAATTAAGCATTGAGGCCCTCGCGATAAAAATATGTGAGAGGGTTCTTTATATGCTCCAACGTCTTCTCTTATGATGTGGAAACTTTTATTCCTGTAAATTTTGTTTAAAGCGAAAAAATAATTTTTGATGTCCACAACCAATGACACTGGCAGGCCCTACCGATGTCTGTCTTTACAGCAGAACGCGTGCTTTCTCTCGGTGATTGTTTGGGCTTGCATGAGGACTCCGTTAGTTTTTCAAACAAACTCTGGCAGCGTGGTTTCGCATTAGTGTATATGTATATCGAAACTCGCTTACTTTTGTGCTTCATAGTTGGCTTTTTTGGCACTAGGGGAAGTCAGGCAGACGAGCACAGCATGGGCATAAGTGTTTGGCAATGGTATTTATTGGCTGACTCTGCTTCATTTTATGCCTCACGGATGCGTGAATCACATGATTCTTTGCTCTCGGGTGTTTCATACTAGCACAAGAACAGCGTTTCATTGTTTACCAACTCTTGCAAAAGGAAATTATGGCTTCAAAACGTAAATTTCTTGTCGTTCAGGCCTTTTGCTTTCTAATGTGCCGTCCTCTGGTCGCATTTTCTACACCTTAATTGTTAATGTCAAAGTAGGCTACCTTGTCATTCACATCGGCTTTCTCTCTTGAGGTTCATGAGTGTTGGAGAATGATGTAATCCCAACATGAAGTGCTGAAAGAGTAATCACAGTATCTGGGGTTTTACGTGCCAAAACTAAGACATGATTTTGAGGCACGCCATAGTGGTGGGCTCCAGAAATTTCGACCATCTGATGTTCTTTAACATGCACTGACATCACACAGTACACGGCCTCTAGCATTTTGCCTCCATCGAAACGCGACCGCCGCGGCCGGGATTGAACCCGTGACCTTCGGGTCAGCAGCCGCTACAACCGCTACACCACCGCCGCGGACAGTGTTGAAGGAGTAGACGGTTCGAAATGGTACAGTTGTCGGGTTCCTTTGACAGAGATCACCATGGTGAATCTCTGAGCGAGCTGGGTTCTCTTTTCTTGAATTGTGAAATGTGGCACCCCAATCACTGTAACACCCTTTACATTACTTTTCGTCCAGCCAAACAAATCACGTGGTGGCGGAATCTGACCACCATATGGCCTCCGTAGACTTGCTCTTACTGCCACATGTTTCAGTGGGCCACCAACATCGTCGCTTGCGCTTTTGCCAAGTGGCAAAGAAGTACTACTCTGCTGATAGGTTGTGGTCCTCCTCGTGGTAGCAAAGGTTCAAAACGTTATTTCTGTTTTAAGTGTACAGCCTTTTTTTAGGTGCGAGGAAACCAGCGAAACTCAAAAACAAGGACGAAGAAGAAGGCACATTCAAGCACACACCATCGCCGGTGTGTGCTTGAATGTGCCGGCGATGGTGTGTGCTTGAATGTGCCTTCTTCTTCGTCCTTGTTTTTGAGCTTCGCTGGTTTCTTCGCACCTAAACATGAACCAACCAGCCCAGCTTTTCACGCTTCTGAAGTGTACAGCCCTTTAGGGGCGCGGCTTGTCGTCCATCTACTTTCTGATGCCTCATGGTCCCGCAGTGGTCAATACAGACATAGAACAAGGCTGACTATGCTCAAAACCAGTGCACATAAGCTAACAAGGTCTAAAATAATATGAACTACAGAACTAACTAAGAATCACTGACAATAATTTAGCTAAAATCACGGAAAACGCTTCCGTTTGCCAGCGCCTACCAGTGACATTGGTTGTGGACATCAAAAATTATTTTTTCGCTTTAAACAAAATTTACAGGAAGAAAAATTTTCCCATCATAAGAGAAGACATTAGAGCATATAAAGAACCCTCTCACATATTTTTATCGCGAGGGCCTCAATGCCTAATTTACGAGTGAATCTCCCCAAAAAGTCATTTTTTATCAACTTTGCATGCATTTTTCTCAATGAACGCTTGCTTACAAAGGTTGAAAATATTTGTAGCAGATACTAGGTCGACTGGTAAAATAGCTCAAAAACTTTTGCGGCTGAAACATTGCCGCCGGTTTTACGAAAATTGTCTGAATTTGCACGTTTTCTTGCTTCTTTGCTAAGCCTATTTAAGCCGGAAAATTAATATATGGTTTTATTTGTGACGTCACGTGAAAGAACAATGACAATAGAATGGTTTATTATGCAATGTGCCATTGTACCCAGTTTCAACGGTGAATGCGCATAATATATTCCCACCCAACTTTTCCTTCTCGCCGGAATATTCAAAGGGCCGTCACGTGACCAGATAATTTTTCTGATCGAAAATACTTTACTAAAATCACTCTCATAAAGTTACCTTCTAGCTCAAATTTTATCAATAGAATCGCTGGTGGTCGAATTTTGGGCTGGGACGTTTCACTTGGAATGACCCTATATTCAACTTTGCTAAATGTTAGTTCTAGTAATAACTTCGTTATTGTACAACTGGAAATAACCGTATAGTTTAGAATTATTACTTTAAGAAAGCCAACTACTGCCGTTTTCAAACGTACAAGACTTTTTTGTATTATGATGATGCACACTAAACGGACATTGCTGTCATTATTTACAGCACAAACAGCACTCCATCATGAGGTCGATCCTCTCCTTTTTTGTCCCAAATCAACATAAATGCTGTATATTGTATAAAAAGATGAATAAACAAAAATAACGCCCCCGTCTAAGTCTGCCGCAATTTATTCTTTCATCGGGGGACTGTTCAGCCATGTCATTTGTTCTAGGAGTTGCACTACACACCTGATTGGATGATATGGTCCATGTCCAAATTCTGCAGTGGCTCCCGGGGCTGGTACGACAGTGCCTTCTTCCAGGCAGCATCAGCAATGGACATGCAGGACTGTGACATGCCAGGAAATGCTACGGGATGGTTACCCTGAATGCAACAGTGAAAAAAGAATATAACGATCTTATAGACTACTGTAAAGGCAGTGTTTTTTTTACATGATGTGATCGCCTGCTGCCCTTACATGGGACTGAACTTTATGATAAATTTTTTTCCTTACTACGAGCATAATATAAGCAGTAGTCCGTTATGCCTGCCCACCACCACAACAGCGAATGTTATTCTTTTCACAGTAGCTTTATTATTTCATTTATGCAAACCGTACACTTGGCTGTTGACATTTGCGCTCAGTGCTGTTTACATCCGGTTCACAAGTGCATTCATACACCATGTCATTTCTGGTGCCATGCACAGCGTTGCAAATTCTCACTGCTTGCTCCTCAATCACTTCCGGCAAGCTGCCTGCCATGTGTTAAAGACCCACAAGCAAACGAGTGGCAGGGCGTCATTTTGTTGCATTTTGTCCCCTCATATTATGGCCTGCCAAGTTGGATGTGTGGCCTTTACATGGTTGCAGCCCTTACATGGGTTTATGCGGTATTTCCTCATACGAAACTTGCTTGTCACAGCATTAAATAGAATGGTGCAGTCAAACTTGTGTGCAGCCTTTGGCAGCATTAAATTTATTGTTGCTGCTCAAAGTCCTACCGCACTAAACAACCAAGATTTATGAATTTCGACTGATATTTGTGAATACACTAAATAAAATTTGTTATGGCAAAGCGAAATACAGTGCTATTTACTATCACTCTCACCATTGCCCAAACCTGAAATGACCCAGATATTCCAGCATAAATACCTTTAGGTACTACTCAGGATTTTATTGTAAAAAAGCTGCATACAGCAGCAACAACAACAAAACAAAATATTAATTACGTATATCTGATATTTCTTATAAGCTTATATTCATCACTTACTCATATCTGGGACAAGCATTTCAAACTTACTTTGTTATGCGCATCTGACAAGCTTTCACATCCTGTTTTTATAACCAACTTCAATGTAACACAGCACACAATAAAAACAAAAGGCTATCACTTGCTCCTAAAATGGCAATATTGCATTCTAAAGACACCTTTCATGCTAAGTATATGCTTGAGCATTTCTTTTCAGAGGCTTCCAACAAAATAGACACTGAACATCCCTCTTTGACATTTACATCAAAGCCCAAGAGAAAAACACGACCGGTGTAGAGCCTGCAGCATGTTCGCTCACCAACAGACCTAGCAACAGTGTGAAAGGGCCACAGCAGCTTCTTCAGATTGTTATAATAAACTTTTCAGCTTTACTACGCGTACAGTAGCATCGTCAAAACTGCAAGACATATTACCATAATACGACTGATAGGTGTATCTTTCATACATCTTAAAAACGCCAAGAGTTTGATGAACAAGCGTACCAAAGAAAGCCCATATAATGTCTCGAGAACAGGGTTGCATTGCCAAATGACTTCAGCACTATTCGCCACCACTGTTCAAGCCAATGCAGAGTGAAAACAAGACTTGATGCTAAAGAAGAACCCACCTCGATGACATTGAAAACACTGGTTTGTATGGAGCTCTTCTCCTCTTGCGTCCCCTGGATCCCTGGGAGAAACTTTGTCAAGGTCATTGCAAAAAACAATGCTCCAGCAACACCTATGCCAGGAATTGCAGGTAGCACTGTATTTACTTGCATAATGATAGCACTGTCTTTTTTTTTAACTGATGCAAATTAAGGGTGCGATCACTACGTGGGGTAAAATTTCGTCGGAAAAAGTTTGAGTGCTGAGAACATAAACATGTTGTAGATCAGACTTCTTACAATAACTATCATGAACATGATCAAAAAGAGAAGTTGGGCAAGGCCTACCTTTGTAATAAATGGACACATTATATAGGCACTACATGAATTGTACACTCCTCTTTTATCTTTCTAAGCCACTAAGCTGCAATGGCAGGTTCAAAGAGGTCGCGGAACACCCAAGTACTCAAACACACATGTAAATGCTGTGAATTCCTGTACAAGGATACAGCTGGAGGCGAACTCGAGACCAAGCATGAGGAAGGCTGGCACGCTCGCCGAGAGGTAGGCACACTTGAGGGCAGTGGTCAAGATGTTGGACACCAGAGGTCGCCAGCGCTCAGCTCGGTAATCCCACAGCACATGCGTCAGGATGCTGCAGGCAAATGGCACCACATGCAAGTTCAGTGCACCAAAATTACATAGGCTCTTTGGATCTATCAGTCAGCTACTGATAACAAGATTGTGGGTTTGACTCGTGGCCATGGCAGCCTCATTCCAATCAAAGGGCTATCAAAAAGTTTTCATGCACAAGGTTTCGGTGTGCACTCAGATCGAGAAGTGTTTGTAGTCCATTCACAGGTCTTGCTTGCTGCACCAGTTCTGTCTGATCAATGGAAGCATATTCTAGCTGAAACAGCATTTTTACCATTTGGCTTGAGCAGTTAATATCTGCACTGCTTAACCAGTGGTTTGCACTTGTCAACACATCACTGACTCCATGCGAGGTGCAAGCAACACTCACCTCAGAGCCTTGTCATAGTCTGAGCTGGAGTAGTACTCCTCCGCTATCTGCACCACTGAGGAGAGGAAGCAAAGTGGACGCTTGAGACAAAAGCAGCAATGTCATAGCAATTTTCAATAACTAAATTTGGTTCCTTGACTTGTTTGATCTTTCCTTGACTTGTTTATCCCAGTGATGTCAGGGCAACCTGACATCCCTGTGACAAAAAAAAAAAAAAAAAGAAACTGAATATCCTTGCAGCATGATTGGACAACAGTTTACTTTATTTAGTTTAGTTCAGTTTATTTTGTCCGTTTTCAACATGGGTCCTCGTATATACCACATCACAGTCATCATCATCAGCCTGATAACGCCCACTGCCGGGCAAAGGCCTCTCCCATGTTCCACCAATCAACCTGGTCCTGAGCTTTCTGCTGCCACGTTATACCTGCAAACTTCTTAATCTCATCTGCCCACCTAACTTTCTGTCTCCCCCTCGCATGTTTGCCTTCTCTTGAAATGAAGTTAGTTACTCTTAATGACCAGCCGTTATTTCGCCTAAGCCCTACATGCCCTGTCGCAGATCCAGTTGGTAGTTCAGCAATTTGTCATCTTCATTCGGGGTCGTCAAACAGATGGCGGCTGGTCTGAGCCAACTAGCTCAGGTGAAAACCACCCTGCTGCATAGTACTACATAAATTTCCTCAATTTCCATGTTGCACCATTTCACGCTGCATCTCTTATCATGGTCTAAGGTGCAATGATCGAGTGCCTTTGAAGAGACAGAAAGCATGCAAGCGAGCACTGTCCACTCACTGAGGTGCCTCTTCATGCGGGGGCAGCGGTACTTCTTGAACTGAGCCACTGCGCTGCTCAACAGGGGAACCACCAGGCCCTGCAAAGACAAACAAGTTGGTGACCCTCCCAAGCACACAACATGCAGAACAGAAGACGCAACCCTGTCTGCTCTTGCAATCAACTTTTTTTTTTTAATAGCGGAGCTGTTTAAGCCAGCCGTAAAAAATTTGGTGTTCGCAGAAAAACACAGGTGGGCATGCGCCACAGAAATTGAGCAAGCACCACTACCGAGTACAGCAGGTGCGAGTGTTAAACGAAAACTCTGCTCCGCGAAGTGGAGCACATAAAATGCGTGAAAGAGAGAGAGAGGAAGAAAGAGAGAAAGAAAGAAATAGACATGAAAAAGAGATAGAAAAGAACAGAGAAAAACTGAAAGAGAAAGAAAGAAAGAAAGAAAGAAAGAAAGAAAGAAAGAAAGCGAAGCAAGCTAGAAAGCGAGAATTAAACAGACACAAGAAAGAGACAGAAAAAACAGAGAGCAAGACAGAAAGAGAAAGAAAGAAGCAGAGATAGAAAGAAAGGGAAGAAAGAGAAATAAAGAGAGAAAGAGCAAGAAAGACAATGAAACAGAGAGAGACAGAAAGAAATAGAAAGCAACAGATACAAAAATCACATACAAGAAATAGAGAGAAGGAGAAAGAAACAGAAGCAAGGAAGGCCACCCAGCTCTGCTCTTTCTTCAGGCTTGGCACCACTAGTGCAAAGCTGCCATAATTATTTTTTTTTTTCAGAAAGAGAAAAGAAGCTGTTTTACAGGGCTGACTAATAAAAATACAGTCAAGAAGGTTTCTTCAAACAACTGATTTTTTTTGGACCACTTGACAGCACCGCCACCTATCCCATACAGCCAACATATCAGGATGCGTGAAATTTCAGATGCTGAAAGCCTTTGCCATTTGACTTTGCTGACTATGTGCAGAGATAGCGGGTGGGAAACACCGTTCACATAAGCCACAATGGCTGCCATGTTGGTTATCTTGCAGCCTCAGACCAGTGCTCTCATGCACCAATCTGCTGCCGCCATAGCAATCTGCAATAGTCAACTTTGCTGCAATGCAGAAGTGTTATGCAGTCAAGCATATGCATTGTATCACAGGGGTCACCGCCGCAGGAGGCTGGTATAACTTCAGAGCTATTTCGTAAATAGCTGCAGTGATTTGAGCATTTGAAGGCAGTAAAGCACGTGCACTTGTTATTTTCCCAGACTATCAAATTACTCGGATGATCCCGCAGGCTCCTAGGGGCTCTAAACAATCAGACATTAACTGGATCTAGAGCTCAAAAGCCTTCCCTTCATTTCTCCAGGTGCTAATTTGTACGCTTTTTCTCGTGTTTACAACATATGCACATAAAAAGGTACACAAAGTGAACAAGAGTACCAGTTTTTCTTCTTTTTGATGCGATGCAAGCAATGGAAAATTCGTATATACTTAGTGTTCCTCTCAGTGTATGTGCCTAAAGCTTCTCCACGATGTTTCTGCAGACCACTTCAACTACCACCACTTCTTTGCTGCTCCCTTCATGTTTCCTCCTTGGCATCACTCACAACTTTTAAAGATGATAGTCTTTCTTGGGATACTTAAACGGAGAAATTTTGGTCTGTCTTTCTGTCTGTCTTTCTGTTTGTCGGCACGTCACTCGATTCAGCCACTCGGCCAAAGTTGAACCACTCGCCCAAGGGCCAGCCATCTTGAACGGCTGACTAGCTTTATACTTGTGTACATTGTCGATTAAGAAGCAAACATTACGCATATCTGAGGCGCAACATCACTAGGTAAATATTAGGTGCTGTGTTCCTTTAATAAAAAATGCATACATATTCAATTTAAAGACCCTAGTTTCTTAAGCTGCGCTGAAAATGCGACTGCGCTGAAACTTGCCTTCCTCCGTACCCTCTGCACAAGCTCACTGCTGTGTTTCGGTTTCGGTTCAGTATTGCACTGTACGAATGCCATGGGGCGCCGCTCTGGCATTGCTGTTTTACCCAGGCGACGTGTAAATAAAAGTGTGTGTGGAGAGTACTCGTTGAGTGCGGACGTTTCTTCTGCTTCAGCGCTTCACGCCAAACCGCATGTTCGGGCTGGCTGGCGTCCCCGCCGGTCGCGTTGGTCACCGCCGGTCTTCGCCTGCTGCTGCGCCGGGACTACCAGCCCACAGCACAGCACTCATGTTTCCCGACGTATTGCCAGATGGCGTCCATATCTCACGCAGCGCCTCTTCTATCGTCTTTAGACGACATTTGCAGCGAAGCACGCAGATACGCGGCCAATCTTTTTGCATAGAATGGAACTGCCCCCATTTTATTCTGTATGAACACTGCTCGCTGCCTAAATATGAACTGTTTTACTTCTGCTTCATGCTTTTGTGCCGTGTTGAACTACAAGAGAATGCTTTCTAAACCTCTATGTAATGTGGCGACTTCTCGGAGGTGTGACAAAATATCAGGGGATATAGAGGCACAAATGCGAAGAATGCCAACGCATGCTGACAGTAAAGACACCACTCTTAGTCACAGTTTGTTGCACAAGTGTGTGTAATGCCTGGAATTCAAAGCGAGGTGGTGCTAAGCTTGACTCATGTCTACTCCAGGCACATCCAAGAGCTGAGAAAAAAAAAAGCTGATGCTGCAGTACGAAAACTTACAACTTGCACAAAAAAGTGCACACATCACTCCTTGCAGCTAACGCACGCAAGGACACGGAGAAGAAATGCTGTTTAATTTGGATACTGAATATGTAATCACTCAGGCAATAATGACAACAGTTCAATAGACGTCACTACGTAAGAAGATCACCAGAGGTTTGTCCGTCAAAGGCCTTTATACGTGCCAAGCCTAAATGGTAAGGGGTGTGCGAATATAGTTAAATTTCATCTCAAATCGAATTCGAATCGAATAGTGCTGAATAGTGGCAACAAAAAATTGAATATCAAATCGAATATCGAATAGTACGTATATTTACACGAAACTTGTACCGCCAGTTACAACAAGACAAAGGAAAAATCAGGGATGCTACGGCTTGGTGGCAGCTTTATTATGCACTTGTTTAGAAGGGTATTTTTCTTCTGCTTTTATGAGTGCGCAGGCATGTTGATAGAAGAGCCGTCACTCCAGTTAGCAGGGGCCCTCCTAACCTCTTAACGGCTAAAAGAAAGGGGTACGGTAGCTAGTTTTTTTTTTTATGGTCGCGGAATACAGCTTCAAATGTGCTCCATCTATGGTCGCGCAATCGTGCTTTATCTCCATGGGTACTCGGGGCCCAACAATCTTCGGATGCCGTTCACAGCAGCGTTTCAACTACGCCCTGGAACGATGGGAGTTTTTTAACATGTGGTGCGGTGCGGCACTGACGACTGCACAGCGTAAACAAAATTTCACATGAAGTCGGGATGTATTATGGCGCACCTGCGGAATACGCGACCGAACTAGGCAAGAAAAGTCCGTACCTTCGTTTCAGAGGTGAAGTTGTGAAGAGCTTGACAGTTTTCTCATGCTTATTTTTTTACATGTGGGAATCACATAATCATCTTTAAAATGAACATGCGCTCCCTTTTGTACCAGGAAATCGGTGAAAGTTTTAATGAAAGGCCTACTGTACCGATGATAGCGTTAGTTTAGCCACCCCACCCTAGCCAAGTTGCATCACTGGCCTTTGTCACTTTTTAAATATTCGTCCTGTCGAATTATTCGAAACTTTGAATACTAGCCATTCGAAAGTCGAATCGAATTATTCGGTTAGGTATTATTCGATTCGAATTCGAAACTCGAATATTCACACACCCCTACTAAATGGTCGACCATGCTTTATCGTCATGACATTTTCACCTGTTAATCAAATAACAGAGATACCGCAGTGGCCCAGTGGTTACGGTGCTTTGCTGCTGGCCTGAAAGTTGCGGGTTCTATCCCAGTCACAGTGGTTGCATTTTGAAGGAGGCAAACTGCTAGAGGCCAATGTACTGTCTGATTTCAGAGCACATTAAGGGGGGAATGTGGGGCTAAAAAAACGATTTACGAAAAAAATATGAACTTTGAAATTTCAGTTGTCTTGGATTGCTGGTTCATTGAAGAACATGCTCACCAAGTTTGGTTGTTGTCTGTGCAGTAGAAATAATAAAACGAATTCTTTTCCAAAGACGGTGATGCGCATTTGCTGTCGAAAGAGTCTCTGAAACGCTATTTTCAAGAAGCGGCTGCAAAGCGGGCAAGAAGCAGAACGCAAAGTGAATGCCCGTGTTAGAACGTTTGTTTTTCGTGTGTTTTAGCCATAAAATACCTTCTCTCGAAAGTACACCAGAGGGCAACGAAGTAAATTAAAAACGTACATTTTTAGCCGCAGCAACAGCACAGTCTCTGGCAATCTGGAACCGAAGCTCTAATTGGTGGAAAAACACATCACGTGACCTTCCACTGCTGGTTTCACGCCAATTATAAGTTACACCTGCTGTGTTTCTGTGCTACTCGGCTTATCTGTGATTTTTCGTGAGAGTTTAGTGCGATCAGCGGGTGGTCCACATTGTGGCCAACACGTGTTGTGAGCAACATTCAGAGCTCGAAAGCTGCAAAAAATTGAAGACGATTGGATGCACTTGTCACAGAACTGCGTCGTGTTGAAAGGGAAGGCCCTACTTAAGCAGCAGGCCACTTTGATGAACGTTTTCCGACCATCGAAATAAATAGCATGTTGCGCAATCTTGGAGCTCACTTTTCTCAGTTTGCACTTTTGGAGAGAGCAAGCCTGTTAGGAAAACTTCCAAACTGCTTCGCCAGTAGCTACTTACAAGGTTGTCTCTAGACTGAAATTTTGTTCGGAACAAGATAAGGTACTTTTCAGATCCCTAAATATTTTCTAACAGATCAAAAATTTCACATGTGTGACATGTAGTGACAAAAAGAAAAAAAAGATCTTCACTTTTAGAGTGATGACATTTTTACAGAAACATCATAAAAAAGATGTGACTGGCCGTATCCTGCACTACAAACCATCTAGAAGGTATCTAATGATAAACAATTATTACATTTTCATTATTTTTGAAATGATAGTTTTTCTATGTTGGCATACGGAATTGATCATTATAACAGCTATAGCTTTTTTTGTATTCCTGCTAGGGTGCTGAACTTTGGAATATGTTCTAATAACAAGAAGATAAGGCATCGCTGAAATTTTCATCAAAATTAGTGCAGCAGTTCAAAAGTTGACTATTTACCCCGCACCCTCCCTTAAAGAAACCCCGGGTGGCTGAAGTTATCCGGAGACCTCCACTCTCGCGTCTCTCATAGGCTGAGTAACTTTCGGATGTTAAACTCCATAAACCAATCAATCAGATAACATGAGTATGCAATTAAATGAAGGCAAACTTTTGGTATCTTTTCAGTAATGTGTAGGTTAGTGGAAAGTGTGAGCGACCTTAAAGACCACAATTAGTGAAGTTTGCTGGCATTGAGCAGCGCAAGAGGCACAAACCGAGTGGTCCACTTGCGTCTTCTCCCTGTACTGGAGTGCCTGGATTCCAAGGTCCTCCATCTGTGGATCCAGTGCTTCGTTCCTTCCTGCAGATGAAAGGAGCCACCATGAGGACACCATGCTGCGGGTGTAAATATGTGGAAACGAGCAGGGCTTGAAGTTGTACAAATGCATCAACTGCAACGGAACCCTGGCTAAGTCCCAGGTTTCCTGAAGAATTAGTGCAGTGCCAGCAGATTTCCCACATAGACAATGCATTAATAACCTCAATTATACAGTGTGAGCTTTGTATGACAACCCGCACGACCCTGCAAACCAAATGCTATCCTATGGCAGCTCCCTAAAACTCAACGTCTTCATCCTTTTGCAAGGTTTCCCCTCGTTGCATTACTGCTCTCTCATCGTTTGTACTGTGCAACAGCCACCTAACTTTGTCTGAACATTTCATGTTCTCTTTCTTTCTTGACATTTTTTCACAGCGAAGCAGCATATGGCTAGGCTCCTGTGCATTTTTCTTGCGTGTTAACAGAAACAGCTAGTTGCCTCCGTCTCCCCAAGGTGGCGATAGTAATCGACGCTGGAGCTGTAGCGTCCGAGATGGCTTATCCGGTGGCAACTGAGAGGAAATCCAGATCTTCCTTCTCTCTTTGCTCTTTGAGAATCATGTCCAAGTGCACTCTAGGTGGACGATCCCGTCGATGCTGATTGCGCACAGTAGCAGCACGCACAATTTACAAGAAAACACAATGTACCTGCGAATCAGCATTCATAATTGCCTGCACGGTGCAGTGGCGGACCTTAATTGCTTGGTCGATGGGGGTCGCAGATGTGTGGAAATCCACTCCGCAAGTTGGTTCAAACATCCTATCTCTTCTCTCCAGACTGTCGGTGACTGCTGATCAAGACAATAAATGCATGTCATACCTGCCAACCTCACAGCATGAAAATTCGGGAGACCGCAGCAGGGGGGGGGGGGGGGGTTGCATGGTGGAAATTACTCAGACTGGAGACTGACATCAGAAAGGGGTAAGGATGTTTGTTTTGAGCTGCTTGAACCAAACTTCTTTACTTGTGAAGGCACCAAGGCAGTTCAGAGGCGCACGTGGCACAGAATCCGTACCCGTCACCTTTCCGCAAAGCCACAAAGCACGGAAACCCAGCTGTGTATGAGTCCAGAAACACTTGCAAGTAACTTGACTTTGACGCCGTCATCGACCTTCTAACTGCGCTCTGGAAACAAGCAACCCCAACGGCAGACGGCGTAGCGTACAAAATGCGGGGGCCAAGATGGAGACGCAAAAGTTCTGGCTAGGCTCAATGGAAACGATTGCCGCAAATGAACTGAACGGTGGCTGGAGCGGCAAGATTGCGACACACGGCACTGTTTCTCCCAAGCATGCCGATATCGACAGTGCAAAGCACAATGGGGGCCGCTTACTTACCGCCGGTCTGCCGGCCACCCCTCCTTTGGAAAATGGAATGTGCTCGACAGTCTCGCCGTCTCGTTATCGGAGCGCTCGTGCAGCGCCGTGGCTCCGGCCACCGTGCACTTTTGGCAATCTTTTCCGTTGAGACTGTACATTTTCCCTCGCCTTCTTTCGGTATGGTGGCGAGCACTTCTCACGGCCAGCCGGCCAGTCTTCGCCCAGATGCGCAGTGTCTAGAATGTACTCAGCGGTACTCTACTATATGGTTACAATGAAATAGAAGTGTGGTGGCGAGTGCTCTTCCGCAGCACCGCCACAGCAGGAAAGGCTGACGTACGCGCATGATTTTAAAAAAAAGAGAAAAAAAAAATCTGCCTTTGCTGTGGTGGGCACTTTTCGGGAGATTCGAGATGACATTCATACAATCGGGAGATTAGGTCCAAATTAGGGAGTCTCCCGGACAATTTGGGAGAGTTGGAAGGTATGGTGTGCATACCTTTCATCATGACGACCACCAATCAAGAAAACAAATGAGTTCATGCCTTTGTACATACCTTTGCACAGCTTCACTGCTCATCCACCTTCACAGAGTGGAATGACTCCCGATTTTTTGCACTGACCGGTGTTCTCACCTAAGTGGCAGCTACTGCCTTGCTTCTAACCAACTCTCCTTGGAAAGTTAATCAGCAGGAAAGACAAAGACACAAAAGAAAAACACGCACACACAGGACCAGTGCTGCACTTCCAATGGGATAAGCCTTCTTTTGAGGTTAAACGTGATTGTGTGAGAGTGGCATGTCAGGATGGCAACTTGCCCAAATTAAAGTACTCCTAAACTCTCCTTTCTTGCAACAAGACCCCTCCCCCCTCCTGTTACTGCCGTGTCTGCGTTCATGGATGTGTTATGCAGCATTGACAACATCCAGAGTCTCATGTGCAGGCAATGCTGTAGGTGATCTACCTGCAGAGATTGCTGCTCTGGGAAGAGACCTCTGGTTACTTGGCACAAAGAAACTGACTGATCTTTGATGTGTCAGTCAGAAAATAATGTTTACCATGCCACACTTGGCTACAGTTAAGGGGTGCTGAATCCCTCCAATACATTGCGATCAGCATCTGCTCTCACGGGTGAAGCCAGGCTTTTGTTTCAGGGGGGTCTCACACCCCTATATGTGTGTTGGTGTGTATGCTTGTATGTGCACGTGTGATATTATACACATGCCAGCTGTGCAAGTTTACTGGGGAGGGGGCATACTGGAACCTCCCCCAGAGGCTACACCTATTCCTGCTCTGTGCTTGCTGAAATGGATGGTTTCCCTCTTCTTTTTTTATTTTCGTGCAATTTTTGTAATTCCCCACATAAGACACCCTGCCTTCCATGGATCGATTTGTGCAAAACCAGGTGAACATGTGCCTTTAGTACAACGGTAAGCCCTTTCCAGCCTGATATCCTTTGATTATGGTCACAGCAGCCACGGTAAAAATTCCAACCTGCAACTTGTTTGAATGTTTCAGTGAAATTTGGCTCCCGAAAATTTGCCTCATGAGAATTGCTCACCCAAGTCTGGGTCCGTCGTTCAAGAAAAAAGTGCAATCATCATCATATCAATAAATACTGTACAACATGCCCAAGGTTCCACCCTAAATATTTATACTGTTTAAGTACACAAGCAGCTGAGGCCTCAGTTCGGACCCAATATTTCAATGAAAAGACATGTCATCATTCTATCACTTCAGCCTTACTGTGGATCAGCTGAGGCCTTTATTTTCCGCTGACTCCTGCTGTTTGATCTCGGCTTAATGTGAGCAGCTCAAGTGTGCACACGCCAGCAAAAGCTTGCCGGATGCGAAATTTTCAAGAAAGCTATCTTCCCACTTTGTCTGCGAGCATGGCCTCCAACCATATGTTCCAACCTTTAGTAGTTCTTGTGATCTATATAGTTACCCGATAGATTAGAAGAGTCATACACTAACAGAGCAAGAATTTGCATTTGCAGTGGACCGCTTGTCCCGTAAACTTTTGCTGCTGGGTGCACCTCACAGTGCTCAATAGGCCCAAAAAACAATCACCTGCAAGCATATGCACCATTCAACTCTGGGCTGTGGCATATGACCTCATGTAGCCAGATTAATAACCATAAAATGCATAAATTTGAGAGAAAAAGAAAGGAAAGGCCTTTAGCTGAGCTGAGCATGAAATAGCCCATTGATCGAATTATTTCAATTTGATTCACTACACAGCTGAACCCCTTTATAAGGGGCACTATGTAACAGACAATTGGGTATAAGGGACACCAATGTGTCAACATTGAAATAAGGGTTAATCAGAAAATGAGGACATAGTATCCTGCTTATACGAGACACCTCATAGAAGGGACAAGAACGCCGGTGCGGATCTGTTATAACGGGGACTACACAGGAGCATGAGAGTTTCAGAACAGTGACCTCTGTAGTTAGGGATTGTTGAGCACTGAAACACATCTTGAATGCCTCTGTCCTCAATACAAGATCGCCATTGCAAACATACCCTGTACTTTGGCTTGCCATGGCCTCTGGCCGTAAAACTCGAGGGACTCTTCTCCTTCAAGCATGTTGACATCTGGAGGTGAGGCCACATCCTAACAGAGGAAGAAGAAAGACGTGGGTAAGACTAAAGCGAAAAGACAAATCAGGAGCTCTTCCCCAATCAAGCAAATGGGGGCAAGCGAAGCTTGGAGTGGGCATGCTTAAGCTACTGCTTTTCTTTCTTTCTCTCTTTCTTTCTTTATAGGTAGCAGTCGTCCCCGAACATTGTTTTTGGGTTGAATCGGCATAGCGTCTTTCGAGTTGTTTCCAGTGTTTGTCAGCCTCTAGAACAGCCCAACAGACGGACCATTACGCGACCATGAAAACGCGGGTGAGGATTCATTTTTCTCGAAGCTGGAATTTTCCCAAAATGTGCAATTCCTGATATCGACTTTACATGTTGTCCAACATATCGCTTTTTGTCCGCAAACATAAAATATTTCAACGCAGCACCCATAGCAAGTGTACAGCTTCCCAATTGTCTTTCGCATCGTCGGCAGAATGCATTTGTATGCTTCAGTTCAGTTCATAGTGGGCAAGCATGGGCATGTGGCCTAGTGCTCAGGGCACTAGCCTTTGGAGTGTGAGGACCCAGGTTCAAACGCCAGCCCGGAAAGAAAATTTATTTTGCTTTATTTATGATTTCTTTAGTGTGCACCAGCTGAGGGTGAGAAGGGTTTTTTGGAACACCACCATCACCAGCTACACAGGTCAGCCCATACAGGCTTCGCTTGAAAAAACCCAACTAAGTTATGCCAGCAGACTTGTACAGATCTTCTTGCTCTGCATTTTTCTGCAGGGTAGAAACACGTTACCTCAAACAGCAATGCGTTTCGAGTCTCTATGAATCACGATGCACTTGGAATACATGTTCCTCAAAATTGGTCCAAAAGCATCGAGCTTCTAGGGCACGGTAATACTTTTTCACTAGTGGATCCCGTTACAACCTGTGCACAACCAACTGCACATCCATGAACATTCAGAGGCGTTGCTTAGACGGGTTACAGTGCCCACCTTGCAGAGCCGGGCTGCTTGCTCCTTGCGTGCAAGGGCATGGTTGGCCGCCTGCTGGTAGTAGAAGCCCGGGTGCTGCGTCTGGATCGCGGTCAGGCCAAAGCTCACCGCCTCTTCAAACAGGTCGCCAAAATGGCTGAACCTGGGCACCACCAAACATCACCGAGACTGCCATGTGTTCAATGCATTCATTTTCTGAACAACCATTGGCTAAGAACCAGGCAAGTTTGTTCATTTTACACATTTTACAGAATAAACTAAATTGCTCAAAAAATGTGATCATGTCAAGGAACTGCATATGCAATCTACCAACAACTGATATATTTTAGGAAAGGGTAAACCAACAGTTCTATGTCTGCGCAAGTGACAAAAAGAAATGCCATCAAGTGCTATAAAATAAAAATAATCCAGTCCTTTAATGATAGTAAGAACTGCGTATTCCAAGCATTTCAAGCACTGATGCTTGTAAGTAGGAAGAGTATATGTATTTTTTTCCAGAGTACGTCAGTGGTTAATGAGTGGTTGTGCTGTTCCCTCTTTTGTTCACATAATTTCTTGTTTTTTTTAGTTTTTTTTGTAAAACCAAAGTGCACCAAATTTTCCAGAGATTTCTAAAAGTGCAGCTTCATTCACCGTGCATTTAGGAAATTGCTGAACACCGATACTGAGCAGTATATCGTAATCCTCTGCACACTTGATCATGACAGCACTTGCCAATGGCTGAGAATGAGTCAACTTACTGTGTACTGGCCTAGGTGCCTGTGTTTTAAAGCATACAAGCAATCTGAGGACAAAGTATGGTCTTTTCTATCAACCAAGCTAACCAGGAGATTAGAGTAAAATTCTTTTAATCTATCTTCCCCTTTCAACTTGCTGAGCATTTCAACTTGCTGTAACTCAGTGTTGTGAAAATGAATAGAGCAAGTGCGGAGCATTGCTCTGAATAAAAGTGAGGTTCTTCTTGAGATTAGTAATTTAGAAAAATATGATGTGCTAGTATCTGTGCAAGTGCAGTAGAGTCTGTCATACATCTCTCATGGCCTGGTTTGCTTTGGGACATCAAACCTTATAATCTGTAAACCAACCATCCAGCCGTAAAATGCTGTACCACAGTGCACGGTAGTGAGCACAGATCTGAACGTAGCTCTGCATTTTCAATGTTGCTGCTTAGTGATTATGCATCAGTGACAAAAAACGCACTGCTTGGACAGCCAGGCACTGTGTTCAAAGGCAAGTCGGGGGTTGCCGATGCGGTCCTTGAAGATGTCCACGTGACGTCGAAACTGGTGGATGGCATCCAGTGGAATGTTCTGCATGAACGCCAGCTGGCAGAGCTGCACGAGAGCCAATAAACAAGGTGAGCACCACCTACGCTTGCCTGTAAACGCAACTTGCAAGTATGAGTGATATGACTTGTAAAGGACTGTTGAAAAAACCAAACGATACACTGCAAGGTGCCTCAGATATGGTTGTCATTATGGTGTGCCTCTGTGAGATGCATGGCAGTGTCGCGACTGAAACAGAACTGCTAAACATGCCCAAATTTTCAGCGTATGAAAAAGAAGTGTGCAACTGTAGTTCCAGCATTATGAAGCAGCAGTGTCTGCACTATATTATTCACAATACTATCCTGTAATCAAGTGAATTTTTTAGTTCTGTAACATATGAATTGTAGGGATGGGCGAATAGTGAATTTGATGTTCGAAGCGAATCCGAAGTGAATAGTGATTTGGTTGAATAATTTCGAATCGAATAGTTCGAATAGTATTTACCGCATATTATTAAGAAAAATGAGCATTTTCGTCATGACCCTTGCACAATATTTTTAAGGAACTGGAACTAGGTATGATTGAATGTCACTTTTTTGGTTTGAAATGAAGTGGAAGCAGCCTTGAATAGTATCAAGATTTGAATAGCAGTAGGGTGCAAGTTATAAGTGGTACAATATGTTACAATTTAAAAATGACTATACTTAGCGCATATAAGCCCACATAACACGCTTTTAAACTGAAAAAAATATGTACATTTAACCTTGAAGTGTGGCTTTGCGGCAGTGCAGATTTCCCCTGGATGGGTTATTTCACGGCACAGCAACTAGACGCTGCAGTGAAACCACTTTTGCAAAGGGTTATGTGCGGTCAAATGTGTACATATATCCGTTCATTTCGAATACTTCGAAATTTCGAATAATCTAAATTCGTATCGAAGTGAATTCGAACACTGTAATATTCGTTTGAATATTCGAAACGCCCGAATATTCACCCATCCCTAATCAATTGCTCTGATTACTTGTTAACACTTGCCGTAACTACTGTTTCAGTAAACAATGACTTGTAACGACTTTACACTACTTAAGAGATAACCTACAACAGGCGACACCACTTTAAGCACATGAATTTGATAAGAACTATGCTGGAACACCAAATGTCATGCCACACAGCAGCCATGCAGCTGCTCTACCTGTTTAAACTGGCAAATCCAGCAGCCAGTAAAATCTAAATAATTCAAAATCTTTCAATTTGAATTCAAGGATAACTTCACCTGCACGGATGGTGCTGGCAAAGTTCTATGCATATGAATAGAAATAAACTCACATGAATTCGAACTCTAAAAATACCCATTGGTTATTTCGAACAAAATTTTCACACCTGTGACCAGCCGTGTTTCAGAAAAAAGTAGCATTGCATAGACTCTCAGGTCAGTGTACCCCTGAAACTTTGAGATAATGCAACACCTGCATTAGGTGCGCAGGAAGACAGCACACATATTGCTACAAGCTAGCTATCTTGGCTCGCCCAGTTTTTGTACCAGCCTCTAATTACCTGCAAGATATTGCTGCCGGCTGCCACTGCACAGAGCTGCTAGGACCACCACCATGCAGAGCAAGCACGTACGGCCAAGCTGAACACTCTGGCGCCTCCCCTATTGTTCTGGGTTCCGCTATTGTTCTCATCTTAATAGCAAGTGATGTGGCCCGTTCTAGTGGAGCCACACTGCGAACATAGTGATTGTTCTGCTCTCTCTAAGGCATGAGCAACACAAAGCCAGTACGTACATCCACGTTCACTTAATTCAGACTGTGCTTCTTCCAATAGTCATTGCATAGTTATATATGACATTCGTTTGTACATTTCTACATCATGGTGTCAAAAACTTGGAGGCTGCTTGAGCTTCGCTTTCAAGAATAGAATGTGATAGCGTAATCGGACCATATTCATATCGCCTTCCCAATCGCTAACCTGGCTTCGCCTCTTGGTGGAGACCTAAACCGTGCCGCAAAGAAAGCCAAAGTGCCGACGCCCCCCGGCTACAATATCCATGCATGCGACACGACAAAACACGGCCACACAGCAGGGCGATGCCGTTTAAAAGTGCGCCCCGTGAGGCCTTTGCGCCATCTCGTGGGTGATAATGAAGCCGCTGAAGAACCTCCGAGATGTGCGTACCACCAACACTAAATGGTGTACAGTCGAACCCACTTATAACGATCCCACATATAACGATCTATCGGTTATAACAACCATATTTGGGTGCACTTACGATTTTCCTATGCTAACCATTGAAGCTGCGTCCAGATATAGCGAACATTTTTCAAAGCCTCCTACTTTTACAACGAACACTTCGGACACGGTTGCGGTAAAAACATGGCGCATACGAAGCGAAAAAAAGTTAAGACATGCCTTCTAAAGCGTGACAGGGGCGCGCGCTCGCGCGTGCCCCACTCCAGTTTACTCGCAATTAAGATACCCAGATCGGCGAGCACCGCACGCAGAATTCGGATGCTGCGAGCGAGGTCGCTCACTTTCCAGGCATTTCTTCAGTGATAGAATGGCAGTGAGGGAAAAAAAAATAGTAGGCAGCATGAAGCCTTGCGGTCAGCTTTCGCACGGTAACCTTTCCTGACGCCGTTCTCTGCTGCTACGACCGCCTGTGATGAACCAAACAATGCCTTAGAACGCAAGAAGGCATAAATGCAAGAAGTGATAACCGCGATAGCTTTCCATCGCAAAAAGGTTCACTGCGTCCCTAAACTCGTCGACGCCACAATGTGCCGCAAAAAGTCGTCCGTCTTTTTGGTAACGGCAGAGACCGGTCGATCGGTGATTACGACTTCCGCGCAATTGCGGCGATGCCTTTCGCGGATAAGCATCAGAAAAGAACGAAGGCGAGGTGGCGGCCGTCGGTGAACGTGAAATTATGCCTTATAGCCGACAACCTTATCATAGTCATCTGTAGATACTCGGCTTTGCGTGTGGCGTACGCTGTACACTGCGGATTGATGGCGGTACGAGCGTGCCATGCTGCCGTTTGCAAGTTCGCCACCGCCGCGTCGTGCGAGACCGCTTTTTTTTAAGTGCGCATCGCTTTGTAGAAACGAAAGTAGCTTGCTGTTGTTGAGCGGCGCGGGAACCGAGAAACGTCGATGCACTGACAGCGAGCGTATACAGCCTGTTTGACTAGGTGACAACTGAAGTGCGCCGCGCATCGTCGTGCAAGGCCGCGAAAGCATCGCGGAGACGTAGAGTGCGCGTTTCTTGGAAAATGCTTGTTTTCGCCGCGTTGAACGAAGAGGCTAGTCGCCGCACCCGTGCACGGTCCGGAGTGAAGCAAGCACGAAGAACGTACAAACGCGCGCATACGGCATACAGCAAGCGGCCCGGCAGTGACTCCGCGACACGAGTAGGCGACGCGCTGCACGCAACTAGCCAGGAATAATCGGCTCCACGTCGCGGTACCGCGCTTCGGCGAAATGGTGTCAGCTCATTGCAAAGGCGGTTAATTCACTCGTGAGCACGCAGCGGGCGTCGCTTCACGATGCGAAAAGGCTTAGCTTGTCACCGAAGGGGTTGTTAGCACTTTAATAAAAGTGCACAAAGAAAAAAAAAAGCGGCTTGGCCGCTAAGCGCACGTTTTTAAGGGCGAGTCCATATACAACGAACTACTGATATAACGGCCACTTTTCGCGACACTTTCGAGTTCGTTATAAACGGGTTCAACTGTATATAAATAGCTTACCGTTAGTATGCTAGAGGATGTATGCATGGTGGCCGAGCGGCTGAACGCATCGCGCCACATGAGCGAGGAATCGCAGGTTAGAATACCCGGTCCCACTCAAACTGAAGATTTTCAAATTATTTATTTATTTGCTTCAACTTTGATTTTTCGCTCATGGACAGCGCTAATTTTTCACTCGCAACCAACGGCGCCGCCACCGACACCGGAATGTCTGCAAAACGAGCTCTTTAACGTTGTCACGTTAATACACTACACCCCCCCGTTCCTTGCAGCGCACACATAGAATGAGTCCTAAGTGCCTTTACTGATGTGCTCACAAAAAAAAATGAGAAAAGATGACGGGCCATTCTGAACAGCAACTTTTAGGTAACTTCTGTGCACAGAAAAGTCATTGATGCTCTTCATGATACTACTAGAAGATCAGAACTCGCCTTGTAGTTAAGGATGCCTGCAACAGTTATGACTTCTAGGATGTTGGTGTCTGTGGTCTTCAGCTCCAGCAAGTCAACATAGGCCTGCTTGTAATGGCTGCACAGAACATCAAGACACAAACTTCAGAACCCTGACATGTTCTTCTTAACATTGCCGTTGAAAACTGGGCCCATTTGGAATAACAGCGCTGAAACAACAGATTGAAAGAACCTCTGATGTGCAAAAGTCTGCGGTGAATCCACCTCCATTTTTCTTTAGCTTATTTCACAAAGGAGGCAAGAAATCAATCAATGCAACTTAATGTTGTAAAAGAAACACAGAATTTGTGAAATTTGCAACAGCAAAGCACTTTCACTTAATTTTAAAGGGGCCCTGCAACACTTTTCCGGCATGGTCAGTAAACACTGCCGATCGGTAGTCGAGGCTCCTTATAACACGTGAGCTAGGCATTACAGTGCAGCACGCGGCCTGGAATTTACAATTAATTCTCGCAGTCATCTAGAAATCGCTCCCTCTTCTCTCAACAAATGATGCCATATACACATATCACTGTGCATATACCCAAGTCCACGGCCATTGGCTGATTTCAGCACGGCGAACTGCATAGATACCGTGGCCACCACGAGATGGTGCCACGTGCCTGCACGCGCACTTGCGCTCACACTTAAAAGTTCTTTAAGTCATGCGTTCAAAGAAAAAGTGAAAAAAAAAATCACCGCCATATCCACGAAGTGAATGATGTTAGAGGAGCTTGCTCGGAGATGATCGGGTAACTCGCGAATGCTCCGTGCACATTCCTCTACCATCATATATAGACGTGACAACGTTGTTATACATACATTACATCCACAATGTTTTTTTTTAATTTACGGTTGGATGCACTATATACATTTTGATGAAGTATATATACATTTGGATGAACTATAAACATTATATATACACAAGAGATATTCTTTTACCAAGTTCAAGAAGGGCGTCCCTCGATGAGTTCGGGGACTGGTTTCCCTTTAAAGATGATTGCTTTATGATGGTTGAACTATATGCATTACATATACACAAGAGATGTTCTTTTACAAAGTACAAGAAGGGCGTCCCTCGATGAGCTTGGGGACTCGTTTCCCATTAAAGATGATTGCTTTATGATCAGTAAAGTATGTTGCCAAGGGGTCATCGATGATGGGACGCAATGGAAAGTTCGAGAAGGCAACATCGATACAAGTGCCCCTGATGGTGGTGGGACGTTTGCAGTCGTACGATACACATCGGAGAGCGTAACGTGACATCATGTGTCGGCTGGTTATTGGCAAGGCGAGATCTTCCCGAGCTGCTGCTGCGTTGCGAGCCCGTCGCGCTGCTGCCGTTCATGCTGCGGAGCGGCCACGAAGAGTGTTCACTTAGTGAGCTCCCGGCGAAGAGAAAGGAAGCCAGCGAAACGAGCGGTGCGGCCAGCGAGCAGTCACCTAACTAGCGCTTGCGCCGAGCGTGGTGTGTGCCGCCTTGAGCGGCGGCGCCATCTAGTGAGCATTCTTGAAATCACCGGAGAGAGCGCAGCTGCGCCGAGCATGGTGTGTGCCGCCGCGCCGACGGTAACAGAGGTGAGGACAAGGCGCGAGCATAAGAAGCTTGGCGAGCAAGCTCCTAAAAAAGTGCTCAAGTTAATGACACAAGCTGACCAAGGGATGCATCTTCTTATTCCCCTTGTCATCCCCCTCCCTGCGTAGCTTTTAGTGCACTCGCTGGTACGAGAGGAGAGAGAAAGCGCTTGAAGCGTGCGGCAAGTCCCTGTAACTCCGCTCGTACTTGACGGATTCTAAAAATTTTTGCGGCAGCCGATTTGTGAGGCAATAAGCTCTTTTAATGAAGCCATTAGACGATTACATGGAAAAATCTTGCAGGGCCCCTTTAACAAATTCATTTAGTTCACCCTATATTCCGGTGCAAAAGACATACCTTTTTTATTAAATATTTACTGATGCATCTGATACATATGCGAAAATTCATGCTATTTTGCGTGACCAATATGTCTATATGCTATTCGTGAGCATGATAAACTGTGCATTACAGCCCTCATGAAAAGAAATTTAGTCTCGTTATAACAATGAAGCGACAGTAAAGAACATGGCATCCCAAAGCATTAGTTCAAAAATGAGCTCTCTGTCGGGCAAACCCGTGCCCAGGAAAACAAAGAACACTCACAGTACAGTAGCAGAGAGCACAGTCATCGCTCAGCAAAAATTTTATCTTTGGATCTACACTCTAACCTCGTTATAACAAAGTTACATCTTACATGAAAATAACTTCGTTATATCCAAAAATTCGTTATAAATGTATATTCCTAACACTATGTATTGCAAGACCAGTCCTCATTTACTTCGTTATAACCAATATTTCATTATATCCGTGTTCGTTATATCGAAGTTTTAGTGCATAGTTAACAAACCCCAGCGTAATAACCGGCGGTCGTATACATTCTGTGTTGTATTACATTATTCGCGTCATGTTAAGTTCAGAATAATCTGAAATACTTAAGAAGGTTCTGATACATCAAGGGACGACCTGCATGTGCAATAACAAATATGGCAGTTTTAACCGGCGAAGCCTGGTCACTAAGACACAGAAAAAACAAGTATGCATGGCATTATTGCCTAACGGCAAAGTGCATGACAGCACACCAGTTATGGCCTCAAAGTCTCAAAGAGAAAAAAGCGATTTGAGTTATGAGAGATTAGGTTTGAGATTAAGCAGTCCCACCATCTCTCATCACACCTGTCTAACTATCACATACACTTCCAGCATCACATGCATGTCACACGAGGAAGCTAATCCTTAGAAAATACAGAAAACTGTCCCAGGAAGACGGCTATCATCAGAGACAGATGTACGGGGGACTCAACCCCAATGAAAGATAATCTTAACACAAAACAAGGAACATTAAATGCAGGCTTGAAGACAGAAAATTTTGGCAGACACTACGTGCACACAGCTACGTGGCATTTATCACTAACGGTTGCAGTAAACGTTTCGTCACAAGTTAAATTAACGAGTATGATGATTCAGGCTTGACCACTTCACACAAACACTCACTTAAGAATGCCAGCATGATGAACAGCACACACAGAGGTGAGCGAATGCGTCACTTCGTCCTTTGCTTTAATGCACCCCAAGAACTTTATGATAATGTGACCTTTCATGCTGGCGTGCGGCAAGGCAAGCACACACAAAGTCTCCAGCCATGTTGACTCGGCCAGCCAGCAATTGCCCCCACTGCAGATTCCTGCAGGTTGCCTAAGTGCTCAGCCATGCAGAGACCTAGTGCAGGTACTGGGCAAGCTGACATGGAGGAGGCATACCCAATCGCTCCTTCCAACACTACCAACATCCAGTAAGTATGCTTACCCTCGCACCGTTTCTTTCACACCAACTGCATACCATGCACAGGGTATAACAAAACCTAACCACACTTGGGACTTTATGCGAAGCATTACAACGACACCAATTTTTGCTTAGAGTGTTCCCATGATTGCTTTCCCAATACTTCTGTCTCTTTCCTTCCAAAGTGGTTACCCGAGCAAATTGAGGTCTCACCGAATAGCAACACCTGGGTCCTGTTTCAGTTCGTGCAGGAATGCGATCTTGAACTGGTGACGAATGAGGAGTTGCTGCATGAGACAAAAACGGCAGAAAAAAAGTGTAAACGAGTACGCTTTTCAGAACGTTGCACTTTAAAAGCAGCAACCTAGAGGGTAACAGGTTCAAGCAATGTGGGAAATTGGCAACAGTGCTCGGAACACTGTTTGTAAAACTTCATACTTTTTTCCTACTGTAAAGTGGTTTATTTTCTTGAGTTCTGACCAGTGCTAGGGCCAACTGTCGAAGCAAGGCAAAGGTCCAGAGCACAAGCAGCACTGCTGGGCCAAGCACTGGTGATGACAACCCAACAGCATTCCTCTTCTTCATTGCATTACCAATTTTTCTTTTTGCTTTTATCTGCTTATGTAATTGCGAGTTTCAGTGTTGTGACTACTCCAACATTCTTACGATAAAGCTACATTAGATGTCTAAAACGCACGTGAAACATCAAAATGTAGCAACATAGGACCTGTGTCCATAGGTCCTATAACAGGCAAGGTAATTTGCTCGTTCAAAAACAGCTCTGTTGCACGTGCAAAGTGTGATAACACAGCGTAAACTTGCACGTTGAGGCGTGCCAGATGATCCACTATTAGGCATGGGAGCACACAGCACTAATACGAAGTGTGAAAAGGTATTGCTAACAATGGGGATGTCATTTGTAATATAGCAGCACTTTGTTTTGCCCATTTCCTTCTCATGTGGCCTCCTCTACTTTGGCTGTCTTTAACTTGCGCCACTCTGTCTCTTTCTGCTTCCCTCTCCTGTACTGAGCACATACTAGAACCAAGTTTGCTGGTTGTGTGAACAGTGCGTGCACTCATCATGCGAGTACCTTTAAGAGCAAGTGAATTGTTTTTCTTCTAGGCTACCGGGAGATTTCAAAGACTACTGTTGCAAAACTCAGGCAATGAGGGCTTGATCCTGCTAAGCATAAACTATCATTCGTGCACAACCTGGAAAAAGAAGAAATGGGAGTTAGACAGATGCAAGTGCTTTCATCTAACTGCAAGTCCTGATGTTTTGCAAATCGTGCACAAATAACTATTTATTGTCAAGTGCTACAAACTTGTCCGACCCAGTACCCTTCTACTAACGGTCCTAGCCAGCAAGTATAGACTAAGCACGTGGGTCTTAGGGGTTTGCGCTTTCTTGTCTTTATAACCAGCCACATCCATCGCGATACTTTACCCAATGTACATCGTCAGATGGCAGTGTTGGGTACCTCACCTGGTGGGTGTTTTTGTTGGCAAAGTCCTTGTGAGCCTTGACTCTCTTGCACTCGTTGAGGTAGTAGCCTTGGGTGATCTCCTGGAAGGCCGTCTCAAGCCTGGGTGGTCATAGTGTGATTGAAACAGTGGGCAAGGCACTCTCAACATACTGCATACAGGCCCATATCAATAGCACTTGTCGCCCAACAAACTTATTTAGTGGCAGTTAAACCATACACGGAATGAGAGAGAGGGACAATACAGAAAAGGCAGTGAAGTTAACTAGAATATGTCCAGTGTGCTATACCCATGGGGAGGGGGAAAGGGGGGGGGGGGGCAAAAAAGAGAGAGAGGAGACCATGAATGCACATAATTCACAATACAAGAGATGGCAATGCAACAAGCAGGGTTCACAAAAGGCACCAGGGACCCCATCGCACACATGAGATTGTTGACAGAAAGGTTACAAGAAACCTTTGTTTTTTTGTCATCAACTGCAGCAAAGCTTCTCACTCAGTTGACCACTGAAAGCTCAGGACATATCTTAGGGAAATGGGAATCTCCGACACCTCACACTTCTTCCAAAAACAACGCTCACACAGTACAAGAAGAGACAATTAAAACAAATATTGGTGACACAGATTGAGTTAAATGTTCAGAAAGGTGACAAGCGCAGAAATTTTTGTCTTCCATATTTATTTCATTTATAAATACACAGAATATGCACCCAGAAACGGTGGTTTAGAAGGTAATATATAATAATACCTGGGGTTTAACATCCCAAAACCACGATATGATTGTGACAGACGCCGTAGTGGAGAGCTCCGGAAATTTCGACCACCTGGGGTTCTTAAACGTGCACCTAAATCTAAGTACACGGGCCTCAGACATTCTCGCCTCCATCGAAAATGCAGCCGCCGCGGCCGGGATTCGATCCCGTGACCTTCGGGTCAGCAGTCGAGCGCCATAAGCACTAGACCAACGTGGCGGGGCGGTGGTTTAGAAGGTGAAGGTATAGTACAAGGGAAAATTGCAGGAACAAAGGTAAGCAAGTTATGGCATACTGAAGTGTAACGATGCACTGCATAGATGCACAAAGACGAATGACACAAGAAACACAAAACAGACAAGGACCTTTGGCCGTTTTGTGTTTTTTGTGTCATTTGTCTTTGTACATCTATGCAGCACATCGCTACACTTCAGTATGCCATACCAACTAGCCCCAGTGGAAGCACCTTTAAAAGTTATGGCATGCAGACTACACTACTTCAGCAGCAGAAAGCGTGAAGGAGTTACGAGATCTTCATTATGAATGTAAAGAAAACAAAGAGGCTGGCCCATATCTAAACATAAAAAAAGACTAAAATTATGACAACAGCTGAAGAACAAGTGGTGCAGTTGAACAACCAAGTAGTCGCTTTTTGGGGAACATAACTTTTTTTTTATCTAGGATCTCGAATAAACAAAGATGGCAGCTCTACAAAACAAATTCAGCAAATAACAGCACTAGGAAACAGTGGTGGGTAGACACTAATAATTTATGAATGACAAATATGTCAACCTTGAAACTGAAATATGTCTCATTAATGCTTTGGTTTTTCTTGTTTTATGGGCATGCATCATCCACTTTTGGGGAAACATGACAGAAAAAAGCTTGGTTCTTTTGAGCCTCAGTGGTGGCACACAGTTGCGAGAATTCCACAGACTGTCAAAAGAGCCAATTTCATAATCATAAGAGAGATTACTCCCACATATTGTTTAGAGGTAACTGTCCTGAAATAAACTTCTTATTTTGGTCATGTCATGAAAGACTATGAAATTAATGCTAGCCTATGTGTAAGAGGAGAGAGAGAGAGCATATAACAACAAAAATAAGCTGAAAAAGTATTATTATTATTATTACACTCAAACCTCATTACACACAAAGTGACATCCGCCACGAAAATACCTTCGTTATATCCAAAAATTCGTTATAAACGTTTATTTGTAGCACTGTATCTATGACAAGACTATTCTTCATTTACTTCGTTATAACCAATAATTCGTTATCTCTGTGTTCATTATATCGAGGTTTGAGTGTATCATTATTAAGGCGAAGGCCTTATATGCCTCATCAAACGCGAAAATTGACTGTCGTCCCGCGTCGGCGTCTACACAAGTGATGCAAAAAATCATCACATGATGACGTCCCCATCTGACGCCATCACGATGTCACAGATCGCCAAAATTTGTGACATCACGTCACCCGATGATGTCATCAAACGACCTCATAGCTTGGTCAATGGTGGACCGATCACGGAGACAATGCAAAAGCAGGTGAGCTGCCTCTGATTCTGGAGGCAATGCAAAACACCACATTAGGTGCACGAAGCTTTTCTGAGCAGTGGCGGGGCAGGATCAATACATCGACTGAGAAGAAAAAGAAGATTGGTTTCGCCTTCCAGTCGTCTTAGGTGAGTGCATAAGGGAGCCTGTGAGTTTTTTATTATTATTATTATTATTATTATTATTATTATCGTTGTTGTTCTTGTTGCTATTATTATTAAGAACATCCCTGCATCAGCTCCTGAAGCACTAGCCTCTGCTTACAGTAAATTAATGACTATGCTCCAAGTTCCTAGGATGAATGTTGATGTTGTCCACAATGGGATCACAATGCTGAAATTTATATTAAGCCTAGTTCAGGAGAAAAATAACAATGGGTGATCTAAAAGAGCCTTAGCCCAGTGATATCGTGTCAGAATTTGTCTTCAGAGAAAGGGATGGTTGCATTTCTTCAACTTAAGGACAGCACTTAATGCCCGCCTTGGCAGAGACAAGGTGTACATGGTTGAACAGGAAAGCGGTATAAGCATAGCCTGACCGAAAAGTGGCTCACCTCAGGATAAAGCCAAACAGGTGGTCCGAGTAGGGCAGAACGAACAGAGCCTTGGGTGGGATCTCACAGGCGTTGCACAGGGCATGTGCCCGCTCTGTGGCCAGCACATTGTCTCCTGGTAGGGCAAGACAAAAAGTGGCCACTGACAACAACGGACAATGCAACGTCCAAAAGCCACTCAAGCATTGGGTGACGAAATAAATTTGAGCGATCGATTTACTCGGTTCAATATTTCGAGCCAACAAAGGAGATATGAGACACCACAGTAGCAGATTCTGAATTTACTTCAACTGAAGAAATATTATTTATCCCATGACGTGCCCCTTCTGACATGCACAAATAATGGTTCACTTCAGGTCAGATGTGGAGAAGTGCCTAATATGCACAGATGCTTGCACACCCTGCTTTTCTAGTTTGTGTTTGAAGCTGCGAGTCCTGGCGACATTTTAAAGATTTTAACTATACCCAATATAACTCCTTTATTTTGAAAGGCCCTCTGCTGATTTTAATGGTGGTAACCATACTATGGATCCCAAATTGGTCTTTGCGGAATGCCCTCATTCAGTTGATCTGTCGGATTCACAGTCATCAAAGAACTCCTTGTTTGAGAAGAAAAAACATCCCCAAGTAATCTTCAAACTCAACCTTTTTTTCACACATGAGCTAAGTGTTCTACTTACAGTACCACAACAGTCCAACTAAAGTGACAAATCAGCAGGAGCACGTTACACAGTTTGGCGCACAAGGGGTGAGGCATTGAGACGTATGTCACAATTTCATATGCTCTACAAGTGAAGTCTGTGCACGAACTGCTGTTTGATTCTCTCACACCCCTCTGTTGTTTCCTTGCTTGTACTATAGTTAAGCTGCTTTCAGAAGTAACGAATATTGAATCCTCTTGAGCCGTCTTGTAATGTTGTGCTCAGTACGCTACAGCACGAGAGAACTTTGCCACATGCTAGCACATACCGTAGTAGCTGATATTTCAATACAGTAGAACCCCGCTTATATGTTCTTCACTAATACATTTTCCTGCATATAAAGGTTCTGGCATCCGCTCCCAGCAAACAACCTACAGACACCTGTGTCTGCAGATTCGCCTTTTCACATGTTGTTCCCGTAACATTCCTGCCCGATATGTTGTGAAGTGCTGCAGAGCTGGATATGCTGAAGAGGCACGTCAATGCGCTTGGTGATGAAGGCTGCCGTAAGGCCATGCAACTGCTCGAAAATGGTCTGGTTCTGGCAGAGGCACGTTTACGAAATACCAGACTTCCATCAAAAAATGGCAGGAAGTGGAAGGTGGAAGCTGCGATGGAAAAATCCGTAAACAAGGGGTGGGTTCTCGAGCCAACGTTTCGACAAGTGGACTTGTCTTCTTCAAGGCTGGAACTGATTTTTATGAACTGAAAAATCAGTTCCAGCATTGAAGAAGACAAGTCCACTTGTCGAAATGTCGGCTCGAGAACCCACCCCCCGTTTACGGATTTTTTCATCGCAGACTTCCATCAAGAACTTTGTTAAGCCATAAACCGATTAATAAAATCCTCTCAGGTAGAGCTGTGTGCAATGCATGTGTCTTATTTAGTAGCGCTATTTCCCAATCTGACTCGGAACTTCCCGCTATATGTTTCCTGGCTAATGCATTATGTTGTATCAGAGTGTATTTACACTGTACCGCACATTGCCTTCATTTCTTTTTAAAATAAACTTGGAACTGATCACACAAAATATTTGCTCTGGGTATACAGCCAGGTTTATGCGATACCATATGGAGGTGTTTCATCATAGCTGTGCCGTCAATTTCCTAGGAAGTTGACAGAGATTTGGTCTAGACCACTGCATCATCACAGATGCCGAAAAGCAATTGGGACATATGTGCTTTGAATACAACAAAAAACATGAAAATTAAGGACACCACACCAACATGGCAAGCAAGCAGAGTTTGTTACATCATAATCCTAGTGTTCAGGCAAACAAAGGCCGTTCCTACTGTAACAAACATGAACAGATAGTTTCTTTACACATGTGCCTGAAGATGCTGCTTTTTGCATTTAACCATCATATCTAAACAAAAAAAAGCGAAATTTCCCATGTCCAATCTACCAGCAACTAATAATAACCACCATGAGAAGTGATTATGTCCCTGCCATGTTTTGTTCTGTCAAGAGGCTGTATCAACTCGCCCAAGACAGCTGCGTTTGAAGACCTGCAGATCTAATGCCAACCTATTTGGGTCCCTGCCGGCAGCAAGTTATCTTTTCGTCCACTTTTCTTTCTTCAGATTTATATCATAATTACTACAAATAACATCCCTTATACTTTCCTTGGCATTGTTGACCGTTAGTTCTCATTAATAACAAGGAAAAACGAGCCCTTAAAAGTCATCTTCTAACCTATTTCGGCAAAGGGCATCTGCTAAGCCTCTGATGCCCTTTGCAAAATGAAGCAATTTTCCACTGGCTGAAGCACGGCCGGATTGGAAAGGCACGCGAGCGTTCTGTCTTACGGCCTTCTCAATGCGTCTGTTCACACCTTCCGCCGCACCACAGTGTTGTCACTACGACCCTGCCATTGCTAGCTGTTGCATTTGCGACTGCACTCCAGGCAAAAGTAGACGTGCAACGAAGAAAAAAAATATCACCAGACCCCAAGTACAAGCAAAAACGCCTACAATTACGGCAGGGTCGCTGCGCCCCTCGTGTTGAGCAGTGGCTCTAACCACGAAGAAACGCTACCATTGCGTTGAACTCGATCGCGAAGGCCGTAAGACGGAACACTAGCATGCCTTTTTAGTCCGGCCATGGCTGAAGAAGCTTGCCACCCCAAGAAACGCGAGCAACTTCACAGCCCCTTCAGGAAAACAGCAGACAGAAAGTTCAAACATGAAGGGCACTCACCGACTGGTATGGAGAGGTTGTTCTGCACCAGGACCAAGGCCACCTTGGTGTTCCTGCCTTGTAGGCTAGCTCTGGTAGAAACAAAAACAATAAAGGGCGCCAAACCAATAAACCACTCGTGAAACATGCAAAACTACCAGCATGTGATATTTGTTCCAAGAGTTCAGTTTTAACTGAAAAGGGTCAGTGAGAGCCAGCTTACTAGAGTGCCAAGATGGCAACTACTGTGGAGCTACGAAAGCATGTGCACTCCGGCACAAGAAGTCTCGCGACTGCACCCTCTTCACATTATTGTAAAAAGCTACAATCTCGAGTCCCCTCTAGTTGGGTAGCCCACTACCTGAGCTCAGAAGTACACACACAAAGCAGCATCATGCAGGATGCTTTTTCAGTATAGGTGAGAGCATCACGTCACGCTGGAGCTGGCCTTGGCAAGCAAAACTGTTTGCAAAGCCACTCTTTCTCTTTTGGTCTCACTGTATCAGCCCAAAACGTGACCTCTAAAGGACAGTGCATTAGAGAGGAATATTTGTTCGCCTGTCCTGCAGCAGCTTTGCCCGCACTGCACAGCGCAAATCAAATGAGTGGACCGAGTTTAACAGGTAAAATAAAGTGGAGTGTGACGGACAAAAAGACACTGGCTCCCAAGCTTTGTAAGAAGCAAGTGGGCAGGAAACGAGTGGGAAGTTGCGTGCGCATACCTGAGGGCGCGTATCTTGGCCGAGCAGTCGTTGCGCTTGTCGGCCCAGCTGGGGTCATCCCAGTCCATGTCGAAGAACAGGATGGCCACTGCGGGTACTTTGGCCAGATGCTTGTGCAGCCAGTTGCTCTTGAGCAGACCTCGCTCCTCGTACCACTCGTACGACGGGTGCTGCAAGCCATCGACCGACATGCGACACGGTCAGGGACCAGTGGCAGTACGAGCTGCCACGAGAAAAATACACGACTGTCGTTTGCATTAGTCAGTCTTCACATTACAGCTACGTTTATGGTGACGAGGCAGAGAGATACTACATTGGCGAGAATGACAGCCAGAAGATGGATCGGCAGAATGAACTGATGGGCTACTTCTAACTTCACTGGGGTGAAGTTGAGGGTGCAAAAACAGGGAACACAAAAGTTTGCCAGGAATCAGTACAGCAAAAATTACAGCAAAATGCCTATTTCTGTTTGTATGATTAACACTTAAAGCAATGTAGCAACACAATTGCACAGGACACCTATAATTACAATCTGTAATGTTCATTCTGACATATTCATTGCTTCACGTTTAAATGGTAATGAATATGAGTTTCACCATCACAGGTTTATTAACAGAAGGGAAAATGAAGGTCAAACTCTAATTTTAAAATTTCGCACCAAAGTCTGTGCACATGGATGTCAGCGTAACGTCAGAGATTTCAAAGTGTTTTTCATATTTTGGCTAAGATGGGTTAACAAGATTTCCTGAAACTTGATATGTTTAGGAAATGGTCCTCTTAAAAGACAATGTGCATCATTTTTATCGATTAAGAGGAACGTAGGCCCCAGCAGACGCCATCAAAGTCGTATGACATCATGGTGAGTTGGTGCGGGAACATCAAGGTGGCATCACCCCTAGCATTTCCTTTTTGCGCATTTTCTCGCTTACCAGGCATCTTCTCGCGGTAGGAGTGGTGCTTTTGTTATTGTAAAAGGGTAATTTACTAATACGGGAAAAATTATTTCTCTTGTCCTTTTAAGAGAACCTTTCTTTACACAAAATGGTAATAATGAAAATGCTCGCACAAAATGATGCTCTCTGTTGTAGCTAACTTGGATTTTTCATTCCCAACTTCACTTCTATGAAGCTTGGCGCTCCACACTTGGTGCACACTACTAAGTAAGAAGCACCAGTGGCCAGTGGGCGTAGCTAGGGGGTGGCACACCAGGCCTGTCCCCCCCCCCCCCCCGCCCCATAGTTCATAGTTCATTTCACCTCACCTCGCCGCTGCCAGTTGCACCATTTTTTCGTATGGTGCAAAGCTGTCTCACAAGACCTTTTCGAGCATGGCCACCGCTCCTGACCTTAATAATGATTTCTGGAGTTTTGCATGCCAAAACCAGAATATGATTGTGAAGGAGGAGGAATAAACATTTTATTCAAATGGCAAACTAAGGTTCCCGTGGTTGGAGCCCCTATTCCAGGGCCCAGCACACTGTAGTAGAGGGCACTGTAGAGCCCTCTACTACACTGCAGTAGAGTTGCGACTGCATAGGGTTCTTTAATACCGGTGCCACAGGGGAACTTTTGATCGCGATTAGGGCCTATCAGGATCGGATTTCTTGATTGCAATCAACAATGGTCACTGCTACACGTTCCAGACTAATCCGGATCGAGCTTCACACTGACGTCAGTCAAATGGTGATTACGAGCCTAATCTCAATGCGCTGATTGTCACTGTCTTGATCCCAATTAGGCCTGATTGCTATTAAAAGAGACCGTGTAGCAGAACCTGATCCTGACCAAGCATAATCCGGATCGGCCCTGATTGCGATCAAAAGTGCCTGTGTGACACCGGTATAACATGCGCTTAAATCTAAGTACAAAGGCCAGTAACATTTCGCCTCCATTGAAATGTGACCACTGCGGCCGGGATCGAACCCACGACCTTTGGGTTAGCAGCCGAACACTGTAACCACTCTACCAGTGTGGTGGCCCGCTCCGGACCTTGACTCATTGCTTTGCTCTGTCGTGGGTCTTAACTTCATCTCTAGTTTCTTTGTAATCCTCCAAGTTAGAGCCCCATGTGTTAGAACTGGCAGTATGCAGTGATCACATAATTTCCACTTTAGGGACAGCGACAGATCACCTGTCATTATTTGGGAGTGCCTGTGGTATGCCCATCTTTATTCTTCAGTGAATTTCCCTTTCGTGAGTAGGCTCTCCTGCTAGTAATAGACCTAGGTATTGATACTGTTGTACACACTCAAATGGTTGGTTCCCAATGGTGAACTCACAAAACAAAGAGAAAAGGAGGCATGGTTGACAAACATTTCCGACAACTGAAAGTTGGTACATTCGATACACGGTGCATAATGGAAGGCACACAGGACACAAATGCAAGTAGAATGAGAGATACCATCAGGAATCAGGTACTGTATGTGTCTTGAATGACTGTCTTTTCATACATTTTATGTTTTTATCAGCCATGTACAGGCAGTGCATATAGAATACTGGTTTGGCCGTATTCAGAGGAGATAAACAGTGCCACTGAAATTATATTTCAACAAATAAGGCTACAGGCGCATGCATGTATAAGCACTACGCGAGTAAGGTGCACATAGTAATGTCGACATCACACGGCGCACTTTCGATCACGATCGAGAATGAATTTCTCGATCGTATGCAGCTTGCGGAAAGGAGGCGGTCTGATCGGGATCAAAAACGACCATGTGGTACCACACGATTTCCTTCTCTTTGCAGGCGTTGGCAGAATGACATGCGGCAGTTGCCACCTTTGAAATCCAGTCCAGAGCAGTGGACGTCACCTACGCCTCGGCGTTTGATACCGGAAACCTCCTGCCGTAAATAAGAACGTACCCGCAGGAAGCATGTCACTTCGACTCCAAAGTAAACATCGCGCGTGTAACGAAACGAACAAATAACCAACTGATAGCACACCCTCGACTCGAACGCACCGACGGAAAAATGACATGTGCCATCGAACCGAAGCTCATCGTGTGTCCTCTACACGCATACCTTGGGCTTGGGTTTCGGAAAGACATGCTTGTCCGGCAGGATCACGAAGTTCAGTGGCGACCGGTCTGGTCCGCGATTGTTTGAAAAGGCGTCCCAGATCGCGGCATGAATGTTGTTGGCCTGCGGTTCTAAACCGATGAAGGCAACGAACGCCTTGGGGCGGGTCTTCAGCTCTTCGGGTACTTCGCCGATATCCAGGGGTTTCATGGTGGTTACGTAGCGGTTGTTCTCGACGACTCGGATCACAAAGGCTTCACAAACACACTCGGTCGCATGGGCGAGCCGCTGACTTGCAGTGCTCGCGGTCCGCGAAAAGCCGGCAGCACGATTCACAAAACAAATGCACTGCGCGCACAACAATCGTGTGGCGGCACAGCGGTGACGGACGTCGCCAGATGCTGCAGACTGGGCAGGCACGCCTTCACACCTGCCGCACAAACCACGATTCCGAAACCGTCTACTCGTAACTCGTCACCTGGACTTCATGACGAAGGAAACCCCCACTCCACCACGAGAACGCACACACCTCCCGACCCGAAACCACACATTCGAAGCTAATTAAAAAAAGACGAAGAAGAAAATACGCGCAAACTCTCGTCCTCAGTTGCGCCGCCCTGCCAAGTCAGCTGACCACAATTAAAAGGAAGAAAAAAACGAGCAAAACAAAACGTTCTTTAACCTCGACACCCATTCCTCGTAGTGGTCATGGCCGCTGTCATCTGTATTTTCGGGCGTTCGAAGGAAGGCGTTACCGCGTCACATCAGCTAGTTTAGCCCGCGGCCGGCTGGCACCGTTAATTGAGTCAGGCTGCGGAATCGCCGAAGCTTGGAACATGACACGGCGGCATCGTCCCTGACTGCGGCGTCGATCGGCCGAATGCCATTGGAACGCGATGCCACTCTTCAGAAGGAAGCCAGGTAGGAAGTGCTGGCCCGAGAGCGGATTCGAAATTGTGAAACTTGCGCGATTGTGTCACGTATTTACCAGCTCGCCACCGTGTTGCTTCTTGCGTACCGCACGCAAAGGGGCCGACGAGGCCTTCACCGCGTTAATTATCGTATCTCCACGTAATTTTCTCTTCCGCCGAAACAATGTAGACGACCTCGCGTGTGTGCGGAGTTTGAAAGTCACGACTTCTCTAACCGTCTCGTCACGAGCGCACCAAGTTGGGTAGTTGCTGCTTATAGAAAGTCGGTGGCTTCTCGGATTATTTTCTAAGGGGATGTGTACCCGTTGCGGTAAATCGGAGGAACGCACGAACTTGTCCTTTTCCGCGGAAAAATGTTTCGTGACAGGACAGCTCCGGCTTGCGCGTGTCGGTGCATTCGATCGCCGCGTTCGGGTCCCTTTTACTAAACTCGAGCGCTTTGAATCGTAAACTTGAGCGAGCGTATGGCCCGCGCTCTCCAGTGACAGCACTTTTGTTTTGACGGGCGAATATATATGTTTGCATCGCGCGTCGCGTTGTGTGGCAGGTGTAAACATTTCCTTCAAGCACATCCGCCGCTAACCTTGTGACACACATCGCGATGTTGCGTTCTCGCCGAGCACGTCTTCGCGGAATTGGTGCTGCGAAAATCTTTTTCCTTCCTTTTGCAATGCGAGGACGTTCACTTCGCTGTGGCCTAGTCTCTACATACCGTGCGCTTTATCGGGCAATTCTACTAATGAATGGAACACGTCAGTTCGATGGTGCGCGCGCCGATTACAGAGTGGAACTTATCACCGCTAATTGCCGAATGCGGCTCTTGTCTTTCCGCGTTGCCTGCTTAGCGTCGCTGCCAAGGTCTTGGGCCCTCATGCTAGAGTTACAGCGGCGAACGACATCATCTAGCGCTTCGTGTTCCGATCGTATCAGATTCACATCAGCTGCGCCGCATTGCGAACACGAGCCATTTTTAGTGACGCGATCTTATTTCATTGCCTTGTCATGCTTGCACATCTAGGATGAAGTCGTACGAACAGTCGGGGCTTTAGAAATTCAGAGGGGCGCGGGCAGAGGGTTGTTTAATGCTGCAAGGACACAGTTGTGGCCAACGGCCAGCAGAAAAGGTGGGGGGGAGGGAGGTCTCCAATACTTGGGGATGCCCCCCTACGTGTCTGGTGATCAGCAATTACGTGTACATATATATGCATACTCCCCTTTACGAACAAGTGCACGCATAAGCAGCCCACGAGCTGGAGGGCACCCTCAAGCAAAGGAAGGGAGACCTTCAGCCCCTGATAATCAACTGTAGAAAGGGCTAAACGTCCATGGAATTGAGGGTGGAAAAAACGCACCAGATAGGTGCTGCTTTCCTTTGCCCGTGGCTTTTGACATGAGTCGTCTATTTAATATGCCTTACCCCATCCCTCGGTGCAGACCATGTTTATAGATGAGAGCAGTGTGTAACCAAGCAAACCGTTAACCTTCATTTAACCTCTGTCTTTCAACTAGCTTTCTCTCTCTCTTTGTAGTTCTTCATGTAACATAATGCTTATGGCGCGTAGACAGCCATATGTAATGGGGCAGATTCTTGGTAGAACTTGGTGTCTGCAGTTGGCAGAACTTGGTGTCTGCAGTTGTCACCAAAATTTCACTCTCACCCTGCACTGGGAGTTGAATTTCAGCACTCTGAGCGCAGGTACCAGAGTTGCGCAAGATACTTTCGACAATGATACAAAATCAACGGGATTGAATTCCTCTATTGTGATTAGCCCCTTCCCTTAGTTTGCCCAAAAGAACGTCAATCGGATGACATATAAGAGCTTCACTGGTGGATTTTACTGCCAGATCACTGTGGTCATTCCTGCGAAGAACTGTGTGCCACTCGATGTTCCGATTCCCCGGTTCAGCAAGCTTTTCTTTAGAAACTCTAGTTGTCCTTCATTGCAAGATTATGTATGTTTGTGGCAGCAGTGCAAGTTTATCAGTAGGATGTGCTCAATCCTCCATTGTTCTTGCCTAGATCCTCCTCAAAAAGCAATGCAGCATTTAAGCGAATCACTGACGTAATAAAATTCTTGTATTTGCAAGCATATACACAGTGTGAATGGCATTCACAAAAAGCAAGGAGACCTAGCATATAACACTCCATTCACTGTGCGTTCACCCTGTATGTTTTTCACTTGTATAAAATTAATCCGCACCTATTACCTTAACATTGAGGCAAGTTCTTCAAGTGCCAGTTATTTCTGTTCACTTATAATTAGCTTTGCCAAATATTGTGCATCTCCGGAATTACGAAATGTGTACAGCTACAGAAAGAGTTCTTCATTCGCTGAGTTTTATCATGTCTACTTAATGTGAACTGAAGCAACAACTCTGTACAAGAACTGAACGTAGCATATCAGCTATTTCGTGCCTAAAGCATCCATCCAGTTGGAAAATTTGACTGAGATAAAGCAGTGGGGACAGCATAATGACACGGAGTGAAAACACCCAACGTGTCAACTGCTTAGCACAGGTCCAATGAGAATTGTATTAACATGTCTGCAACATACCTTAAACATTTATTTTTCATCGGTTTTCTTGCTTTTGACGTAGCCCTAACTTGCTACATCCTTGCTGCACACCTTGCTGTTTCCAATACCAACGACCTAGCGTATCTGTGAAAGATTAAGTCAACATTGCATGGTATGTCTTCAAGGCTGCAGTGCCCAGCAGTTCACATGGCGCTAATTACTTTTAAACTACAAGAAGGTTGTCACCACAGTCATCATCGGACACAATGGTGATGCTGTGGCCATGCCCTATGAAAAGGGCTGATGCCACAACTTAAGCCAAAGCTAATCATAGGAAGAAGTACCAGAAAGGAAGGTGGAGATAGAATATATGTCTGTCTGTCGGGCCACTGTCCACCACTCTGTCGGCCACTGCTTGGTCACTGTGACTGCATTCCACGCTCCCACAGCGTGTTTGTTGTGCGAGGATAAACAAAGTGCCCGTAGATATGTGGCAGCCTCTTTCGATGGCGTTGGGAGGCCTATGCACTGTTTGATGATGTGCACTACAGTTTCCGCTTCCTTTCTGCACACCCTACATAGAGTGCATTCAATGGCAGGTCCAAAGCATCAGCGTTATCAAAAGGTGGTCGCACCATCTTTTGATCCTCCTTTAAAGTGGTCTCTTTGTCTCTGTTACAATGGACTCTCAGTAAATGGAAATCTCTTAAATGGAGCAACTGCCTCTAATAAGATTGGTTTTGTACTTGAATTCTGCACCTCTGTTCATCTCTCAGTAAACGAAACTCCTGTTAAACGAAACACATTTTCCTGGTCCCTTCATGTTCTGTTTATCAGGAGTCTACTGTATTGCACTAGCGAGCAAGATTTCATTGCCGACATCTTGCACGACGTCATCTAGGATGCATTACTAATTTGCCCAGATGTACAGTTTATGCAACAGACTGCTGCTAACTTGTTGAGTGTTAACGCTGGTGGCTGATCGGTTGCCATGTCCCTCAATGCAGACAAGCCACAAGATGCGGGTGAGCTCGGAGGTGAGGTGTATGGTCGGCAGGTGTCGAGGCACGGCTCGCAGGCCAGCCTTCACAATGGTGCTGTTCCTGCCGACGTCAGTTTGCTCGAGGACGCTGCACCCCCGCCACCGTCTCCTCTGCAGTCGGGTGAGTAGCAGGGGCCATGCGTGCACATCAACAGCCTCTTCCTTTGTTTCTTCTTCTTGGGGAGCTCACACTCCTCGCCCTCTCAGTGAAAAACTTCACCCCGAGAATTCATCAGGACGGTACTGCACAGTCAAGCATACTTCTGATGCCCTCATGGCCAGGAATGCAAATTTATGTAAATTTTCTTGAAGGCCTAGAAAGTTTTCTTTTTCAGGAAAAAATATGTGTTGTCACACTTAGCACTACAGATATTTGCAGCAGACTGCTTCTGTCCGTTGTGCATATAAGGAATATGAGCTGACTCATCATCGTCATCAGCCTGACTACTCCCACCGCAGGACAAAGGCCTCTCGTGTTTCGCCAATAAACACGGTCCTGTGCTTGCTGCGGCCACGTTATCCCCGCAAACATCTTCATCTCATCTGCCCACCTAACTTCCCGCCTCCCCCTCACGTGCTTGCCTTCTCTTGAAATCCAGTATGTTATTCTTAATGACCAGCAGTTATCTTGCCTATGCACTACATGCCCTGCCCATGCCCATTTTTTCTTCTTGGTTTTAACTAAGATGTCCTTAACACCTGTTTGTTCCCTGACCTGCTCACCTGAGCAGACTCGATATACTATATAGCATAGCTATTTTATAGTAATACGTAGTTGACATACATCACAACTTGAAACTCACTATCATAAGGTAAGTGAGTCATATCATAAAATCGCATATCATTTGTGCACCTTTGCGTTTCCAGTACAAAACATATCATATTTTGGTTGCGAGTACAAGAGGTGCACTCTGGCCACTTGTAGCAGAAGTGTGTCCCTTGGCCTCTTCCTTGGTTCAAATCTTTGGTGCTTTCATGTAGTAATGTTCATTAAGTACCCTTATGTTGCCCAGAAATGTATGTGTATGCGGCCTTGTGTATGGGCCCCCAGGCGCCTTCAAGCTTCACTTCGCCCCTTTTTGCCTGGGGTGACCCCCAACTTTATATTGGAAATAAGCTTTCTCAATTCTTGATAATAATGGTCACAGTTTTGTACAAGGATGCCTAATGGGATATTTATATGACCGATACTTTTACCTTTTTTTGTATGAAATACTCTTTTATTTGTGAGAATGCAAGCCATGAGAGCAGTCTCTCCAAACTTCTTAGCATTCTCTGCTCTGTATGAAGTGGAATATAGTGTGTTGCAATTTGTTTTTGATACTGCAGTGCTAGCAGAGTCTGGTCATCTCTCAGTAGCCTGACAATGCACTAAAGTCATGTGAGACAGCCCTGAAGCTGTGTCTTATGACATACCGGGTCTCATAGTAGTAATAATATGACTTCATTATCATGATTGGAGCCCGGTTCTTATCACACAGTGTCTTAGAAGAAATGTGATTCAGACTGGTTAGATTCCATACAGTGTGAGAGTAATCAGTGCAACAACTCAATGGGATGGAACATGAAGCTGGGAATTACAACATGAGCATGCTATTGATGCCCTCCATAGACTTCGAAGTGGGGCTTTTAAAGTCTCTGGAGTATCTCGGGGCTCTGGTGGGCTGCACCCCTCCCAACGGTATTTTGAAGGGGGGCTCACTTGATGATTTATCGCTGGAACATGCACACATACTTATACTCCCTTGTAAGTGCTTACATACACGCAAGCAGACCAAGTGATCTGTACCCTACCCCACCCCACTAGAGCAAAGAAAATGCCCTGCTTTGAAGCAGTATTGGAGCATTCCGAAATAAAGGCCATTTGAATGGCCATTTAGATGTTGTCAAGTTGCTAGTGATGTTGAATGTTGTTACTGCAGTTCCTTGAAACCAGTGTGTATTAATTCTGCGCAGCGGAGGAGGAGTACGAGCCAAACCTGTGCGTGCGGACAAAGTCTCGCCTCTCGAAGACCCTCGACGAGGTGCTGCAGGATGCCGGGGCGCTCGCCTACTTCATCCAGTTTGCCGAGGAGCAGGGGGCCCGGCCCTTGGTCAAGTTCTGGATGGAGGCTCAGAGCTTCCACGCCTCGTGCCTCCTTCGCCGCTCGTCGCATCGAACCTCCAGCAAGGACTCGCCACTGCCCCACAGGACGCCCGTGAACGGAGAGAAGGTCGAAAGGGACGGAGAGCAGCATTCGGCAGGCGACTGCCGTCCCGTGGGCTGCCGCGACGGGAACGAGTGCCCCAAAGCGACGGAACGTGGCGTTCCTCGTTGGCAGGCCGACCCCGGCCCTCTCGGTAACGGACACGAGGAGGACGTGGCCCGTTGCCGGGACAACGAGCAGTCAACGTCCGGAACTTCCCCGTGCCTAGGTTCGCAAAAGAACGCGTGCAAGAGTTCGCAAAGCCAGCGTCTTTCATCGAGTCCACGTTTGGGTGCGGTAGCAGCGCCGGTGCCATTTGGAACAGACCCTCTGCAAGCGGCAGACTCGTCTTCTGAGGATTTGCCGCGAGCCTTTGCGGGGGGGTCTGGTGCACATCCGTCGTCCGTGCAGTGCACATGCCCTCGCGAGTGGGACCGTGCACCGAGCGTCGCTGCAAAAGGGAGTGCGGGTGAGACATCCTGTGGGGTAGTGCCGCCACCGACGGGTGGCGAAGGTGAAGCGGGTGGTCACAGGGGCAGTGTGGGAGGTACGAACTCGAGGACATTATTCACTTGCAATCTGAATGGTGCACAGTCGTCCTCTCGGGAAGGGGACAACGTCGACGCGACGAGTGGCAAGACCCTCGACAGCCAGGACATCTCGACGAGGACGACGCCGGGACGGCGCGACAGTAAGATGTTCCAGTCTCTTCTCTTTTGCTACTCGGTTCTGTAGTTAGTCGTGACAAAAAAGGCAAGAAGTATTAAACACGGGAAAACTAATTTGGTGCCCGAGTCTCGACATGGGCCCTGGAAAAATTTATGCTCTCAAAACCGTGGTTGCTTCCATGACCATCTGGCCCGGAAGAGTTTTGTTCTTTGCTGACACTCGTATGCGAAATTCTAGCACTCCGTCATGGACGCAGGCTACTGCTCCACATTGAAAGTTGTAGCTTTTTGCAAGACTGTACTGGTTTGCCCAGATGGAATTATTGACTAGGAATGGTGACTGTCTCGGTTGTCTTGACAGTTATACCCCGGTCACACTGGCAAATTTAGCGTCATCTTGAGCGAATGCACTTACGCCGCCAGAGTGTCACTCTGGTGGAGAGCTGCTACACAAGAAAGGGAAGTGTACTTTGAAAATGATGGTAAAGGCGATAGGTACTTACGTACTGCAATAGATTTTTATTTCAGGCGACGTTTCCTAAGTAATTATGTGTTATAGCTATAAGCAGCCCTTAAAATTAACTTAACATACAAATGTGGCAGCTGCAGCCATTGCACAGCGTGTGCTGGGCGTGCCCCCTGGTGATCGTGGCTGTAAACTGCCTAAGAGCGAGAAAAGCAGAGTAGCTTTTTCATAGTAAAATTTTGCTCGCGATTTTGCTACAGTACTCGTTTCTGTGGGATAGTATGCTATAATGCATCAGAATATTCCTAATAACGAAAACGATAGCTTCATAAATGCTATCAACTCAGCTTATTTATTCTCGAGCCACTGCTACCATCGCAGTGAAGTTAGTTTAACAAATGCACTCACTGGCAAGTGCGCTTTGCAGCGAGTGTCACTATATGTTCCTGTGTGGCAGGATGCAAATGACACTATTGGTTAAGTGCACACCCTCACCAGGCCCAACGAAGTTTAAAGTGCCTATTGAGATTTCTAAGTGATACAGGTTTAGATGCTCGTCTTTAGAGCATGTGAGGCATAAAGACTTTTGCGCGTGCCCTGTCCCCGTGCAAAACAGTGTGTACAGTGACTCATTTGCCATACCATCGTCGCCTATCATCACACCTCCCTCTTTCTCTTTCTTTCCCCTTTCCCCTTACCCCCGTGAGGAGTAGCAGGCTAGAACCCGCTTTCCAGGCCGACCTCTCCTCCTTCTTCTCATTAAAAGCATCTTCTTCTTCTTCTTCTCAAAGTGCACTTAAGTTGCCCCGTGTGACAGGGGTATTACTCTCTTGCAGCCATTTGTCCACACAGCCAAGGTAATATCTATGTATGATATCCAGAAGCACTTTGCTGGGATAGCAGCAAATATTTAAAAATAATCGCTTACTTTTTGCGTGTGAAAAATTAAAATCTGGTGCTTAACATTTTAAAATAATCACTTACTTTGTTGCTTGTGAAAAATCAAATCCTGGTGCTTTACTAGCCAAAGCAATGATACGATTATGAAATGTGATGTAGTGAGGGATTCCAAATTAATTTTGACCACCTGTGTTTCCTTAATCTGCACCTAAATCTTGAATAAATGGGCATTTATGCATTTCCTCCCCCCCCCCCCCCCCCCCCCCGCCATTGAAATCCCACCACTGTAAGCTGAGAACCTGTGACCTCAACGTTGGGCAGCCAAACATTGCAGGGTTCTCCCCATAGTGGGCAGTGGTGAAAATGCCACGCACAGCCCTGGTTCACCGCCATAGGTCGGCAAACTCACTCATGAGTCTGCTCACTCGGACTCACTCAGACTCAGATCGAGCCGTGAGTGTGAGTCCGGGTGAGTAATATTTTTGCGAGTCTGAGTCCAAGTGAGCCCTAAGTGCAAAACACATTTCTTGAATGAGTCTGAGTGAACTCCGCACTTTTTTGGCGACCAATGGTTCTATCTGCACAACTTCAGCATTACTATCAGCGTTATGTCGGCTCACGTTTGTACTCCGGTCGACTCACACATACTTCAAAGCACTAGTGTTCATACACCAGCTCAATATTTATTCATCAGAGGCATGCGTTAGGGAGGGGGGGGTGCCTTGCCCCCGCAAACTCTTTCACAGGAAGTTGTTCATAAAAATATCTCATGCGAGTCATCTCTTTCAATAAAAATGTCTTTACTGGATTGCAATCGCTCATAACTTATATTTGAACATACGAGATGAAAAGGCGCCAAGTAGAGCACAAATTATGCGAGGTATTGGGGTTATAAAGCATTGACGCCATGGTCCAAAAAGCTAATTATATGCTTGGGATTCACGAGTCTACTCATTCAGACTCGCTCAGACTCAAATAGAGCCGTGAGTCTGAGTGAGCCCGAGTGAGTAATATTTTGGTGAGTGAGTCCGGCTGAGAAAAATTTCATTGAGTCCGAGTCCGAGAGAGTCCAGTTGAGAAAATTTTGGTGAGTCTGAGTCCGAGTGAGCTCTAAGGGCAAGATATATTTCATGGGTGAGTCTGAGTGCACTCCACATTTTTTGCCGACCTGTGCCGCCCACTGCTGTGATAGACATCCGAGCGCTCCGATTGATCCCTTTGAAATGTGCACCTGAGGAACCAATTAATAGCGGCTCTGCACACCCTACACCAGCGAGTCATGCCTCCAGCCACGTGGTTATGCAAAAAGGAGTCTGAACAGGTGGCCTTGTGGTTTCAAAGATAGCTAGCTCCAGTGCAATGCCAGAACACAGGCGCCTTGCTTCTGTTTTCTATGTGCATCATGGATGCCAGAAGTGTGCCAGCAGAAATGAAATGTTGAAGTTTGAAAGCTTGAAATTATTGAACTTGAAAGAAATTATTCAGCTTGAAATTATTTTAAAAAATCACTGTGCTTTTCTCTGCTTCTGCTGGCTTCATTAGGTTGGGTATAACAAAAAAAAATGGGCCACTCCTAGGTCGGCAAACTCACTCATAAGTCGACTCACTGAGACTCAGATTGAGCTGCGAGTCTGAGTCTGAGTGAGTCAGGCCGAGTAATATTTTTGTGAGGTTGAGTCCGAGTGAGTCCAGGTGAAAAATATTTTCGTGAATCTGAGTCCGAGTGAGTCCGGATGCGGAAAATTTTGGTGAGTCTGAGTCGGAGTGAGCCCTGAGGGCAAAATATATTTCACGAGTGAGACTGAGTGAGTTCTACACTTTTATGCCGACCTACGGTCATATCTACGCATTTCTGTCAGCCATATGACGACTCACGCTTATACTTGTCTACTCACACATACTTCAAACCAGTAGCGTTTGTATGCCATCTTAATGTTTATTGATCAGAAGCGTGAGGTACGGTAGGGGGCGGAGTTAGGGGGGTTTGACCTCCCTCCGGAAAAATCTTTCTCGGGAAGTTCTTGATAAAAATATCTCATGTGAGTCATCTCTTTCAATAAAAATGTACTTACTGGATTGTAAGCACCAATATCTCGTAATTGAAGGTACGAGATATTGATGAATTATCACACGCTGATGAGCACACGACAAATCATTCGAAGTGGCGTGGTGAAGACAGCCAACCCAGACATTCGAAGTGAAGCCGCTGGCAGGCGTCGCTGCTAGTCGGCACCACAATGGCAACACCGAGATCGTTGACGTTATCCTTACTAGTGCATCGTCACTCAGTGCCCGGGGCATGGCCTGGGAGCCAGCTGAACACGATAAAACTGTTGATGTCGCAGGGTGCTGAACGCACCGTTGAGCTCTCGAAATAAAATAACTTCTACGCAACGGACGCAATTCATACTTTGCTCAAAAAACTTTGCATACCAAGCTATCGAGTAAAGGCCACATCTCGAGCTTGAAATTTTATGTCACTGCTCCTTTAATTGTGTGAAGGACCACACAAAGCTGAACAATCACATATTGCAGAAAAGAAGTCCCAGTTTCGTCCTAAGGCTGAAGCAATGAATGAGATTGCAACAAATTAGAATGTCATACGAAGAAAGGCTAGCAGCTCACTCCTTTAGCAAACACGGCCACTGCAGCGAGCAGTGACCTTCGTGGGGTTTATGGCTTCAATGCAAACATTGCGATGAAAAAGATAAACGTGCGAGCACAGGCGACCACACCCTGCAGGGCAAGGTATGGAGCCGAAGGTGGGCAGCCCCATTCCGATGAAATACGGACAGGGCGATGCCCTAAGCACGCCCTTTACCCCTTTGCACCATCTCGCCAATGATAGCGAACACGCCTTTGCCACGCTGAAGCACCTCAGAGATGTGCATACCACCAACGGTAAATGGTGTATATAAATGGTCACCGTTAGTGTGCTGGAGGATGTATGCACTGTGGCGGAGTGGTTAGTGTCGCTCCACGGAGCAAGGGGTTGCAGGTTCAAATTCCCAGGCGCGCGCTTCAGAAAAATTTTCTTCCGAACTAATTTTGTTTCTGGGTTATATATATATATATTGTGAGCATTATTCACATGCTTCATCCTCTCACCTGTAAACACTCATCATCACCACTTGGGTCTGAGTAGTGGGGCTCAGGCTCGGGATAAATAAAGAAGAGTCTTTCGGCTTGAACGTCGTCTCACAATATATACATATATATATATATACACAACTATACACATATGGAATGGCACGGCGGAGCCGATGGCAATGGCAAAAACCTGCCAAGAGTGTCCATATTGTTGCTATAACAATAAAACTGGCATTTTCTTTATGAATTGGTCTGGTGTATTGCTGTGCAAAAACTACAAACCTGCATCACAGCAGTACTTGGAAGGTAACTCATAAGAACACTTGTTTTGCTTGGGATTTTTAAAAATTTGTTTGTCTCATAAATTGGTGGTCCCTTAAGGATTGGTGTCATTTTCTGTCCTTCTTGTGCTACTTTGCAGTTTAAGTCATTTATAACAATATTTGGGTGCCACATAAATACCATTGTTATAACTGATATTTGTTATAACTGGGTTGCACGGCAGAACGCAAAAGAAGAAGAGGAGGGTACTGTTTGTATCCCTTCTCTCTGACTGTAGGTTGTGTTAGCTAATTTAACTCGAGAAGTGGCCATTGCTTCATGCATTACAGGGCACCTTTGTCTGCTATACTTCATCAACTGTAGTGGCCAGCCCACACACTCCTGTCAGATGAAGGAAACGGTGGCGGTCTTTTCAAAGGCTGGAATCTCCTGCTATCGTGATTTGTCGAGCCTTTGCACTTAACACTGTTTACCTGCAAGATAGGGCATGACCTCCCCTCCACTTGCCCTCTTTCCTGCCTTCAGTGCATGGACAGTAAGAATGCATTCATTGTCACGATCCTTCCTGGCACACCCACATACATGTTACCCAGCTTACGAGGCACAATAGGGTCTTTCACGAGAATTGAAACTTGAGCTAGTTGGTACGGATTCAACATGATTTAAGTAGCGCACTGACGGACGAGGACAGAGAAAAAGAAGGTGCACAACACGGGCGCTAACTCGCAACTGATTTTATTCGGAAGAACATGCTAATATAAAGGTGAAGAACAACACAAAAAAAGGAACAGAAAACATATAAACTTTGTAATCATCTGCAGGTTCCACTTAGGTATTGAAGTTCCGCGTCACTTAGCACGATAGATGATAGACTGATACATTTATTTCCTTTCCTTTGAATGTGGAACGCTTTGATGACTTCTCTTGCCATCTGTTGTCTATGACGTGACAGAATCATAGTGTCTGTGAAGAATAGTGTGCAGCCGCATTGTTTGCAATGGGCGGCGAGTGAAAATGGTTTTGTGTCTGACAGTGAACGCTCATGCTCCTTAAGACGGATATTGACACACCTTCCGCTCTGTCCAATGTATGATTTTCGGCATGATAATGGGATTTGATAGACGATGGCTTCTTTGCATTCTGTGTACTGAAACGTGTGATTGATGCCACATTTGCCACGAACATTGCCGCTGTCTCTGATTTCTGTGTCAGTGCTTTTTTGCACTTTTGCGCACATGGATTCCAATTTATGTGGGAAGGAAAAAACGACGTCAACGTCATAACGTTGAGCCAAGGTTTTCAAACTTGCATTGGTCTTGAGTTCAATCCCCAGACCTAGGAAGCTTTTCTAGGAAGCTTTTCTTTCTAATTAATCTGTATGGATATCCTTTTAGCTTTGTGCTAGAAACATGTGGATGTCAGTTTTCCCTTTTGTGAACTGTAGGTACTTCCTCTGTAATACAGGTGTTGCGTAGTGAATTTTTTATTGCTATTGAGCCCAATTGGCATTAGAGTGTCTTTAGCGCAGTGTGCCAATTCGCAAAAGCAGAGGGAGGCAATTGTGGTCACGAAGCTCCATCTGGATGGGGCTTTATTGCAATAAAAAATGACCATTTGACGCTGATGTAACATGACAAATCATCACTGTTGGCGTTGCGAGGAAGAAGAAAATGCATAATGCACAAAAAAATGGGAGGTAGTTTGGATGGACTCACCTATCAGGATGCATAAATGGAGGAGTGTTTCATCAAAATCTATTCATGAAGTAGTTTCAAAATTGCGAAGACTTAAGGGAAGCCTGTGTACAACCAAGCTTGCAGTTTAAAGGGGTCATGAACCACTTTTCCAAGTAATGATCTAATGACCTCAGTATCGGAGTTTACTGCCTCCCGAATCGATTGCCGCAAAAATTTCTCGAATACGTCAAGAATGAGCGGAGTTACGGGGGTTTGGCGCACGCTCTCAGCGCTTTCTCTCTTTTCTCGTGCCGACGAGCGCACTGAAAGCTACACGAGGAGGGATGGCCCGGGGGAAAGAAGTTACGTCAGCGTGCGTCATGAAACGCGATCGCTCTCCCGCTGTGATTCGCTTGCGCGAGTGCGGCTACCATGTACTGAGGAGTGCGGCGCCGGCAAGTGGCGGCACCCCGTGGCAAGAAGTGCATCTGATCCGAACGCCGCTCTCGATTTACGTCGGCTATCGGCCAATAAGCATGCTATGTCTCTTGCGACGTAAACTGGCAGATCCGCGACGTCAATGTGCAGACGCCCCGCCCACCGACGAGAGTGAGAACCGGCCTCTGTTTGAAAAGAGGGTGCCTGGGGAAACGGCAACTTCGCGCTCCGCTTGTGGCCTTTATGCGGCGTGCACGACTGTAATATTTGCAGAGCAGTTCATAGCCGTGTCAGCTTTCCACAGGATGTGTATGTGTTTTTTCAACAAGCCCAAGGGGTGCTTCATGACCCCTTTAATAGGGCAACCTAAGGTGTGCTAGCTGTGTTCAAACCTTCTGTGTAACCTTCTGATTTCTCTTAAATATAAGTGTTTCATTGCAAGTAATTCATCACTGCCTAATTGTTTACAGTAAGTGGCAATTGTTTTTGTGAACACCTTATTTTCCTGCAAAGAAGCCACGGATACTGCTTGCTTCCCTGTTGTTAACTTAGCTTTCACATTTTATTTTTGTAATACTCCTGCCAAAATGTATGTACGTAATCGAGTGTTAAAAAGTCAGCTCAACTTGCAAAGAACATGAAGAAAGGGGCATGTTGACACCACTGTCATGTCATTATGTCTCTCCAGCATGTAAATTTCTTTTTGTCTGTAAATGTGGTGAATATTCTACAAGAATCCATACCAACTAGTTCACTTCGCATCACGTGCATGAGCTCTTTGTTCCATCCAGTGCTGTCTTGTCAATGCTACAGAATTTTGTCGCTCTCTGTTGTTATGCACTTTTTTTTTTACATGAATAAAGGTAAATCTGGAAGTGCAACTTGCTCGCAGCCTTCATGACCTCTAATGCCGTCATGTTTTACCATGTCTCCCTGTAGGTCTGAGTCAAGATGCCATGCACATATACAACATGTACATTGCTCAAAACGCACCACTTCCGATTGGGGTTCCAGATGACCTGCGGTGCCGCATTCAAGGTGAGGCTCAGTGAACAGAATGTTGCTTCAGGAATCGGAAACCAGCATAGAGATAAGGACAGTGTTTAACTTCTTCTGTGCCACTAGCAAGCAGGGCTATGCTGTACATTTGGTAAAAAGTGGCTAAAGATTAGCTCAGCTTATTGACAATACTTGTCATTTTCAAGAAGTGAATATCTATGGTGTATAGCACCCTCAATATTCACTTTTTAACAGATGGCTGAGATTTTGTATAAGCATGCACTTAAAATATTACCTATGTTGCTTTTCATAAAGGATTAGGCAGCAGTAAACTTGACCATTTTTGGTGAGATTTCAGGATGTTTATCATAAAATAGTTAATCAAAACAAAGGGCTTTGAGGAAGGAATAATTGAAATGATCACAAATAATTTAAAAGGCTTTCAACATTAAAAAATGCCAGCATTGCACAAGAAGGGAAGACGTTAAAGACTTGGAATGGTTATAGATGCATCAGCTTAGTTTCATTATTCTGCCAAATGTTCACGAAGGTAATTGCAAATAGAGTGAGAGAAACACATGACTTCAATCAACCCAGAGAGCCAGCTGGCATCAGGAAGGGGTACTCTATGACGGATCACACCTATGTGATCTATCAGGTAATAGAGAAATCTTCCGAGTAGAACAAACCACTTTATGGGCCTTTCATAAACTAAGGAAAGGTTTTTGACTCGGTAGGGTTACCAGCAGTTTTGGAGGCATTGTTTCATCACGGGGCACTTGAAACTCTAAAGACTCCGCAGACACCTTGCTTGTTTTCTCCACAAGAAAAAAAAAGAAAAGAGAAGTATCCTCTTGAAGTCAATCTCTCGATAAAGCTGTGACTGCCCTGATCATGTACTGAGCCTTTCTTCGTCTACTGCTCATTGCTGATCACCTAAGGGCGGTGCTGTTGTGTGGTTGTCTCTAGCTCATATTATTCAGTATTCCATAAAAATAGTTGGTATGCTCGACTGAGGGAGTCACCAGAAAAGCAGCTGCTACACTAAATATTTTTTATAAGTCTTAACCTTGACATGCCCGAGTCGAAGAAGGTGCGTCATCTGATGCGGGGCGTCAAGGAACCACTGTTTGCGGGCCTCTTACGAAATCCGCCGACAACAGTCGACGAATTTATAAAGGAGGCGACTGTTATTGAGCGGGCACTGCTGCAACGAAGCCGCCACTTTGACCGCCTGCCCAACCACACGCCAATAAGGACCTTTAGAGAGGTCCAGCAACACTTTTCCACGTAATCAGTGAATGGCTTCATTTAAAGGAGTTTATTGCTTCACGAATCAACTGCCGCACAAATTTTGAGAATATGTCAACTACGAGCGGAGCTACAGGGATTCATTGCATGCTTTGTGTGCTTTTTCTCTCCTTTCGTACCAGCGAGTGCCTGAAACCTACGCGGGGGGAAGAGGGGGGGGGGGGGGCCTTGGGGTCAAGAAAGCTACGTCTCATCTAGTGATTGACAGATAAGGAACCACCAAAATGCGACAAATGTTGTGCACGACTAACAGTAACACACATTTTAATAGCTTGCCCACATGTGGAAACACAATGACATAAACACCTTCATGTACTTTAGACGTTAAACATACTACAGTAGAATCTCGATGATACGATCACGGCTAATACGAATTTCGGGATGATACGAATTTTTCTGTGGTCCCGGCCAAGGCCCATTAATTTACAACGTGCTTGAGTACGGTTGTTACGAACTGATTTTTGACCCGCGTCGTTTGATACGAATAAACGCCGCCCCACCCAACGCAACGTTGGCCCCACCGACGGCCGCGGAAGATAGCAGCGTGCACTTACGGCGCTGGAATGCGTGCGGCGCCGCCGGTTTGGCACGTTGCCAGCGCCGCCGGCGAGCAGCGTGCGACAGCCTCCAAAATCTGCGCGTATCGGAGGCCGGAGTGTGCCTTTTGCTTTCTCTTGAAGATTACAGATGGCGCTGGCCACGTTTTTTTTTTTTTTTCTTGGTGCGGAGGCAGGCCGGCAGGCGGAGACGGTAGAGGCACGGCCCGCGGGAGCTTCTTTCTTCTATGCGTGCCGTTGGACGGAGTGGTTGTCGTTGCTGTGCTCGAGCCCGCGTTCTTGCTTTGTTGTGATTGTGCCTTTTTTGCCGAGTGGCAGCAAGCTATGTCTCGCAAGCGGAAAGCCCTCTCCTTTAAGGAGAAACTGGACATTCTTCGAAAGGTCGATGAGGATCCCAAAAGAAAACGCACGGAGTTGGCTAAGGAGCTAGGCCTCGCAACGTCGACATTAAGCACAATTGTTGGACAGCGGGACTCAATAATGAAGAATGTGCTTTCATTTAACGTCAACGCGAGGCAAGCGAAGACAGCCCAACACGTGAAGCTTGAAGAAGCTCTTCTGACCTGGTTTAAGGAGGTTACTGCAGCTGGTGTGAACATCGATGGCAAAGTGTTGCGTGAGAAAGCCGACGAGATCGCACTTGCTCTGCGCATCGACGGATTTCAGGCCTCAGGTGGGTGGCTGCACCGTTTCAAGACGAGACACGGTCTCGTTTACAAAAGCGTCTGTGGGGAAGCGAAGAAGGCTGACGAGACCGTTGTTAGCGACTGGCTCGCGAAGTTGCAGTCACTCATCTCTGGGTATGAGCCTCGTGATGTTTTTAACGCAGACGAGGCTGGCCTGTTTTTTAACCTTCAGCCTGAGAAGAGCCTTTGCTTAAAAGGCGAAGCGTGCCAAGGAGGCAAGAAAAGCAAAGAGCGAATAACGGTGCTTTTGTGCTGTAACGCCGACGGGTCGGAGAAACTTAAGCTGACGGTAATTGGCAAATCCCAAAAGCCTCGGTGTTTCAAGCGCGAGAGCCATTTGCCGTGCGTCTATCGCGCAAACAAAAAGGCGTGAATGACGGCGGCCCTGTTCGAAGAATTTCTGTCGCTCCTTGACAGAAGGATGGCCTGCAAGAATCGGAAGATTGTTTTGATTCTTGACCAGTGCGCCGCCCACCCGAGGCAAGTAACGCTCCAAAACGTCAAACTGATCTTTTTGCCCGCGAACACGACGACGCACCTGCAACCGCTTGACGCTGGAATAATAAAAAACCTCAAGCATCATTTCAAGGGCCTTCTTGTGCGCCGCCTACTTGCCAATATTGACAGAAAACACGAGGGCGACCTGCGAATAAGCCTCCTGGACGCCATCCATTTTATCGCTATGGCTTGGGATCGAGTAACGCCGACTACCATAGCAAACTGCTTTGCGAAATGCGGCTTCTTCAGGAGTTCCGAAGAGGTGCCCTCAGAGCAGGAAGAGCCAATTGAGGGTTGGGAACTGCTTGATGCTGGGTGTACAGCTGAAGACTTCTGCACGGCGGATGACAACCTCGCCACTTGTGGTGCGCGCACGGTGGAGGATATTGTTGAGGAGGCCACATGCGAGGTTGCCGATTCCAGCGATGATGGCGACAACATAGACGAGGGCGATGGTGAAGGACCACCACCGGCGGCTGAAACGCTGCACGCGCTCGACGTCCTGAGGCGTGCTATGGCCGCTGATGAAATCAGCGACGACACGTGCACGCGTTTTTACGGATTTCAAAGAAGTCTGCTGAGTGACTTCGCGAAAAAAAAGAAGCAGAAAGACATTAGAGATTTTTTCTGCAAGAAATAAATGTTTTTTTTATGTGTTCCTAAAAATGAGTTTGCCTCTGACTGTTAATATAGCTAGTTTTACATGTGTTTCGGTGATACGAATTTCGGCTAATACGAATATTTTTCGTGACCCCGCGGGATTCGTATCATCGAGATTCTACTGTAATTTCACCCAGTGTTATTTTTAGGTGATGACTCATACTTTTGGCATATGTCATCAGCTTTTTGGACCAGACAGACTTGTTAAATAAGCTTTAATTACTACAGTCTGCTACATTTTCCAGACCAGTAAAACTTGACTTGTGCAACCTGTAGTGTGGCCTATCTGTAGAGGCTGTTCGCGTGGCAACTTTTTTTGAAATGAGGCACCTGCCTTCCAGCCCTTGATTATAAGGACAAGGACAAGGCAGTAGTGCTCTGTGCACATCCTTATGGTTTTTAATGATCAACTCATGCACAGCCCGTACTCAATGACCACCTCACTTACCATGCATGTAATTTTGGTATATACATCTATATATATATATTTACAATACATTTATACAGCAAGTGTTCTTGGGCCTCTCTACAGCCACGCTAGACCATTCATTTTATCCCATTTGTCATTGCTGACCACACATCTAGTCGTCGTGACCATAGTGTATGATGCGTGTTCACTAGGGAGCATAGCCTCGGTTACATTTGCGCCACTAAACCCAACATAAGTAACTAAATTCATGGCCATTAAACCAGTAACTACTAAAGAAGATGGACTAATTTCATTTTTCTGGGGCTTTGCAGATTCCGTGTCTCGAAACCCAGTTGAGCCGGAATGCTTCTTTGAGGCACAGCAGTTTGCAGTGAACCAAATGGAGAAAGAGTAAGTGTGGGAGTTCTTTTTTTTTATGTTTTTATCCTTATAGTTAGTTTGTTTAATTTGTGACACTCCTCTGAAGAAAAAAAGAAACATGAACCATCTGTGCAGCACCATATTGATGAACTGTGTATCAATGTTTTCTGCCAGAATGGCAGAGCGGGAGCATTCATGAAGAAGGCTCATTATTTTGCGTGGTAGCAGTGGATTTTAAAGAGAAACTTTTCTCTTATAGTGTTGTACAGTCAACGACAAAAGTTTACAGACCACGCAAGCGCATCGCCAAGAGCCTCTTCACAACATTTCCGCTACATCAGTGGCGATCGACAGCAGCACTATGCCCAATACGCATCTATCTGTAATCGATGGCCACGCTATCTTCTCTCTGGGCACGAACATTTTCTAGCTCTTGTCTTTAACACGACGCGCTCTTCGGCAACCGTGGCTACGTGCTTGTGTCTCGGGATCAGTCTAGCAGCATAACTCTTCTGCTATCAACGTAGAAGTGTGATGCTTATACCACAGATAAGCACTTTGTGTGAAAACAAGGAACTAACAATGTACTACGCAGCAGTATAAATTTGATATACCAGCGCGAATAACAAGAAGACTAGTTGTCGGCCCAGCGCTGAGGCCAACTGTAGGTGGCGCACCGCTAGGTGGCTCGAACGGGCAGCTTGGCACGACCTTGTGGGGTCTGTAAACGTTAGGGGTTGACTGTACAGTCACGAGTTCAAAGACAGTTCATGGCTTCCACTAGCCCTTATTTCCATAACTGAACGCTGTTCTCGCAATCGGAGGTGATTCCAAATAAGAAAATATCGCTTAGTTGCTGAAATGAAAGGAAGTTGAAGGCATGAGCAATCTTTGAACTGATGAGGCCACGCGCTTAATGTCTTTGGAGGCTGTGATTCATGGTGGTAGTTTGATTGTCAATAAAGTCGTTGTCAGTGCGAGAGGGGTTTCACAAAGAAAAACATTTTTTTCATTGTTTTGGTGAACTGAATGAAATTTTGTAAACTTGTTCAGTTTTTTCTGCAGATTTCAAATCTCCTAAGTAGATTTTTAATAGCAGCATTAGATCAAAAGATAGGCTAGACCAGCTGTCTGGCAGTCTTGTCACATACTTTGTTTTTGTGTTTCAACAAAGTTACGAAAAATCCCCTTAAGAAGTAAGCATAAAAATGTTTTTGAAATTTCATATCTTTTTATTTTAATGCAGCTGCAAAAAAATCTACTTAGAGATTTCGAATTGGCAGAAAAAACTGAATAAGTGTAATAAATTTCACGCCATTTACTCAACTATTAAAAAATCGTTTTTTAAGACCCACGTCTGCTCTTAATTGCATTGACTTGTTGGTGCAAGCGGTGGCTGCATCGGGGTGTAATGACGAAGGGCTGACAGTGCATGTGCCAGGGGTGACGTGATGCACCAGTGGCCACCCGCCACGACCGCAGGTTACATGGAGATCTTTACATAAGCCAGTTACATCAAGTGAATGGAATATGCTAGTCTTTGTGCAGTCTACTGTACGGTCTACTGCACTTTATGCAGTATTATTGATGTTTTGTTCCTCACTGTGCAGCCTGTACCCAAGCTTCCTCCGGAGCCCCTACCACTGCAAGCACCAGGTGGACGTGCTCACGAGTGGGAACGTGTCGCTGGCCGACATACTGTACAATGATTCAGCGCTTTTCTACTTCATGGAGGTACGAGTACACACACACACGTTTACATACTCCCGTTTGGAGGTTGACCCACTATGTTGCTTTCCTTGTTGATAAACTGTTGTGATCATAGGCCTCTTAGTAGAACTTGTTGTTGGGCTAGTTGGTGCATGCTTACTGAAATAGTAGATAAAAATACTTGTAACCATCAAGGAAAGAGTCAAAACAGAGCAGGAAAGGGGTCCTTTTCTGTTTCGTTAGAGTTCTTCTTTGATGGTTACACATCTTTTTTTTGTATTTCAGTAATCATTGGCTTCTATTTTCTTGAGCGGCCCATATCGTATGAGAACCTAGGATATTATTACTGTTTCTTGTTTTTTTCTTTTTTTTTAATTCCTTAAATCCATGAGAAGGGCGAAAAAATGTTTCTGTGTGTGCTACCAGGACTGAACAGAATTAGAGGGAAACAGTTACACAAAATGGTTCTTTAGAAACAGTATTTTTGTGAAGGAAACTGTAGATTTAATGGCATTTAGTGGTTCGTAGATTTAGTGTCATTGGACATTCAGTGTGCACTGTGCGGTTGGGCTAACATTTTTCACACATTACAACTTGCCAGCAAGCTGGCTTGAATTTTGGATAGGACAAGAGAAGCATGTGGCTTTGATCAACCTAGAGAGCAAGCTGGCTTCAGGAAGGGGTCCTCTACAATGAATCACAGCCATGTGATGAATCGGGTAGTTGAGAAATATGCCAAGTTCAACAAGCTGCTTTGTATGGCTTTCATAGACTACGAAAAGGCATTCAACTAAATGGAGATACGAGTAGGTTTGGAGGCATGGCCTTGTCAAGCAGCATTTGAGACATGCGTGAATACCTTAGCCGTCGCTGCAGACCAGACATCCTATTTAGTATGCACAAAAATAGTAGCAATGTAACAGTAGCAGTAGGACCCATGCCTGACAGGGAAATGCTGCCAAGCTGACTGTCACACAGTGCTGGTCTCTGTGGCCTGTTAATCGTTGCACTTGGATGTTCAGTTTATGGAGCAGGAGCAGAGCCGGCACCTGGTGGACTTTCTGCTCATGGCGGACAACTTTCGTAACCACCTGTTGGCCGAGGGAAGCTACAACCCGACACAGGCCCAGGACGATGCCATGGTCATCTACGACAAGTGAGCACTGGCGGCCTGCTTGTTGTGCTTTGCCACGCTTGCTCAGCACCTTTTGACATTGCACTGCTGAGTAAGAGGTTGCGGCTTCGAACGTGGTTGGCGCAGCTGTTAAATGCAAAGATGCTTGTGAACCAGGAATTAAGTGCACGTTAAATGACTCCAGGTAATGCAGGTTAATCCAGAGTTTCCCATTACAGTGTGCCTCATAATCACATTGTGATCTTGGCAAGCAAAACTGTAGAATTGAGTTTTGATTGCCAGCTTATGGACAGCTTACTGAGATCAGACTGCATGACAACACACATAAGCCAATTTGCTGCCAATTCAAATTTGGATTATTTGGGATTCTTGTTAATTTGAACTTTATTCTGAAATGCCTAATTGGGATATATTTTTTGCGCTTTTTGGAGGTGCCTAATATTAAAAAACATTTTGTAGGTGGCTTGGATGCATCACACTTTGGTTTCTGGAGCAAAGCATCTTGCATGAAAATGGTTGGTGAAAAAGTTTGTGCACAGTGCATAAGGAGTAGAGCACAGTGGAACCACATTAATCTGAAGTCAAATTCAATAGGAAAATTATCAATGCGGTACATCTTAGAGAGATTAGAACATCTCACTTGATAGTGTACTTGGTGCAGTGCACACTGTGATATACCAGGATTTTGCTGTGGTGCAAGTGTAATACATTCACGACACTTTCTGTCGGTGCAGTCATAGAGTTTCCTAAATTTAACTAGAGGGGACTTCGACGCTGCGATCGTTCAGCCACCATGGGAATGATGGGTAGTACACGGATTTGCCTAATCTTCGTGCTTACGGCTTCGAACACACTTGTCGCTTTGTTTATTGCTGTGTTTTGGCATTTGTTTCAGTAACAGAATAGACCGTTGTGAACTTCGTGACCAGATTTGAATTCGTGAGCCCAAAAAAGTTAAAGTGGTGAAGTGGAACTGCCGACTTTTGCTGAACTTCGTCTTGCGACAAAGCGGATGTAGGCAACGCGGTGCCAAACGCAGCCGAAAGAACGAAGTTTAGACAAATCCGTGTACCACCCGTCATTCCCATGCTGGCTGAAGCGCCATGCATTGCAGCTCCCATAGACACTAGCGCCAGAGTTCCTTCTAGTAAGTATTGTAGGAAACTAGGGGTGCAATACCACCTAGAGGCAAAACTTAGTGCAGTCAGCACCTGTTTCAGTGAAGCAAGATGATCAAGTGAGAGAGGTCTGTTCTGTCCAAGATCAGGGCTGCAGCGTGTTGTTGATGGGTGGAACCCTTTCCCGGTGCAGGTACTTCTCGCTGCAGGCGACCAGCCCCCTGGGCTTCAGTGATGCGGTGCGGCTGGAAGTGGAGCAGAACATCTGCCGAGAGGAGGGCCCCCTGCCCTCGTGCTTCGACAAGCCCGTCATGGTGCTCCTGCAATACCTCGAGAAGGTATGCTTGGATGATGGCGATGATACACCGTAGTTGTGTTGGGGCTGCATTGACGACATTGCACATTCTAACCTAATCTCCGGTGCTCGTGTAGGCTGTAGAATGTTCAGGGCTTTTTGCCGTGTGCAGAAATGCGATAAGCATCGTCGGTGACATTCCAGGTGGTGGCATCAACTTTTATTTGACAAAGAGTCGCTTGTCTGGCACCTCGGGGTGGCTCCATGCGGGAAGCGACTCTTTCGGCCCAGGAAACGATGGCCAACTGTTTCTCCCGGTCAGGAGTTCTGACGAGTTCATCCCGTGTTAATTTTGAGGGAGCTGGTCGGAGAGATTTTGGAGGGGGAAAACCACCCCATCCCCACAAAATGTGATCTTGGGTAGCTAGTGCATTTGGACTACAATTTTGACAGTTTGGTTGGAATTTTCCGTTCATGATAACTGCCAGTCTATGAGGACTGGTGAAAGAGTGTGTTTCTGTGCGGTGTAGGATTGTGGCCTGCGCTCTCGTGAGGTTGTCTGGCAGAGGGTAATGCCTCCTTTGGTTCTTGTAGTAATTTGTGACATCATTATAAGAAATCGGTGCCTCACATGGGAAAACAGGGCCCGAGGGGCGCATCTCCCGGTTTGTTAGACCTCGGGACACACGATGCGCCTCCTCATACCCCGGGTTCCCCGAGTGGGCAGGGACCCACACAAGCTCAATGGTTGCGTCACCCCAGTCTTTTTCTAGGATCCTTGCTGCAGGGACAGCTACGCTTCCTTTAGTGAAATTTGTTATTGCTCGTTTAGAGTTGCTTATGACTGTCTGAGCGGAAGCGCTCGTGATGGCCAGTGCAATGAAATTCCAGAATCTTCAAGTGAATCAAGGTGCAGCTTCCACAGAGCAATAGTAGCATCTGTAACATTTCTGTTTGAACACACCAGGTCATCGTTAATAAGAAACCAGCTTCACACATAAATACTATGTGTGGATGCATGTACATCCTTCAGCAAAAGTTGGTGGGACGTGAAATTTTAGAGAAAGCTATACTCCTGTTTCATTGAACTGTTGCTAGGCCCAGAAATTTCCTCTTCCTGTGCACGCATCCTTCAAGGCGGGGTTCATCATTCTTTGAAACTATGTACCAACAGGCCCAGGGCCAGACTCTTCTATACTCTCGCTTTGTCTGGTAACATAGCCTCAATCACATGTCCCAGCCTGTAGTAGTTGGGTTTTAGAAGCGTGATGCACGAACAGAGCATAAATTCACATTTGCAGTGGAGCCCACGTCCCGTAAATTTTTTTGGCCTGGTGTACCGATGTATCACACTCAACTCGCACTTTTCTTCTCCCCAGAACCACCTGAAGTCCTTCCTGTCAAGCCAGCTGTACGTGAAGTTCATATCCGAGTGCATTGTCACCATCCAGACGGCACAGAGTGACACAGACTCCCTGCGGCGGAAGAAGCGCTCTGGTGAGCATTGTAAATGAAGCCATCTGTCGCTCTGGTGGATGCACTCATTTGCCTCTTATTTCCTTCATTTTTCGACAGAGAGAGAGGCATATTTATTGCACTGTGCACCTCCTTGTAAGCATTACCTTTTTAAAAGTAAGACCAGACCAAAAGCAATGATTGAGTTATTCAGCTCCAGCTTGAAGCCGCATGCTTGCAGCCACATTATATCAGTTGTTTTTAGTAGGGGTGTGCAAATATTTGAACTTTCAAATATTTTTCTAATAGTGTTTGCTGTTTGATTCGATTCACACCCGAATTTTACTATCCGAACTTCCGGAAAATGTAACGGTTTCATTAGCTTAAAACAAGATAACGGCGCTTCTAAATGATGTGCGTAAACCCAATTGCATCCACACGTATTGTTACAAGATATTCTAAAACTATGGCATGCTGATATCTTGAGGATCAGAAGAAAAAAAGGCAAGTACAGTGCACCCTCGTAGAAAGTGAAGTTTATTATGCTGGCAGTTCCTTTCCTTCAGTGATCCAGCTTTGCTGGCTTTGAGGCCACTCCTGGATACGCCCACAAACTCGTGCCGTTTCAAGGGTCGTTACCTTGACAAGCTTGGTCTACACGAAGCTGCCTGAGAACGTCTGCAAGCTTGACATCGATGCCCGGATATTTTTCCATTTTCGGCCCGTAAAAGCTTTTCCTTGTGGACGTGCAGCTGAGAACCTCCTTCCTTTGTTTGCACCACTCACGGACGCAGGTTTCGGGCACGCAGTATAGACGCGATGTAGCTGTCCTCAGCAAAGTAACTTTCCTTAGATATGAGCTTTTATAGTGAAAGGGGCGCGTCACCATTTCCATTTTGCAGGGAACAAATTTCACACAGACAGACAATAATAGTTGTCAGGAAGCGACACTCTAATACTTGCCCAGAAGCATTGTCACAGCTTCCAGATAACTTAACGCAGTAATGCATGTGCAGATTCTCTGCCCTTGTATCGTTCCTATCATTTGCGCACAAAGGTGTCCATGAGTATAACTTTGAGCAGAGTTGATTTAGCTCTTGAGTGGTTGTGCTTCTTTTAAAACGACCTGCCTTAGCAGTGCGACATTTGATACAAAACTCGGCAGAGCTCGTACCCTAAATACTATGCAGGTGTCATGACCAATACTACTGTGCTTTGTGTTTGTGAGCTAATAGAGTACGCTGATGTGCTTGGCCAGAATTAGGTGTAGCACGATAATGGTTGTATGTCTGAAGCGACGTATATATAGAACAAGTCACTGTAGCCTATGAAGAGCTCAGACTAGTTGGGTGCAGCTATTAGAGCCTGGCATACAGTAACATAGACAACAAAGAGCACAAGGGCAGAGAAACGTGAACAAGAAGTTTGCAGTGGCATCCGAAGATTATTCACGAAAGCAAACACATATGTTTGCCACAGGATTTCCTGCAGTGGCACTCATTGCCCGCATCTTTCTCGCAGCATACTTAGCAGTCTGTTCTCCTAACAGCTGTCAGCACACTGCTGTCATTAGTGGTTCGTAGGGGTGTGTGAATAGTGAAACTTAGAACTAAATCGAATACGAGTCTGAAAGGGACAGGGGCGTAGCCAGAAATTTTTTTCGGGGGGGGGGGGGGTTCAACCATTCGTGCGTGCGTTTGTATGTGTGCATGCCTATATACGCAAGCAAAACTGAAAAATTTCGGGGGGGGGGGGGGGTTTGAACCCCCCCCAACCCCCCCTTGGCTACGCCCCTGGAAAGGGATCATGCTGAATTGAATATGAATCAGATACTGTTCAAATAGCTTTCGAATAGTAAGGCAACCATTTTCAAGGAAGGCCTAGAATTCTACAACTTTTTATTTTATACAAATATTCAGAAACGTTAATACAGAAACATCGCTGTTACATTTAACTGACAAAAGATGCCACAATTATGTAAATTGAGGTAAGCTTGTATACAGTAGCGACTACAACCTTTGAGGTGTTCTTTAGCTGTAGGATGAATACATCAGCTACTTCAGTGTTCGAGGTGGTACTTCGTCACCAGCTTCTAAGCAACACTTAAGACCTAAAGGTTAAATAATGTTCCATGAATCAACATGAATGAATCTCACGGTAATGATAGTCGATTGAGGACACACTCGCTTCAGTGACACTGGAGTTTAAAGCAAAAAGCTACTTCATCCGGTGATGAGTAAAGATTTGAAAGTTCCGTAAAAGCTTGAACTGCATGCATCTTGGCAGTCCACTAATTAAAAATAGAAAAATGATCCTTCACTCTTCCATCGTTTTGTTCCTTTGGAGTTTTACTTTCGGTGCTGATTATTCAAAAAGTATTAAAAAAAATATTCGATATATGGGATATGCACTATTCTGTTCGAGTACCAACACGAATAGAACACTATTCGATTCGTTATTCAAAATTTTCAAATATTAGGACACCCCTAGTGGTTTGGCTTTTCATTGCACTTTCTTGCTTTAAGACGGGCCATCATGCTTAACCCAGTAAGATGATTGCTGTGCATGGGTAATCCAAAACGCAGGCAGCGACAGCAGCAGCAGCGATCTTTCCTCACTGGCCTCGCAACCATCAGCGGCCCCGACGACCACCAACACGTTGCTGGCTGTGGATGGCAGTGGCAAGTGGCTGCCGGGCACCCCGAGCACGCGCCGCATATTGCGTCACATCGAGGGCAGCGACATGAAGATCGACTCGGGCCAGTTCAACCCAGATGCCCTCTGGAAGCGCAGCCTGGCTGGGTGAGGGCATTCACACTTTATCTCCACGGTCACTTGCCCGGCAACACTGCCAGCCCAATGGTCGTGGCGTATACCTATATTTCGAACGAGAACCTGTTGGGCAAAGCATTTAGAACAGTAGTACTCCATAGTCATACTAGGCGTTGTAGCATTAGCAAACAATGCTTAGTATTTGAATTGATAACACAAGTTTTTGTACTTGCGTTGGTTACAATAAAAACAATAAAAGAATGCAACAGGCTAAATTGTGCACCAGGCATCAACATCTAGTAAGCTGTTCGAAATATTGTGTATTCCTTGTTTTTCCTACTTTGCCACAATTTCATATATTCTCGGTGTTTTGCTCTTTATTTGCCCTTATTTTACATACCTTGTCATTGCCAATCGAGGGCTTGCAGTATGTAATAAATGAATAAATAAATAAATAAATGAAATAATGGCCATACTTGTAACTGCTGCTCCTACATGAGTTCTTCACCTTGTACATCTGAACCGATTGGCTTGTGGTGTTGTGGTGCACGTATGGTTCCATTTATTTTGATGAAATTTGGTATCTGTGTGCACTCTACTCTGGCATCCTTGTTTCTACCACACCTCATTCCATAATGTGCTTAGAGTTGTTGACTAATTCGTCCTTGCGCTGCCAATTGCTAGCTTCCTTGCCAGCTCAATTTGGTAAAGTGACTGCTCCAGAAAGGCGTTGGCCCTAGGTTCGATTCCCGTACCAAGACAAATTTTTCTTCAACTAAGAAGCTTTCCTTTCTAAGAAATCGGCATGGATTTCCTTGTGGCTTCATGCTACAAACAGGTAATTGTCAGTCATCCCTTTCAAAAAGTTTGGGATACTGAATTTAAAGTTCAGCTTCCTATAGTTCCTAGAATTTCACTTTCTCTCATATCAGTCCATCAGTTGTTTCATAAAAGCATTTCTCTGCTTGAGGTATAATTGAACAGGGAAATCAGAGTTGGGCTCAGCCTAAAGCTTCATCGGTAGCCGCCATGTGTAACAGGCGTTTTTCTGTATGAGCCTAAATATGCACCCGTCAACGATAGTTTGCGGACCTGTTGGGGCCAGAAATAACCTTTTTCTTTGCATCTTGAGTATGTTGGTTGAAATTGAGTCATTTAGTGTAAGTGCACATGGTTCAACCAGTGGAATATATTGAAGCCATTCAGTGCTGTAGAGATGTGTTAAAATAAATGTATCTTTGCTGGTGTCGTAGTCTTCAAACTTTTGCTCTCAACTGTGAATTGCTATTAAGCACTACTTCTGTCACAGTATTACAAAGTAATTTAAATACTGCATGCTGCCGTAACCCCACAACTGTGGAATTCTGCATCTGAGTGCAAGGTCATAGGTTTGATTGCCCTATAGCCACAATAATGTTCTGGGTAATAATCTACTTTGGTTTCTGATACCCTCAATGATCAAAATTTATTTCAGTGACCTTCACTGAGGTGTCTTTCACAGAGCCTGTGATGCTTCTGAACATTAAACACCACCAGTCAACCAACTTAACTGCTGCTTAAAAGAGTGAAGCCGTCTTGCTTGATAACCTCTTTTCCGTGGCTGTTTACAGGAAGCTCCAGATGGCGCATGTCGACCACTTGGGCAAGCTGACGACCGAGTTCGAGCCAGAGCCGGACAAAAAGACAGGTCTGTTCAACTTGAATGATCTAGACAGAAGTGAAGAGCAGGCAGCCGCAATGCTGAGCTGGTATTTCGTAGTGATGCACTCTGCTTGATTCTATGCTAGCCTCATCATCCACCGCTCACGGCTGGGTGATCCCATTGATAATGTGGGCAGACTTCCTTGCTTGCAAACATTGGCACCAGGAAATTGTATGAAAGAGGAACGTATCAACGAGGTTTTACTGTACTGGCCTTAGCTGTGAATGTGGGCATGCGTGGCAGCACGTGAATGTGGGCATTGTGACACTGAATGAAAAGCCATTGATGCAAGTGCTGCTGATAGCTTAGGTTATGAAACACTTCCCAAGCAAAATTAGTGCATATGTTTGGCAATCACACATCTTGGGGCTACAAGCATGTCATGCCAGGCAGGTTGTAGACTTGCTATTATAGAATGATTGCTATTAGTAGTAGACTGTCATCATCACATGGAGGACCTCAAATGCCATACTATTTAGCAACCATATGTAAATAGTAGAAGTGTGCGAATATTCGAACTTTCGAATATTTTTCAAATAGTGCTTGCTATTCGATTCGATTCGCACCGGAATTTGACTATTCGAAGTATTCGAACTTCCGGATGATAAATACAGTCAACGTCCGATTTTTCGAACTCTCTAGGGACCATGAAATCGTGCGAAAGATTGGGCAATCCGAAAAAATTCATGCTTTTTTATTCCGCTCAAGTAATGAAATCTCCACAGCCACGTTCGAAATAGCTTTAATGCATCCCAGTACACTTATCCAGCATTTTGATGCGTTCCCAGGCTCTTGTGAATACATTCGGTACTTGCCGTGAACCATGTTTAACTATGTGCCAAGCGCCAATTGCAAATTTGCGTCTCGTGATGAGCACCGCCGATACCAGCAAAGCGCCGAATAGATTACGGCTCTCTCGCATGGAGCATTTGGAAACGATGACGCAGAACACAAAGACTGTGGCGGAAGAGCAGATGACTCGTCCGGCTTTTCACGATGCGAGTTGCAGCAGTTGCTGCCGCGTGAAGCCGATCGTTCCTGCCGCATGTGCAGCACATCGCCAACCAAGCTGACGCCGTCACTGCCGAGGCGCTTGCCGTACCGTACGCATGCGTTTGCCATGATAGCGTTTGTTCTAATAGGTCTAGTTATGACATGGCCACTCTGTTCCCGATTGCACACGGGTGCAGCTCTGGCGAGCTGCTTTCGTTCGTGAAGGCAGCACGTCTGTGCGGCACACTTAGCGGTGTCACACAAAGAGGCAGCATGAACGGCGACGCGGCGCGTTTGGGTTATACGCATACCACTGCGCTAGGCCGCATGCACTACTGAGCAGTTAGCTGAAGATGCTTATCATAAGGGTTGGGCGTGTTTGCCGCCTGCCGCCATCACTCCTCCGTGCATTTCCGGTGCTTATCCGTAAAGACATCGCCGTACTGCGCCGTGACAGTGACCCCTTCAGATTTTCGATATGCTTCACCCCATCACACTCTGGCATTGCGGCAAAGCTGCCTTTGGGACTCTGCTACGGCCGCAAACAGATTGATTCACGAAAGCACTGATTCGAACCTAAGAGATGATAGGCACGGCAGAGGTGGGGTTTAATTAATGCCGTTTCGGACCTGAAATTGGGGCAGAAAGTCCAAAAAATCGGGCGCCAAGAAGTTTCAGCGTCTAAAATTTCACATGTTCTTATACATTGACGTCTATGGGACAGATTAGGAACTCCGGAATCGAAGTGAGCGCGCCCTTGTCCGCCACATCATTTGGGCCTCCACAGAAGTTGAAGCGCCAAGAGAGGTTGAGGAAGTAGCGTCTCTTCCTTTCACGTGTAAAGTGTTGTCGACACCACATTGGTTGCACTGAATCATGTAAATAAATGCAATTCGGCCTCTGCATTGCCTCATTCTTGATGAGACAACTAGGGAACACCACCCCTCTAGCGCTTCACCGACCTAGCCAAAAGAAATGCTTTCATGTTGCTATCTCGTAAAAATATATGCTTAGGGATCCCATGCAACTTTTTTTCTGTAATTTCACTTAGAAGTATTCCAAAAATACTTGAGAAATATTCGACAACTATTAAAAAAATATTCAATTCAACTTGCACTCACATTTTATTATTCGAATTTGCTTCGCACTCAAAATTTTGCTATTCACACAGCTCTAGTAAATAGGCATTGGCTTGATTGCACATAAATGTGTGCTGTTTAATTAATGGATACAACTATCAAGCCATATTGTTCAATACTACTTGCTGCCATATGTAGTATTGTGGTACAGCTGTGCGAATAGCAAAATTTTGGGTGCGAAGTGAATTAGAGTATTGAAGTGTGATTGCGAATCGAATATTGTGTGAATATTTCTAGAATATTTTTTGAATAATTCGAAACGAAATTGCAGAAAATAAAGCAAGAGAGGATTCCTAAGCATATTCTTATGAGATAGCAACATGAAAGTGTTTCTTTTCACTAGGTTGATGAAGCACTGGCGGGTGGTGTTTCATAGTTGTCTTATCAAGAATGAGGCAATGTAGAGGCCAAATCCTATTTATGTACATGATTTAGTGCAACCAAAGTGTTGCCAACAACACTTTACACGTGATAGGCAAAGATGCCATTTCCTCAGCCTCTCCTTCTCTTTCAACTTCTGTGGAAGCCCAACTGATGTGGCGGACAAGGGTGTGCTCCCTTCAAGTCCGGAGTTCCAAATCTGCCTCGTAGACGTCGATATACAAAGACATCTGAAATTTTGGATGCTAAAAAGCTTCGGCTTCCAATTTTTCGGACTTCCTGCCCAAATTTCAGGTCCAAAACAGCATTAATTGAGAACTTTGCCAAACCTTTCATCTCCATGTTGGAACCAGCGTTTTCTTGAATTAATACATTTGCGACCGTAGCGGAGCTTGAAAGGCAGCTTTGCCACAGTACGGGGGGTGATGAGGTGAAGCATATTGAAAATCTAGGGACCACTTCCAATCGGACGTTGACTGTGTCTTGGCTATGTTCGACCGTAACGGAGCTTGAAAGGCAGCTTTGCCGCAATACGAGAGTGTAATGAGGTAAAGCATATTAAAAATCCCAAGGGGTCACTTTCAATCTGATGTTGACTGTATTTGTTTTTGGGAAGTTCGAATAGTAAAATTCCAGTGTGAATCAAATTGAATAGCAAACACTATTCGAAAAATATTCGAAATTTCAAATATTCGCACACCCCTAGTACATCGTAATCTTGCGAGTCGGTGTTCAGCTGCGATAAGCCTTTCAGAGTTGTTGTTCTAAATGTACGGCAGTGCATATTTTTCTAGAGTAGTTGCTGATGTGCCTGATCAGGAGAACCTGGTCCACACTTTGCGACAAAAGGAAACGCAAGAATGTACTACAGTAGAACCTCATTGATACGTTCCCATTTCGTACAATTTTCCAGTGCCAACATTTGCTACTGGGAACACAGAAAATGGCCTAATACAGTTGCGCTTCCTTTTAACCTGTTTATGAATTCCCATGAAACATAATTATCGGTTCAGGTTTCCACCCTCCTTGCCTCCGATGGTCACACAGGAAAAGTGCAAATAAAAAAAACTTAAAAAGGCTTAGGATGATAACTAGTGCATTAACACTGCCAGTGGAACTCTCGTCAGCCTGCTCCAGAAAAGTTGAAAAGCCAACACACAAATGGAAGGTAGAGGTGGTAGTTATTGCAAGGTTCAGATGAGCAAGTCATTATGAGATGGCTTGGGTGATCACATCGTGTCAGACCGAGCTAGTCATGAGCACATTGTGCGACCCTGTGCTGTGTAGGCACATGAACATGTGCTGGCAAGCATACATGTGGTTTGCTCCGATGTTGTCTCTGAGTCGACACGCAAGTCCCATTTCACTTCGGAGGTACAGTGGACTCTCAGTAAACGGAAATCTCTTAAGTGCAATTGCTGGCTAAATGAAACAGCTGCCTCTAATATCATTGGTTTCATGATTGAATTCTGCACCCCTGTTCACCTCTCGGTAAATGGAACTCTTGTTAAATGGAACATATTTTCCTGATCCCTTCAGGTTCCGTTTAACGAGAGTCCACAGTATATGTGCTGTTTGCACATAGTCACTTCCGGCTGTGCACTACTTGCACATCTGGGAGTGACTATCGACATGCTCGCACACGACGTGCAGCCCGCTCGGCCAACGACCTTTGCTTAACCCACGAAACGTATGTGATGGTGCACTTTCACATGATCTGTCGGTGCAAGTCCAATGTATATGTAAAGCCAATGTAAATCTTTTGAGGTAACGTGAACGTGCAAGTGGCTCAGCACTACTCAAATTTTGTTGATGCGAAATTGCAGTTTAGTGACGTTTCGTCGTAGAGAAATACAAAATGGAGTGAATCCAATGAATCTGAAAATATCCGATGGCAATAATTTCGTTGTCTTCGAATTTTATTGGGGGGTTCAACTGTAGTGCTAAATGGGACTGTATCAACGAGGCCCTTTGAAGTATTCAGTTGCACTTTTTTTCTGTCCACGTTGCAAATGTGGAACACTCTATAAGGCGAGCAGTTTATCGAATGTTGTCCTTTCTTGTCCAGGTTCTAACCTCACCAAAGCATTCAGAAAGCTAGTCAACTGGGAAGCAGACAAGGTGAGTGGAGCATGATCTGTTGAAAATGATGCGGTAGAATGCAAGATGATGTGCAGAATATCGATGTGTTTCACAATCGCTTCATGGAGGCACATCATGGTACATCTATTTAGTGGACATGCCTTCTGCATTGACAAGGTTCAAGTTTTCATTCACAAAACTCTCACAAAACTTACTAACGATTGAATATATTTTCTTACAGTTTAGTTCATCAATGAGCCTCTCTTTATCGCACGTATTTTTCAGTTTCGCACCGTTAACGAATTGATGCCTGCAATGACTACTGTATATACTCGCGTAATGAACACACTTTTTCTTTTTAAAATCCGAAGCAAAGTTGCAGGGTGCATTTATTATGCGGGGTAAATTCTACTACAGTAGAAGCCCGCTGATACGTTTTTGAAGGGACCGTAAGAAATAAACGTTAGAGACGGGAAACGTAAGAGCCGAAAAACAGGAAAAACGACAAAATATTTAGTGGTACAGAATTTTATTTCAATGCTTACGAGCAGCACGAAAATTGGCGCGCTCAGCCGCGATCTAGTCGATGGATAGAACCGCGGAGCTGGGGACGGCCTCATCCACAGAAATGTAATCAACGTATGTGATCTTTTTAACACCAACAGCTGTAAGCATGAAAGAACTAAGCACACGCAATCACGACCAGCGCGGCGAGTCCGACCGCGAACCGCGCGCACGACCATGCGAGCTCCAACCAGCTCGAACCACTCGAGCTCCTCCCGTCCTCCGACAAATAACGATGATGATGAGTCTACGCCAACGTGATGGCAGAAGTGAATGCCAATCTCGAAGGCCTTGCTTTCGCAAGCAGTTACGTCATAGACGCCATGTTTGTGCAATACAAATCTCAAAGGCTGTGCTTTTGTCAATAGTAAATGCCGATCTCGAAGGCCTTGCTTTCGCGAGCAATTACGTCATAGACGCCATCTTTGCAACGCGAATCTCGAAGGCCATGCTTTTGTTTGCATCAATTGAAAGATCCTGTTGCTTGCGCCTCTCATGCGGCTAATATTACGGTAAAACCAGGCCAAGCTGCGTGAAAATGCACCATGGCCACTCTCTTCGGTAGTCACTCGGTCGGCTCCGAGCGCACTTCGCGACGTATCATATGGGAACGGTCCGACAGTTACGACGTAACAGTGGGGTTCCCAATACATTGTATCCTATGGGAGCTATGCCGGGACCGGCGGAAAACGACGTAACAGCCGGGAAAACGCACGAGTGAGGAACGTAACAGCGGGGTTCTACTGTATAATACTTTTTTGGGATGAGCATAAATGTTGTAATTCAAAAAAAAAAGAACTTAAGATGGCTTACCTTTTGCAGTAAACATACGCGTACACTATTTGGAAACAGCTTTTCTATCGCACATCGCTCATCTTCGTCAGAATCGCTAGACTGTCGTCCAGGTCGTTGGCCACGACATCTTGCTCCCACAACTGGTCGTCCTTGCTGCCGTCCAGCGCATTTGTGATCCCAGTCTTCTTGAAACACTTTGAGATCAAATCAGCTGGCAGTGAGCACCATGCATCCAAGATCCTGGAGCACACCAGCTCAACGGACGGTCTCTTAATTGTGCTGGTCGGCGTCAGGGTGTGCCCTTCATGCATCGTCCAGTCTGTGTACAAGTGGCACACACTGTCTTTGAACGGCTTGTTCGCACTAAGATCAAGGGGCTGCTGCACCGCTCCCGATTCGTAGTGCGCAGCGTGTCGTGCTGTTTCCGCCAGTAATGCACACAGACTTCGCCAAAATACCTATTGGCAGCACGATTCCCATGCTCAACTGCGTACTCCACAGCCCGTAGCTTGAAATCGGCCGTCTAGCTTACATTTCGGCCCATTGCCCACAGCAGAATGCAAGACAGGCTAAAAACAAACTCACAATGCTATAATGGAGTGGGAATGGCTGGTACAAAAAAAAGTAGGGCTTAAAACCCATGCCACAGTTCAGCGTCGTTTTGATTGGCTGTCTCACCCGGCGTCGTAAACTCCGCCGTTTCGGTGGTAGAGGTTACTACAGTAAAATATTGTTAATTTGACCCCCGTTAATTCAGAAAATCGGATAATTTGGACATGTTCTCTGGTGCCGGCAAGCATATATACAGTCAAACCTCGTTAATACGTACCCGCTTTAAACGTACTAACGGTTAAAACGTAGTTGCGACGAATCCCCGACCGAGTCCCATAGAGCCCAATGCATTCGCTGACCGCTTAAGCCGTAGTGGTTCGCCCTATGCCTACCGGTTAGTGCGTACCCTGCGTACCGCGATAACTTTTTGTGCCATAAAATTTTACTGCGCCGCTCAACTTCCCGACGCCAGAATGTGCCGCCAAAGGTCTTCCGCCTTTTTGAGAAGTGCGCAGATCAGTCGATCCCCGATTACGACTTCCGCGCGATTGCGGCGACGTATTTGCGGGTAAGCATCGGGAAAGAACGAAGGCGAGGTGGCGGCCACCGACCTATCGCCGACAACCTTATCGCAATAAGTATCTTCAGCTATCTGCTCGGGCACGCGTGCGGCGCAGCGCTACTTTTTAAGCCTACTGCACGCTTTTATTAGGCGACAACCTGAACGCGCTGAGCCGCAGATCGCTGCCGGTTCGTTGTGCGTGGCCGTCTTCAAGGCTGAAGTTGAATTAATGGCACAAATGCTCGGGCAGGGACGAAGAACTTCAGCCATGTACCAACTAGCCCGACAGCAAACGCTACTAAGCCGTCATCAGGCGCGCACCGCTTTGTAGAAGCGAAAGCAGATCGCTGTTGCGTAGTTAGCGTTGCGGGTCGCGGGCGCCGAGAAACCTCGCTGCATTGACGCTATCACACTAAACGCACGTGTACAATACAGCAAGCGTAGCGCGGTTGTAACCATACTGCACGCTTTTATTAGGCGACCACCCAACGCGCCTCCGTCCGCTGCCAGGACCGCTAGAGCATCGCGGAGTGCGCATCGCTTGCATGAAGCTCGTCATCGCTGCGTTAACCGAACAAGCTACTCGCCGCATCTGTGCACGATCTGGAGCGAAGTGGGTACGAACAACATTCCCACGATAAATGCGCGCGTGTGGCACAGCAAGCGGCCCGGTAGTGACGGCGTGAGCCGGGTAGGCGACGCGCTGCACGCAACTAGCCGGGAGGCGATCGGCTCCACGCGGCCGTACCGCGTTTCACTGGAACTGTGTCAGTTTTCGTTTAGTAGCAGATCGCAGTTAGACGCACGCACATATACCGCAGAAAGCAGGCACTGTCCGTTCTGTCGCTACGTCGGTCACTGCGTTGACCGCGTATCCCGGACCCTGCAATAGTTTCGAAAGCTCTTCGGCGTCGCCACTACGCGCTATCGGGCGGTCGTGCGAGTGTGCCAGGATATCTTTTCTCCACTTTCGCAAAAAGAAGGAAAAGGCTTTGCGGTGGGTTCTTTAGGCAATATTTGCTGTGGCACTCTATTTATTTGCTGGCGGTGATGGCGTACGCTAGGAAATGCAAATTTGTACTTGGGTGTTTAATGCGTACTACCGTTTAGTGCGTAGTTATGCCGCGTTTCCGGCAGGTACGTATTAACGAGGTTTCACTGTATTGTTTAATGGCATCAAACTCTTGTTAATTCAGTCATACTTGGCCGAAACCCGGTTAATTTGAACGATCCTCGGAGTGCGCCAAGTTCAAAGCACTGCAAATGTGCAACGAAAAGGAGCCAAAACTGCATTCGCAAACAACCAGAACGGGTGTGGGCCTTCAGAAAGGCATGGTCGCCATCCACAATCTTACCACAATCGCGTTGTAGTCAAAAGAATTGAGCCGCAGTCGCATCGTGAACGAACTCTCAAATAATGAAAATTGCGGCTTTTACACATGTTCTTATGCAAAATAAGTACAGTAGAATCTCGATGATACGAATCCCGCGGGGTCACGAAAAATATTCGTATTAGCCGAAATTCGTATCACCGAAACACATGTAAAACTAGCTATATTAACAGTCAGAGGCAAACTCATTTTTAGGAACACATAAAAAAAACATTTATTTCTTGCAGAAAAAATCTCTAATGTCTTTCTGCTTCTTTTTTTTCGCGAAGTCACTCAGCAGACTTCTTTGAAATCCGTAAAAACGCGTGCACGTGTCGTCGCTGATTTCATCAGCGGCCATAGCACGCCTCAGGACGTCGAGCGCGTGCAGCGTTTCAGCCGCCGGTGGTAGTCCTTCACCATCGCCCTCGTCTATGTTGTCGCCATCATCGCTGGAATCGGCAACCTCGCATGTGGCCTCCTCAACAATATCCTCCACCGTGCGCGCACCACAAGTGGCGAGGTTGTCATCCGCCGTGCAGAAGTCTTCAGCTGTACACCCAGCATCAAGCAGTTCCCAACCCTCAATTGGCTCTTCCTGCTCTGAGGGCACCTCTTCGGAACTCCTGAAGAAGCCGCATTTCGCAAAGCAGTTTGCTATGGTAGTCGGCGTTACTCGATCCCAAGCCATAGCGATAAAATGGATGGCGTCCAGGAGGCTTATCCGCAGGTCGCCTTCGTGTTTTCTGTCAATATTGGCAAGTAGGCGGCGCACAAGAAGGCCCTTGAAATGATGCTTGAGGTTTTTTATTATTCCAGCGTCAAGCGGTTGCAGGTGCGTCGTCGTGTTCGCGGGCAAAAAGATCAGTTTGACGTTTTGAAGCGTTACTTGCCTCGGGTGGGCGGCGCACTGGTCAAGAATCAAAACAATCTTCCGATTCTTGCAGGCCATCCTTCTGTCAAGGAGCGACAGAAATTCTTCGAACAGGGCCGCCGTCATCCACGCCTTTTTGTTTGCGCGATAGACGCACGGCAAATGGCTCTCGCGCTTGAAACACCGAGGCTTTTGGGATTTGCCAATTACCGTCAGCTTAAGTTTCTCCGACCCGTCGGCGTTACAGCACAAAAGCACCGTTATTCGCTCTTTGCTTTTCTTGCCTCCTTGGCACGCTTCGCCTTTTAAGCAAAGGCTCTTCTCAGGCTGAAGGTTAAAAAACAGGCCAGCCTCGTCTGCGTTAAAAACATCACGAGGCTCATACCCAGAGATGAGTGACTGCAGCTTCGAGAGCCAGTCGCTAACAACGGTCTCGTCAGCCTTCTTCGCTTCCCCACAGACGCTTTTGTAAACGAGACCGTGTCTCGTCTTGAAACGGTGCAGCCACCCACCTGAGGCCTGAAATCCGTCGATGCGCAGAGCAAGTGCGATCTCGTCGGCTTTCTCACGCAACACTTTGCCATCGATGTTCACACCAGCTGCAGTAACCTCCTTAAACCAGGTCAGAAGAGCTTCTTCAAGCTTCACGTGTTGGGCTGTCTTCGCTTGCCTCGCGTTGACGTTGAATGAAATCACATTCTTCATTATTGAGTCCCGCTGTCCAACAATTGTGCTTAATGTCGACGTTGCGAGGCCTAGCTCCTTAGCCAACTCCGTCCGTTTTCTTTTGGGATCCTCATCGACCTTTCGAAGAATGTCCAGTTTCTCCTTAAAGGAGAGGGCTTTCCGCTTGCGAGACATAGCTTGCTGCCACTCGGCAAAAAAGGCACAATCACAACAAAGCAAGAACGCGGGCTCGAGCACAGCAACGACAACCACTCCGTCCAACGGCACGCATAGAAGAAAGAAGCTCCCGCGGGCCGTGCCTCTACCGTCTCCGCCTGCCGGCCTGCCTCCGCACCAAGAAAAAAAAAAAAAAACGTGGCCAGCGCCATCTGTAATCTTCAAGAGAAAGCAAAAGGCACACTCCGGCCTCCGATACGCGCAGATTTTGGAGGCTGTCGCACGCTGCTCGCCGGCGGCGCTGGCAACGTGCCAAACCGGCGGCGCCGCACGCATTCCAGCGCCGTAAGTGCACGCTGCTATCTTCCGCGGCCGTCGGTGGGGCCAACGTTGCGTTGGGTGGGGCGGCGTTTATTCGTATCAAACGACGCGGGTCAAAAATCAGTTCGTAACAACCGTACTCAAGCACGTTGTAAATTAATGGGCCTTGGCTGGGACCACAGAAAAATTCGTATCATCCCGAAATTCGTATTAGCCGTGATCGTATCATCGAGATTCTACTGTACTGGATTTATGTAGTCATCAAGAAAATGAAAATGCATTGATGCAGTAGAGACTTGTTTATTGTTTTCTTGATATTTTCGATAATTCGGCATTTGGTTAATTTGGACGTTTTTTCCAGTTTCGTGAAATCCGAATTAACGAGCTTTCACTGTATAGAAGAATGGCGCTATCTTCTGCAACCCTCACCTTCGACTGCCTGTTCCCTCGCCTTAGGCATTTTCCACGCGCTCCTGCCACCGTACCGCCACTGTACCGACGCCGCCGGTTGCCGCCAGTTGCCGCTGCCTCCTTAAAGTTTCCGGTTTGCAGGAAGAGACTTTTGGCTGGCAGGGCAGTTTAGTGATCTTCGCTCGCTGTGTGCTCGTGTGCCGTGATGTCTACACTCGCACCATTCGTGAATCCTGCTGTGGCACACGAATACTTGAAAGACAAGTACAACAAGAGAAAGACGTGCCGCGCACAGATAGTAAGGAAAACAAAAAAAAACTGTGTGCGGCAGCGGGCAAAGGGGGGGAAGCGAACCGAGGGGGGTCGGCATAATAAAGAAAATAACAACGCTAGGGCGAGGAGGATCTGCACGTCAGTTCACAGGACTGTAGCGGATGAAAGTGGGCAGTGCATTTATTACGCGGGAGAAAAAAAAATTCATATTTTGACTACTAAAGTTGGGGGCACATTTATTATGCAAGTGCATTCATTACACGAGTAAATGCGGTATGTATGATTTTGTCTCACTTTTAATATTTAGTTACAGCTAGAATGAGTAATTATTGAATCGCCTTTATAAAAGAAAGTGCCGAGAATTGGAGGTTCTGTTGCAACCATTCCTGGACATAGGCACTGCTTGCTCACACATGTGCCATAACTTTTGAGAAAAAATGCCTGCAGAAAATTTTGCACTCCATCGTCATGTTTATAATTAATTCAGTCACTGACTAATGTAAGGAATATTGAACTGTTTCAACTTCATAATTAAAGACCATTTAAGTAAGTGCTTTGAAGCTTCTTTCTCTGCTGCTTCATAGTTGATGAGCACATTTATAACAAGCGAGTGAATACAACATTGCAGTTTTCGCTTTGAGAAAGCACTGCTGTGGCAGTGAAATGAATAAACAGGTTCAGAGTGGAAAGAAAGTTGTTAAAGTGTACTGTCCCTTGTTTTGCAAGTGCAGGTTGAATGAATAATGCTTCAAAATTGAGCTGACCCGAAGATCGCGGGATCAAATACTGGCTGCAGTGGCCGCATTTCAGTGGAGGCAAAATGCTAGAGGCCTGCGTGAGGTTTAGGTGCACGTTAAAGAAACTCGGATGGTCAAAATTTCCGGAGTTTGCCACTACGGCATCTCTCATAATTGTATTGGGGTTTTGGCACATAAAATGCACAATTATACAAATAATTATTCAAAATTGAGCATTCTTATGTTTTTTTTTCTTTAATTGGTATAATATGTGCATTCTCTCAGTGTATCTTGTGACACATATCTTAACTGTGCATGATTGCAGATGTCATCAGGTGTCCTTTGGCTATATCATTTCCGTGTTGTTTGCGATGCCTGTCAATGTTTCATATTTTACCGAGTTGCACCTAGTAGTTAAAAGTTGTGCATAGAACCTCAGGGATGTGCCCAATTCGCAACAGTGATTTTACCTGGCAAGACGGTATTCCACCAAACAAAATCACCATTCCTGAATTTACAGTGAACACAGAGAACCCTTGCCGTCAACAGTCGCTAAGTTGAGGTGTTCCGTTGCTGAACTTGATTGAGCTAGGTGTGGTAATTTCAATACCCAGTCGCAGCAGCCTTGTTCCAATAAAGGCAGTACGCAAAAACACTAATATGGTGAATTTTATTTGCATGTGATTGTCGACGAAACTTAAGTGCTAAAACTTAAGCTACTATAGCTATTCACTATGATGTTCCTCATGGTAAACTGGGGTTTTCATAAATATATTTTTCTTGGTTCTGGGTTTTTTCTTTTCCTTTGCTTTTTTGCTGGATGCCAACGATTGTTGTTTACTTGTGAAACCATCAACCTTTCGGGCAGGCTGCATGGCCTTTGATAACGTTATGCGCTTAGAAGCAGAACAGTTGCTTTGGACATAGTTATAATATTGCGCTGTGTGTTCTTGTGCAGACTGAAGAGGACATGGCATGGCAGGTTGCCGAGATGATAGTCAAGGACATCTGCAGCGTCACGCTGTGTCCCGATGCCACCTCACAGGACGTCGGATAGGTCACACTTTGTCACATTATGCAAGTAGTAAGGCATCTCTCCCCTGCTATTTCTTTTGCGCATACTGTCATCTGTACTAAGAGTTCCAGGAAACACATGAGTGCATGACAGATAACCTAGTCGCCCATCTTACATGCTGCCATCATGCAATTGAAGAACGAACAGAAACGGCACTATCGTTTTTACAACTGCCTCGCACCCATTCTTATACGCAAAGTGAGAAGTATGGAAGAATCTGATGGGGAGTGTCCACACGTATCATGCTTTCTCTACATTGTTATAAAAAATTCTTGAACACGGGGTGTCGCTGGAGCCAACATTTCGACAAGTGGCCTTGTCTTCTTCAGTTGCAGCCTCGATGAAGACAAGACCGCTTGTTGACGCGTTTGTTCCAGTGACACCCCGTGTTAAAGAATTTTTCATCTCTTCCAGCTTCCATGTTCCCCTAAAAACTTCTGCTGCCTTGTTTGGTTCTCTGCATCGAATAACTGTCATTGTCAAAAAAGTAGCTCACAGTCACGAGGCAGACAAAAAAAAAGGAAGAAGACACTACCTCGGCGTAGTGGTGGTATCCTTTCTTGTCTGCCACGTGACTGTTCGAAAATGCTGCTTTAAGCACCATTTTCTTGTTGCCAAGCTGCTGTTTGTGGTTCCCATCAATGATGCCCCTGAGACAAGGCCTTGGATCTCTTGCAGGGCTTTGTTGTTTTTCTCCCTCTACCTCGGTGCTTCCACACAGCGTCGATGTTGAGCAAAGAGTGCCAAGACCGGGGCGGACCTCGGCAGTCAGCGGAGTAGTCCTCGGGTGGGAAAAAAGCCCCGGCGCGTGCAATCTCGGCCCTGAGGAAGAGTTCGGCCCCTGCACTGGAAAGAGGACTCACAGGGCTGAAGCGAGGGACGGGCCGGCAACCAACACAATAAGGGACACACGTGCCTAGCGCCACTAGCCTGCGCTGCCTGTCGTTGTGATAACAAGCTGGTGCTCGGCCACAAAAAGGGCGGCAGATCAACGTTGTTTCTCCCTGCCAGCTTATCTCGACAGCGGGCTGGCTTGCGTGCTTCTTCTAGAAAGATGAAACAATAAACTCCCGCCTCTCTCCCCTTTTTTTTTACTGTTAGCACTCGTGCGTGGTGTGTTTTTTCTTGTATGCACAGTAGGCACACTACACTGAATTTGACATGACCATGGAAATAGAAAGAATACCACTTTGGGATTGCTGGTGCAACATTACAGCATACACATAACAAGGAGGATGTTTAATGTTGTGTGCTGTGTTGTCGTGTTTGCCATCGTGCTTCGTTTATGTGCACTGTTTTTTTTAATGCGAAGCATTTATTAGCGAACCTCTGGCACTTTGAGCGTTTCTATCTACGTATCTATCTATCTATCTATCTATCTGTCTAGCCGCCTACGTCTGGGTGCTCTCATGATCACCTCCTTAACTTGGTGTAGACCAAAATTTGCAGGGGAGGGTAAGATGATTCGACGAATATGATTGCCGGGTCATGACATGAATAACGTTAAATCATGTCGCATACGTCGTCAAACCCTTTCCACTAACACGTGTGGCACATACCCGTTTACCACGGGCCGCGGTGTACGGGTATGTGCCACAGATGATTGACAGTTTATATACCCAGGAACGGCGAGAACAGACATTGGTAACTTAAATGCTAGAGTGTTAAAGAAAACCAACAACGGCAGCATTGACTCAACGAATGGAAAGAATGAAAATTAGGATCCCAGCAGGAATCGAACCCAAGCATTCTGCGTGGAGATCAAGTATTCTACCACTGAGCCACGCCAGGTCTGTAAACTGGTTTGGAAAAACAGCCTACGCAGGTGTGGTATCGGTGCAACGTAAATATTGGTTGCGGTGCTGGCTATCTAATTTTACAAGAAAGCAATAAACACTACATGATACTCCTACGATGTGTACTCCTACGATACAGGCGTCATATAAAATTAACGTCTGTAGTTCCAGTGTTGGCTCCGCTTTTATAGCAGTTTAATAAACATTAGGTTTGTATTTCTATGATTAAGCAAGCTATATTGAAGCATTGCTCGACCCCGGAGGAGTACATTAACGAAATTTACATATGATATCCACATCACCGCACCGTAAAGTGCACTTCGTCCACCAGAACGACGCAGTGTCCTCTTCATTTCTTACAAGGCTGGGCGATGGCCTCATGCTGACCGAGGATGATGCCAGATTGATTGACAGGCGCTTTGTAGACTAGGCTACGTAGGCCACATACGCCCAGGTAGTCTACGAATACGACAAACACCATCCACTGATGTTGGTCTACGTAGCGCTATCCGGGCCTACCAGCCTCGACGGCCTATACCTCACCAACGCGAAGGGTGGCTTCAGGTTCCGACATGTCGCCGGGTCTGTTGACAGACAATTTGTCGGCGAAATGATCGAGGCATCCATGAATTTCAACAGCTCTACTATTCGCAATGCCCACGAACTATAGGTGGCGCGCCGTGCTTTTCAAGATGGCGCCAGGACGAGGGTCAACCCGTTTGTTAGCATAGGAACAGATAGTACGTGCGGACGTACGGACCGTGCCACTTTCACCGGATGAAGTCATGAGCTGCGCTGGAATGGATATGAGACTAAAATACTTTCCCAAACCATGGAAAGTGCCAAGTACTCGCCACCTAATTATTTGCTGCGAAGTGAAAGATTATATTTCAGCTCTGTTACCGTGCATAACGATGCTTTGCGAAATCCTGTGCGTGCTACATAAACCTGTATGAACTAGAATTGACGTATGAGCTGAACGGCACTCCGAGGTAGTACGTACCGAGCCTGCCTGACGGATATGCCGCAGTAGTAGGCCACCAGCGAGTAGCGCCATCGCTGCTGCGCGTGATGATGGCTTGCAAACATAAACGTGTTCTGTGATAATACCCCGTAGTCATTACTTGCGCAGTCGGAAACGCGGAGTTAAGTCTTCAACGAAACACAAGCATTTAAAGGGGCCCTGCAACACTTTTCGAGCATGCTCAAAAAGCGCTGCCGATCGGTAGTCGAGGCTCCCGAGAACACGCGAGCCAAATATTATAGCGATGCGCACGGCCTGGAATTTACAATAAATTCTCAAAGTCAGCTGAAAATCGCTCCCTCTTCTCTCGACAAATGATGTATTAGTCCGCAAAATATGACGCGATTGTCGGCAGTTCCACCATTGGCTGATGTTATAATCACGATAACACCCTCATTATTACTTTCGTTGTTAATTTTGAGTTCAATAAGTAGATAATATGTATGTTTATATTATGTTATCGCGTTAAAAACACCGTACAAACATTAATATTAGCACTTCCGGTCTCACCGACAGCTCGTCTGCTCGTAGTTGCGTGGTTCCGTTTTCTTCGCCATGCGCAGTGCCGTAAACGTGAATATTTCTGTGCTTTTGAGCATCGCCGGTTGCCGTTGAGAGTGGCAGCCGTTCGAGAACTGCATCGTCGGCACGTTCTCACGACCGACCGAGGCACGGGCGCAGCGTGTCTCCGATAACAATGCTGGCGTCCGGTAATGGCGGCGCTTCGGGGTCGTCTGCCATAGAGTCACTAGAAAAATTTAGTCTGCCAGTGCCGTCTTACGAGGCGGTGTATCGGAGTATGGGCCGAAACCGATCTCAGCTGTCATTCGTTCCAAACGAGCGCGCACGTTTGCTTCCAAGGTTGGCAGAGCGATGAAAACACTACGGCGTTCGAGGTGCACACCCAACATTACCAAACCGACGCGCAGTTTTCAAGCACGCGCGATACACAGCGCGATCGACTCCGCTCGACGAGAACGACGCAAGCCGACCGGAAGTGGCGGCACAGACCACGTGGTTGCGCCGAGACGCCAGAGAGAAAAAAACATGAAAAAAATGCCGCCGGCGCTGACGTCGCCTCTTCGCACCTCCCTCCCTCCCCTCACGCCGCGCGCAGCTTTCCGCGCGCTCGCTGCGTTGAGTTGAGAGAAAGCTGCGGAACGTGATCTCTATAATTTGGTAACACCCAGGGGCGGATTATCCAGGGTTCAAAGGGTTCAAATGAACCGGGCCCTCCGGTTTTAGGGGGCCCCCCAAGGGCCAGAAAAAATGACCGACCTCGTTGTTTTGTTCGAAAAAGTTTAACCCTCCTGCTGGATTCCCCCGATAGAAACAGATTATCTATTTCAATAATCAATATACATGCTTCTAAGAGGTTGTTCGTTGCATAACGTGCATAATCTTGAAGTCAGTTCACAGTTTTGCAGCCTGTGGTAAAAACCTTTTACTCGCCCAAGACCATGCATCGTGTAGAGGGAAGGAGCTGATCCAGCGGATGGACACATAAGCAGCCTGACGAGGATTTTAGCAGCTCGGTCCAACACGCAATGCGAAGGCGCATAGAGAGTGGTTCCTGAGCGAGGCGCTCTTTTCAATGGCTTTAAAGTCAACAGATTCAACGAGCATGGTCGGGGAACCAACTTCATCGCACACAGCGATGAAAAGCCCAGTTCTCCAAGGACGAGCACCCCGACTGAGACAGATCAGCCATTGCCTGATGAGCGTCCTTGCATGTCTATGGATCCCGCGGACCGGTTTCCTCTGCGCGTAGCCACTGTCAACTTTTGGGTGGCACAAACCCGGGATGTCTGTGAAAATGCTAGAAACATCCAGGGTGATTACTCTCGCTCGTACTTTCAGCCAACTGACGCGGCACCGAAGGGCTACCGCCGCCACTTCAAGCAAGAAATGTTCTATGCTCACCGCACCAACGGCGAAGTATAGTCTTGCGCGAATAGCTGCTGTACAGCCCTTCCAAAGGATCTGTATAATGCTTTCTTTGTACTCTGATGTCAGCGAGAAGGACCAATTTTCGGAACCAGATGGGTTCAGTTCATGGAACAAGGCATATGCAAAGTTAAAGACACACGAGGAAAATGAGTGTCATAGACAATACATGCTTGACCTGTGCAAGCGCAGAACGTCGGTCATTCGATCCTTTGAAGAGCGGTGATGCGGTGATGTCGATGTCAGAGGGATGTTAGCCCATTAATGGCGGTCACGTGTGTGTACACTGACATGGTATAAATGTGCCTTCTTCACAGAAATAAAGATCAGTTGTAAGTCAGCGCCTGCCGTCGTCTTGTCTCCCTTTTGTGTTCGTCCAAACATTCGCGCTGTTTTCCCTCCTTTGAAGAGCACTGCTTGGAACGGGCAACTTACTGGAGAAATGTTCTTCACCGCGTAGTTGCAGTGGTAATGTTATCCAATTATTTACTCGGGTCTCCTCAAAATGGCAACTTCCTTGGGTGTCTTCAACTGATCGCCAAGTTTGATCCTTTCCTTGCCGCCCATATAAAGAACTTTGGGAACATTGGACGTGGCAAAACATCCTACCTCTCCTCTCAACCATTGTGGAAGAGGTTGTAGAAGCCCTCGGAGCTGAAGTCCGAAAAAAAAATCACTTGCGCCGTTGCGAGTGCGAAGTACTTCTCTCTCTTTCAGTTGATTCTACACCTGATTAGAGTCGGAGGGATCAAATTACAGTGGTCATTCGCAACGTTGCTAACGATGAGCCTGCAAGAACATTTTCTCGGATTTTTTACCATAACCAGTCACAAGAGGGAGATCTCGTGAAGACAACGCTCGACCTCTTAGAAAATCTTGAAGTTAACTTCCAAGATTGTCGTGGCCAGTCATACGACAACGCGAGCAAATGGCTGGAAAATACTCTGGCATGCAGGCGCATTTGAAGAAAATCAATCCACAAGCAAATTTCATCCCTTGTGCTGCTCACTCTCTTAATATGGTCGGGGCGCATGCAGTAGATTCTTGTGGGCAAGCCGTTAGTTTTTTCGGGCTTGTACAACGTATATACGTTTTCTTTGCCGCGTCTAGCGTCGCTGATCTGTACTCCGGGCTCATTTGAAACAAAACGACACAGCGGTAATCCGAAAGCAAATCTCAGACACGCGGTGGTCAGCGCGAGCGGATGCAACGAGGGCTATCGTGGCAGGTTCTAAGGAAATCAAAGCCGCCTTGAATGAACTATCCGAAGATCCTCAAGAACGAGCAGAAACGAAGCACGAGGCAAAATCTTTGCCGAAGGCAATGTCGACAATGGAAACCGCGCTGATGGCCGAGTTTGGGAATAGAGTTTTGCAGCGCTTCAATGCCACCAGCAAGGCACTTCAGAGCCCCACACTTTCATTGAATGCTGCCGTCAGCCTGATGAAATCGTTGTGTGATTATGTATCCGGCTTAAGAGAGAGGTCTGACGAAATTGAAAAGCTTGAGAAGGAAGCGTCCGACAACGCTTCGTACAAAACAAGCTCGCAGAGAAAGCGAAAGCAATCTACACGGTACGACAGCACTGCAGGCATAAGCACGCCAGAGCCACAAGATCATCCCGCAAAATTCCGCTGTGAAACCTTCTTTGTCATGGTTGACAATCTCGTACACGCTCTCACATCCCGCTTAAATGCTTACACCGAGGTCTGCTCGCAGTTTGCTGTGATTACAGACTGGAACTGTATTTCACCTGCGCAGAGACGCCTGCAGGCAACGGACCTCGTGAAAAAGTACCTTTCTGATCTGGCTAACACAATTCCCGATGAGCTTGAAAAGTTCATTTCACATGCGAGCAACGAAGGTTGTTCTTCTGTGGCAGACATGCTGAAACTTCTAATTCGTGAAAAGCTTGAAGGTTCTTTCCCTTATGTCCTTGTGGCTCTTAGCATTTTTTTGTACTTAACGGTCACAAATTGCACTGGTGAACGATCGTTCAGCAAACTGAAATTCATAAAAACAGGCTTCGATCAACGATGATCGACAGCCGGCTCAGTGATTTGTCACTGCTGAGCGTAAAGACGGAGGTTCTTAGGAGGGTAAATGTTGAAGAGCTCATCAACAAACTGTCTCAGCAAAAGGCACGAAACCGCTTGTAGAAACGTACATACCTTCTTTCTCTACTTAAAAGAATAATGAAAACAGAGAACATGTTAATAGGTATACACGCCCCATTTTAAAGTTGCATTTCTGGGAAAGAGTTCACCAATTTTCTACACTGTGTTTCAGAAGAAATATTTCGTAAAAATATCAAGATATTCCGCAGTTTAACCGCAGAAAAGATGTGTGCAATGAATGTGTTTCCTCCGCCTATAGCGCTATGAAAGTGAATATTGCCTGCAAAAATGTAACCCTATTACATGTTTAAAAGCGAACGATTTGTGTATAAATAAAAATGTGTGGTCGTTTTTCCAGTCTTATTAAAAGCGTTTTTGTGAAAGTTCTACATGGATCTCATTTTTTATAGGCGCCACCTTTTCCGAAAGATTTGGCCCACCCCCTTCCCATATTGAAGATATTTTAATTTTAAACCATCTGTATTACTTGTTGTGATCAGTAGGCATATACAATATGCATAATAGCACTATATCGAAATGCTGCCTTAGAAGAGCTTAAATGTGTGTTGTATGAAATCAAGAGTAGCTAGACGATTGGTAGCGTATTTACTGTAAGTGCGTACGAACAGTTACTGAAAAAGGCCCACACCTGTCAACTTCGACAGTGTTCGCACGCAGGCAACCAAAGCGTGCGCTACCGAATCAGTGAAGCTGAAGCAGATAGAGGAAACTATTTTTCACAAAGGCGCTCCCCGATTTTCGAGGAAAGGTTTCCTCTCTTGAAATAAGGGTAAACAACGCTATAGGTTAAGACGAATGGAAGAAACACACACGGTGCTTGGACTGCACTTCTAAGTGTCGTATGCATTCCTTCTCTTCGTCTAAACTTCTCGCACAGTTTAGTCTTCTTTCGGTATGATCCAACGAACCAGACAAATATTAATGCTGTCCATGTGTCTTCGTCTCCTGATATAGTTAATTATTACGATGACAATCTCTCCACGTGCTCCGCAAGAAAGAAAACGCCCAGGTGATATTAAACACTCCGGAGAGGCTTAGAATAAATAGGGCTTGTGTTCTTTGCGGCTAAATCTAAAAAGCGTCAAGTCTCAAGCATGAGAAGATGACAAAGCGGGAAAGAAAGGGGGCGGGGCGAGGGGGGAGGGGCCCCCTTACTTTTTTTTGAACCGGGCCCTCCGCACTGTTAATCCGGCCCTGGTAACACCACTTACACTTGACGGATTCGAAAAATTTTTGCGGCATATGGCTCGTGAAGAGTCATACGTCAATAATGGGACTATTCCAATATAACAAAGAAAGGTGTTGCAGGGCCCCTTTAACATGCCATTCAGTAGCGCTTGTGTCACAGCCATGCTGAGACTCTAGCCGTGTGTATTTCACTCGCATGTTGCAGGTTCGATCAGCACGATCGAAACATGAATATCGAAAAGAACGCAAACGTATGCTTTTCGCAACGTCGAAGAAGTTCGCCGAGAGGCGTGGATTGTGGCCGTGACTGCACGTTCCATCGCTCTAACCATTTCGCTTCGCTGGTCGAGCTCGAGCGTGTTGGCGGCATGCGGCGCTCCATAATATCCACAATAATTGTGATACATGCAATGCACAAGAGGAACTATGCTTTTATTTCGATCTCGCTCAAGGATATTATACATCAAATACAATCAAATTGACTTACGAGCGTGAAAGAACATTAACGCACGAGGGGACGTGAAGTGCAACTCGCTCCTCGTGAGTTAGCAGCTGGTGGTTCATCGTCGCTGTCACTCTCGGTGCTTTCACAGTCTTCTACGTCCAGTGAAAAATCCTCATCGTCAAGATGGTTTCTTTCAACATCACTGCTGAAAGCAATCTGAAGAATTTCCTCCGCCGAACGACTTCGACCACTCCGCGTCTCCACGTTTACAATTAGAGAGACGTCTGGGCGCGGAGAACGTTTTGCGGTTTTGCTCTCAGACCGGTCAACAAGCAAATCGCTTGCAGTGTGCTGCCACCTATCAACAAACGTACAAAAACAAGCGGCGCAGCGGTGGCTATGAAACCCAACACACTGGCATGTAGCGGCCGTGACACTGGCGAAGTACGGCGTGGATGGAAAGCGTTCGCTCCACGAAAGGCGTCGAGCAGACGCATCCTCAAATGATTGAAACGTCGCTCGCACGATTCGTAACAGCGCTTTGCTGACAAAGGATAGAGGCCCTATTTTAATGTATCGCCAACTTGAGATCGCTCAGTTATACATGAGCACTTCGCGAGCCCGCGCGACTAGCGCGACCTCCCTCGCGCGTACAGTGTTATGGGACTCATGCACTACAAGAAACACTGACCAATTATATATGCAAGTAAAACAGGGTGAGCTTCAACTGAATATGTCAGACGATAACATTTAACTTACCCACGTGGCTACAGAAAGCCTCGCGAAGCTGATAGTATGTGTACATTGTGGGCTAGCATTGAAAGCGCGAGTTGCCACGTATTTTCCCGAAAAACTTCGCCTCTCGCAAGAACGAATCAGATTTCTCGTGTCACGGAGGGCTCGGTTTGTTCACTGATGCACGGAACATGCAAAGTCGTAGTGTTCCTTTCTTGCCAACGCGTTAACACTGAGGCTAGCACAGCCGAACAAGGGAGCGACTGCATAGTGCCGCCATTTTGTCGTCTACTAACCCTCCTCGAGAGGACGCTCCTGAATTCCGCTCGGTGGCGCGACAGTCTATGGGCATTTATGGGCATTGCGAATACCACATACTTCACTACAAATGGACCCCTCGTCACCGTGATTACGACCGGATCCGATAACAAATCATGACCAGCTGCTGGTGCTCACTGATCACGGTGATGATGCCCTTGATCAGGAACTGTCAAGAACTTCTTGCACACATGTACACGGGTTCGTGAAACGTGCGTGCGTTCTCGGGACACGTATAAGCACTACATATCAGCTTACCGCTTCTGGTGTTGGTAATACCCACGTTGCCATTGGCAGCGTTACCTAACCGTAAACAACTGGTTATATAACACATATGCGGCTCTTCAACATGTATATGTGTGCGTTTAAAATTTATACAAATCTTTAGCGTCATTTTGTAACTTGTCGCTCAGTAAAAAAAGCTACGCCACACTCACCTACCCGCAGCATGCTTCGCATAACTACTCCCACGGTACGTGGGATCTGCCAATATTTTTTTCTGCAGATACGTAACTTTGCGATGGGAACTTCTGCAACTGGCTCGCACCCGTTCTGATATGCAAAGTGAGAAGTATGGAAGAATATGATGGGATTTTTGTGCTGAAAAATTCTTGAACACGGGGTGTCGCCGGAGCCAACATTTCGACAAGTGGTCCCCGGTGGGAGGCTTCCTTCGAAGAGCAACTTGTTTGTTGAGATCAGGGTGTCGGAACGAAGTGTCTTTCGTTTCAGTTTTAGTTTCGTTTCACCGCAAAAAGTTACATACCGTTTTTGTTCCGGAACGAAAAAAAATAATGTTCCAGAACAGTACGTAACTGTTTTTAATTGTATGCAAAAATTTGAAGTTAGAGTAATCATAAAAACATTGGATTTGTTGTATAATTACTTGCACGTTCTTCGGAGGAGCGGAAGTAACTGCACCACGAATTCCTACCAACTAGCACAAACCAGTGCTCTCTAAAAGTCATAATATTTATTAAATGCGAAGCATTTCTTAGCGAACCTTTGGCACTTTGAGCGTTTCTATCTACGTATCTATCTAGCCGCCTACGTCTGGGTGCGCTCATGATCGCATCCTTGGTGTAGACCAAAATTGGAACGGGAGGGTAAGAGGGTTTGACGAATATATGACTGTCTGGTCATGACATGAATAACGTGAAAATCCTGTCGCGTACGTCGTGAACCCTTTCCTCCAGACATATGTGGCACATACCCGTATATGGTAAGCGGGTATGCGCCAGAGGAGATCGAATGGCAGTTAACAGTGGGAATCGAGCGCGCCCTCCTCTTTGGTGCCCCGTTCAACAGCTAGCGCGTGTGTTGGCCCCGCGCGGCTCGAGCGCCGGGAACCGCCGTTAATCGGCAGTATGGCGACCACGGCGGCGGCGCCAGGCCTCTTTGTCTGGTGCGAGCCATGTGGCCATGTGTCGGCTTCCCGGCGCGCGGGCACGCATCCGGACATGTCCGGACAAGCCACCACGCTAGCTTACGTCACTGCGCAACGCCTGTCCTCATTGGACGCCAGTGACAACCCCCTTCCCCATGAGCTCGCTTCTGTCTGGTGCTGGCCACTGACCTCCATTAAAAAGGCTGGACGGCGCATCCCCGCTCTGCGAGGCGGGCGCTTGTGAAGTCACCGGAAGGCATGGAGGAAAAAGAAAATATAGGAGGGAGCGCGCCTAGCGTTCACAAGCCAACCTCCGCTGAAGCCGCGCCATCCTCCTTTGAAACCGCGCCAACCTCCTCTGAAGCCTCTGGCTCCTCGCGTTCGAGGCTCATTCCCCATGATGCTCCTGTTTCATTTCCTTTTTTGGTGGGCTCATGAACAAAAAACAAAAATTGACGAGCGCGCGCGTCTAGCGTCCACAAGCCAACCTCCTTGGACGCCGCTCCCCCTCTCTCACCGCTTGCCTATTACGTGAGGGTGCTCATTTCCCAGCATGCCCCTGTTTCATTTCTTTTGGCTGGGCTTCAAAAATGTCACGTGACGCTCCCTCCTGGTTTTTTTTTTTTTCCTCCATGCCGGAAGGTCCCCTTTTTGTCCCGGAAGCTGGCGTCTTCTGTCCGTCTCAGTCGCGCAATTCAAATATTCTCGGGTGGCAGCTGTTATTATGATCGTTTTTCTTTTTTATTGTTTCAAACTCTGCGATTACGCCTCACTTCAGACGCCGACGAACGCTACACGAAAGATGACAGACGCCGTGCCGCCACCATCCGAATACGGCGGAGTGCTGCAACGTACAAAATGCGTAAAAAGTAATGCAACTTCGAGGTACTTACGCATGAAATGTCTTCCCTGGCAACTTTTCCGGTCGATTCGTACAGTTTACTGCGCTACAGGCAGGTATTTCTTTAAAAAAGAAGAGAAAAGCTCTTTTCCGGGACAAAAACAGCGGCTTCCGGTGGCTTCCCGCCCGCGTGCTGGATGGATGGATGGATGCTATGAGCGTCCCCTTTAAAACGGGGGTGACATGTCTGCCACCATGCTCGAAGAAAACAAAAAAAAAAACGCTTCCTTGTTTCATGTTGGCCTAATACCTTATCTACATTGATTAAATCTATGTTATTATACCAAAACAATATAAATTCACTGTCCATCTCTCTGCCTCTTAAGGCAGAATGACCTTATTTTTCCCCCATTATTTATTTTTGTTCTTTATCTCTACTTTTCTGCCACCAATACTCTAATCGTCTCTTACTTATTTCTATCGCGGACGTGTGCAGCTTTCCATTGTTGTCCCTAAAACCCAAGGCTTCATGTAGACTCGTGCCCACACGTATACCTGGGTGAATATCGCCACATTCAATCAGTACATGTTCCATCGTTTCCTTAGTTCCCCCGCAGCATGTACATTGTTCTTCTTCGTTACTGAATCTCGCTTTATAACTACGCGTTCTAAGGCAGCCCGACCTTGCTTCAAACAGTAAAGCGCTTCCCCTTGAATTATCATAAAACCTTTCCCTCCTTATTTCGTTTTTTCCCTTTCGGTAGTTACTCAGAGCCGGCTTCTTTTCCATTGCTGCCATCCAATAAGTCCTCTCCGCCTCTCTGACCTTCCGCTTAATGCTCCTTGTTGCCATATCGCCCGCGCTGCTAGCCGTATATTTACTGGTGAGCCTCCTAGTTCTTTAAATTTTCTCCACTGCGTGTCAACACTTTTTCTGTACAAATACCTGAAAACCTTCTCTGCCCATCTACTGTTCTTCATTTTCCTCAGCCTCTCTTCGAATCTCATTTTGCTCTGAGCTTCCCTCACTTCAAAGCCTGTCCATCCCATATCACCCTTTACAGCCTCATTTGTCGTCTTCCCGTGAGCGCCCAACGCGAGGCGGCCCACCGTCCTTTGATTTACATCCATTCCTGATTGTACCTCTGACTTCATGCACACTACTGAGTTCCCAAATATAAGCCCCGGGACCATCACACCCTTCCACAGCCCTCGAAGCACCTCGTACCTATTGTATCCCCATAAACCCAATGGGCAACCAATAACTTTGGGACGTCTATCGGACCACTTTTCTGGACATTACGTACATCCGGCGGATGCACGAGAAAATCCATGGGACATCCAACGGGACGTCCGCAGGACTATATGGCGCAAAGGAATTGAACATCCCGAGTTAATCCCACCGGGCGTCAAAACTGGATATTCGGACGTGCTTGGACGTATGCAAATTCAGTAAAAATCTTACCCGACGTCCAGAAAACGTCCGTGGAATGACCTGTATGCTGGACATAGTGAGGCTTTTGGTAATTATCACATGCAGAGCTGGACTTTCTGTGGATTTTTGGGCACCTTCAGGATATCATATGATATCCTGAAGGTGCACAAAAATCCGCAGAAAGTCCAGCTCTGGACGTGTTAATGACCAAAAGCCTCACTATACCCAATGGGCAACCAATAACTTTGGGACGTCTATCGGACCACTTTACTGGACATTACGTACATCCGGCGGATGCACGACAAATACCGTGGGACGTTCAACGGGACGTCCGCAGGACTATATGGCGCAAAGGAATTGAACATCCCGAGTTAATCCCACCGGGCGTCAAAACCGGATATTCGGACGTGCTTGGACATTTGCAAATTCAGTAAAAATCTTACCCGACGTCCAGAAAACGTCCGTGGAATGACCCATATGCTGGACACGGTGAGGCTTTTGGTCATTATCACGTGCAGAGCTGGACTTTCTGTGTATTTTTAGCACCTTCAGGATATCATATCCTGAAGGTGCCCAAAAATCCACAGAAAGTACAGCTCTGGAAGTGATAATGACCAAAAGCCTCACTATATCCAGCGGGGCACCAATGGGCTCACTGTAAATACGCGTCTCTCATAATCATATCGTGGTTTTGGGACGTTAAACCCCAGATATTATTATCACTGTAAATACAGCTCAAAAATCGAGACGCAGACAATAAAAGTAAGGACACAAACAAGCGCTTCTTTGTGTCCTTACTTTTCTTCTACACACCACTTATATACAATTTCCATGTGGAATTCACATCGGTTTACTACTGAACAAATAATAAATCTGAACATGCAGAGGATGAACACGCACTTCATAAATGACATTTAGTGTATGGCGCACAAATAATCATGCTTATCAGAAACAATAAATTATCCAATGATCTTGTAAAAGCGGCTTTATTAATGAATAAAGCGCACCGAATGTGGCACAAAATACGACAGAAGGTGACCGCACAAGGTGAAGCTGATTGACGCAGCAGCAACATAAATTCAAGTTCTGCATGAATGCACTCCAGGTCCCGTCAAAGAAACTGCGCTGGCTTTCACACAAGCTGGCGTGGTCTCGGGCCTCATGTCTTGTACAAACAGCGGTGAAGAAAAGCTGCATACAAGAAGAAGCAAGTAAGCTAGGTATAATTTACAACAAATAATTGAGCATCAAGTCATTCTAAAGACAGATTTCCAATTACAGATGTGCACAAATGCTGTCATGTATTTATTAACGACAATCATAACTACTCACAAAGCGAGGCACCTGTTGTAGAATCGTTGCACTATTTGTCAGCGACAGGCCGGCATGGTTGTAAGCAAGCAAGCAAGCAAACACTCGCTCGCACGCATACACCCACCCACACACGAGCTGTAACCCGCAGAAGAACAAGATGACCGACCTGGAATAGTCTGGCTTACGATTCGCAACGGCGCGTCCTCCGTATATAGTTTCGCGTTCGACCAAGATTCAGCCACCAGCAAAGAACTGTCAAAAGTTCTAGCAGTAATGACGAAAAGTCAGGCACACTTAATTTCACTTCACCGAAAGAAGTAGGTTATCCGAATAGCTGCTTGCTAGCTGCAACGAAGGTGGCGAGCAGATCAGGCCATTGTTGTAACGGACCGTCGGCGAAAACACACAGTAGACAGTGATGCTACCGAGGACTTCTGATTTGGAGCAATTTTTGGAGCAGCAAAATTTCAGTTTTGGAGCACTTTGGAGCAGCAAAATTTTCATCTTGGAGCACTTTGGAGCAGATAATTTTGGATCTGGGAGCGCTTTGGAGCAGCGAATTTTACATCCTGGAGTGCAATACAGAAGCATATTGCATTAACATTCAAGCACCTGAGCATTATTATGGGGCTCTTATGAAGGCTAGAAATATTTCGATTCATTGCAAATCTCATGGAAAAAATCATCTCAGGAGCATAGGCGTGCGCACAGGGGGGGGGGGCAGAGGGGGGGCGGCCGCCCCTCCCTAATCACCTAAGAGGGGGGACGCGCAAAATCTGCCCCGTACATTGACCCTTGCGATAGCAATTATATGGACACTCTCGGCGGATTTTTACCGTCGCCGTTGCCGTAATTTGCCGTATAAAGTCCAAATTAATAACATCACCACGCGCATTCTAGCCGCGGGTAAAAGCTCGCGAGCGCTGGCGACGAACCCGGCTGAAGCGGAGATTAAACTAGCCGGCCGTCTGTCTCCGCCGCACGGACAGCGCATGAGATAACATCTTTCCGCGTGCGGCCTGCCGTCGATTGCTCATCAAACAGAGAGGAAACGCCCCGCCCGTCTTTCGTAAGGAGCATGAAGGGACGCCAGGGGAGCGGAAGGGGGGAGGGGCGCATCGTTCGAAGGGCGCAGTCGCTTGCGCGCGCGCTATCTCGAGGCATCAGGAGACGGCTCGTAAACTTGCTGTGCTCTCAACGCTTACTTCGCGTTTAGAGAACTCAGAGCAAGAAAACGCTTCGGTTCCTGGAGGGGCCATATTCCCTTAAACCAGCGTTTTGTTGAGTTACGCGAGATCGGATCCAAAAGAGTTAGCTGCTAGTCTTACTTCGTTTCACAATACAATTTTTTGGTATCGCATTCATTGCTTCGCTTTTAAGCGAAACTGAGTTTTTTTAACCGTTAGCTATTGACCCCCGAAAGCGAGGGGCGGACGTGTAACATGGCGTAGCCGCTTCACTGTGGGCCCGCTACTGACAGCTGCGCCAAGCCGGTGGCATGATGCGAGCTTCGCGTCCGGGCCTTCAGGTGTCGCCTCCATCGAAACGACGACAGCGCACCGCCGGCAGCGGTAATCGAAACGCCATCTAAGCCTTTTTTTCGCCGATTTTATTTGTAAGACTTCAGGTCCACATGCACAAAAAACCGTTTCTCATTATTTTATGCTGTTAGAAGCGTGTATAGCGCGAAGGCTGAAAAGACTTGAAAGTGACGCACTTTTGTGGCAGCGCAAACCAGCGCAAACCAGAAAACAGAAGTCACGCCGCACTGGTGGCCGTGAAAGGGACGCGGATATGTTCATATCAGTTACAGACAGTTTGCTGAATACTGTGAACGAAGTGGTGCGACATCTTGAGCAGCAGAAGTGCAGGGACTTTAGCGGTATACCTTTCTTATACCAGCGAAGGCTTCTTGCGGTTGGATCTATTTATCATCCAACGCTGGACAGCTTCTGTGCTCCGGACATCTGTGGTGGGGCTATGCGTAGTACGTACCTTCTTTGCATATAAACACTTATGCATGCATGTTATTCGCTGGTATACATGCTAAAACGCTACTTACGTGTCCTTCATTTTGTGTAACCATCGATGCAGTCGCAATAAAATAATTTATTGCAGCAAGTTTGTGTGATCAGTGTTGTCATTTCTCTCGGCCTGCATGCGGCAGCACTGCCCTACTAAAGTATGCAAGATACTTGTGAGTACCTAATGAGTAAGTGACTGTAGTGTACATTATGGAAACGAGAAAAATTGCCGGAGCGAGTGGGGGGCAGCGGCGACGTAGAAGCAGACGACGATGGCATCGTCTGCTATGCGGAACGCCAGGCGCCATATCAAAACGCCCTTGTGCGTTTGAAACATATTTCATTTTATACACAGCTATAAAATCTACAAACAATATTCGTAGTTCTTAAAACTAACTTGCATGTGAAAGATGCTAAAAGCCTTTTCTGTTGAGAGCAAGATAACATTTTGAATTGTTTTTGCAACTACCGTTAGAATCCAGACGGCGCTACCATCGTGTCCAAATATTCGTCCCCATTGGCTCTATGGACGTGTCACTCGCTTGGCTGCGCATTTGCGGCTGCTCCGACCAGGAGATATGATTTTACTAATGAGATGACATTTTTAAAAAAGCAAGCAAAAAATTCGAATTGGAACCCTAGCACGTGAGCTCGAGAAAGGGCAGGGCCTTTTAGGGGGTATTTACCGCAGAGTGATTACAAACTCGGACGTGCTGGCGGAAGGAATTACGAAAAAGCTGTTCTGGATGAAGATCCATGGGTAAAGTATATCTGAGGAAAAGTGTCAACGCGTTTCCACCGTTCGCGTGCTTTTCCATAAACGCGAAGCAAGGAAAATTCGATATTGTCCCATATATCTATTGCGAGCGATCCCAGATTTCATTCCGCGATGTCCGGAAACAGAAGTGACAGACATTTTAGCGGCACTCATGTAGTTATTACTGAACATTGCTTTCCTTACGTGCCGTGCGATGCTTGAAACGAGCTATCAGCAGCGTTTCTGGAACAGACGACGTCCGCCGACGAATCGCCGTCGCACTTTCTCGCTACCGATAGGCCTAGACGTCACGAGCCTCTGCGGAGAGCGCGTTTTGCTGTCGAGCCGACTTGCAGAACAGAAGCTGCGTAGGCACCGGCCGTGCATGGCATCCTGGCTTACTCGGAACGCACGCGCGAGCGCTATGTATTCAGCGGAATAATTCTTGGTCCATGATTGCGACTGTATTGGCAGCCCTAAGATCGAGCCTCACATGTTCTGACGCGCCGGCGGTGCGATTGCCGGTGATAGACGCCCCCAAACCCAAGACTTTGGCGCAGTTTGGCGCAAATTTCGTCGATATTATCAGGATGGCGCAGTAAATACAATTTGGCGCACTTTGGCGCAGTTTGCGCAGGAGTGGAATCACTGAGTAGAGCTTGTTTCACGAATCACTGATGGAAAATATGCGGCAAATGGCATGAGCACACTTACGTCATGCCAGATAACAGCCAGTGAACCGTACAGAAAAGCTGGCACGCTACACAAAATGCGAAACGATGACAGCCGAGCTGCTGCCAACGCAAAACGACGCGACGACGCCAACGGCGTCTCCGCAGTCGCGGGTGCACGGCACGATCGCGAAGGACACGTTTCAACATGAGTGCCGCCGAAGCTGATTGCACGGTGCGCCGCATGTGCGCCGGCTGCGCTGCGTGCGTGCCTGCGTTTTGCCGGTTTTACTGCTGTTGTCAGTCGCTGCTGTGCGAGCGTGCTGTTAGAGGCATCGTTGTGAAACAAATTATTTGGGGGGTATGGTTGTCTGCGTCATTTATTTGAGTAAAACCGACGGTAACCGCTCTTTTGACATGCCGTTTTTTGTATATTGGCCCTTCTCGAGAAAACATTCGAAGAATCATTGAGATAGTCGTTGTGCACTCGTACTTTCAGACAAAATGTCTGAAAAATGTCTCGAACTAGGCGTTATGAACTTCTTTGGCAAAATAGACTCTGGGTATGCCGTAGCTGTTGAAAATGCTAATAAAGAGTATGCAAACACATTTGAGGGGCGAATTAATGCTATATTTAAAAATGCATATATTTTTGGTCTTCTCGTAAACTAAGACGTTTTTTAGAGGTTTTGTGTTTCGTGGGAAGAAACTGCAGTCACGTTTACGTATGTGCGTCACCCATTCACCTTTCTCCTAAGCACGTAAATAATCGCGAGAAATGCCACGAATGCAATGCATACATGCTCGCACAATTATCCATGAATTATTTCCTCAATCACATATTTTCCGAAAGATAAAAATTAGCGGCAGTTTCCTTATGTTGCAAAATCAGTTTCACGCATTGTCAGATGAACTAGCGTGTAGCGGTTTGCATCCAAACAGCTTTGAAATGTCCGCACGGCCATCTCCTGTCGACGTCGTCTTGATATCCACGCCTGGATTATTGAAAACTTCCACGTGCTATATATTCTTGGACATCTGTCGGAAGACCTTTTTTGGACATCCAAAACGCAACGTCCAATGCACGCACCGTGAACCGCCGTTCTGGGACGCGGACGTTAGGCTCTTCTTCGGACGTCGTCAGGATATTCGTTGTCCATTTGTGTCAAGGGAGTGAGCACGACCTCAGAATCAGCACATCATTGAGTGTACTCTCTGATGTGCGAGATCGCTGTTCTGATAAAAATATTGCCAGCCTTGCGCGGAACACGCAGCGCAGTCACAATGAAAGCTGGAAGAGCGGCCTTTCTAGAGCCCGTTGTAGACTCTCTTGGGGCAACTAATACAATCGAGTAAAGTGGCAAAGCGGGTTTGTTGGTACGGCTTTTTTGAATAACTATGGTAGCACAAGGTAACGGGACACAAGAAGAACACGGAGACACACACACAGCGCTACACTTACAACAAATGGTTCATTTTTGGGCACCGCTTGGTTCTTATACACTTTTTTTGTACGCAACTTTTTCATATCACACACGGAAACAAAATTCATTTATCGCACCTTGTGAAAGGTGCGATAAATGAATCACAGCCACACGTGCTGGTCTTATCATCCCAGAGCTAACAAGCCACTTTTGGCTTTTCGTTTAAATCATTAATTCCAAACTAGTAAAAAGGGGAGTGGCAATTAAAGCTTTGTTTTAAGAACGCTTGGCAGAGGTCATGCCCGCATCTGATGGACGCAAGCTTCAACGTCTTCGGGAGGCTGGTTACGCAAGTCATGTCCTAGTATCAGTAGCCGAAAGCATGTTCAAGCAAGTACATCTGGGTGAAGACGTGTCCTCGACGAGAGAGGAAGTTAATTGCAGGAAAATCGCTGTAGTACCATACATTCATTGCTTCTCTCACAACCTAAAGAAAATAGCACAGTGAGCAGACATCAGTGTGGTTTTTTCGGCTCCAAACCCAAGCAACATTTTATCCTTGGCAAAATGTCGGCCTGACGTCGCTGGCCAACTGCACTGTCGTTGGCCCAACCTTGGCAACCAATGTAGGGCCGGTCTTGGGGATTGACATTGGCCTCATGTGGGCCTACGTCGGCACTCGATGTAGGCCCGTTCAACGTGGCCGACGATGCCGAGTGCATGCCGCTCGCGGGTTGACCAAGGCCTGACATCACATAAGCGTCGATTTACCGACGGCCGTGGGTTGGTTGCGGACGTTCCTCGCTAGTATTGCTCTGCTTTTTTTTTCTTATTATTTTGTGCGTGTTCTAACAAAACGCATCAATTGTTTTTCTGGTGTGTTGGTGCGTGTCGTATTTAATGTGAACGGGCAGTTTATAGAGGCGTTTAACTCCATCTGAATTAATTACGGGTAGGGTGCACATGAAAGACGGAATTAAACGCCTCTAGCGGTCTGCACTAACGTGTTAACACCTAACACACAATAAAAGAAAGACGTGAATATTAGTTTTCTCTCTTTAGATGTTTATTTTGCAATTGTATAGATGCACCAATTTTACATGCAACATTGTTCGCACGGAGCGTTTGCATCAGCCCTTGTGCAACGCAACCGTACAGTCCATGTGATCGCTGCATGATAGCGCCGCTGGCATATATATAAGACGGACGGCATTCTTGTTGGATCGGCTCCCTTCTTTCGGCCAGTTCTCGTGCTCTTGGCCCTGAACATGAACACTCCCCAGGTGAAAATGCGTAACTGGGAATCCAACTGGTTTGAACTGGTATTAACTGGGATCAAATGGTCCCAGCTAGTTGCAGGCCAACTGGTCCCAGTTGATTCCAGTTGCAACTGGTTCCTGTTAGCAGCTGGTCCCAGTTACAACTCAACTGGTTCCAGTTGATTCCAATTGCAACTGGTTCCAGTTAGCAGCTGGTCCCAGTTGTCGCTCAACTGGCCACCAACGGGAAACATGACCAGTTGAACAGGAGGCAGCTTGGCCCAAGAGCGCAGCTGCCACATTTTCCCCAGATGTCCAAAATTACCCAAAGCGTAACAGTCGATCGACTTCGCTTCGTCTGTGTGCGAGCTGCGCTTTCGATTATAGTACGAATTAACGTTATTAGGCTAAGTTCAGTTAAACTCTCCGCAGGCGCCACACATCGGGGATCCCCCGTGCCTTGGTTCGCAGCCAGATGGCGGCAGTGCCGCAATTGCTCTACGCGAGTGCAAAGTTACGCCACAGTCACGTATACCCGCCACATGCTTCGCATAACATCGACTCCCGCGGTACGTGGGATCTGCCGAATTTTTACCTTTTTAAATATTTTGATGGCCTGGGGTTTAGCGGATCGATAGAAAATCTTTACCGCTCTGCCGGGGAACGCTGTTCCAGAGCTCCATCAGCCTTGGCCGTCCGCTAGGCTCTATTAATGAGCTGTTGCCGATTCTTGCGCATTTAGTAACGAGGCATGATGAAGATTACCGTTACATTTCGTCATCGCTCCGAAGACGCCAAAGTCTTTTAACACGAAAGTGTTTTATACCGGGGTCCACCAAGACTTTCATGATGTATTTCCGTCACGGAATTACATGTAAATCATGTGACGTAACGTAACAATTAATCACGTGCCTAAAAATCACGTAAAGTCTCGTAACATTACGTAACGTCTATTCACGAGACAAAAATCGCGTTACATTACGTAACATCTAGTCAAGTGACTAAAATCACTTAAGATCACATTAAATCTAGCCACATGTCTAAATATGACGTAACCGCACGTATCAACTAGTCACGTCAATAAAAACCCCGTATAAACCAGTCAGGTTCACGAAATCGCGTAATTATAACAACTACACACGTGACTAAAATCAGGTAACATCACGTAGCAACTAGTCACATGGTATGCTCCCGCGAAAAGTCACGTAACATCTAGTGACGTGACTTAAATCACCACATCCCGTAACAGCTAGTTACGTGACTCGTTCCCGCCAAAACCACGTAACACGTACGTAGTGTGAGGATACTTAAGACTACTAGCAAAAGCTTGGCATTACTAGAAAAAAACTTTGAAGCTAGGTCGAACACTAGCTCGGCTGGGTGTTCCAGCCTTGCGCCACTACTGTAAGCTGTTTAAATAGCGGAGCGGTATATAAGGGTGTGTCCAGATAAGATCGAACACGAGGTCCCGGTCACCATTCCTGATTGTGATAAAATTTACTGTAGGCCTAGGCATTACACCCAGAACAATGGTTTCGCAGTTAGTCTTGCGAAAAAAATTTTGTTCGCCTGAAAAAAAAATACAAATTTCGGCCGCAAAAAACGCTTTTCCGCCAATTTCGCGATTTCTGAATTTTGAGCGCACCTAGGGATAAAACGGTTCACTCCTTCGTCACAATATTTATTCCCCTTAAAGAACAAGTGAAATAAAATCTTATTAGTCTATTATTTCCCTTGCTTGTTGAAGCACTTTTGAAGGAAAAAATCACAAATTTGGCAAATCGCACAAAATACCTGTATTTCAGGAATTTATTGCTGCAAGCAAGCTAAAGTGAGGATAATAAAAATCGCTACATATTAACTTTGATACCTTCGCTCTCGTTTAAAATAATTTTCGTGCTTTTATCGCGCTCCGTTTTACTTGATAATTGGGCTGAAACGTAAGTGATTTACCAAAAACGCCGAATTTTGAAAATGATTTTCTCAAAAAGGCCATTTTTAATTTTTTTAAAAATCCCTCTGATTGAAGTCAAGGACGTCATCTACCATTGTGCAGAAAAAAAACGTTGCATTATTTTCGTTGCTAACAAGTTATAGTGCGTCAAATGTGACCATGCCAGCCTAGCGGCCGCGTCGTTTGTTATGGGCTGCAACTCGGATATTAGTTGCTAAAAATACTTGTACGTGACATAATCACAAATCAGCAGCTCCACACCAACAAATGCGCAGCCCGGTGTCATGGTTCAGCAAGCTTTGTCTTGCGATGAGCATCTTGACAAACCCGCAGCAGTGCCGCTTCGACTGCGGATGAGCTCCGCTTGCGCGTGAAAACTACGCTAAGAGGACGAATGAGATAAGGAATGCATCACTGTGAAAGTTAAAGGCCGTTAAGTGCCAACAAATGTCATAGTATGCAACAAAAGCTCTGCCGGCAATTTCCCAGTGAGCGCCTCCAGTAGTGTGCTCATGTGTTGCTTTCTCTCTTCATCTGATGGCCTAAAGATAATTAGGTTCATTTTATGAGCAACATATGACACAAAAGAAAGCCATTGACATCTAAAGAAAGCTGTCATACGTGCTTCCGATGGTTGAGCAACTCGAACTGCAGTTGTTCATCTCGTGCCAGAACACTTGTGTCAGCCCGCTGTGAAAAAAGTGTGTCCAAGTCCTTTACTTCATTAAAGAACCGCTTTTACAATACTGTATTGTTGTGCCTCCGCAGAACGCAAGTCGAGCGTTTATCACGATATTATGCGGCTTCGGGACAGCGGGGGAAAAAAATACATCCGTGCTGTATTGAAGGCGCTCACTGGGAAATTGACGGCAGAGTTTTCGTTGCCTATTATGTCATTTGTTGGCACTTAACGGCCTTTAACTTTCACAGTGATGCATTCATTCTCTCGTTTGGCCTCTGAGCGTAGTTTGGCGCTCAAGCGGAGCTCATCTGCAGTCGAAGCGGCACTCATGTAATGTGAGTGCCCGCAGCATCGAGCGGCCGCTGCTGCGGGTTTGTCAAGCAGCTGATCCCAAGACAAAGCTTGCTGAACCATGACACCGGGCTACGCATTTGTTGGTGTGAAGCTGCTGATTTGTGATTATGACACGTACAAGTATTTTTAGCAACTTATATCCGAGTTTCAGCCCATATCGAACGACGCGGCCGCTAGGCTGGCATGGTCACATTTGACGCACTATAACTTGTTAGCAACCAAAATAATGCAACGTTTTTTTCTGCACTTTGGTAGACGACGTCCTTGACTTCAATCAGAGGGATTTAAAAAAAAAAATTAAAAATGGCCTTTTTGAGAAAAACATTTTCGAAGTTCGGCGTTTTTGGTAACTTACTTACATTTCAGCCCAATTATAAAGTAAAACGGAACGCGATAAAACCGCAAAAATTATTTTAAAAGAGAGCGAAAGTATCCAAGTTAATATGTACCGATTTTTATTATCCTCACTTTAACTTGCTTGCAGCAATAAATTCCTGAAACACGGGTATTTTGTGCGATTTGCCAAGTTTGTGATTTTTTTCTTCAAAAGTGCTTCGACAACCAAGGGAAATAATAGACTAATAAGATTGTATTTGATTTGTTCTTTAAGGGGAATGAATATTGTCACGAAGGAGTGAACCGTTTTTTTCCCTAAGTGCGCTCAAAATTCAGAAATCGCGAAATTGGCGGAAAAGCGTTTTTTGCGGCCGAAATTTGTATATTTTTTTTTCAGGCGAACAAAGTTTTTTTCGCGAAACTAACTGCAAACCCATTGTTCTAGGTGTAATGCCTAGGCCTACAGTAAATTTCATCACAATCGGGAATGGTGACCGGGACCTCGTGTTCGATCTTATCTGGACACACCCAGAAGCCGAGCATTGGTGCGTGACGCGTGAACAGAAATGATCATCACGCATGAACAGGCACTCGCTCTATTCATCCTCTAATTCCTCTTCGTCCTCCGCTTCGCTTCCAGAACACTCGCGCCAATTTGTCGGGAGTGTCCTGCAATAATTTTGATGGATGAGAGAACGAGTTCAGAGAGATACAATGAAAGAGATAGGAAAAAGCAGAAATTTTTGGCGAAAAAAGTTTGTTGCCGAGGCGGGATTCGAACCCGCGTGCCCCCTATTTGAAGGCGAGTATCTCAACCACTCGGCTATCCAGGCACGCTACCAGAGGATAACTTAGCCTTGTATAATATAGTATACCAAAGGGGGGGGGGGGAAGGGAAGTGAGTGTGGGGAGGGGGAAAGGAAAAGGGAAAATACTAAAGCATAGCATAGAAAGAAAGAGAAAGAGAGAAAAATAATGGGCGGAAAACCCAAAAGAGAAAGAAAGACAGCAAGTGAGAGAATGAAAGAAAGACACACAAATATATAGTCACAAAGAGAAAGAGACAGAAAGAAAGAAAAAGCGAGAAATAGAGAGAGAAAGGGAAGAAACAGAAACAACGATAGAAGGAGCGATAAGTGGAAAGAAATATATACAGAGAGAAACAAAAAAATAGAAATAAACGAACAAAAATACATAAAAAATAGTGAAAAGAGAGGAAAAGAAAGAGATGACGAAAGAAAGAGAAAAATAAGGAAAGAAAAAGAATGCCCCCAACTCCGCACTTCCTTCAGGCTTGGCACCACTTGTGCGAACCTGCGTTAATTCTTTTTGGTGGGGCGTGGCGATAGAATATTCTGTATTGCGAAGGAATACAGGAAGTAGCTTTATTGAAGCCGTCATTTTTTTCTTTTTTTAAGAAAAAGAGGGCGCGGCCAAACACGAACTGGGCAATTTGAAACCCTACGTAAAGGAAAGAAACCATATCCTGAATTTCGGTGCATACAGGGTTCCCATCGTCGTTTTCCTTCTTGTGGAGACGCAAGAACTTTCTGGAGACGCTCACGTTCTATTGTCAGCGGGCGCGAACGCGAGAAGAGACGCTACTGTGAAGTACCGCGTATTCCTCTGCGATCTGCAGTGTAGGGAAGCGTGCCTGAAGAATATTTCTCGCCAAGGACCGTCAGGGAAAGGAAGCAAGTGGGAGCCAAGCGACAAGTCGCTGGTATGTCCATTACATTTAACTGATAATGACTGCAAAAAGAACACTAAGATTAGGCTTATGCTTCCGACTGCGGTCCCGACTGTGTTTCCCGGTTGTCCGCACTACATGGGGAAAAAAAAAAGGAAGCACACAGCACAGGAAACGCCGGCGAATGAATCCAGCTGATGACGCAGTAGTTTCGGCAGGTGATTGTGAAAGCTCAGCAGAAAGCCTCGAGATCTAATGTTCCTCGCACCCTGGGAAAGATGAGATCGAAGCGCTCGTTCCACAGTCGGAATCAGAATCGCGCACAGAGCGTAACTTTCCTGTAGATCACGCTTGCCAAACCGAATTAGATCTTGCGCATCTCTTGGAACAGTCAAATAAAGCAGTGAACAGATCGAAAAAGAAAGTTGCTCGTGAAGGAAAACAGTTGAAAGAATTGCAGGCTGATCGAGATGAAATGAAGGAATGTGTTTTATCTCACGATTATTCATAATAGAGCGCTTCTTTTCATTTCAAGTGAGTCAAGCGGGCAGTCTTCATGGGAAATATTGAGGCCCACTCTACAAAAGATTGGCACTCCTAGGGTAAGCTGTTCACATATGTGGGGTAATCGGCACTTCTTATAACGACTTCAGTATTCAACCTGTAATGTGCAACCATAAAACGCGTTCTTTAAGGCTTGATTAGAGTTACTGTCGCGCGTACCAGTGCGTCTGTGGAAGCGCTTCCCCGTGAACGGCTGCCAAGGCATTTTAACACGAAAGTGCTTTATGCCGGGGTCCACCAAGACTTCAGTGACGTATTTCCGTCACGGAAATGACGTCGAAAAAATTTACACGATCAGATGGCAAAGAAAAATGGGACCATCTCGCCGAAGGGAACGCTGATGTCATGCGAAGCAGCAGCGTTGCGCACGGGTGGCGTCACGGGTTGAACGGCGCTAACGCGGGTGCTACGGTGAGCGCTGGAAGATTCGTTTTAAGTGAAACTCGGTGTAGCATTTACTGGTGTAAACGTTTGTTTGAAACGCAGACACGGGAGGCAAGCGGGCGTTGGAGCCGGCAGCTGCGGCGCTCCGGCGGGTGAGGGAGAGAGTGACGTACGCGCGCACCTGCGAGGGAAGCGTGCGAGGGGTGCGTGACGTCAACGCCCAGCTGCGGCGTGACCTAGTTGGCGCCGCTCCAACACCTGCGCCGAGGGAAGCGCGTTGCCTCGCGTTTGTGCGGACGGATGGACAGCGTTACACAGGCTAGTCAAAGAGCTGTTACGCATCTAAAAAAAGTTCCGTAAACGGGTATCGAACCCACGACCGCTCGATCAGCAACAGCAGATGCCGGACACGCTATCCACTGCGCCACGGTCACAGACTCTAGAGGCTTTACAAACGCGCCTTTTATATCTACCACTCTTCCGGTCGGCGCGGTGGTGTTGCCCTCTGGGAGCGGTAAAGTAATTCGTCATTACTGTGGCCTCCGCGATTAACATCTGCAACGCTTTACACATCCGTCCCATTCGGCGCGTTTTCAGTAGAAGTTCAATTTTGTCAATGCCTTAACACATCGCGAGGTGGCGACCTTAGCTCAAGCGTCGTAAAAGCGTCGGCCTCGCTCATAACATCAAGTTAATCAAACCAAAAATAGCTCTGCGACGCGCGCCTGCCTCACCTGGCTGTAACACCCACTGATCTGGTAACACCGCGTTCCCCGCTCACGCGCTTGCCCCGCGAAAAATCGCGGCGTTTCCCTCTAGTCCGGCCGTGGTGCTCAGTCACATTTTAACATGCCGCGGGATGGCGACAAGTTCTGCGTCCAATATGCGACGCTCTTCTGGCTATCACACCTCGTTCTCTGGTTACGCTTTCACCGTTAACTACTACAGCTACCACAAGGGTTTCTTTATCATTTAACATGGACATTAGTCGTCGGGATGGAGATCATCAAAGTGGGTGCATCCACGTTAAACGGTGCTATAGCTGCCAGACATCAATATACATTGTACAAACTCTCTTATATCAATGTACAGTAAACGTTCAGTTACTTCTGTAAGGGCACGCTTTACTTTCGTGTTATTTCGATTCCTATGGCGGCGGGATCAACCATCTTTTTTGTTTAATCCTCCTTGACGGCTGTCCAGAGCAGTGGCGCCAGAGCGGCCTCGAGGAGAACTAGGCCAGAGATGCCGTTTCGACGCCACGCAGCAGGCCGCACCTGTTTTAGGGGCGAAGCTCCTTAAGGCGGCACCCGTTCGTCCCTCGTAGTAGTGCGTAACCAGTCGTAATGCTAGTACCAGACCTTGACCTCCAAGGTGGTGCCGGTGGGAGATTTTTCCTGTGCGTTGTTGAACAATAAAAAATTCGCAGCGTGCGCGTTAACTAAAAGCCGAATTCATCTGTCTCTAATTCCCCATTAGCAGCCATTGGCATGTTCCAGTAGGAAACGTTAGTAGAAGTAGAAGTGTAAGTGTTAGCTAAAAGCCGACTTCTTCTGTCACTCATTCCCATTAGCAGCCATTGTTTACCTCCAAGGTAGTGCCTGGTGAGATTTCTCCTGTGCGTGATTAAACGATAAAAATTTTGTTCAAAACGCCGTTGATTGATGAAATAAACCAACGAAAGACGCCAGATGTTTTCTAAAAGCAAAACGAAAGAACGCCAGATGTTTCTAAAGCAAAACGAAAAGACGCCAGCTGCTTAACGAAAGACGCCAGATGTTTTCTAAAGCAATGGTTTTTTAAACAATGAAAATTCACAGCGTACATGTAAAATTAAAGTGAGCTGCAAGTCGTCATAACTCATCGAACCTTTAGTATAAACGCGCCCGATCTCACGTCGGTGATGATGTACTGGGCAGAATTCACGGAAGATTCACGGTTTACCGATGAACCTCCGCAGCTTCGCCCACTCATCATCATTCACTCCGTGTATATGCTGTGATTTTTTTAGGAGCTGGCTCGCCAGGTTCTTAAGCTGGGGCAAAGCCCCGCGCCGTAAGCCTAACCTTAGTTCCATAGGGGACCGCTACAGGCGCAGCTCGCGCGAAAGAGAAGTCTTCCTCTTGTTCTTCGAGCGCCTTGATGATGATATTAAAGAAGGCAAAATCACATATAGCATAGCCAACTGTAGCATGCGCACGCTCGCGCGAAAGAGAAGTCTTCTTCCTCTTGTTCTTCGAGAGCCTTGATGATGGTAATAACGCAGACAAAACCACATGTAGCATATCCAACCGTAGCATGCGGTGCTCGCTCCACTCCGGCAGTGCGCTTCGATACTACTAACATGAGCGAAGAAGACAAGGCGGCGGAGCGGAGGGCTTGCAAGGCAGCAGCAGCGCGTTCTCGCCGCCAAGACCCTGCGGTGAGAGCTCGCGAGGCCGCAGAGAGACGTCAGCGTCGTGGGGACCCCGAGATACAAGCCCGCGAATCCGAAGCAGCGCGAAGCGGCGGCAAGAGAACCTCGAAGAGGTACGGGCGCAAGATGCAGTGGCCAAGCGCGGAAAACCGTCGCTACCTGAAGTTGGTAGGTCCGACGCGCGCTTCAAGAGCGATTTCCTCGACCACACGTTCGGCCACAGCTGCAAGGTGTGCGACCGCTCGTGGTTCGACAACAACCTGACCACAATCGCTACTATAACAACGTGCGACGTCTTTATATGACAGTAGAAGAAGTGTACGGAACATTCACGGTTTACCCGATTATCTCCGAGCCAGTTCCTCAATCATCATTGACTCGTGGATATGGCGTGATTTTTATTTTTTTAGATGTGAAGCAGCTTATGGTCGAGACTGTTCCCTCCCTGCGCATGCGCAACAGCTGGCCCAAGCTTCCGGAAGAGACCGCTAGAGGCGCCACGGCAGCTCCGCTAGATGAAAATGACTCGCGCGCATATTCCTCCATGCTCGTGCGCGCTCCGCTCATTCTCCTCCCGGCAATGCCACCGTCAACGCCACGATGAGCGCCACCGGCAGCAATGCTGCTGCTACTGCTGCGGAGAAGAGGGCTCGAGCAGCTGCCGCGACACGGCAGCGGCGGCAAGCCGACCCCGACTTCGCGCGAGAGAAGCGGAAGCGCGCTGTTAACGCCGCCTACAAGAATCCACGGAAGCAACGAGGGCTCTAGCAGCCGAAGCGCAACGTCAACGCCGGTAAGCAAACATCGAAGCGGCGGGGCAACGCGAGTCGGCGGCGAAGGCAGCGAAACGCTACAGAAGCAACCCGTGGCTCATCGTGGCGCGTTAACGGTGTTGTGTCTGGGTACTGGATCCTTCCCACCGCTGCAACCAGTTGTTGCGACCGGCATTTAGATCCGTCCCTTCTCGGCAACCATGTTGTTGCTACGATAGGGCAACGTCGTACCCGGACTCCTTTGGTGGCGTAGTCAAGTCTCCGGGTTGAGGAAATGCTGCTAGCAAGTTGGGAAAACGATAACAAACATATTTAGTGGCACTTTTTGTACAACAATTACATAGTTACAAGGAAAGAGTTCCGCGACGAGCGAATTGGATGAGCCTGTTACCGAGGGTTCAGAGCCCCATTTCTCACTTAGCACCGTCGTTTGAACCCCTCAGGTTGGCTCCTCCTTCTTGATGACCACCAATCACACACACGACCCCACCCACCATGACACAGTCTATTTCACTGTCGCTGAGGGGTCGTTGCACTCTTGAAACAGTCGTTGCACTCTTGTCCGGCGGTCGACGGCACGCCTGTGGGGGAAGCAGGGCAACAGTTTCCTCGGACTCCTTTTTTCCCCGAAGGGCAGAAAAGGGTCCGCGGCGACTCCTGTCAAAACATACAGGTCAGGTCGTCTCGGCAACACACCAAGCCAAATCCAGGTGGCTCATTGTCGGTCGTTTCCCGTCCCGGGGATTCCGTTTCTAGGAAGGATGCAGGTGTTCTAGCCGTGTGAGAACGCATTGCCCGTCCATTCTCATGGTCACCGTGCGCGCATCGAGGCACTCTAGGTCAGCGCGTCGCCACCTATTGCCAGTCATAACAACGGCAACTGTTTACGGAACTTTAAGTCGACCCATGAGATGCTTCGCATCCTACTCAGGGTTCCCTTTACGGGGAGATGTGTGTAATCTTTTTTAGATGCGAAGTATCTCTTGCTCGGGGGTATGTAACGCGGCGTGGTCATCCGCACGCAGCGTCGTGGTGCGCACTCACACTACGCACGCGCGACTCTCCTCGTTTCCTCTCTCTAAAAGCTGCGCGTTACTCTCTCCACTTCTCTACCAGCACCTGCTTGCGCTTCTCCTGCGTTCTCGCTTCTGCTCTCACGGCGCATACGCTACTCTCCTCCTCTAGTCTCCTCTCCTTCAAGTGGTAGAGCGCTGCGCGCGTTCAGTCCAGCGCTTGCTTCGGTTGACTCCTCTGAAATGCGGGCTCGACATGCCGAAATTCTCTCATGCGCAGCGAGCTCATGCGCGTCCCCTCCCCCTCTCTCTCCTCTCCTACGCTGCCTCTCTCTCGCGCGCCTGTCGACGTTCCCCGCACGCCCTGTTAGAATTAACGGCCAGGCTAGAGGGAAGACACGACGCGCGTAGTGTTCCTCTTCGCGTTCCACGACGCGAGGTCCGTAGCATGCCCAGCGATCGTGCAAGTGCTCCGGCTTCGCATCGTCTCATGGTCCCCTTTAGCGGAAGATCGTGTAATTTTTTTTTATGTAGCGGCCGTGCCAATGCCAAGGATGCTTCATACCTTCCATTTCTCTCTCTGTCTCAGAAGCTGATAGGTAATGTGAACGAGTCCTTGGAGGATTGGGCGCTGAGCCGTGCCCCCACGACGGGAGGCAGAAAATAGCGCCCCTTTTCATTTCTTCTTTCTCGAACCACTCTCTCTCTCTCTTGGAGGACCTCGCAACATCTCTCTCACCATGGACCTCTGTCGTTTCGGGCATGTCACTTTGTCTTTGAGGGTCGTTTGTTAAAAGGCTTGTACCTTCTACAATATAGTGCTTATTTTACACAATTATTTGGGGTTTCCCACGATATGAGCGGATGTAAAACGACGCGCGCCGCTAATGAACGTCGTGGCGTTGCGGTTGTTGTGGGACAAGGCATTGATGGCGTTGAAGATAATGGTTGGTTCCGTGAGCGATCGTTATGAAGTAGTGGCGACCTATCTACAGTAGTAAAGTGCGCAGCACTTGAGCATAGAGAAACTTTCTCTGTGACTTGAGGACGTGTACATTTACAACCATTATACCACAATTTAATCCATATTGACGCCCAACTTCACGTCCTTGGGCCGTCTGCGTGGCAAGCAGGTGTTCTACCACAGACTCCCGCTATTTCGTGAAACTGCTTCGGAAAAAATACTATATGAATGTCATGCAGTGGAAGGAGTCTCCTTAACGCATGTAATATTGCGTGGCAGAAGCGTAGAATCGCGCCAGGCGTCAATACATGCGAGTTGCGCAACGAGTGAGTTGTTTAAAGGCCCACCCATTACAAAAAAAAAGCGCTCACACGTAGTTGATCATCATCATCAGCAAAAGCATCAACAAAGTGAACAGCTGCGTAGGTTCATGTGTTGCCTTACGGACGCGTGGTGAGCCCTTAAGCAGGTGATTCGCAAAAGGAATAGCTGTGGTGTAGTGGGCGCTTAACAACTGTGGCTGCACTAAGTATTCTAGGATACTTTGAAACGGCCAATGTTACGCGCACAGTCGTTTGTTTCCTTACGGCATGGTTGAGGCATGCACCGCGAACCAAAGCCAGACTAGCCATTCAGAAGGCGATGCTCACAGAACCCGATTACGCAATCGCGTTCTATTCTTGAAGGTGAAGCTCAAGCGTCCTGCTGTTTTTTTTAAGTCGAGAGCTTTAGATGTCTCACGAAACGTGAAAATTGACCGGCGCCTCACGTCGGTGGCGTCCAGCGGCGCGGCGCCAACAAGAGTCTTGCGAAAAATCATCATCACGTGATGACGCCACAGTGCAACGTCAACATGACGTCACAGATCGCCTAAATTTGTGATGTCATCATGACGTCAGAATGAGGTCACTGTAACGTCATGTCACGTGACGTTGCATATGATGACGTGACGGCATGAAATTATCGCTTCTTCAAGGGTGGGTCGATCACGGAGGCAGTGCAAAACCAGGTGAGGTGCCTCCGATCCTGGAGGCAGTGCAAAACCACGTTAGGTGCAGATAGCTTTCGGTGAGTGGTGGGGCCGGATCAATACATCGACTGAGCACAAAAAGAAGTTGGCTTTCGCCTTTGAGTCGTCTTAAATGAATGCTTAAGATACCCTGTGACTTTTTGTCACGCAGTTAATGGCAATCGCTAATAATATTGCGTGTATTTTCTTTCCCTAATGCCGGCGCCGAAAACCGAGGCCCTCGTCGTCCACCCTCGTGCTGAAGCCCGACGACGTCTTCCGTGCCTTCAGCTGGATGGTGCACCAATAGTTTGGAGTAGCAACGTCCGCTACCTCGGCCTGACGATAGACAATCGCCTCCGATGGTTCCCGGCGGTGCGACGTGTACGACAGACGACGCGTCGCGTGGAATCGGCCGTGCGCCAGCTACTCGCAGGCGGCAACGGCTGCCCCGCTGCCTTCGCCTGCACCATCTACGAGGCGATGGCTCTGTCTGCCATCCACTACGCACTGCCGATCTGCAAACTCCAGGCGCCACAGTGGCGACTGATCGACCAGGACCACCGCCGAGTCATCCGCATGTGTCACGGAATGCCTCGTGGCTCTCGTGTGGCCGAGACCCTCGCGGAGGCTCGTGCGTGGCCTGCGTCGCTCACGGCGGACCTGCGCGCATTGTGCCACTTGCAGCGTCTCCACCGAGCGCCTGATGCAGGTCCCCTCCTCTCGCGGTTACGTGCTGTGCCAAACTCACGTGCCGGCCAACTCATCGACGTGTACGACGGTGTTGTGGCTGACGACCCCGCACGCCTTTCGCGCTGGCCACCCCCTCACCGTCGAGTGCCCCTTCGAGTGAACTTGCACCTGCCGGGCATTCGATCCAAACGCCACACCCCCATCAGTGCCATTGCTCAGGAGGCCGCGGCGCGGATGTATGAGGACCTGGCCGGGAGGACGCAGGTGTTCACCGATGGGTCCGTCCTGCAGGATCGCTCAGCCGCGGCCGCCTGCATGGCCCCGCAGCTAGCCACCCTACCTCAGCTCAGCTCGGAACGACAGTGCCGCTTGCGATACTGTGCATCCTCAACAACAGCTGAGCTAGTCGGGCTCCAGCTGGCTGCAGACCTCCTGCGCAATTCGCCGGCCGTCACGAGCGCAGCAATCTTCTGCGACTCGAAACCTGCCCTCCGCCAGCTCGCGAGGGAGGAACGAGGCCCCCTTCTTGCTCAGCGTGCCGCTCTCAGCCTGCTGGCCCTCCAGGAACGAGGCTGTGATGTGGTCCTTCAGTGGCTCCCTTCACACGTCGGCATCGCGGGCAACGAGGCTGCAGACGAACTCGCAAAACGAGCACACTCCGCCGAGACTTCGCTGACGGATTACGCCAGCTCGTTCGACTCGGCACGCAACAACCTTCGCCGGGAGCTGGTGCGCGAGCATCCTGACGCACGGGTCGCCTCCGGACACCCCCCTCCTCCCATCCCAGCCACTGGTTTCACTCGCCGCGAGCGCGCGCTTCTTCTTGCCCTGAGGACCGGTTCTGTGTGGCCCGCGGAACGCAGGCATCTCTTCGCGGCGCCGCTGCACCGAACTGCACCGATTGCGGCGCGATCGAAACCCTGTGCCACCTATTGTTTGACTGTCCTTCTCTCAACACTGCCGGGAGCGGCTCGCCATGAAGTACCGCCTCGTCGGACTGCCGTGTGCGACCCTACAAGACTTGCTCCATCCCACCGGCCACGTGCACCGTCGCCGATCAGCCCTTGCGGCCCTACTCGCTTTTCTCGAGGATGCCGGCCTAGTCGAACGAATTTTCTAGCCGCTCACCACGGTGACTCGACGCCCGTTCTCCTGCCCCCCCCCCCCCTCACTGTTTTTTCCCACTCATACCTTTCTTTTTTCCTTTACCATACTCTTTTCACTCTCACTGTCCCTTTAATCCCCAATCCCCCGTGAGTGTATCGGTTGAGGTGTCCTCACTTGAGAGACAGTTATCGTGCACTCCACACCCAATTTCCATTTTCATTTCCTTCTTTCTTTTAAGACTCACCTCCCCCCCTACCAGCGTCACGTAGCATCCTTGACAAGGGAAAGAGGCGAGCGATGAGATTTGAAGAAGGAGAGCACAAGAAAGCATGATAACAATTGTTTCGTTTTTTTTCTAATAGACCAAAGTCCACTTTAAGTGAAACTGAGAAAAAATCAGCTTATTGCTACTGACGATATGGTCGGGCCTGCTCCAACCATTTTTTGCAAGTGTGCTCCTGTTACCAGAGTACCTCAACCCAAGGGCGTAGCCAGAATGTTTTTTTTTTGGCGGGGGAGGGGGGGGGGCACCTCCTTGATATGAAGGGGGGAAGACACGCAAGTTGGGCGAGTTGGTGAGGTTCCATGGCAAAAATGTAAAACAGCGCTTTCTTAAACACAAGACGAAGGAAGAAGAGACACACACGGCGCTGAACTTGCAACTGATTTATTGAAAAAACAACACGTACTTTTCAAGGCGAGCGCGCATGCTCATTCACCGTGCAACGCCACCGTGTGTCTCTTCTTCCTTCGTCTTGTGTTTAAGTAAGCGCTGTTTTACATTTTTACCATGAATGGGGGGTCGGGCAGGCAAATGCGATCGAGTGTCAATTTGAGCTGTGTGTGCCATGGCAAAAAAAAATTCGGGGGGTGGGGAGCACGGGTGCACGCACCCCCCCCCCCCCCCGCTTCTGGCTACGCCACTGCCTCAACCCCATAATGCGACAAAAATCTACAGGGTGTCCCCGCTATCACGCAGCATGATTTAAAAAAACGCCAGGCCTGCGCTGAAACCGCAGCACAGTCACAGCGAAAGCTGGAAGAGCGGCGTTTCTAGAGCCCGTTAAGCTCACTTGGGGCTACAATACAAGTACACTAGAGAGGTACCCACTACGCCATAAATCACAATTTTTGTGAAGTTGGGAAGCACCTACTAAGCCATTATTCGTCATTCTGCGGAGAAGCGAGGCACCAGCTACACGTCTGTAAGGCATTATGTGCACTTTGTTGACACGACGACTGATGACGATGAAGAATTAAGGCTCAGCCTTTGTAATGGGTTGGAATCTTTAAATGGCCCACCAGTTATGTAATTTGCATTTGGTGACGCCCGGTCGTTATTTCCCTCTCCCGTCATGCTGTATAACATAGGCTGACGTGGGAGAGAGACGGGGGGGGGGGAGGCGAAGAACTTTACTGAGACCCCAAGGAAATGGATCATGCGCTTATGGGCTTCCTTGGCAACCAATACAAGTGCACTTGCGAGGAACCCACTACGCTATAAATCATTGTAATTTTACTGAGACTCCGAGGAAGTGGATCATGCGCTTATGAGCTTCCTTGGCAACCAATACAAGTGCACTTGCGAGGAACCCACTACGCTATAAATCATTGTAATTTTTGAGAAGTAGGGCAGCAGGCACTGTGCCATTTTTCGTCATTCTACGGAGAGCGTTGGTACCTGCTACGCATGTAAGGCATTATGCGCACTTTGTTGACGCTGTGCCTGATGACGATGAAGAATTATGGCAGAGTCCTTTGTAATGGGTTGGAAGCATTCAACAACCTACTCGTTGCGCAATTCGCATTGTGTGACGCCTGGTTACAAAATTCGCGTTGTGCGACGCTTGGTGCTTATTTTACTCTTCTACCACGCTATATTGCATATGCTAATGTGGTTCCTTCCCGACATGAAGCCTGTGTAGGACCTTTTTCCAAAGAAGTTTCAACAAAGCAGTTTCAAGCACCGGCATGGCTCAGAGCTTCTTGAAGATGTTCCTGATTGGTTAGATCGTGTAGAGCTTCTTTTGCAAATGAAGGAGGTTTAGAGCGTCCTCATTAGTCCCAGTATGGCCTTTCCTTTTTTTCCTGTCGATCCCTCTCCCTTTTTTACGCAACCAGTGTTTGTATTGTAAATAGCGTTTCTTCTTGTTTTTGTTTGTTTCTTGTCAAAAGCAGGCAATAAGGAAAAAAAAAACCGGCATGGCTCAGAGGTTGAATACTGGGCTCCCACGCAGAGGGCCCAGGTTCGAACCTCGTTCCATCCTGGAATTTTTTTCTTATTTCGTTGTTTTTCTTATTTCGAGCGATACTGGTTACGGACACCGGCGGCGGCGGCGGCGGACAACTACGGCGCCAAAAACGGCCGGTGAAATGATCTCATAACAGCTTTCGCTGTAAAAAAAGAGGGACGGCGTTACACGAGTCAAACCTACTGCTACTCGTTCCTAGTACACTGGAGTAGCCACTGCTACTTTTTTCGTTATAGAGGTTTAATTAATTAGACATAATTATACTTGTAACTCGGCAAGTACTCACCTAATTGTCAAAATGTGAATGAGGCATACGTAGGCATGTTGAAATCACATCTAACTGCGCTATTTTCGAAAACCTGCTGACTGCGTGCTCATTTTTTCCGGTTAATAAAGAAAACGTGGGTGGCGGGGCAGGAGCAATACATCGACTGTGAAGAAAAAGATGGTTGTCGCTTTCATGCCGTTTAATAATAATAATAATAATAATAATAATAATAATAATAATAATAATAATAATAATAATAATAATAATAATAATAATAATAAGAAGAAGAAGAAGAAGAAGAAGAAGAAGAAGAAGAAGAACAAAAAAAATGTCGCGGAAAGAGAAACGATGTTGACTTTTGCGCCGATTTTCGCTACTGACGAGCCTTCAAATGTTCCGACAATAAAAGAGCCTATGAGTGCTGTGCATAGGTCGGCAAAAAATGTGGAGCTCACATAGACTCACGCATGAATTATATTTTGCACTTTGGGCTCACTCGGACTCAAGATCATCAATATATTACTCACTCAAACTCAGAATTACGGCTCGATCTGAGTCTGAGTGAGTCCACTTATGAGTCCCCAAGCGTATGATTAGTTTTTTTTTTTACCGTGGTGCCAATGCTCTTTAACGCCAATATCACGCATAATCGATGTTATACTTGGCACCTTTTGAACTCGTACTTTATATACAACTTATCAGTGGTTGCAATGCAGTAATGACATTTTATTGTAGGAGATGACTCACACGATATATTTTTATCGAGTACTTCCCGTTGTTTTCCCCGTCCGTAGATCACTCTTCTGATCATTAAATATTGAGCTTGCATATGAAGGCTTGTGCATTGAAGTATGTGTGAGTAGACGTGAGTATAAAGGTGAGCCGACGTTAGGCTGAAATTGCTGTTGAAGTTAAGCAGACAGGACCATAAGTCGGCAAAAAATGTGGATCTCTCTCAGACTCACTCACGAAATATATTTTGCGCTTAGGGCTCACTCGGACTAAGACTCACCAAAATTTTCCTCAACTGGCCTCCCTCGGACTCAGACTCACAAATTTTTTTCTCGACCGGACTCACTCGGATTCAAACTGACCAATATATTACTCACCCGGACCCACTCAAACTCAGAATCACGGCTCGATGTGAGTCCGAGTGAGTCTGAGTGGGTCGACTCATGAGTGAGTTTGCCAATCTATGATGTTGTGATTAGTGTAATACACATCTACCATTAAAGGACAAGACAATTACTTATGAACTATAGCAGAGGATCTCATAACAAAGCTCACTTTAGAGTGAAGATGACTACGCGACTTATTCACGTTCGTTAAGCGAGATACATCTGTTGCTCAGGCTACGCTGGACAGAGATTTTCCTCTCACAGTCTCGCTGGGGCGTTCCGTAATAGCGTTCCCCAGATATCTGAACTTCATACTCACTTCCCCTCTCCACGACCCCCCCCCTCTCTCTCTCTCTCAATTGTAAGCTCCTAAAGGGACTCTGCACCCAAATTTCACCCGCTCAGTTTCACGCTGTAACATGTTCCTTTATCATCCTGAGATTAATGGAACAATAATTTTGGAGGAAGACGCACGCAAACAGAAGTTATTGAACTTTCAAATTCAACATAAAAGCAGACGACAGAAACTGGCATACCCTTTCGTATTTCACCCACCCAGTCACGTGTCAGCCTGGTTACGGCTGTTTCCAATGAAAACACGGCTTACATTTTGCTGCACCGGAACTATATCGGAACGCTGCAGCACATGGTGGCCTTCCTGCCGCAAGCGGCCCCCGCACTTTCTGACGGATTTAGTGCCGCACAATTTAGCAGACGACCCTATGTTGACAAATGGGAGGTCAAAACGCGCCAGAAACGATGAGCTGCCGCGACTGGACGAACTTTGAACTAGTGTGTCGGAACAGAAAGAAATCCAGAAACGAGAAACTGAAAAAACGATACTATTGACCGGAACGAAAACGTAACCGAAACTTTATCTAATATTTCCTTCCGGAGTGAAACCGAATTTTTTAAAATCGTTTTTCTGTTCACGAGATAACTTGGCAATCCGTAGCAACTGAGATCATGCAATGTGAGAAATTATGCATATCTTAGGGTACGGTATTAGCGCGTGCCTAAGGCAGGAATTCCAAAGAAAAGATATGTTGAAATTGTGCGAAAAACGAAAACAGTGGCAACCAGAGATGATTATATAAGCGCAAGTTGACTTTTGTGCGGCTGTAACGCAGGCTATAGTGGAGAGGACATTGTCGGCGCTGAAGTTTGTTACAGCGAAAGCTGTTATGAGATCACAACAGCCGATTTCGGCGCCATAGTTGCCCGCCGCCTCCGGTGTCCGTAACCGCTATTGCGTGAAATAAGAAAGAAATGAAATAAGAAACAAATTTCTAGGATCGGATGTGATTTTAACCCGCGCCCTCTGCGTGACAGTCGAGTATTACACCACAGTGCCACGCTGGTGCTTGTAACTCCTTCGCAAAAATACTCTATAGAGGCGTCATGTCGGGCAAGGAATCCTGTTAACATATATGTAATATAACATGGCAGAAGAGTGAAATAACAACCTGGTGTCACACAATGTGAATTGTGCAACGAGTCGGTCGTTGCATGCTTTCGACGCGTTACATAGGGCTCAGCCATAATTCTTGATCGTCATCAGCCACAGCACAAATTGCGCATACTCCCTTACAGATGTGTAGCGGGTACCACGATTCCCGAACAATGACGAAAAATGGCATAGTGGATGCTTCGCTGTTCAGAAAAATTACGATGATTTATGGCGTACACATGCAAGGTGTAATACAAGTACACCTTGCATGTGTACTTGTATTATTTGCCCCCAAGAGAGTATACAACGGGCTCTAAAAAGGCCGCTCTTTCAGCTTTCTCTGTGACTATGCTGCGTGTTCCGTGCAGGCCTGGTGATTTTATTTAATCAGAACAATGATCTTGCACATCAGAGAGTACGCTCAATGACGTGCTGCTTCTGAGATCGTGCTCACTCCTTTGACACAAAGCACTGAGCCCGCTAAAAAATCGCAATTGAGCTTTGAGAAAATAAGTATGACTTTGAAAGGTATACTGGTTTGTGCTAGTTGGTAGGAATTCGTGATTCAGTTACTTCCGCTCCTCTGAAGAGCGTGGGAAGAACGTGTTTTACCCCTGCCCCACTTTTTTAAGAGGAGGGCAAGTAACTATATCACATATCCAATGTTTTTATGAATACCCTAACTTCAAGTTTCTGCATTAAAAAAAAAACAAACAAACGTTACGAACCATTACGGAACATTTTTTTTTCGTTCCGGAAGAGAAACGGAACGGTACTTTTTGCGGTGGAATGAACCAAAAACCGAAACGAAAATTAACACCATCTTCCCAAAGGGAACCCTGATGAGATGCGAAGCAGCAGCGTTGCGCACGGGTGGCGTCACGGGTTGAACGGCGCTAACGTGGGTGCTGCGGTGAGCGCTGGAAGATTCGTTTGAAGCGATGGCTGGCGTAGGTCTTCTCGTTTCTTCAGAGTGGACACGGGCGCTGGACCGCAGCTGGCGCGCGTTTCGCCTTGACTACCACGGCCTTGTGATCGGTGAAGTGCACGCTGAGAGGTTCCTGCAGACATTCGACGTCGAAGTTGAAGCGAGAGAAAGGTGACACGTACAGACATGTTTCAACGCGTACGTTAGGCGCGCGTCAGATTTATTGCGCGTGAACCGACGAGTCGGCGGTGTTGCGAGCGGCGGCAGCGGCAGGTGTTGCGGGCGAACGGACGAGGCGGCAGCTGCGGGCGCTGCGGCGAGCGCGCGGCAGGCGAGGGAGAGAGTTACGTTAGCGCGCACTGTGAGGGGAGCGTGACGTCAACGCGCAGCTACGGCGGGACCTACTTGGCACCGCTCCAACACCTGCGGCGAGGGGAGCGCGTTGCGGCGCGTTCGTACGGATGCACGGAGGGACAGCGTTACACAGGCTAGTCAAAGAGCTGCTTCGCATCTAAAACATTTCGTTCCGACACCCTGATGTGAACACGAGCTCCCACGAGGAAGCGACGCGCCATGCGTTGTTACATACAAAGAGAAGCCGCTAGAAGTTCCATGGACGCCGCCGAGACCGATGCCACACGAACATGAGAGCGACGAGGGCCATGCAGGAACGCGGATGAGTACGGTTATAGTATACTAGAATAATATTGTACTGGTACACTATAAAGGCGGTGGAATGAGAAACGCGCGCGCACACTGTAGACCATTCGACAGTGCTACTGGTGTCACAGTTGTACAGGAATTACAACTGATGCACAAATTCGTGTCTTGTTTGCAGCTCTAACAAGTTGAAACACCTCACAATTTGTAAATTCCCGACAATGGGTACATAGCATGCGCGCGCAATATATTCTTTATTTTCAACCAGTCAAAGTGAACAGCGTTGGCTGAGCGATAACTCACTTCCGACAGAGGAAATCGTTGATGTTCGACGCTGCAGTGCGCGCGGAACCCCACTTCGGGAACAAATTAAAATAACAAGCGCTTTTTTCTCGCGGATTTCACTAATGCCACAGCAGTCATTAAGACCCATAGCAAGCAAACGGCCGATAAAAATATTAACACCATCTTCCCAAAGGGAACCCTGGTGAAATGCGAAGCAGCAGCGTTGCGCACGGATGGCGTCATGGGTTGAACGGCGGTAATGCGGTGGAGAGGGTGAAGCGAGATAGAGGTGACACGTACAGGCATGTTTCAACGCGTACGTTGTCTGCAACGTCTGCAAGAAGGGTGCAATGCGTCTGCATCTGCACCCTTCTTTTTTCCCATTCCCCCTTTCCCCAAGACGCTGCGCCGTGCTCCCTCAAGGGCTGCAGCAATTAGCGTGTCCCCCCCCCCCCCCCCCCAGAACCACTAGAACAGCAAACAACGGTAGGCGCGCGTCAGGTTTATTGCGCGTGAGCCGACGAATCGGCTGTGTAGCGAGCAGCGGTCGCGGTAGCGGAGTGAGCGGCGGTAGCGGCAGGTGTTGCGAGCGAACGGACGAGGCGACAGCTGCGGGCGCTGCGGCGAGCGCGCGGCAGGCGAGGGAGAGAGTGACGTCAGCGCGCAGCTGCGGCGTGACCTACTCGGCACCGCTCCAACACCTGCGGCGAGGGGAGCGCGTTGCGGCGCGTTCGTACGGACGCACGGAGGGACAGCGTTACACAGGCTAGTCAAAGAGCTGCTTCACATCTAAAACAACCTGCGTTTTTGGGGTGCAGAGCCTCTTCAAGTAACGCAACTAGTACTGCGAACTAGTCATTGAAGGACGTCGGAACATCGTTCGAATCACGGACCTAGGACGCTTCGGGCAGGTGATTTTATCTTCCAAGAAGTTTCGATTAGAAGGTTCACGCGTTGTTTAATTCGGTGCTCATTCGTGGTTTTTCTATATTTGAGCAGATGTAAAAACAAGTGAGTGACATGTTAAGTTTGTGCCTTATTGAACGTTGTGGGATGAGGTATTGAGGGCGTGGCAAGTTTTGTTCGGCTCCGTTGATATTGGCTCGTCTCCGTTCCCACGTCTGGCCGTGACAGTATCCTGTCTACTAAAGTGGAATACATAGTACTTAATTAAAGACTATTGTAATGCCTTGCAAAGGAAAGAAGGTTGACCGTTGCGACGCCGAACTTGGCATTGCTTGCAAGAGGTGCTCGACCCTCTGAATCGTTGAACAATACGTTTTGCTGTGACGTACGTTCCGCACGTAACGCCAGAGTCCCTTAAAGGGGCCCTGCGACACAATTTGGGCATGTCTTTTTCATTGGTTCTTCTGGTACTGTGGAATGCACCGATATTGTTGCGCAAGTGGCAACGCCGAAATCGAAGCGGTTATAATTTTAATTCACGGGATAAACTACCTTGATTTCGCACTATGGTGACACACATCGGCTATTTCTGTTACAGGAAGTGACGTGATATCATGTGACAGTGACGACAAAGACCGTTCGTTTTTGATTGGCTTGACGCGACACGTGACGTGCAATATTCATATGGTGGAAGCTTGGCCATATTACGGATGCCTAAGAGGAACAAAACCCCTTTTTATGCTTTCTCAGAAACAAATGATTCCCGTTTCTAACTGACATATTTTCAAAACAACGAACACGACGCTAGATGCGCTGTGGAATGGTAATCAAACGATACTCTTGCGCGTTTTGTCTTTTGCGGCATCAAGCGACACCGGCCACACCGGCACCTGCGAAACACGCAACGCCCAGTTCGGCGCGATGCTGTCAACGAAAAAAAAATCTAAACGCTTACCGGCCGACGCCTTCCGCGTCATCGGGCGTTAGCGTTTCGTCTGGGCCCATGGATCCATCCTCGCATTGCGCGGGGCTCAGCGACGCACTTTCAATTTGCAATGGCGTGCACGACATGCAAGCAATCACTTCGTCGCAAGAGCTCGCGCTCGAGGTCTGTTAGGTTTTCCAGACTCATTTTGAGCACTACACGACAAATCATGGGAGCGTCTGCTAACTGGCGCACGTGGTCTGTCGTAAGCATGGTAACAACGCCATCAAAAAGAGCGGTAGCAATGTACTGTGTGAAGGCCACCATGAGGTGACATTTCCGGTATGTCTTTATAAGACGCGCGCGGTGATTGGAACCGGTCTTTGACGTCAGCGGGAGAGTGAAATCCGAAAAAAACGTTTCTCGTCGTCATCTGCTTGAGTTTTGAACTTTGAGGACTAATAACTTCACTTCTCGTGTACCAATTTGCATAATTCTTTTTGCGTTCGTCTCGGCATTCATAACTACACGCATCTGCGGTGCTAAATAAGGCAGTCGCAAAAGTGTCGCAGGGCCCCTTTAATACTTTGGAAGGTTCTCAAAGGACTCTGACTCAGGTCTTGATCAATAACATCGATAAAAAATTTCGCGAACTAGGACAAGCTTCAGGCATTACTGGACGGCAGGATGATTATTTATCTGAGTTTACCTTGTCTCTGTGAGACTGCGAAACGCGTGCGTTCGATGATATTGTTACGGTGGGACATGGGCTCTCCGAAGATAGAGAAGACGAGTAAAGGTGAAGCGCTTGCGCGTGGTGCTCATCAGCCATATTGTATTAGCTGCTGATTCACTGGTACAAATATCTATTAAATCTACATCTCGCCTCCGTCACATTTAGTGGAGGTGCTGGGTACGACACGCCTCGCAACGGAACTCCGCAGCGGCCGTCGTTTAAGGGGCTTTTCTGCAACAATGGCGGAAGATACGGCGTCTGCATCTGCACCCGGTGTCTCTCAGGATGAAGATGACGCGGCGGCTGCATCTCCATCTGCGACAACAACGGTCGTGCTGGAACAACCGCGGGATCCTGGCACGTTTAGCGGTTCCGGCGATTCCGATGAGGTGGACGTTGAGGATTGGCTAGCAGGGTACGAACATGTGAGTACTCGCAACCGCTGGGGCCCGACTCTAATGCTGGCCAACCTGATGTTTTACCTCAAAGGAACTGCCAAAGTGTGGTATGAGAACCACGAAACTGAACTGTGTTGTTGTTTGTTGAATGTTGTTTAGCAAAATGCGTGTCATGGTTTTCATGTTAACTCGTGTTATTTATGTTCGTCACACAGTCACGTCGAAAGATACCAATCTCGGTGTATATCGAGCTAGCGAACGGCCGCCAGCGCCCCATGAGCGTGGCACGTAAGTCATGCTGTACATGACATGTGTGTCATGATTTTCGTGTTAACTCGTGTTTTTATGTTCGTCACACAGTCATGACGCGCAATACCAATTTCGGGGTAGATCAAGCTAGCGAAACGGCCGCCAGCGCCCCATGAGCGTGGCACGCAAGTCATGCTGTACATGACATGCGTGTCATGATTTTCGTGTTAACTCCTGTTATTTATGTTCGTCACACAGTCATGACGCGCAATACCAATTTCGGGGTAGATCAAGCTAGCGAAACGGCCGCCAGCGCCCCATGAGCGTGGCACGTATGTCATGCTGTACATGACATGCGTGTCATGATTTTCGTGTTAACTCGTGTTATTTATGTTCGTCACACAGTCATGACGCGCAATACCAATTTCGGGGTAGATCAAGCTAACGAAACGGCCGCCAGCGCTCCATGAGCGTGGCACGTATGTCATGCTGTACATGACATGCGTGTCATGAATTTCGTGTTAACTCGTGTTATTTATGTTCGTCACACAGTCACGTCGCGCAATACCAATTTCGGGGTAGATCAAGCTAGCGAAACGGCCGCCAGCGCCCCATGAGCGTGGCACGTAAGTCATGCTGTACATGACATGCGTGTCATGATTTTCGTGTTAACTCGTGTTATTTATGTTCGTCACACAGTCATGACGCGCAATACCAATTTCGGGGTAGATCAAGCTAGCGAAACGGCCGCCAGCGCCCCATGAGCGTGGCACGTATGTCATGCTGTACATGACATGTGTGTCATGATTTTCGTGTTAACTCGTGTTTTTATGTTCGTCACACAGTCATGACGCGCAATACCAATTTCGGGGTAGATCAAGCTAGCGAAACGGCCGCCAGCGCCCCATGAGCGTGGCACGTAAGTCATGCTGTACATGACATGCGTGTCATGATTTCCGTGTTAACTCGTGTTATGCTCGTCACACAGTCATGACGCGCAATACCAATTTCGGGGTAGATCAAGCTAGCGAAACGGCCGCCAGCGCCCCATGAGCGTGGCACGTAAGTCATGCTGTACATGACATGCGTGTCATGATTTTCACGTTAACTCCTGTTATTTATGTTCGTTACACAGTCACGTCGCAAGATACCAATTTTGGTATATATCAAGCTAGCGAAACGGCCGCCAGCGCACCATGAGCGTGGCATGTAAATCATGCTGTACATGACATGCGTGTCATGATTTTCATGTTATGGCTTGTCATTTGTGTTCGTCATACAGTCATGGTCCACTGTACCAACTCTGGTGTACATTGGATTAACCAAGCGACCAGGAGAGCACAAAGTTGTAGGCGGCTAGATAGATAGATAGATAGATAGATAGATAGATAGATAGATAGATAGATAGATAGATAGATAGATAGATAGATAGATAGATAGATAGATAGATAGATAGATAGATACGCTCAAAGTCGCAGAAGTTCGCTAAGAAATGCTTCGCATTTAAAATGTTGGACTTGTTTGGCAAGCCCGTTGGACGAAAGATGGCCGCGAACAAAATGCTCGCGTCTCGGGCGCAGACATCCACAGAATCGTACGTCTCGTATATAGAAGATGTGATCTCATTGTGTCGCAAAGCCAATGCCGAGATGCCGGAGGCCGACAAAGTTGGGCATATTCTTAAGGGGATTGCTGACGACGCCTTCAATCTTCTAATCATCATCAGCCTGTCTACGCCCACTGCAGGGCAAAGGCCTCTCCCATGTTCCGCCAATCAACCCGGTCCTGTGCTTTCTGCTGCCACGTTATACCTGCAAACTTCTTAATCTCATCTACCCACCTAATTTTCTGTCTCCCCCTCACGCGTTTGCCATCGCTTGGAATCCAGTCCGTTACCCTTAATGACCACCGGTTATCCTGCCGACGTGCTACGTGCCCGGCCCATATCCATTTCTTCTTCTTGATTTCAACTATGATGTCCTTAACCCCCGTTTGTTCCCTGACCCACTGTGCTCTCTTCCTGTCTCTTAAGGTTACACCTATCAGTTTCGTTTCCATCGCTCGCTGCGTCGTCCTCAATTTAAGTTGAACCCTCTTTGTAAGTCTCCAGGTTTCTGCTCCGTAGGTAAGTACCGGTAAAATGCAACTGTTATATACCTTCCTCTTGAGGGATAGTGGTAGATTACCATTCATGATTTGATAATGCTTGCCGAATGAGCCCCAACCCATCCTTACTCTTCTAGTTATTTCACTCTCATGGTTCGGCTCCGCGGTTACTACCTGTCCTAAGTAGACGTACTCCTTTACAACTTCCAGTGTCTCGCCACCTATCGCAAAGCGCTGTTCTCTGCCAAGATTGTTCCACATTACTTTAGTTTTATGCATATTAATTTTCAGACCTACTGTTCTACTTTCTGTATCCAGTTCAGTAATCATGAGCTGTAATTCGTCTCCTGCGTTACTCATCAATGCAATGTCATCAGCGAATCGCAGGTTACTGAGATACTCTCCATTAACTCTTATCCCTAACTCTTCCCAATCTAGGGCCCTGAAAACCTCCTGTAAACACGCGGTGAATAACATTGGAGAGATCGTGTCTCCCTGCCGTACGCCCTTCTTTATTGGGATTCTGTCGCTTACTTTATGGAGGACTATAGTGGCTGTGGATCCGCTGTAGATTTCTTCCATTATGTTTATATAGGCTTCGTCGATGCCTTGATTCCGCAGGCCTGCATGACTGCTGATGTCTCCACCGAATCAAATGCCTTCTCGTAATCTATGAAGGCTATGTTGCAGCGATGGCGTAGTGGTAGAGCATCAGCTTCGCATGCAAGAGGTCCGTGGTTCGAATCCCGATGCCGGACAATTCCCAACCGGATTAAAAAAATCCGCGTGATGATGGAATTGTGTAAAAAGGCCTGGGGTGCAGCCTCACTGGCGACCACAGCCAGCAATGCACTGCCTCACCAGAGCAGGATTGGCCACCCTGGTGTAGTACTTGGCCACTACCTCCCACTTGAATACACCAATCTTCTAATATGCAAGAATTACTCCACAGTGGACGCCATTATAAAGGAGTGCCGGCGCTTTGAGCCAGCGCATTGACAGCGTGTTTGCCCGACTTCCAAACACGGCTGTAACGTCTTGCGAAGATCGCGCGAGAACGCAATCGCCAGCTCCATTCGAGTGACGTGGTCTGGGGAAACCCCCAGACCACGTAAGCGCGATAGACGTAAGCGCGATAGACGGTGCACTGACACAATCAATATCATCCCGTTTCATTTCTGCAGCTTCAACTATTAATCTCGTTAACATATCTCTGTTGCGATACAAAATGCAGGTGTTATCAAAGTATGGCACACAGCCACAATCCTTGCAGTGGATAGCCAGGTGGCCATCCACGCCTTTCTGCACCTTATTATCATGTTCATGCGATGTGCCCGATGGTGACTACCTCGTGTCTCCTATTCTTGACATACTGATGGCCCGAGACGTCGCTCTTGTTCACACTATTGTTTCTGTTGTTGATAATACAGTGGTCATCCCTCTTCTCAACGTCAGCCTGATGACTCAAGTTATTCCACAAGGCTTGTCTTTGGCCACCATCTCTCCGCTTGACAATTGCCAGATTGCCACTCTGGACGCCCATGTTGCGCCATCTTGTCGTGATGCTAATTCCACGCTGCCTGTTGACGACATTGACAAGATGATCGCTCCCGATCTAACCCCAGCGCAAGCTACAGATCTCCATCATCTGCTTGCGTCCTATCGTGACATTTTTGACTTTGACGACCGCCCTCTGGGGCAAAGATCTGTCGTTACTCACCGGATCAACACTGGTGCCGCCATTCCTATACGCCGGCGTCCATATCGCGTATCTCAACAGGAACGTCAAGTAATTCAGCGCGAAGTCGACAAAATGATTACTAAAGACGTCATAGAGCCGTCGTCCAGCCCGTGGGCCTCCCCAGTCGTGCTCGTCAAAAAGAAGGATGGGAGCTGGAGCTTTTGTGTTGATTATCGCAATTTAAGCAAGGTCACTCATAAAGACGTCTACCCTTTGCCTCGGATCGATGACGCCCTCGATTTCCTCCATGGCGCCCAATACTTTTCATCTATCGACCTTCGGTCCGGGTATTGGCAAATCTCCGTCGACCCCATGGACCGCGAAAAAACCGCTTCGTTACGCCCGATGGTCTCTACCAGTTCAAGGTCATGCCGTTTGGACTTTGCAATGCCCCGGCAACTTTCGAACGCATGATGGACTCTCTGCTCCGTGGATATTAGTGGTCCATGTTTCGCATGTTTACGTTACTTAGACGATGTTATCGTCTATTCGCCTCCGTTTGACAGCCACCTCACACGTCTGTCTGCCGTTCTAGATGTTTTTCGACGAGCCGCTCTCCAGCTGAATTCGGCAAAGTGCCGTTTCGCACAGCGTGAAATCACCATACTCGGCCACCTTGTGAGTGCTGCTGGTGTCCAACCGGACCCCGACAAAGTGCGAGCAGTGAAAGAATTCCCTATGCCGTGCTCAACAAAGGACGTCCGCAGTTTCGTAGGATTATGTTCCTATTTTCGTCGCTTTGTCCGCAACTTCGCTGACATCGCTCGACCACTTACTGATCTCTTAAAAAAGGACGTTCCCTTCACATGGGGCGCCGAGCAAGCAAACTCTTTTTCTGCCCTTATCCATCTGCTGACTACACCGCCAATACTGGCCCATTTCGACCCTGCGTCGCATACAGAGCTTCGGACCGATGACAGTGGCCATGGAATTGGGGCGGTGACAGCACGGCAAGGATCGGGTAATTGCTTACGCCAGCCGTCTTCTTTCGCCAGCTGAACGGAAGTTCGCCATCACTGAGCGTGAATGCCTAGCTTAAAGGCCAACTCCGGCGATTTTTCGAGGTCGATGGATCTCAATGAAATTCGCTGGGTACGTTCCTTTGCACGTTTCCGTCACTTATGCCAAATTACAGGCTTGAGACATGCGCAGATTGTTTGCAAATGAATTTTAAAGATTGTCTGCAAACTCCCTCCTGGCTTCCCACAATTATTGGCAACATTGCGTCTGTGACGTCAGTATTGGGAAGGCGGCGGAAGTGACGCAGCCGAGGGCACCGCTAACTTCGGCGCTTCGGCCGCTACAGCGAGCGTCTGCTGTGCACAAGGCAACAGACAGCGTTGGTTTGGCCGGCGCTTCGCTGGTCGTCCCGGCTGTCACAGTTTTCATACTCCGCGCCGGCGTGACCAGAATGCCTTGCACGACTTCCGGTTCGTTCGTAACAACGTCTACGTCATACGTAGACAGTACACTCGATTGAGTTTCAGTTTCGGTGTTGCGCTGTTTTGCTTATTTAAAATTATTCTCCAATTTGCCGAGTATTTCTGCTATCGGGCCCGTAACAGGAGCGTCTCAGGAACATAAAAGCACCATTACTTTGACATGGCCAAAAATCGCCGGAGTTGGCCTTTAAGTGTGGGCCGTGACCAAATTCAGGCCCTACCTGTATGGCCGAACTTTTTCCGTGGTCACGGACCATCACGCTCTCTGCTGGCTCTCATCACTAAAGGACCCATCGGGACGTCTCGGTCGCTGAGCACTCCGTCTCCAGGAATACTTGTTTGTGGTTCATTACAAGTCGGGGCGACTGCACACAGACGCAGACTGTTTGTCCCGTCATCCAGTTGAAGCGCTCGACCTAACCGACCTTCACTCGGATCCCTGCGTGCTCTCCATCTGCGCTTTGGTTGACATCGCCACCGAACAGCGACGGGACCCATCGTTACTGGCCATCATCGACCGTCTAACGTCCCCAGCACCAGACCCTTCTGTTCGCCTGTCGAAGTGCACGACATTTTGTACCGTCGCAGCTTCAACGCCGATGGTCCGGAACTACTTCTTGTGCTACCCCGCCATCTACGCGACAGTGTTCTGCAACAACGCCACGATGTACCGACAGCCGGCCACCTTGGTGTCTCTCGTACATACGATCGCGTGCGACGTCGCTTTTTCTGGCCCGGCATGTACCGTACTGTGGTTCGGTACGTCGCTTCTTGTGACCACTGCCAACGCCGAAAGCGCCCCTCTGTGCTGCCTTCTGGCCACCTACACCCCGTCGACATATCTACGGAGCCATTCTTCCGTGTTGGACTTGACCTACTAGGCCCTTTTCCAACGTCTACCTCAGGCAATAAATGGGTTGCTGTCGCCACCGATTACGCCACGCGCTTTGCCATCACTCGAGCACTGCCTACAAGTTGCGCCACCGACGTCGCTGACTTTCTGTTGTACGACGTCATTCTACAATATGGCGCCCCTCGGCAGCTACTTACTGATCGAGAGCGTTACTTCCTGTCACGTGTCGTGGATGACATCCTCCGTGCCTGTTCCACCCAGCACAAGCTCACCACAGCTTATCATCCACAGACGAACGGATTGACCGAGCGTCTCAACCGAACGCTTACTCAGATGCTCTCCATGTACGTTTTGTCAGATCAGCGCGACTGGGACAACGCACTCCCATTTGTCACCTTTGCTTATAACTCTTCACGACATGACACAGCTGGTTATTAATAATAAACCTCTTTATAATTTGGTGGAGCGTGCTGGGCATTCACAACAACTTCGGCCCTCATTCGATGCCCCTGGCTCTTCGACCCCGTACCCTGCCGTCTACCATGCCTCAAGACGCCTCCCAGCAAACACCCCCGCCCGCACCGACCTCATGTCCCGGTGTCCCTCGTATTCGCGACCCTCCAGTCTTCACTGGCGCCGATGGTACCTACGTGGAGGACTGGCTCGCGATTTACGAGCGCGTGAGTATCCCCAATAAATGGGACCAGGCAGGAAAATTGACGAACCTGGTTTTCTACGTCGCGGGTGTGGCGGGCCTGTGGTACAACAACCACGCATCCGATTTTACGACGTGGTCCGACTTCAAGATCGCCATTATCAACGTGTTTGGCTGCCCTGCCGTTCGTAAGCTGCAGGCCGAACAGCGCTTACGTGAACGCGCTCAGCAGGCCGGTGAATAATTCACCAGCTACATTGAAGACGTCCTAGATTTCTGCAAGAAAGCCGACGCCACCATGTCCGATTCTGACAAGATCAGGCACATCATGAAAGGCATCGACGACGACGCCTTCACCATGCTGCTCGCCAGGAACCCCAGCACAGTGGCAGAGATCATAACGCTCTGCCAAAGCTATGAGGAGCTGCGCCGGCAGCGATCGATGACCCGTCGCTCTCCATCACGCGACGCCGAGCTCGCTGGCTTGTCGACCATACCCGACCACTCCGCGTTGCTCGCAAAGATCAAGACCTTCGTGCGCGAGGAAATCGCGCGCCAGTTCTCTCTGCTGGACTTTGCTCGCCCTCGGTACGCTCAACAGCCGTCGACCACCCTTCTGCCTCCCCTCCGTCGAGCAATTCAGCAGGAAATCGCCGAGGTCATGCCCGAGTACCACCAGCACCATCCGGCTCCCGCACCTTTGACTTACGCCCAAGTTGTCACAAGAACGCCCCCACCAATCGCTACGGCTGCCCCAGATAAATACGCCGAAGCCTCCGCTCGACCTCACTCTTTCGAAGTGGATGTACCGGTAACCTACGCCGACATCACGCACAGGCCACGACTGCAGCCAACCATGCAGTCCTATCAGTTGCCGCCCCGTCAATCCCGTCCTGCACCATGGGCGGGCACTACCTCAGCGAACCGATGGCGCACACCTGACAACCGCCCCATATGCTTCGCATGCGGTTACGCCGGCCACGTGGCGCGCTATTGCAATCGCGTGCAGCCGCCTAGAGACGTGTCGCCTGCCACCAGCCAGTCGAACCGCCCATATTACGACCCACCTACGCCTCCGTCGCCGACGTCTCGCCCAGCTGCATCTACCCGCGTTCACCGTCACCACGACGGCGCTCGCTGTCACCGATGTGGCCACGTCCGGTCCCACGCGAGCAGAAAAACTAGTCGTCGCAGTCCACGAGGCAAGGGCTGCGACGCTATCGAAATGCGAAAGCCCTCAGCGAAGCCCATCGAACGTGATAGACGTTTTTGTGGACGGTGTTCGCGCATCTGCCCTTGTCGATACTGGAGCCGCCGTATCCGTTATGGACGCTAAATTAAGCCGCCTGCTACGAAAAGTGACGACGCCACTTTCCGGGCTCTCCCTCCGTACAGCCAGTGCCCAAAGTATTCACCCGACGGCGGTATGCACAGCCCGTGTCATCATTCAGGACGCTCTGTACGCCGTCGAATTCATTAAAATTTCTTCATGCTCCACGACGTCATCCTGGGATGGGATTTTCTCGCCCGCCACGACGCCGTCATTCATTGCGCACCAGCCGAAATAGAGCTCTCACCGTTCTCAGATTTGACGCCGGCAGACAGTGCATCGGCTGCTACCAAGGTGTTCGTCAAAGACGACATCACGGTTCCTGTAAATTCGTCAACGGCTGTGTCAGTCTATTGCACCGGTCTGTGCGACGCCGTTGCATTCCTTTCTCCATGTGACCGCGTTTTCTCTAGGAAAGGCTTGCTGGTGCCATTTGCGACCGTGGAAATCACTCAGGGCGACACGGATATTTTTGTGACCAACCCATCCCCGTTCATTGTTACGTTGGTGCGAGGGGAATGTCTCGGCAGAGCGGAACCCCTCGAAGACGCACAAGTTATGGACGCACCGGGTGACACGCACTGCACCAGCTCCCGTACGCTCGTGCTGTTTCCACATCTGATTCATCATCCGCTGATGTATTTCGTTCCTCGATTGCTGACAACCTTCCGTCGGTCGAGCGTTCCCAGCTTCTATGCCTGTTGGAAGAATTTCGTTTTTCGTTCGATGTCGCGCAAACTTCTCTCGGCCGCACGTCTGCTGTCACCCATTGCATCGACACTGGCACCCAACCACCACTGCGGCAACGTCCATATCGCGTATCTCCAGCAGAGTGTCATGTAGTTAACGAGCAAGTCGACATGCTTCGCTGCAACGTTATTCGACCCTCAAACAGTCCGTGGGCGTCTCCTGTCGTTCTTGTTGCGACGAACGACGGCTCTGTGCGGTTCTGTGTGGACTACCGACGACTAAATAAGATCACCCGTAAGGACGTTTATCCCCTATCTCGAATAGACGACGCCATTGACAGCCTGCAAGGAGCAGAATTCTTTTCATCGCTCGATTTGCGCTCAGGGTACTGGCAAGTCCCCATGGCTGATGACGCTCGACCGAAGACAGCCTTTGTCACGCCGGATGGCTTGTACGAATTCAACGTCATGCCGTTTGGGCTGTGTAATGCGCCCGCGACCTTTGAGCGCATAATGGATACCGTCCTGCGCAACTTGAAATGGCACACTTGCCTGTGTTACCTCGACGACGTGGTCGTTTTCGCCCCGGACTTCTCCACGCATCTTCAACGCCTACGGGATGTGTTGACGCGTTTGCGCGACGCCGGGCTACAACTGAATCTAAAGAAGTGCCGATTTGCAGCACGGCAGCTGACAATACTGGGCTACGTCGTGTCCCAGGACGGCATTCTCCCCGATCCAGCCAGGCTTCGGGCCGTGTCAGAGTTCCCCAAACCTACGTCGGTCAAACAACTGCGCAGTTTCGTAGGGCTATGCTCCTACTTTCGGCGCTTCATCCGCAACTTCGCGACTATCATATCGCCGCTGACCAAGCTTCTTGGCGGCACCGGGCCCCTCAATTCGTGATCGTTAGAGTGCGATGACGCTTTCGCAAAGCTCCGTAGTCTGTTGACCTCTCCTCCGATACTACGCCACTACGACCCTACGGCCCCTACAGAGGTGGACACGGACGCCAGCGGTGTTGGTCTCGGCGCTGTCCTTGCGCAGCGCAAACCTGGCTTCTCGGAATACGTCGTGGCATATGCAAGTCGTACGCTTACTAAAGCTGAGACCAACTATACCGTTACGGAGAAAGAATGCCTGGCAATCATCTGGGCCCTTACGAAATTCCGACCTTATTTGTATGGTCGCCCATTTGATGTCGTCACCGACCATCATGCACTGTGCTGGTTGTCGTCCTTGAAGGATCCCTCAGGCCGTCTCGCCCGGTGGGCACTTCGTCTGCAAGACTACGACATCCACGTGCTGTACCGCAACGGACGCCAGCATGCTGACGCCGACGCCCTGTCCCGCTCTCCCTTGCCTGACGACAATGCCCACAGCTCAGTGTCTCACTTTGCTGTTTCTTCCCTCGACATTCACACCATCGCTACCGAACAGCGCAAGGATCAATGGATTGCGTCACTGATAGACTTGCTGAGTCATCCTTCGGCCACACCATCCTCTCGCGCATTGCGTCGTGAAGCCCACCATTTCGCCGTTCGCGACGACCTCCTCCACCGACGAAATTACGACGGCGACGGTCGCCAGTGGCTACTAGTAATACCCCACAGTCTGCGCTCTCACATATGCGAGCCATTCCACTCTGATCCGCAGTGTGCACACTCTGGGGTATCGAAAACCTACCACCGCATTCGTCAACGGTACTTCTGGCGAGGAATGTACCGCTACGTGCAGAAGTTCGTTCGCTCCTGCATCGATTGTCAGCGCCGAAAAACTTCAACGCACCTGTCGCCGGCAGCTCTGCAGCCTCTACCTTACCCCAACCGTCCGTTCGGGCGCGTTGGCGTCGATATGTACGGGCCACTTCCTCTGACATCCGCTGGTAACCGCTTGGCCATCGTCGCTGTAGATTACCTCACGCGATACGCTGAAACTGCCGCTCTCCCTGCGGCTACAGCGCACGATGTGGGCTCCTTCTTGCTCCACCGATTCATGCTGCGTTACGGTCCACCCCAGGAGCTGCTCAGTGATCGAGGCCGTGTCTTCTTGTCGGAAGTCGTCGAAGACATTCTCAAAGAGTGCAACGTTGTTCACCGCAAAACTACTGCTTACCACCCGCAGACGAATGGCCTCACCGAACGCTTTAACCGCAAGCTCGGCGACATGCTCTCGATGTACGTCGCCGCCGACTACACAAATAGGGATGCCATTCTGCCCTTCGTCACGTAAGCCTACAATACCGCCCCTCAGAGCACTACTGGTTTCTCACCCTTTTTCTTATTGTACGGCAGGCACCCGTCGCACACAATCGACACAATCCTTCCCTACAAGCCGGATCACTCTGCATGTGCGCCTATTTCTGCCACAGCCAGACCTGCTGAGGAGTGTCGTGAGCTCTCCAAGACCTTCACTACGCACAACCAAGAGCGGCAGAAGAGCATTCGCGGTGACACCACCGCGAATGCTCTTCTGCGCCCACGTTCCTCCCTGGAGCGCTCGTTTGGCTCTCTGTCCTTACCACTGCAACTGGCCTCTCTTCCAAACTACTGCCCAAATACGAAGGCCCCTACTGTGTCGTCGAACGCACATCCCCGTTCAACTACCTGATCGAACCCATAGAACCATCTTCGGATATGCGCCGTCGAGGGCGCGACATTGTCAACGTGGAGCGCCTGAAGCCCTACCATGACCCCCTCATAGTGACAAGTTGCTAGGTCGCCAGGCGGATCCCTTTTCGTACCCGGGGTAATTGTAGCGAAGCTTTCGAACTTGGTAATGGGTCGTCCTCTCGAGCACCTTCTAGTGGGTTGCCCTCTTCGGCTCTTTTAGAAGAGAACGCAGCTCGCGCTGAGAGTCGGCCCCGCCTTGACTGTCGCTGTATCGTCGAGTATCGCCGCCGCTGATAAACCTCTTTATACCCGTTTTTTTTTTGCTAGTTGGCCGACATCCAGCGTTACCATTTGACACTCTGCTTCCTTCGTCCAGACCCTTGTCTACTGCGTACGCTCGCGACGTCATTGTTCGAGCCCATACAGCTCGTCAGCTCGCTCGTGACCGACTGTCTTTGTCGCAAGAACACCAAAAAGATCGTTATGATAGCCGACATCGAAGCGTTCACTTCACACCGGGATCTCTGGTACTCCTCTGGTCACCATGCCGCCAGGTCGGCTCATCAGAGAAGCTTCTCTGCCGTTACAATGAACCCTATAAAGTACTTCAACTCAGCGACGTGAACTATGAGATCGCACCCCTGGACACAGCCTCTTCGACCTCCTCACTCCAGACGGACGTTGTGCACGTTTCCCGACTGAAACCATATTGCTCTGCTAGCTCTTCGTCGCCATAACAAGCGCCGCGACGGCGCTTCCGCCGAGGGAGAGTGATGTTACGGTGCGACATGGGCTCTCCGAAGATAAAGAAGACGAGTAAACGTGAAGCGCTTGCGCGTGGTGCTCATCAGCCATATTGTATTAGCTGCCGATTCACTGGTACAAATATCTATTAAATCTACATCCCGCCTCCGTCACAATATTTTCCACACAACCTAGAATCATGCCCGGACATTTCTGTTTCTTCATTCCGGGTATATATATACACTTTTTCAGGTGGTTGTAAATAAAAAAAATTGACCATCTACGCAATTGCGGTGCGAATACTGAGGAAACAGCGGAGCTGCTGTCCTTCTTTTCCTCATTTTCCTCCTCGTCACCCCGACTACCCTTTCCCACCCCTTGCTAAACTATGTTATACATATGATTATGCTATGCTTTACCACCTGCCTCTCCTCCCTTCTTTTTTCCTCCTCGTCACATTGTTCATCCTCACCTGAATTCTTACCCTCTTGCTATACTATGCTTCTTTCTTGGCTTTGCGTGCCTTGGCCCAGCTAGGCTAGGCTCTCCCCTCTCTTAACGTGGCTCCTCCTCACTCAACCAGGTAATGCGGGACGACAACGGAGTTTTGCCTCGCTTAAAAAGCCCCGCTGTTAAGAAACACCAGTTAGAGTGCGATTGTCCGTCTGACCTTTGTGCATCCGCTATTGTCGCTCTTAACACTGGCAAAGTACGAATCGTTGCTACAAGCCGTACCTTCCACCTTAATGCGAAGGCTCGTCTGAGTTCTCACGCAATATTCATGCTTCCCGCACAGAAAAGCGTCATTCCTCTACACGGAAGACGGAGGGCCTGTTCTAATTGGCTGCGAAAAAGTAAAGGAATGGGCACGACCAGATGTCGTCACATAGTCGACCGCACTCCAGTGTACAGAGCAGAGAGCCCGTCTTGACAAGTGAACTGGAACAAGAGGCACGCTATTTAGGGCGCCTTTATCACGCAATTAACAGTCATCATTAATAATCTCGCGGGCATTTTCGTTCTTTAATGCCGCGTTCCTAGCTTGTGCGCTAGCAGCGTGACGTAACGTCTTTGATCCGAGAAAGTCACGACCGACGAGCTTTGAAGAGTGGATACACAAGAAAGGCAGGTGACGATAATTGTTGCGGGACAAAATAAAAAGAAACAGGTTCCCCGAAGGGTACCACTGTTTTTGGAGGGGGGAGTCAAATGTCATACTTATCTTCTTATTGCCCCACCCTCACCCACCTATCTCTCTCCTCCCATAGAAAACGAGAAACAGCGCGAGGAACAGGACAACGGTACAGAGACGGAATATGCCCCAGTCCTTGTGCTTAGTCCGTTTCTGTCCTGTGTCCTGATGTTCACACTGATTCTCGTTTTTTACGACATGCACCAACCGACGCGAATAAACACTCTAGTGCAGTTCATCCCCTCTCCCCCTGCCGCATAAACGCTCTTATTCAGAACCAGAATGTTCGACATGCATTGATGAGATATGCTTAGTGGAATGTCGCACCAGCGTCTGTCACAGCAATTAACCGCTCGTTCACACCTGCGACTAAAAAAGGTCGCGCGACTATTTGCGACTGGCGTGAAAACAGCTACACAAGGCCGCCGATGTTTACACCTGTGTGCGACCTATACCAAGTCGCCACACAGGTTTCACCTCTTCCAGGGTTGCCAATGGTGGCTACTTTTCGCCAAATTGGCGAATTTGAGAGGCCCGTGGCGACCTAAATTTATGAATGGCGACATGGCGAATTTTTGGCGATTTTCGGCTCAGGTCTCCACTGCGTTATGCATCCTAAGCTCAGCGTATTCCCAACGAATGCGCGGCAACATTCTCTGTATTTTTCTTGGTTTTAGACCCACGAGTAGAATGTGCACATGACGCGTCATTTGGTATGTCCGTCCTGTAACTCGTGTGTATCTCCTCAATTCATCTAGATGCAGGAGGTACTGAAACGTCCCCCAGCATGTAAGTTCTAGCAAATGTAAGTCAGCGGACTGCCTTGCAAACCGCAAGGGGGCAGTGTTTGACTATAAGCTTCTGAAGGTGCTAGACGACGGGTTGGCCGCGTGTTCCGACCATTTGTTCCGCCAAAGCTCCAACTGTTCTGAATAGCTTGGCGACTTATTCACTGTTGCAGTACCCCCAATCGAGCTCGTAGAGACTGTTTTGGAATAGCGAAGACAGGCGGATACGCGGCTATTCGTGCAATAAAAAAATATTTATTGAGGCATTTTCCACTGTCATCGGTGAGCGTGTGCAATTGCTTTATAACATTTTACATTGTCTAACTGATCATTAATAACGCATCGGATTGACGGCTGTAGATATAGGTGACTATAAGAAAGGGTCGGTGGCGTCCGGTATCATATTAGTTCACAATGAAAAGGTGTAAGACTCACTAATGATCGGTTCCTGTACGAATCCTGTCGTGTCACCTTCAATAGACCTTTTAATCCTTTTAATTCATATAAGGGTACGTAAAGGTGTCTACAGACAACGCTTTCACGGCTTTTGCCCAAGGTTTACCATACTTTTACACCTTTGAAACGAGCGGACAGGGATGGAACGATATCATGAACGTTTCATTCATTCACCCTTGCGACACCACGCACATCTTGCGGCTAGTCGGAGAAGCAGCACCATGCACTCTAATGGTGAAGCGGGCGATACGACTGCATTGAGAAATGTCAATATGATTTCAGGGTCTTGGATGGTACTGTATTCTACGGAGCTAACATGAGTGGAAATTTTTATTACTAGGTATGCCGCACATATCTAGAATGGCGACTTTTTTGGCGAAATTTGTAAAAAAAAATGGCGACTTTTGGTGACTTTTTGCTCATCGTTTGGCGACATTTACTCGAGTGTCAGTGGCAACCCTGACCTCTTCTCACGTTGTCGTTGCGCGGTAAAAATAAGCTGCCGTCCTGGTACTGCGCGTCCGATTCGTTCAGAAGAGTAGTGACTGCAGTCGCACGAATGAAAAAATTGCGGTAGCTTCGCACAACTGGGGCCAAGCCTGAAGGAAGAACGGAGCTAGCCGGCCTGCCTTGCTTCTCTTTATTTTGCTCCTGCTTTCGGCCTCTCTTTCTTACTTTCTACTTCTCGCTGTTATTTCTACGTTTTCTTTGTCTCTGTTCGTTTCTATTTCATTCTTTCTCTTTCGGTCTATCTTTTTCTCGCTCTTTCTATCTTTTTTTTTCACTTTCTTTCCTTTATTTCGCCCTCACCCTCTATTTCTCACCTCCTCTTTCTATATCGTTCTCTCTCTCTCTCTTCACATTTGCGACTAGTCTCCTTGCGACTGAGTTGGTTGCAAGTGTGAACGAGCCTTGACGTTACGCGCGTTGCGAAGGCGCATGAGAGAGTTTTCAGTGCAGATACTGGGGATTTGGAGATACGCGGTGAATAATTAACCCAATAATTAGTGTCCTGGGGTGAGTGCTCCCAGGGCACTCATCCTAGCCAAGTTGAAAATCGAACGCAGAAGGAGACGGGGCATCGAACATACTGCTGGTGGAGATCGTGCGTCATTGTGGAAGTTGTACTCAACATATTGGATCACTGGTTGTGTGAAGCCAGTAATCCAAAACGTTTAATATGAATTCCCCTGACTTCTGGAACATTTTTTTACGTGACGAAGTTGGAACACGACAAGCGTTGCGCTGCGGTATGCATAGATTGCACGCGATAAGTTGGTAAGGTTTTTGGAAACTGCCATCCATAGCGTAGGGGCTAGAGCATCTGAATTTCATGCTAGAAGGGCGCCAAAATTCTTGAGTAGCGAAAGTTTATTTGCGATAGCAAGTTAGGGCATATTCGACGCGTTTTTGCCGTCGGCGTCGCCGTCATGTTCCGTATAAAGTCCGAATTGATAATATCCCCCGCGCATCGTATGTTGTACCCGTACTAAAAGCGCGCGAGCGGGGCGACGAACGCGGCTGAAGCAGAGATCAAACTAGTCGGCCCATCTCCGTCGCTGGGACGGCTCATGCGATAACATCCCCCAGCGTGTTAGGCCTGCCGTCGCATGCTGCTCAAGCAGAGAGCAAACGCCCTGAACGATCATGAAGGAACGTGGGGAGAGGGGGTCGCTTGACCAGCAACTGTGAACTTTGATTCCAAAGGCGTGGTCGCGATTGCTGGCGCGCGTACTATCTCGGCAAGCATCTGCGGTGGGCTCGTATACCCTTCTTCGTGCTGCGCTCTGAACGCGAAGAGACTGTGCGAGAAGCGCATCTCTCCCTGGAGCGTCCCTATTCCCTTACTCCAACGTTTTGATGAGTTACGCGAAATCGGATAAAAAGAGTTAGCAGCCATCCTTACTTCGTATAACATTACAATTTGTTGCTGTCGCATTCATTGCTTCGCCCTTGTGGTGAAACTGTAATTTTTTTTTAAAGACGGCTGCAAACATTTGTTTTCATTTGGGTTTTCTTGAGTTCCTTAATTTCCGTATCTTATGCTATTTTTATTTTTTAGACACATTATGGTAGGTCATTTCTGCATATTCGTTATGTTCCATATCACGGGAGCCTGTTGCGGCGGACGGGCAAACGACGCGCGTTCCACCTCACCCCCCCCCCCCCTATCCCCCTTCGCTAATGGCGTACCTTCTAATGTTCAAGCAATGAAAGAGGCTTCAAGTGCTGTGAATGGCGTACTACTAATGTACCGTGGCTTATGAAGAATAACAAAGAATAACACGGGATTTCATAAGAAAGCTCATTTCTGCCTTGAGTGACGACATCTCCAGAACATATTAATGTTCATTACACTGCATATGTGGCTCAGGCTAAGCACGCAATAGTTTTCCGCCTCACATTGTTCTTTTGAGACTCCATATTCCGACTCTCGAAGTACCTCAACTTCATATTTCTCCCTGTCTCTCCCTTTCTTTCAGAAGTGCTTCGTTATGTGAACGAGTCCCTGAAGGCCGTCGCAAATTCTTTCCTAACAATGGACTTGTGTCGTTTTGGGCATGTAACTTTGTCACTGCGGATAGTTTTGTTTAAAAGGCTTGCGCCTTGTTCCATGCATTATTTTTGTTATGCAACTGTTTGCGGTTTTCCGCGGTGCGAGCGGATGTAAAAAGAAGCAAGCCGCAAGTGAACGTCGTGCTCTTGCGGATGTTGTGGGACGAGGGATAGATGGCGAGTTGGTGTTGTTCGGCTCCGTTCACCGCGGGGGATTCTGAGACCTTAGTTCTTGGATGGCGTATGCATTTTAGTCTTTTTTAGTCTTCGAAACGAAAGTTGGTCCGTTCTGCGCCACCGAACATGATGCCATTGGTACGAGAACTTCGGCTATTTCCATCGCTTAGTATTTCCTTTAGCTGTAATGAGCGTTAGATAGGTAAAGGGGAGTATTTCCTTCGTAGGACTGACGGCTTAATCAGTGCGCATGGGTCGTAAGCCTTCCTCTTGCGGGCCCCCGTTAAGTGACGGAAACAGCGAGTGACCGCAACGAACGCTGTCTTAGCGTACGCTATTCTAAAACTGCGTAATGACATTGATCAAAAAGTTCGTGAACTGGCACAAGGTAACGATGAATCTTTCTTTAATAGAACTAGAGTATTAATCAATGACAGCGATTAAAAAATTCGTGAACTGGCACAAGCTTCTCGTATTGCTAAGCTACAGGATGATGATTGGTCTCAGCCTTCCACGTGTCTGTTATACTGCGAAAGGCGTGTGATCAATTGCATTTTCTACACAACCTAGAATCATGCCCGCGCTCTTGGCTTTTTCAGAACTTTACGTGCACTTGTTATAACGTCACCCAGTCCCTGATGCATTTGCCTAAGAGGACTCAAAAGCGAGAGCCACATTCTAATTTTATTTTCAGCCGATTGTACTGATCCCCGCCACACCCCGAAAACTTTCTACGCCAAACGTGGTTTTTGCAATGCCTCCGGGATCGGCTCATATTTGGCCAAGGGACGATGTCATGCGACGACGTCGTTATGTGACGTCATGATGACGCGGCAACTTTCGGCGGTCTTTGACTTCATCACTTGGTGACTATTTCTTGTGTCACTCGTGTTGACGTCGATGCCGCCGACGGACACTTTTCGCGTTTGATGAGTCATCTGAGGCTTTCACGTTAGTTATGAACCTCAGTTAGACGGCGCTCGTTTGATGTCCCTCTCATGCTTGTGGATCCCTTGTTTTTGATCGCTGACCGGAGTGTACGCAACCGTTGCTGCAAGCGAAACCTTCCACGTCACTTCGAAGGGTCGTCAGATTCGTCCCAGTGTCGGCGGGCATTAGATAGTGAATTACGTTATTGAAGAATCAGCTGAAATGGTATGGCCTGTAACAATTCGTTGTAAAAAAAATCGAAGAAAAAGATTCGGCACGATCAAATACTGTCAGACATTCGCCGCACTCCATTGGGGAGCCGAGAATGCATAGTCGCTCCATTTGGGGCGTCTGTTCGTCGCGAAAGTATCAGTTATCGTTAATAATCTCGCGTGCATTTTCTTTCTTTAACGCCCTGCTCCTAGGTTGTACGCTATCAGCGTGACGTCACATCTTTGACGAAGGAAAATGGCGAGGGAAGAGTTTTCAAGAAGGCAAGCACGAAAAAGTCCGGTGACGATTATATTTGTGGGACAAAAGAAAAAGGAAAGAGCACTAGAAACAGACTCCCGGAAGGGTAACACTGATTTGCAGTGGGGAGTGAAATTTCGTACTCATATTCCTTTTAGACCTCCCATCCAACACGCCTTACATCTCTCCCCCCGCCCCTTAAACACGCTTATCCAGAAGCGCAAACACAGACCTGCCCTGAGGAGATCTGATTAGCTCAACGTTGCACCTGTCCGACGGCTATCACCGCAACTAAAGGCTCGTTCACACCTGCGGCTAGAATAGCTCGCGCGACCCCTTGCGACTGAAGGCGTAAAAGCGACTGAAGGCTGTCGATGTTTTCACCTCAGTGCGAGCTGTAGACACCGTGAAGTGGAGTTTTCCACCGTGACTGCAGCCTAGCGGATAAACAAAGCAATTGCAGTGTTGGTTTCGCAAGCGCATCCAACATGGGCGTTTTCGAAAGAACATCCACCGGTTATGATGATACTTGTGAAATAGTGTTATGCAACATAGGCTATGCATAGGTTTAATCTAAAGCTGTCACAAGCGTAGATATATATTGGATGCAGCACACAAAGAACAAATGCCTGGAATCATGGCTGATCTCTTGAGCAATTCACTATATGTATAACGCTATTCTACCAGCGGCTCAAGTCCGTGGGCAAAGCGAGCACTATATATTAATGTTTACATTTTTTTCTTTTTTTTTTGAGAGAGAGATTATTCTGTAATGCGAAGGAACACAGGAAGGTAGATTTATTGAAGCGGTTGGGTATTAATTCTGAAAAAAAAAATAAAAAAATGGCACAGCCAAGCACGAAAAGGGCTATTAGAAATCCTACGCAATAGAAAGAAACCGTGTCCTAAATTTCGATACATACAGGGTTAGCATCGTCGTTTTTCGTCTTTTGGAGACAGAAGAACTTTCTGGAGACGCTCACGTTTTTTTGTCAGTGGACGTGGAGGCATTGACGGGCAGCAGAAATCTTGAATACGCCTAGTCGGAAGCGGGCGTCTCGCGCTTGTAATTCCAAGCGGGTGAGACGCACTCCTTACCAGCCGTAGCCAAGAATGCTGTTTTTGCACAGTCAACCGTATAATGGACATAAGCGCGTCCGTTTCCCATGTGAAGCTTTGCCGTGGTAACTTTATCATCGTAAACTGCTCTCGTCGCAACGCACCAAAAACTCCTCGCGCCGTTGATGCCAACGGGCGCGGCGTTACAGTGCCTGATCTCTAGCGTGATCTCATAGAACCACGCATCTCCACGAAGTGAATCATGACGAGGGGGCGAAGCTCTGGGCATCGCATGGGATAGTAACCGTACGTTACCCGAGGGTTGCCCCATATAATGTAAATTGAGTGACATAAAGGAACATAAAGAGTCGACGGCAAAGTTAGGTCTTAAGGTCCAAAATGTCTACGTTGAAGTCGCCGACTAGTATAAAGTGTGTGTGCTTGTAGGTGTTTTATATTGTTCTGTAACAATTATGACTGATGTTCGACTATTGCAAACATTTTTTTTATTCACACACACACATATGTTTCGACTATAGCAACGTTTCTATATACCGTGACAGCAAACAGAGAGAGTCGACGACAAAGCTCCTAAGGTCCGTAATGTGTACGTTGAAGTCGCCGACTAGTATAAAGGGTTTGTGCTTGTAGGTGTTTTATATTGTTCCGTAGCAATTACGATTGATATTACTCTATTGTTAAACCTGATGTTTCGATTTTACACGGTGCTGTGCCGTCGGACAAGCTTCGGCCTTAAAGGGCCCCTCACCAGGCCGCATAGCAAATTTAATGAGACGCTGGAAGTTGTTGTGTGCCGAATTAAGAGCATTATGCCGCAAGAATTTTTCAAATCAGTGCATTACGAGCTGAGAAAAGAATAATTTCTAGCAGCGCGAAACCTTGACACGAGGAGCCGAGCTGCAAACCCTTGCCACTCGCCCGTACTCTAAGAAAAAAAATTGGCCGCGTATCTGCGTGCTTCGCTGCAAATGTCATCTAAAGACGATAGAAGAGGCGCTGCGTGAGATATGGACGCCATCTGGCAATACGTCGGGAAACATGAGTGCTGTGTTGCGGGCTGGTAGTCCCGGCGCAGCAGCAGGCGAAGACCGGCGGTGACCAACACGACCGGCGGGGACGCCAGCCAGCCCGAACACGCGGTTTGGTGCGAAGCTCTGAAGCAGAAGAAACGTCCGCACTCAACGAGTACTATCCACACACTCTTATTTACACGTCGCCTGGATAAAACAGGAATGCCAGAGCGGCGCCCCATGGCATTCGTTCAGTGCAATACAGAACTGAAACCGATACACAACAATGAGCGCGTGCAGAGGGCACGGATGTAGGCAAGTTTCAGCGCAGTCGCATTTTCAGCGCAGCTTAAGAGACTAGGGTTTTTAGAATTTCGTATGTATGCATTTTCTATTAAAGAAACACGCCACCTAATACTTACCTAGTGATGTTGCGCCTCCGATATGCGTAATGTTTACTTTTTGATCGACAACGTTCACAAGTATGAACAGCCGTACCAGTTCAAGACGGCTGGCCCTTGGGCAAGTGGTTCAACTTTGGCCGAGTGGCTGAATCAAGTAACGTGCCGACAAACAGAAAGACAGACAGACAGACAGACAGAAAGACAGACCAAAATTTCTCCGTTTAAGTATCCCAAGAAAGACTATCGTCTTTAAAAAAACGAGTATGCGTGACTCTTTTCGGAGAGTTCTGACTTGCCACGTAAAGGACTCTCTTTAAATAGTCATGGTGACTCTCTTGGTGGGTCAGGGTCGGCTCGCTCTAGGAGAGTCCCCTGACGCTCTAGGAAGAGTGGAAAGACTCTCATCCGAAGGATCACGTTACCACTTATAGGAAGTCAGACAACTCTTGCCGGTAACACTTCTACAGGGGTCAAGTGACCCACACCGAAGCGTCAAGCGACTCCACAAGTATTTTAAGCTACTCATTTGACCCTTGCTCTTCTTTTGCACGACTACTGTTGAAAATAGTGGAGTATTCATTTTAAGCAAGTCCAATAATACTTGCCGTTCTGCCCAGCGACTGCAAAAAAAGAATAGTTCTGTTTTAGCATTACTTTAATAAAACTCGTCAAAATAACACATATTTTCCAGCAAAGTTATATAGAAGGCGCGAAAAGATGGTCTTTGATTTCCAATTAAGAAGATTTGGTATTCCTAATTTACATGCTTCTATGAGTATAGCCAACTAAAATGTGTGACTGGTGTGCATAGTGCCATATAGTGCAAAATAAACTGCAGAAATAGGCATCATGTTTCAATCTTTATTCCTTATGATTAAGAATAAATCGAAAAGTGGTGACGGCTGGAGGCATCAGACTGATAGGTTGTCGCTCCTGTTCAGCGTGAGCACCATGAAAAACGGTATCTGAAAAGCAGAACGTGATATTATGATGAGAAAATGAAATTGCAGTAAAGGTTTGCGAAACCTACAAAATAAGTGGTTCACATAGACACAATGAAGGCTCACAACAAAACAACAAATGTAAACACGTGTAGTAAGGAACCAAGTTTTTTGCCGTTATCGTGTAAAACACAACTTGCAAATAGTACCTTTTGTAACACGTCACTTGGCGACAAACTTGCAGCACAAGATGATGTGAGCCTCTTTTAAACAACAAACGAAATTGGTTTAGGCTCCTTTGCGTGGGCGCCACTCACCTCTTTTCCTACGTCGTCTTGTCCAACCAAAAGAAATGTAGGACCGACTGCCTCGTTGACAGGGCGAACGCCGCTGTTGATTTTCCCATCACGAGCGGTGAGGCGCCAGACCAGAGCGGCGCCTTCGTTTCCCCGAGTGTGGCTGTCAACTGGAGTGAAGAGGCGGGAGAAGTGATCCGGCATTCTGGGAATAACCAAAACACACACATTATTTGTATTTGAAACCACCTTTTGTTCAACACACCGTTATTGTACACACATCTGCCACGAGTGTTTAGTTCAAATTTCGCAACGAAAACAAATTTTCACGTAAAAGGCAGCGGGAACCTCGTCTCGCAATAGGCACTGGCTATACACGAATGAAAGCACTTCTTTTCTGAGAAATCGCTTCAAAATTTGGTTTCAGAATAAACACGGTTTTGCGCCGGCTTATCCCGACACCCAAGCACATCCTCCGGCAGTCAAGGGCATGCCATGAGCGGTTACTGACCGCATGTTTTACAAACGTAACTCATACTCAGATAAACACAAGCGAGTACGAGGGCCCGAACGACACCATGCGCGTGCGGATGCCGTCTACGTCGAGATGAGACATGTCATATGCTAGAATTAGCACCAGGGGCGTAGCCAGAAATTTTTTTCGGGGGGGGTTCAACCATACTTTATGATTGTTCGTGCGTGCGTTTGTATGTGCGCGTGTATATATATGCAAGCAAAACTGAAAAATTTCGGGGGGGGGGGGTTTGAACCCCCCCCGCCCCTGGCTACGCCCCTGATTAGCACACATAACTCCCACAATCACGTACACTCACTTGATTCTGTTACAGCGTCATCGCAGATGTTGGCAAACCATGAAAACAGCAAACAGTAACGAAGGAAAAAAGTGCACGGCGGCGGCCGCAACAACGGGCGCCGTCGAAAGTCTAGCTTTTTCGCCTTACGGGCGAGGCGTGTCCAACTTGAATGTCTACCACGTACGTCCTGGAACCAACCGTACTATATCTGCACCTCAAACTACCGTCTCAAACTACCGTGTAAGCGTTCTGTACACAGGTTTTTTTTTTTTTTTGTGACGTTCCCGCGCGCGGAAGCACGCAGCACACTCAAGGTCGATGGAAATGTTATTATGAAGTAGACTAAAGTGCATCTCAAAACGACATCTTGCACCTTCAGTAGTGCAGACACAACGTGCGATCAGCAAGAAATGACCCTTGATAATTGTTTGCATCGCTCACTTTATGGGAGCTTGTACAGCAACGCGCATAACGGTGGCAGCTCGTTAACTGGCAGCTTTAGTTGGGCATCTGCAACAGCCCCGCGGACACAGGCTGCTGTTGGAAATGGCTGGCAGATAACTTCTGCAGAGCTGCTGCAGACGCCCAGCTAAAGCTGTATAATTAGTGCCTACGAAAGCAGTACACTCACCCTTAACTGGCGCCCGTTGTCCGTATCCGCAGCTCCATGAATATTCCGCCCTCCAAGCGTCACTTCGTGCACGGAGCCGGCGTCAACACCACCGAAGACGCGCATGAACATGAAACTTTAAGACACGCAACCCGCGCAACCAACGCAACCACGCAACGCATTCCAATAGACGAGGAGACTGAGACTGACAACCAGGGTGTCGGAACGGAACGAAAACCGAAAGCGAAAAACGAAAAAAAAAAACCGATATTTTTGACCGGAACGAAAACGTAAGGGAACTTTATCTATTATTTCGTTCCGGAGTGAAACCGAAATTTTTTCAATCGTTTTTCGGTTCACGAGAAAACTTCGCAATCCGGAAGAACTGAGCTCATGCGACGTGAGCGGTTATGCGTATCCCAGGGTACAGTATTAGCACGTACCTCAGACAAGAATTCTAAAGCAAAGATATGTTGAAATATTGCGAAAAACGAAAACAGTGGCGACCAGAGATGTTTATACTATTAACGTAAGCGGACTTTCGCGCGCCTGTCACGCAGGCCAAAGTGGAGAGGGCATTGTCGGCGCTGAAGTTTGTTACAGCGAAAGCTGTTATGAGATCACAATAGCTGACTTTGGCACCATTGTCCTCCGCCGCCGGTGTCCGTGACCGCTATCGCGTGATATAAGAAAAAATTAAATGAGAAACAAATTTCTAGGATTGGATGGGGTTTTAACCCACGCCCTCTGCGTGGCGGTCGGGTCTTCCACCAGAGTGCCACGCTGGTACTTGTAACTCCTTCACAAAAACACTCTATACAGGCGTCATGTCAAGCAAGAAATCGCGTTAACATATGTAATATAGCGTGGCAGAAGAGGAAAATAACACCCAGTCATCATACAATGCTAATAGCGCAAAAAGTGTGTGCTTTAATGCTTCCCACCAGTGTTGCGGAGTTGCCCCACCAGAATTGGAATGACTCCGGAATTCCACATTTTCGTGACCCCGGCATGGAATGGGGACAACGCTTGGAGGAATGGAATGAGAATGGAATTAAGCGCCTTTTGCACGGAATGAAATGGGAATAGAATTTCGTCTTTTTCCGAAAATAGAGCACGTTTTCTTCTCCGTGGTGGGAATCGTTGCGCATTCAATCGGACGAACACAGGAAGGAAGGACAGAGTAAACGGAAAGAGCGCAAACTATCAACTGGCTTTATTCATTTGGTCGCTGCATATATATGCACTTTTTATCACACGTCCCAAATAAAAAGTAAGAAGGGGAGAAGAAAAGAGGAGGAAACACATGTCAAGGAAACCTCACACAAAAGCTGCGCAGAAAATTGCTTTCTGCGCTATACAGAGCAACAGAAGTGTCACTCACGCAGTTGTCGCCCAATTCCTTAATATAAAAAGCTTCTAACGTTTTCTTCTACGTCCTGTTTTTCAAACTTCAAACATTAGTAATACAAAGCCTCGGAATTAACAATAAAGCAGTATTCTTAAATTACAAGCACGGTACATTTATAGGCAACGCGCCTACTAAAAACCGAGGCATAAGTTAGTATACAAACAAATGCATTATCCCAGCAGATACAGAAGGGAGAAAACAAATTATTTCTGCGCGTTGGTTCTCATTGATACCCCCATATAAAAGTGGCGAATACTCTATGCACACCGTGACCTTTATCTCACGAGCAGTTTATTGCCTGAAACACGTAAATAACCTTCGCGACAAGGGAGATATTGCATACCTACCTACAGGCGAACACAGAAAGTTCTCCTCACCCCATCCATGCTTGCGAGGCGCGCTTGAAAAGCGTGAGTGCAGACGAGCAGTGCGGCCCAGCGTTCCGTATTCGATGGAAAGGCACAAGGTGCCCGAGCGGTGCACTGTTCCAACTAATTTCAGCAGATCCGAGAGGGTTTTGTTCCCCATTAACCAAATCTAATTTTTCTCCATATTCCCGACCACTCCAGAGGCTTGGCAAAACTGCTTAGCCTTCTTGAATACTACTTTTGTCAGCAAAAAATACGCTATGTCGTCATTTTAGCATTAACACATTTAGGCTTAAACAATATTAAAACACCACCATTCCTTCAAAGACGCTTACCATGAAAATACTATAGGTAGCGGGAGAACTGCCCCTATGGGAATTAGTAGGGTGGTTTTACTGCACGACATATGTCACCAAGCTACTATCCCTCGACCTTGGTACCGTGTTTTGCGTACTTTTGCATTTTCTTAGTGTATCTGATGACATCAGCTTTATAGGGCGTTCATTCTTAACTCGGTAAAACTATCAAGATGCCTTTCCTACGCTGTAGAATTTCAGGAATGGGAATTAACTGCCCGGCCATTCCCAGAGACTGAATGTGCTAAGTTTTTTCTTATGAGGAATTGAAAGGCATGGAATTGCGGCAAGTTCTAATTCCCCGGAATGGAATTGGAATGGAATGGAGGCGCCCATTCCGCAATACTGCTTCCCACCCACTGCAAAGTGCCCAGCCATAATACTTCAGCATCATCAGCCACAGCACAAAGTGCACATAATGCCTTATAGATGTGTAGCGGGTACCACGATTCTCTGAAGAATGACGAAAAATGGCATGGTGGGAACTTCGATACTTCAGAAAAATTACGATGATTTATCGCGTAGTGGGTAGCTTGCATGTGTACTTGTATTAGGTGCCCCAAGAGATTCTACAATGGGGTCTACAAAGTCCGCTCTTCCAGCTTTCGCTGTGACTGTGCTGCATGTTTCGCGCAGGCCTGGCTATCTTTATATCAGAACAACGGTATCGCACATCAGAGAGTAGACTCAGTGACGTGCTGCTTCTGAGATCGTGCTCACTCCCTTGACACAAAACATTGAGTCCACTAAAAAATTCCTTTTTGTCTTTTAAGAAAATAAATACTATGACTAGTACTGGTTTGTGCTAGTTGGTAGGAATTCGTGGTACAGTTACTTCCGCTCCTCTGAAGAACGTGTTTTAGCCTTGTGCCACTTTCTTAAGAGGAGGGCAAGTAACTACATCACAAATCCAATGTTTTTTACGAATACCTTTACTTGAAATATTTGCATACAAAAAAAAAACCGCTACGAACCGTTACGGAACATTTTTTTTTTCGATCCGGAACAGAAACTGAACGGAACTTTAAATGGACTGAGTGTTGGGGGAGTTGGTCCTCCATTACTACGAAAAACTGCGCAAAATAAACAGGGACAAATGAGACACACGCACAAGCGCAGACTAGCAACTGGAAGTTTTTTTGAAGGAAACACAAATATAAGTAACAAGAAAAACCACGTGAACGATTAGAGGTTGGCGGTTAGATAGTCTATCTCTAGTTTGTGTAACGTAAGCGAAGGCCTTGCAACGCACAGTAGTAGTACGTGGGGTTTAACGTCCCAAAACCACGATATGATTATGAGAGACGCCGTACCTTCTAATGTCCAGGCAATGAAAGAGGCTTCTGGTGCTGTGATTGGCGTACTAGTCGTGTACCGTGACTTATGAAGAATAACAAAGAATAAGGCCTGTATTCACTGACGAAACTCATCCTTAACTGATCACTTAAGTAACCGATCGGCGCTTAGCGCGTTTCACAGAGCGATCTTGTACTTAAGGTCAACTTAAATCGGCACTTTACCATCGGAAAGTAAACTACAGCTACTGGCTACCTTAAGGGTCACTTTCGCTGTTTTCTAGTCAAACAAAATGGCCGACTTCTGTGGCAGTCTCGTCGACTTCGTTGATTTTGCTGGCCGTGTAGAAGAAATTACACAGGATGAAGCATATTGTTACGCGCTGCCGTTAAGCCAAGTTCTCAGGAATCGGCAGAAACCCATAGAGGCGATAACGACGCGCAATTCCTGTCGCGGTGCCGCGTTTCTAAGCGAGCGGGGCTACGCCTGTTCGAAGTGCTGCCGCTGGGTCCAAACGACAACGTATACGCAGGCCCCCCGTTCCGCCAGTGCATGCCGACGACTTGCGTGAAATATATTTGAGAGGTGAGGTTCTTTCGCTTGCTTCATTAAACAGTTCTAGTCAGGCGTCCGCAGCAGCTCTGTAGACGCAGGCTTTCATTAGAAATGGCTGGCAGCTCGCGTCCGTAGAGCTGCTGTGGGCACCCAGCCACATCTATTGGCAGCCTGCGTCTGCAGAACAGCAGTGGTTGCACCAATAACCTGTGTAACGGAGCTAGTGAAGGACACTCACCCGTTATTTTTTTTAATTATTGTTGGTCCCTTTCATATGGTTACCCTCCCCTTGTTAAGAAAAAAAGGAAGCGCAGACATGCGGGCGCCCTGAAAATATATAAGAAGTTACAGAGATACACCAAACGCTGGAAAGCAGAAAAAAAAATTGGCCGCGTATCTGCGTGCTTCGCTGCAAATGTCGTCTAAAGACGATAGAAGAGGCGCTGCGTGAGATATGGACGCCATCTGGCAAAACGTCGGGAAACATGAGTGCTGTGTTGCGGGCTGGTAGTCCCGGCGCAGCAGCAGGCGAAGACCGGCGGTGACCAACGAGACCGGCGGGGACGCCAGCCAGCCCGAACACGCGGTTTGGTGCGAAGCTCTGAAGCAGAAGAAACGTCCGCACTCAACGAGTACTATCCACACACTCTTATTTACACGTCGCCTGGATAAAACAGGAATGCCAGAGCGGCGCCCCATGGCATTCGTTCAGTGCAATACAGAACTGAAACCGATACACAACAATGAGCGCGTGCAGAGGGCACGGAGGTAGGCAAGTTTCGGCGCAGTCGCATTTTCAGCGCAGCTTAAGAGACTAGGGTTTTTAGAATTTCGTATGTATGCATTTTCTATTAAAGAAACACGCCACCTAATACTTACCTAGTGATGTTGCGCCTCCGATATGCGTAATGTTTGCTTTTTGATCGACAACGTTCACAAGTATGCAGTGATGCTACCGAGGACTTCTGATTTGGAGCAATTTTTGGAGCAGCAAAATTTCCGTTTTGGAGCACTTTGGAGCAGCAAAATTTTCATCTTGGAGCACTTTGGAGCAGATAATTTTGCATCTGGGAGCACTCTGGAGCAGCGAAGTTTGCATCTGGGAGCACTCTGGAGCAGCGAATTTTACATCCTGGAGTGCACTACAGAAGCATATTGCAATAACATTCAAGAACCGGAATATTACTATGGGGCTCTTATGAAGGCTAGAAATATTTCGATTCATTGCAAATCTCATGGAAAAAATCATCTCGGGAGAACTCCATACTTCACTCGCTAATGAAAAAATAAACGCTCATGCAGTTGAGTGTTCTGGATTAACCTCTTCGGCGATTATTTTCGACACTAGCAAATAAACAGAATACCAGATCAATAAAATTGCACTTTATGAAATAACACTCTAAATACATCTATGTGGTTATCAGCAGACATTGTAGACAAACGCCGTGATGTACAGCAGTGCCTCAATGCCAAAGAGCCACACTGTCCCTGATGCATTCCCCTAAGAAAACCCCAAGGCGAAAGCCAGGTTCTTTTTCTTCTCGATCGACGGGTTGATCCTCCCCCTCCTTCTCTGCAAGCTTTCTGCACTTCACCTGGTTTTGCGCTAGCTCCATGATCGGCGCACCGATTACGGAAGCAGTGTAAAGCGACAGATGTCGTGATGGCGTCATCACGTGACATCACTATATATGACGCCATGATGACGTCACAAGTTTTGATGATCTATGACGTGATGATGACGCCATCACATGATTATTTTTGCATCAATCGACTGACGCCACCGACGGTCAATTTTCATGTTTGATAAAGCATCTCATGCTTTCGCATTAATATTGCGTATTGAACGTTAACAACCTGGCCTTACATACCAAACTGTCCTCCACCATGTCATCTCCTTGCCATGCGCGAAACAGCTTCGCTTATCATCCACTTCACAGAGTGAAATGGCTCCTCAACTTTTTTTAAATGTTTATTGTGATAACAATTATATGGGCGCTCTCCGCGGATTTTTGCCGTCGCCATTGCCGTAATTTTCTGTATAAAGACGAAATTAATAACATCACCATGCGCATTCTAGCCGCGGGTAAAAGCTCGCGAGCGCTGGCGACGAACGCGGCTGAAGCGGAGATTAAGCTAGCCGGCCGTCTGTCTCCGTCGCACGGACAGCGCATGAGATAACATCTTCCCGCGTGCGGGCCTGCCGTCGATTGCTCATCAAACAGAGAGGAAACGCCCCGCCCGTCTTTCGTAAGGAGCATGAAAGGACGCCAGAGGAGCGGGGGGGGGGGGGGGCGGACCGACCGCATCGTTCGAAGGGCGCAGTCGCTTGCGCGCGCCATCTCGAGGCATCAGGAGACGGCTCGTAAACTTGCTGTGCTCTCAACGCTTACTTCGTGTTTAGAGAACTCAGAGCAAGAAAACGCTTCGGTTCCTGGAGCGGCCATGTTCCCTTAAACCAGTGTTTTGTTGAGTTACGCGAGATCGAATCCAAAAGAGTTAGCTGCTAGCCTTACTTCGTTTAACAATACAATTTGTTGGTATCGCATTCATTGCTTCGCCCTTAAGCGAAACCGAGTTTTTTTACCCGTAAGCTATTGACGACCGAAAGCGAGGGGCGGACGTGTAACATGGGGTAGCCGCTTCACTGTGGGCCATCAGCGACGGGCCCGCTACTGACAGCTGCGTATTTGCGGCTGCTCCGACCAGGATATATGCTTTTATTAATGAGATGATATTTTTAAAAAGCAAGCAAAAAATTTGAATTGGAACCCTAGCACGTGAGCTCGAAAGGGCAGGGCCTTTTAGGGGGTATTTACCGCAGAGTGATTAAACTCGGACGTGCTGGTATAAGCAATTACGAAAAAGCTCTTCCGAATGAAGATCCGTGGATAAAGTATATCCGAGGAAAAGTGTGAACGCGTTTCCACCGTTCGCGTGCTGTTCCATAAACGCGAAGCAAGAAAAATTCAACATTGTTCCATATATAGACCTTGTATATACTGCTAGCGATCCCAGATTTCATTCCGCGATGTCCGGAAACAGAAGTGACAGACATTTTAGCAGCACACATGTAGTTATTACTGAACATTGCTTTCCTTACGTGCCGTGCGACGCTTGAAACGAGCTATCAGCAGCGTTTCTAGAACAGACGACGTCCGCCGATGAATCGCCGTCGCACTTTCTCGCTACCGAGAGGCCTAGACGTGACGAGCCTCTGCGGAGAGCGCGTTTTGCTCTCAAGCCGACTTGCAGAACAGAAACTGCGTCGGCACCGTGCATCGTGACTTATTCGGGACGCACGCGCGAGCGCTGTTTATTCAGCGGAATAATTCTTGGTCCATGGTTGCGACTTTGGCAGCCCCAAGATCAAGCTGCACATGTTCTGACGCGCCGGCCGTGCGATTGCCGGTGATAGACGCCCCCAAACCCGAGACTTTGGCGCAGTTTGGCGCAATTTTCGTCGATATTATCAGGATGGCGCAGTAAATACAATTTGGCGCACTTTGGCGCAGTTGGCGCAGGAGTGGAATCACTGAGTATGAACAGCCGTACCAGTTCAAGACGGCTGGCCCTTGGGCAAGTGGTTCAACTTTGGCCGAGTGGCTGAATCAAGTAACGTGCCGACAAACAGAAAGACAGAAAGACAGACCAAAGTTTCTTCGTTTAAGTATCCCAAGAAAGACTGTCGTCTTTAATAATCCAAGGAGCGCAATGCACGTAAGGTGACGAAAGAACCGCTTGTAATGCACGTGATATCTCACCACAGCAACAAACACACTGGTATACGACAAAATAACCGCGAGTTGTGGTGGCCACTTTGTAGCGACGGCCGCTGATCGGTGGCTGCTTGTTGTGGCCAGCCGAAGGCTGAAAAATCGACAAAAGCCAGAAATAATGATTTCGCCTCTTACGAAATACACCTGGATAAAGACTAGAACATTTACGGGCCAGTGTTCCGCGAAAGTTGCAGTCCTGTATTTACGTTTTATTTAATGAAACAAGTATTAAAACATTTGTAGCCTCGTTCCCAGGAGACCCAGAAAAGTAGTACTTTCCTAAGTGAGCCTTAAGTGTAGTTTCTGGAACTGTCCCCAAACTTATCTCAAACTTATACTTTCCTCGTACTTTCACAAGTCAACTTAACGCGAAACTTAAGTTCTGTTCTTGAATACGGGCCTCACAAGGGATTTCATAAGAAAGCTCATTTCTGCCTTGACTGATGACGACTGCATGAGTTCTCCCCAAGGAGGTCTAAAAAAAAATTCTGGAGTGGAACCTCTCGTAACGCCTTGCCAGCGAAAGTGAAGCCAGCTTTTGCCCACCAAAGACCTCGGAAATACGCTCTTTTCTGATCGTGCCTACTTAGAGGTCAAATGGCTTTGATCTGTTAGTGTAAATGCTACGTTAATTACAAAATAAAAGATCATAGTTGCCGACAAAAGTAACCCGTCGAGAGGAGTTTGAGGCTTACTTACGAAAACTAGTAACACAAAGACACACTTGGAGCAGTATGTGACCCGTAAAAGTTGCCATATTAAACTTCTCTGGCGTGCGTGGAAAACGCTCGCTTTCCTTCGCCAAACGCCGATGGTTTATCGTGCCCCTAGTAAGATGGCGGGCGCAGCCGCCATCTTTTAGTGCGCACGGCTTCACTATTGCGCAATAATCGCCACTCCAGCAATTTTTTTTAACCTCCTTGGTTCTCCCTGTCTCTCTCCCTCACTCTCAGAAGTGCTTCGTAATGTGAACCGGCCGTCGCAAGTTCTTCCCTAACAATGGACCTGTGTCGTTTTGGGCATGTAAGTTTGTCATTTCGGATAGTCTTGTTTAAAAGGCTTGCGCCTTGATCCAAACAGCATTTATATTATGCAACGGCTCGTGGTTTACCACCGTTCGAGCGGATGTAAAAAGAAGCAAGCCGCAAGTGAACGTCGTGCTCTTGCGGATGTTGTGGGATGAGGCATAGATAGCGAGGCAGGTATTGATTGGCTCCGTTGACGTGCATCTCCGCTCGTAGAACCATTTGTATGAGTAGTGCGAGGCAATTCAGGGGGATTTCTGAAATGTCGGCTTCCTGGTCATTGTTTTCAAGGGCTTTGTCATGGATGATCATATAATTGCCTACAAACCTTGAAATTCCTGAAGCCTTAGTGTATCTCCGCTCCGAGAACCATATGTATCAGTAGTGCGAGGCAATTCAGGGGGATTTCTAAAATATCGGCTTCGTGGTCATTGTTTTCAAGGGCTTTGTCATGGATGATCATATAATTGTCTACAAACCTTGAAATTCCTGAAGCATTAGTTCCACCGAGGTTATATTCATTCAACATTTGTTCATCTTAGCTAAAAGAGCGTCAATTAGTACTGGTGCCAGGTAGGGGCGGATGGAAACACCTTGTTTCTGAATGTACACTTTTTGGTTCCATTGTACGTGCGTTAAAATTAGGTAAAATTTAAGCAGCTGGAGAAACCTAGCTACAGTCAAGCCTTTTGCGTTTTGAAATGCTACTGCTCCAAAGTTATAAAAACCTTGAAATTCCTGAAGCATTAGTTCCACCGAGGTTATTCATTCAACATTTGTTCATCTTAGCTAAAAGAGCGTCACTTAGGACTGGTGCCAGGTAGGGGCGGATGGAAACACCTTGTTTCTGAATGTACACTTTTTGGTTCCATTGTACGTGCGTTAAAGTTAGGTAAAATTTAAGCAGCTGGAGAAACCTAGCTACAGTCAAGCCTTTTGCGTTTTGAAATGCTACTGCTCCAAAGTTATCTATACTGTCTATACATTCTGCAACACATGTTAGCAACTGATCATGTGCTGGATCATAATAAAGGTCTTTAACATCTATTTTATTTATATATTTGAATATACTACAGCCCTAATGCAAGCCTATAGCAGGAGTAGATAAGTTATACAGAACTAATACAACAGAGCAAAAAACAACATAAAAGTCAAATACATTACAGCAATACGTAAGAAAACATCACTTTACATATTACAAACAAGATCTTTACCTCTTTTCTAATTGGGTAATTGCGGCATCAGTGAAACCTTGTAATGGTAGTGAACGAATAGTGCCCGGTAGGGAATTGCAGAGGTCTACTGTACGTCGGAAAAGTCTAAATTTGAATGTGTTAGTACGAGCAAATAAAGGCTTTATGTTCAAGATGTGCGAGCGGCGGGTGCAAGTTGCTTCCGTAAATGCGATTTTAAAGTTAACACCAAAGATGCCAGGAGAGGAGTTGATGACTGTATATAACAGATTTAAAGATACGATACGATAACGAGAATGTAATGGTACAATGTTCAGTTATTGCAGAGCCTTTGACCATGCATTCAGGCTCGGTGCAGCATAAATAACTGCGCTATAGACCATAACACAGCGAATTCCATGCGCATCGCCGTATTTGCATCGCGCGTCGCGCCATCTATCGCACACGCGACGAAACAACACGCACGGGCTGCCACGCCAGCAGATTCTACACAGAGCAAACGGGAAACTTCCGAAACTCAGCCCGTCGGCAGGGGCGTAGCCAGAAATTTTTTTCGGGGGGGGGGGTTCAACCATACTTTATGTATGTTCGTGCGTGCGTTTGTATGTGTGCGTGCCTATATACGCAAGCAAAACTGAAAAATTTCGGGGGGGGGGGGGGGTTGAACCCCCCCAACCCCCCCCCCCCCCTTGGCTACGCCGCTGCCCGTCGGAGAGCGTGTTTCGCGTCTTTTCTAGCCTGGACATTTTCGCTGATTTTATTGGAACATCAAGAACATCTTCCTCATGCAAGTCCACAATGTATACAGTACGTGCTGAGTGGGCTGCGGAAGCAACCTTGTCAGAACGTACGCTGTTATATTTGTGAAAAAAAAAAAAAAAACGTTCTCGCTGTAGTACGCGTGAATCGTAATTGTAGTGCAGCTCGCGAAAGAGTGAAACGATGTTTTGTTGCCCCATATTACAAGTTGTGCACAAAATTTTGTGAAAGCTCATCATTTCAGCATGCATCGCGTAATAATTAGAGTACGCTTTGCGGGTAGTTTCGCGGAACGCAATTTTTGTTTCACGGGCGCTCTTACAATAATGCGTCTTGCTCAGAAAAGCGTGCTATCAGAGAGTATAACCTGAAGTATCGTTCAGCGATCCCTTTTGGAAGCTACCTGCGCTATTTTATTCTTGTAACGATGGTGCTTTACAAGCGAAACTGTGCTACTCTTAGTTAAGCCGGTTAGCTACGCCTGCGACGTAAAGGACACTGGCGCGAGTACTGTTTACTTACGTGCCAATATATGTATTATGTGCAGCTGGATGCCTCGTGTCCAAATAAATTTGGGGACATCAAACACTGAAAGGAAAGCACGAAATTCTGGCCAGCTGTTGAGGAGCACCGTGCCATTCATTACCTTTTGAAGACGAAATCTTGAAGGCGTGGATGCCATCAAAAGCACTAAAGCTTAATACTAAGTTGAAAGTGGCAAAGCATGCTGATTGCTTGTCTTGAAAGCACTACCTTGCACTGGGTTTTCGTCAAAGGAAACGCTCAAAGGTATGAAATACCCCCGGTTGAGCAATTCACATGTCTTCAGGCGTGGCGCGATTCTACGATTCCGCCACGCAATATTACATGCGTTAAGGAGACTCCATCCACTGCATGACATTCATGTTGTCTTTTTGCCGAAGCAGTTTCACGAAATAGCGGGGTTCTGTGGTAGAACACCTGCCTGCCACGCAGACGGCCCAACGACGTGAAGTTGGGCGTCAATATGGATAAAAGTTTCAAATAGCGGTTGTAAATGTACACATCCGCACTTCAATACGGTAGAGCAGGCGCGAAGTCAACAACGTCGATTGCTCACGGAGCCAACAAATACCTGCCACGCCGTCTATTCCTTGACCCACAACAACCGCAACGCCACGTGGTTCATTAGTGGTGCGCTTCGTTTTACATCCGCTCATATCGTGGGAAATCCCGAATAACTGTATAAAACAAGCACTGTATCGAAGAAGGTACAATGTTTTTAACTAAAACGACCCGCAAACAAAAAAATCACATGCCTGAAACGAAAGAAGTCCATGGTGAGAAAGTTGTTGCGAGGTCCTTCGAGGACTCGTTCACATTACTTATCAGCTTGCGAGTGAGACCAACCTCCTTGAGTGAGACTCAGAAATGGAAGTTGTGAAGTACTGTCTTTGTGGAGCTGTCAACCTTCTTTCTCTTTTTTTGAGAAGATAGTGCTGACTCTGAAAAGGGTAGCGCTGTGAACACGGACTAAAGGCAGGCAGACGGACACACAGACGGAAGCGCTTCTAGCAATTGGTTTGCTAGAGAACGGGACATGGCAAAAACATGTTGCGAGGTTCCTGCAAGACAAGTTTGCGCTGGGTGTGTCCAGATAAGATCGAACACGAGGTCCCGGTCACCATTCCCGATTGTGATGAAATTTACTGTAGACCTAGGCATTACACCCAGAACAATGGTTTCGCAGTTAGTCTCGCGAAAAAAAATTTGTTCGACTGAAAAAAAAATACAAATTTTGGGCGGAAAAAACGCTTTTCCGCCGATTTCGCAATTTCTAAATTTTGAGCGCACCTAGGGAAAAAAAACGGTGCACTCTTTCGTCACAATATTTATTCCCCTTAAAGAACAAGTGAAATGCAATCTTATTAGTCTATTATTTCTCTTGCTTGTCGAAGCACTTTTGAAGAAAAAGATCACAAACGTGGCAAATCGCACAAAATACCTGTATTTCAGGAATTTATTGCTGCAAGCGAGTTAAAGTGAGGATAATAAAAATCGGTACATATTAACTTTGATACTTTCGCTCTCGTTTAAAATAATTTTCGTGCTTTTTTCGCGCTCCGTTTTACTTGATAATTGGGCTGAAACGTAAGTGATTTACCAAAAATGCATAACTTTGAAAATGATTTTCTCAAAAAGGCCATTTTTAATTTTTTTTTAAAATCCCTCTGATTGAAGTCAAGGACGTCATCTACCATAGTGCAGAAAAAGAACGTTGCATTATTTTGGTTGGTAACAAGTTATAGTGCGTCAAATGTGACCATGCCAGCCTAGCGGCCGCGTCGTTCATTATGAGCTGAAACTGGGATATAGGTTGCTAAAAATACTTGTACGTGACATAATCACAAATCAGCAGCTCCACACCAATAAATGCGCAGCCCGGTGTCATGGTTCAGCAGGCTTTGTCTTGCGATCAGCCGCTTGACAAACCCGCAGTAGCGACCGCTCGATGCTGCGGGCGCTCACATTACATGAGTACCGCTTCGACTGCGGATGAGCTCCGCTTGCACGCCAAACTACGCTTAGAGGACGAACGAGAGAAGGAATGCATCACTGTGAAAGTTAAAGGCCGTTAAGTGCCAACAAATGTCATAGTATGCAACAAAAGCTCTGCCGGCAATTTCCCAGTGAGCGCCTCCAGTAGTGCGCTCATGTGTTGCTTTCTCTCTCCGATGGCCTAAAGATAATTAGGTTCATTCTATGAGCAACATATGACACAAAAGAAAGCCATTGACATCTAAAGAAAGCTGTCATACGTGCTTCCGATGGTTGAGCAACTCGAACTGCAGTTGTTCGTCTCGTGCCAGAACACTTGTGTCAGCCAGCTGTGAAAAGAAGTGTGTCCAAGTCTTTTACTTCATTAAAGAACCGCTCTTACAATACTGTATTGTTGTGCCTCCGCAGATAGAATATTCAACGCAAGTCGAGCGTTTATCACGACATTATGCGGCCTCGGGCACAACAGCAAGGGAAAAAAATACATCCGTGCTGTATTGAAGGCGCTCACTGGGAAATTGACGGCAGAGTTTTCGTTGCATATTATGTCATTTGTTGGCACTTAACGGCCTTTAACTTTCACAGTGATGCATTCCTTCTCTCGTTCGTCCTCTAAGCGTAGTTTGGCGTGCAAGCGGAGCTCATCCGCAGTCGAAGCGGTACTCATGTAATGTGAGCGCCCGCAGCATCGAGTGGTCGCTACTGCGGGTTTGTCAAGCGGCTGATCGCAAGACAAAGCCTGCTGAACCATGACACCGGGCTGCGCATTTATTGGTGTGGAGCTGCTGATTTGTGATTATGTCACGTACAAGTATTTTTAGCAACTTATATCCGAGTTTCAGCTCATAACGAACGACGCGGCCGCTAGGCTGGCATGGTCACATTTGACGCACTATAACTTGTTACCAACCAAAATAATGCAACGTTCTTTTTCTGCACTATGGTAGATGACGTCCTTGACTTCAATCAGAGGGATTTTAAAAAAAATTAAAAATGGCCTTTTTGAGAAAATCATTTTCAAAGTTATGCATTTTTGGTAAATCACTTACGTTTCAGCCCAATTATCAAGTAAAACGGAGCGCGAAAAAAGCACGAAAATTATTTTAAACGAGAGCGAAAGTATCAAAGTTAATATGTACCGATTTTTATTATCCTCACTTTAACTCGCTTGCAGCAATAAATTCCTGAAATACAGGTATTTTGTGCGATTTGCCACGTTTGTGATCTTTTTCTTCAAAAGTGCTTCGACAAGCAAGAGAAATAATAGACTAATAAGATTGCATTTCACTTGTTCTTTAAGGGGAATAAATATTGTGACGAAAGAGTGCACCGTTTTTTTCCCTAGGTGCGCTCAAAATTTAGAAATTGCGAAATCGGCGGAAAAGCGTTTTTTCCGCCCAAAATTTGTATTTTTTTTTCAGTCGAACAAATTTTTTTTCGCGAGACTAACTGCGCAACCATTGTTCTGGGTGTAATGCCTAGGTCTACAGTAAATTTCATCACAATCGGGAATGGTGACCGGGACCTCGTGTTCGATCTTATCTGGACACACCCAGCGCAAACTTGTCTTGCAGGAACCTCGCAACATGTTTTTGCCATGTCCCGTTCTCTAGCAAACCAATTGCTAGAAGCGCTTCCGTCTGTGTGTCCGTCTGCCTGCCTTTAGTCCGTGTTCACAGCGCTACCCTTTTCAGAGTCAGCACTATCTTCTCAAAAAAAGAGAAAGAAGGTTGACAGCTCCACAAAGACAGTACTTCACAACTTCCATTTCTGAGTCTCACTCAAGGAGGTTGGTCTCACTCGCAAGCTGATAAGTAATGTGAACGAGTCCTCGAAGGACCTCGCAACAACTTTCTCACCATGGACTTCTTTCGTTTCAGGCATGTGATTTTTTTGTTTGCGGGTCGTTTTAGTTAAAAACATTGTACCTTCTTCGATACAGTGCTTGTTTTATACAGTTATTCGGGATTTCCCACGATATGAGCGGATGTAAAACGAAGCGCACCACTAATGAACCACGTGGCGTTGCGGTTGTTGTGGGTCAAGGAATAGACGGCGTGGCAGGTATTTGTTGGCTCCGTGAGCAATCGACGTTGTTGACTTCGCGCCTGCTCTACCGTATTGAAGTGCGGATGTGTACATTTACAACCGCTATTTGAAACTTTTATCCATATTGACGCCCAACTTCACGTCGTTGGGCCGTCTGCGTGGCAGGCAGGTGTTCTACCACAGAACCCCGCTATTTCGTGAAACTGCTTCGGCAAAAAGACAACATGAATGTCATGCAGTGGATGGAGTCTCCTTAACGCATGTAGTATTGCGTGGCGGAATCGTAGAATCGCGCCACGCCTGAAGACATGTGAATTGCTCAACCGGGGGTATTTTTCCTTAGTTTTGACAACAAGTGTGCCCTACAAATTAATTATCACAGCTCAAAGCGCTTAAACACCCCTGGTCATAATATGTTAAACCGTTAGCAGTTCTGGAAACTTATTCATGACAGCCGCGAAGAAGTGACGTAATGTGTGCGGCGCCATTCAGTATAAACGTTTCGACTTGGTCTAGCTGTTCACTACACGCGATGCGCGCGGCCCGTGGCTGCGTCCGAGTATTCTATACCAATTAGGTACGCGTTCACAAAAAAAAGATTGCTGAGAAAAACATTTTCGTTGCGCAAATTTTTTTCCTCGCTCTTTTCGTTGTTGCCTACCTCCAGAAGCTACTGTCATAGGCTGAGGATACTCGCGACACCTGCGAGGTCTGCTAGCATTGCTTTACGTGCCTGAAGAAAAACCTGTCTACATCTAACCGCGATGAGTAGACCAGGCATTTCTTCAGGAAGAGGAAACGATTGATATCTTGAACAGGCCCGCCCACCTATGCTCTGATGCTTGTAGGCGAGGTTGTAGGCTGCAAGATGTACACGTTAGCCCTTTAGAGCGCGGCAGCAGGCCACTTTCGCACACGCTATACACAGATAAAATCTGAGAACACATTTTTCTTGACGAAAAGCCACCAGAGCAAGGTTTTTGCTGCAGCATAATAATTAAAGCTGAGATTTACGCACAATGCGAGCTGATAACAACCATCAGTCGCACTGAAGTGAGCACACACAGGAAGGGTCATTTTGGCCCGTTATATCTCGTGAACAAAGGAAATGAGGACATATGATATTAAAACCGTGTGTTCACTGACATAAGCGCTCTTCGATAAAAATTGTCGTCAAGATTGAGACCGGAGTTTTTTTTTATTTTACTTTTTGAAAATGAACATTTTTGAAAAAGCTCGCTTCTTTAACTATTTTTTTTCTTTTTTCACGCTGCCCGTAGGAAAATGATCTTTCGTATAAATGTTGCAAAGGCTCTTTTATCTATCTGAAGATGTTTTGATGTTTCTGTATGAAATAGGAAAGATGCCAAGGTGCCTCAACAAACACACTTTTTTGCTTTCGGCCGTGTTTGCCATTTTTTCACACTTCCTTCCTTTTGAGGACGACATAAAAGAAGCAAGGATGTAATTTTATTTTTATTTTTTATTTATTTACATAGTTTCTGCAACGCCGTAGTGGCATTACTGCAGGGGGGTATACATAGGAAGTCAATATTGTTGGTAACATTTCTGCGATAAGACACCAAACATAGTGAAAAATTGAATTATAACAACATATAACAGTTAAAATAAAAAATATTTTAGTACAATATGGCACATGACAAACAGGTACAAAAAGAGAAATACCTATGTCACAATTTCAAAACGATGAGAAAAAAGCACTGTTATCACTCAAGTTCACTATACCTTCGGGAAGTTCATTCCAATCTCTAATTGTTTTTAAAAAGAAGGAGTTGGCAAAAGTAGTGGTTTTGAATGCGTATCCTCGTATTTTGTGTGAGTGTTGGCATCTTGTGGAACGATATGTTGGTGCTAGTAGGTATTCCGACTTATTAATTGACAGTAATGCGTATTAAAACCAGCAAAAAAATTTTTCGACACATCTTTTATAGTTCGCGTTAAATTCGGCCGCCAAATCCGAAAACATTGCAGTGAGCAAAAACAGGAGGCCCGCGCCGCCACCTTCAAATATTTTTTGGCGCGCTGGCAGCGTTTCTTGGAAATAAGATTTTCGGTTCCGTGCACTTTGAATGTGCCCACATAACATATAAGAAACTGAGGCAAAGGAAAAATATCGACCGGACAGGCATGTTCGATCTCTCGTGGAATCACCCTACTGACGATATGGTCGGGCCTGCTCCAACCATTTTTTGCAAGTACGCTCCTGTCACCAAAGTATCTCAACCTCATAATGCGACAGAATCAACCGGGTGTCCCAGCTGTCACGCATCATGATTTTAAAAAGATGGACGGCGTTGCACGAGGAAAACCTACTGCATATTGTTCCTAGTACACTGGAGTAGCCACTGCTAATGTTATCATTATTGAGGTTTAATAATTAGACATAATTTTGATTGTAACTCGACAAGGACTCGCCTAATTGTCAAAATGTCAATGGGGCATACGTAGGCATGTTCAAAGGACATCTAACTGTGCTAGCTTCGAAAACGGGCTAATTGCGGGCTCATTTTTTTTCCGGCTGATAAAGAATGCCCGCGAAACATGATAGGTGACTCGTGACTGGGCCGCTGCGCGCATCAGGAACCAGCGCCGTCAAACAGGCTCACTGTGAGGTAGTCAGTCCGTAAACAGAACAGCGCTCCGGCTGCGTTACGAAAGAGAACAGTCAACCGTACTATTGTGGTGGCGTACTATCTAACGGAACGAATCCCAGCAAAATTGCGACGCATACCGTTGGCGCCCGACCTGTACCCTTGCCAAAATGTGCATTGCTGTCTCTGGCAACGGACAACATGCGGTTGTTTGCAGTAAGCTTATTTTGAGGGCGCTGGTTTCCCTTTCGGCGGGAGCGTAGTGGCATGTGTTATTTTTCATATTTCGCGGGTTTCCTATATCAGCCGGATAAAATGAGCACGTTATTAGTACGTTGTTGAAAATTATGCAGCTAGATGTCAATGATTTTAACATGCCTACATATGCCTCAATAACATTTGCAGATTTACATGAGTACTTGTCGAGCTATAAATATATTTATGACTAATTATTGAGACCCCACTAACAAGAAAATTAGTGGTGTCTACTTCAGTCTACTGGGAACACTATGAGCTGGGTCTGCTTCGCGTAACGCCTTTCCTCTTTTGTTGGGACACCCTGTATATGGCCCACTATCGTCGGTACATACCCAGGAATTCGGGACATCGCTTCTAGTTCACTGATTTTCACACCACGTGGCGTACGGACCTTCAACGTTCAAAATTCGCGCGATGACGCTTGCCGTGATCGCGCGGATTGAGAAAACCACAATACATAAAAAAAAGCACGACGACGATATACAACCAGCGAGCGCGAACCACAGCCGCCGAGTGATAACGGCAACGCATGCGACGAGCGGCCGGTTGCGCTGCTCGACTGTGAGTCAGCAGTTCTGTTGCACTGAAAGGGCGCACACATACAAGGCGCTTGGCTGTGCTTGATAACTACGAACTCTCGAAAGAGCGTGCTACCCTTCTTCTCATCCCCTGCCTCTTCAATATATTTCGTCCGATGATATTGTTGTTGGCTTCGACGGGTTTCTTAAAGCAATTACGCGTCCTTTAGCGCTGCTGTTTTTGTAATGTGAAAAAACTAACTTCCAGAAAATAATGCAAGCTTGGGAGGCGGTGATGACGATCGCGAGTTTGCGAATGTGCGGAGTCTTGACGTCCCTAATTTTTGTTGGCCTCAATTTATAAAATCAATATTTTGCGCTATTACGTGAAGACGCCTGGCCGTGTTATATTCGCTGCCACAGACATTTTCTTTAAAGCTCAATAAGCAGCAGAAGTAAAGGAAGAATACCTTTGCAAGAAGAAAATTGTTCGATCATCTTAAAAAGAATGGTTTTATAAAGTCGTTTTAGTTTTAACAGCGCGCTTTTTGTTTCTAAATAACATAACTATACGTCCCAAAGTGCATTGACTTACGCATGACATGCTACACAGGCCGCGTTTCCCTCTCTGCTAAGTGTTGGTGAAAGATTAATGAAACAGATTAGATTCACATAAAGTATCGAGAAACTCGCCTTCTTGTTTGACTGCCTATGCTGGTCTGCAGAATTGTAGGCGGTCGCGGCTTGAAACCCGGCTCTTGCGGCCAGCTTTCTTCGGGACAGAATAGCGCGTTTCTATTTTTACATGGTAAAGTTCGCTAAAAGGCCCCTCGTCAGGACCCGTTTAATATATCGATTATGAGCTGAAATATTTAATTTATGTGAGCAAGGGACCTCGAAAAGCCGTTTTATTTTTATTCTCTGTGTCGCGTGTTTGTTTACCGTAAGACAACGTAGCACCTCACCAGGCGATGTTTGGGGCAAGCTGAGCAACCTTTCACGAATGTCTTTTTTTTTTGTCAATAAGTTTTCTGTTCACTATTGCAAGAGTAGGAAGGCATTGAACTGCCCTGTTACCGTGCCACCAGAAGGTAAACATTGCTGTCAACGCGGGCCTTGTCCGCCGCAATGGAGCAGTGATTATGGTGCCGGGCTGCTGACTAGTGATGCAGAACTATCGGTAAATTGACTATCGATAGTTTTTTTGAAACTATCGATAGTGTAAACAAACTATCGGTAGTGCAATCGGTAGTACCATCGTTATTATTGCTATAGCGATATTACTGGAACGCGTGTTCATTGCTTTGGTTTGACATATTTAGGTTTCACCCACAAAGACTGATAGCAACGTTTGACGCAGACCGCGCCGTAATCTTTGAGACGCTTCACAATTGCTTGAGATCATTCTGCTAAGATTACGCGCCGGACGCGAATAGTCAAGTTTATTCGAGAGCTTACGCGAACACCAGCGATAACGCTGGAAGGTTTGATGACTGATGTATAAAAGTCACAGTTTCGCCGCAACGGCGAAGCAATGAATGCGATAGCAATAAATTGGAATGTAACGCGAAGAATGGAAAGCAGCTCGAAAATGCCAGCGCGTCGCTCGAGCCCAAAGGACGCACGAAAAGAACGCACACAGGACGAGCGCGAACTATCATGCGTCACAGCTCGACACTTGAAGCGCACTACTCAAACATAAAGCAGGGCTGACGAAACGAACGAACAGGCACACACAGGACGAGCGCGAACTGTCACAGTTGTTATTTATTTCTGTTTAAACAGCGCGCTCCTTTCGCAAACGCGGCCGCTGCGAAGTGACCTTCGTACGCTCTGTGGCTTCAGCAGTGCGGACCTCGCGGGGAGAGCACAAGACATACAACCGCCCGCTTCCCCCCCGGCCGCCCCCTTCTTTCCTCGAGATAAGCGCACGAAGGCGGCCACGCCCTGTAGGACGAAGACCAACGGCGTTCGCAGGAGCGGGGCGATGAACTTTAAAGCGCGCAACGCGCGCACGTCGCGCCATTTATGTGGCGAATAAGAAAGCATGCTGAAGGAAATAGTGTATATAAATAGCTCGCCGTTAGCAGGCGGAAAGACGGTACTGTTGATGGCGTAACCGTTAAACGCCGCTCGCTGGAAAGCGAGAGGTCGCCCGTTCGATACCGCGCGTCGGAAAGTTTTTCTGAGTTATTTTTCTTTGTGGCTTTTATATATATATATATATATATATATATATATATATATATATATATATATATACGGTGAATGACCGTATATCCGTATTTCCCAGTCTTGCTGCAGCATTCTTCACCGTCACAACCACGTGACAATACTATCGATAATGGTCTGAATAATGATGCGGTTGCTGGCCGGCCATATTGCCAAAATATTTACGATAGCCTACTACCAGCTTCGCTTAATTTTTGATCATTTCTGGTAGAGAAATTAAATATTTCCGCAGTGAAAATATCGGGAAATATTCATCAATAAATTCGTATCCGAAAGCAACCAGTTACATCTTACAATTAACTTCTTGATATTTTTTTTTGTGAAATCATAAAATGCAATATCAGTTTGAAGCCGCGCAGTCCCACCACATGTAAAGGCTTCCTTTGCGCTATAGCTGAACAATTTCACTTTATGATCATGTGTCAGCAAAGCACTCGGGTGAAGAACACAAGCATGCCAACTTTCTTGCCCTCCATCCTGCTCTTCCGGCTGCACTATGTACCACGCGCGTGGGAAACCAAGTTTATTCTGCAATGAGTCCGCGCAGTTGATTTTATACTACCAATAGTACCATCGAATTTTTTACTATCGATAGCGCTTTCGATAGTATTTTTTACCATCGATAGTTCGATAGTGACTCAGCTATCGATAGTATCGATAGTACCATCGATAGTTCTGCATCACTACTGCTGACCCGAAGGTCGCGGATTCGATCCCGGCTGCGGACGTCGCATTTCGATGGAGGCGAAATGCTAGAGGCCCGTGTACTGTGCGATATCAGTGCATGTTAAAGAACACCAGATGGTCGAAATTTCCGGAGCCCTCCACTACGGCGTCGCTTATAATCATATCGGGGTTTTGGGACATAAAACCCCAGATATTGTTATTAACGCTGGCCTTACGTTTGCCAAGGCGATGCAGGGAAAGAACTCTGCAAGCGGAGTTTTTTCCCCTGCCTTCCCTTACGTATTGTAGGCAATGTGCCCTGTTTTGCTTACATGACGAGCCCCACCTTCTATCTGTTTTTCTTCGCGGCGACTTTAGAGTGACCGCACTGAAAGTTTCGCAGTGGGAGGCTAACTGAAGTCACGTGCTGTAACAAATGACGCTGAAAGCAGTGTGCTGCAGTGCGCGACTCGCATCTCGCAGGAAGTGTGGCCCCCTCTGAGATGCACGGACTACCTTTTATTATTTTCATACTTGGTAGACACGATGTTCACCTTCTAATCTACTGACCTAATTGGTCAGGAATCTTAGATGATCAAATTCTTCGGTTTCCTCGCATCCCTCATTGCCATCGTCTCAGTCATACAGTAATGTCAATAAACACTTCGTACCGTCAGAGAGCGCTAAGTAACCATCATTCATTAAGGCGAGAGCGTTGTATGGCTCGTGATTTTAAAAATCCAGTTTTGGGCAGCGCGACCACCATTGGTACCAAAACTCGAGTAGGCCGATGGAGGCTGTGCTACAAGGGGTGAGGTGGAATATGCTTAAGGGTGAGGGTGGGACGACCAATGCAATTGACTAATAATGTTAAAGTAGTTTAATTTATGAATGTCTCTCCAGAGCATAGCCTACTGTGGACTTCTAAGCGTCAGCTATAGGGGTTAAATTTTATTACAGCGCCACCTACATAATATGTGTCCGCCGTGGGAGCGATTGGCAGATAAAGTGGGCGCTGCTAAGCGCGAGGTCGCGGGTTCGATTGCCTGCCATGGCGGCCGTATTCCAGTGGGGACGAAATGCAAGAACACCAGCTTACTTTGATGTAGGTGCACGTTCAAGAACCCCAGGTGTTTAAACCTATTACACCATTCCCCACTGCGGCTTGCCTCATAGTGACAATGTGGTTATGGAACGTAAAAACCCTTAAATTATTATTACTACATAGGCCGCTCGGCGACAACAGAAATAATACGTGAAAAACAACCCCGTACACACGCTTCGTCATTAACGCGATAGTGTCACATACCGAGTTTTGCCTAAATTAATGTTCTGCATGTCCTATCATCTGCTTATTTTAATAATTCTCAAGATAGCCACGTGAATGCGCACGTGGACAATTCGGAATTACAGATGCTCTTGTCGCAGGATAAAAAAAAAGCCATATATAAAGGCAGAAGATTATGATATTCCTCTAGTTTTGCTTGCTTTGCTCGCTAGGCCATCTTCTGGCGCTGCTGTCGCATGCGAAAAGCTACACCGCAGTGTGTATTTTCGCGGGGTGCAAGTCAAGAAATGGCTTCTCCTGGTCTTTGTATTTTTTTTTCAGTCATATTGCAAGATGAGAAATCCAAAACACGACTAGACGCTTAAGACGAGTGCGGTTTAAACCACAATGCAATGCGGAGAAAACATTCAACCAGGTTGAATATAAACGCTTCGAGCTTTCATTTTTGGTAATTCAATTTACATAAACCAGCACTCTACCAGTATCAAGTGTTGTTAATAATAATAATAATAATAATAATAATAATAATAATAATAATAATAATAATAATAATAATAATAATAATAATAATAATAATAATAATAATAATAACTGTTGAGCTTTAACGTCCCGAAACCACGATATGATTATGAGGGACGCCGTCGTAGAGGGCTCCGGAATTATTGACCACCTGAGGCTCTTTAACGTGCGCCTAAACCTAAGATTTATTTCGGTATTTTTAAATATGGTTCGTCGACGCCCTGATTCCGTAGTACCTGCGTAACTGCTGATACTCGACCGAATCAAATGCCTTCTCGTAATCTATGAAGGCTATATATAGGGGTTAGTTATATTCAGCGCATTTCTCTATCGCCTGATTGACAGTGTCAATGTGGTCTATTGTCGATTAGCCTGTACGGAATCCTGCTTGGTCCTTTGGTTGACTGAATTCTAACGTTCTCCTAATTGCATTAGCTACTATCTTTGTAAGCAGCTTGTAGACAACGGACAGTAAGCTGATCGGTCTGCAATTTTTCAAGTCCTTGACGTCCCCTTTTTTATGGATTAAGATGATCTTAGTATTCTTCCAAGATTCGGGTACCCTCACCGTTAAGAGACATTTTGTATACAGGGTGGCCAGTTTTTATAACACAGTCTGCCCACTCTTTCAACAGATCTGATGTTACATGATCCTCACCAGGGGCTTTGTCTCTTTTTCCCTCCAAGGCTTTCTTTATTTCCGCTGTCGTTACCGGTGGGATGCCCGATTCCTCTGGGCTACTACTACTTCTTACGTTATCTTCCTGATTGCCCCGGCTACTGTACAGATCTCCGTAAAACTCCTCAGCTGTTTAAGCTATCCTACCCTTGTGTTAGTGCCTTTGCCTTCCTTGTCCCTCAGTACATACATCTGGTTTTTGCCTGTGCCCAGTTTTCACTTCACCGCTTAGAGGCTTCGTCCGTTCTAGAGATGACTAATAGAAACGTGGGACGAAGTTAGTCACGCGCGAGCCAGGCAATGTCCCCTGCCCCTACACCATAAATTAAGTAAAACAATACAATTCGGCTTCCTAGATGAAGTTCAGGAGCGGTCTATGCTATTCGCGGATCCATTTGGAATCAACGTCCATCGACACTGTCGACCAGCTCAAGGTGAGGTTGTGATATTCAAAGAGTACTCGAGAGCGTATAGTCAGCGTTTGCTAAAATAAAGTATACATTGAAGTATAAAGTATACTGAAATAAAGTACAGATAGACCGCGTGCGCGTCGCTCGCACCATATATGCATCAATCGATAAGCTTTTGCCACACTTCGTTGATACTAACTGCAGTTGCATTTTAGAAACGCTGGTTGTGCTTTCGCGTGTTGGCTAGCAGGTGAATGTATGCCGCAGATATGTATAGTCGTGAGCAAGATGACCTGCAACTCTGAAATTACCTTTTAAATAGGCCATAGCGGCTAAACGCAGCGAGCAAGCGCAAAAGTGTTCACGACACCAAATGCTCAAATGGAAATGTGTCTATGGTAGGGGTGTGCGAATATCAAATTTTTCGAATACGAATCGAATACGAATATCCACCTTCGAATATCGAATCGAATATCGAATATCAAAGGAAAAGTGCCTCCACAGCAACAAAATTTTATTGAACATGTAGCTATTTGAAAAAAAGAACATTAACAGCCTGAATGGTAACACAACATACACTGCTATCTCCAGAACACAATGTCCAGGCTAGCACAATGCACATCACAACGCAAGCGAATATCACGGCACAATGACAGTAATGACTACATGTTATCATGAAGGAATATGAGTTGGTCCACATGATCAGGCAGCAGGCGCTCCCTTGTAACAAAGACACCCCCCCCCCTCTACCACTGAAAAGGCACGCTTGCTTGGAACAGAAGTGGCTGGTATAGGGAGTTACAAGGGGCAAAGCTTTGCCAGACTGGGGTATCTGAAGGTGCCTACAGTCCGCCACCAGTCACGTGGGTCACTGTCATTCTTCAGAAGTGGTCCCGCATAGTGAACGAGTGGTAGTGCGGCACGTTACGGTCGCATAATATTGAAAATGTACGGTTACATGATCGCCAACAGCGCTGCACGTCGGAGATGCACCAGCAATAAATCATACGTATTGGGGCGCTCGTCGCAGGCAGATATCGTGCCTCCGTGCACTTACGATGTTTATCGCTCCTCTCGGCAACGTTTTTAGCGATACGAACGCAGCAGAAATGTGGAAGACGAGTTATTTATGCATGATAATCGAATCACATATTCGAATTATTCGAATATTCGAAGTTATCGAATATTCGAAACTTTTCGAATACACAATTTTCGAATCGAATACGAATATTTCGAATGTAATATTCGACGAATATTCGAAACTTTCGAATATTCGCACACCCCTAGTCTATGGCGATTCAGTGCGTTACATTTACATTAGTGCATTACAAGTATTCGTACACTAAACATTAATTCGGTGTTCGGCTCATATTGATGACAACAGAACGTCTTGACTGCATAGGCACGCGGTAACACACATGCCGTTTAAGTGCTAAGTCCGATATACATACATACGCTCGGCAATACCTACACTGACTACGTTATTCCTTTCACATTTCATGCGTAGAGATACATGCAGATGCGTTCGGATATGTGAATTGTTTTACGATGTAAGAATATTCAACGTGTTCTTTTCGTTTCGCGATCCCACGGAGCCAACGAGCAGCGGGCGACCGAATGGCTGGCTCGCTCGATGTACACACTTTTCCCATAGTGCTTCACGCTCCCGCGGGGCGTTCTGGGATTGCTTAAAAAGGTTTATTAGCAATAATCTCCCAATGCATTCACCCTCTTTCTTTAGGCTATCATCTGTAGCTTTGCAATAATATCCCTCAATTAATTTTACTATATATCTGCACTTAATTATTATTTGCCTGTAACTATCAATTTAATTAATTACTCCTTTAAACTGCAGAAGGATCTCTTGAAGGGCCAGTTGGTATACCTGTTACTGCGTTGAAAACAGCGCGAAAACGGGACGAAGGGTAACAAACAACACAAGCACTTATGTTATATTAGCATTTGGGCCTTTTTCGCTGTGTTTTCAACGCAGTAACGTGTAGCAACTGGCCCTAGCTTCAACACAGCCTTCTGCAATTTGTTTCTCTTGCAGCAGGCTCTTTCGCACCCAGTGCTTTGTATAACACATCAATGTGCCAGCACTTGTATTGTTTCAAATGCGAAGCATTTCTTAGCGAACACTTGATACTTTGGGCATATCTATCTATCTATCTATCTATCTATCTATCTATCTATCTATCTATCTATCTATCTATCTATCTATCTATCTATCTATCTATCTATCTATCTATCTATCTATCTATCTATCTATCTATCTATCTATCTATCTATCTATCTATCTATCTATCTATCTATCTATCTATCTATCTATCTATCTATCTATCTATCTATCTATCTATCCGCATACGTCTGGGTGCTCTCTTGATCGCCTCCTTAACTTGGTGTAGACCGAAATTTGCAGGGGAGGGTAAGAGGATTTGACGAATATGACTGTCGGGTCTTGACGTGAATAACGTGAAAATCCTGTCGCGTACGTCGTCAAACACTTTCCTCCAGACACGTGTGGCACATACCCGTTTACCACGTGCCGCGGTGTACGGGTATGCGCCACAGGCGATAGATAGTTTATATCAGGAACGGTGAAACAAACATTGGTAATTTAAATGCAAGAGCGTTAAGAGAAACCGATATCGGCAGCGTTGACCTCACAAATGGACAGAATAAAGATTATTATCTCAGCAGAAACCCAACCCAAGCACAACTCTGCGTGGCAGTCACGCATTCTATCACAGAGCCACGCCAGGGCTACAAACTGGTTTGAAAAAACGGACTATGCAGGCGTAATGTTAGGTGCAACATCCATTGTGGTTGTGGTGCTGGGTATCTAATTTTACAAGAAAGCAATAAACACTGCATATGCATCCCTACGATACAGGCGTCATATCAGATTAATTGATGTGGTTCGTTGGCTCTGCTTTTATAGCAGTCTAATAAACCTTACATTTGTATTTCTATGATTCAGTAAGCTATATTGAAGCATTTCTCGACCCCGGCGGAACACATTAGCGAAAGTTACGTATGATATTCACATGATTGCACCATAAAGTGCACTTAGTTTCGAAAATACTGACGTATGTGCTCTAACGTGAGGGCTGACGTTACGTCGCACTTTACGTTACTCTTTAAACGCCAGTATTGTCTACGTGCCTGGTAAGCCCACGTTGTGCGCACAGTTACTACACTTAAAAAAGCACGTTGATCCACCTAGTAACGCTAGGCTCAAAGCCATAAAATACAGCATAAAAGTACTCGATGACTGCTTCGCATGAAACCGATTCCCACAACGCGTGAGATCTGCCGAATTTTTTTCCTTTGCCTTTGTCCAGTTTTCGCGCTGTTTTCAAAGCAGTACTCCTTTAAATCGTGATCTATCGTAACTGTTTCTCGTGGCACATGTCAGTGATTAATGGCACCTATATTAAACGAATAATTATAATTGATTACGAATTAATGATATTTATCGCTGCTAATAATTAACGATATTCTATTATTTCCCGCCATCGCACTATAACTGCACAAAACTGTCAGCAACGCTCAGCGCTCACCGCGCATCATTGTTCGAGAAGCTTCGCGATTATTGTAGATTGTTTTGTTAAGATTGCGCGCAAGTCGCGAACACTCGAGCTTATTCTAGAACTTGCGCGATAACCAGCGATAACGCTGGAATATTCGACGGCACATGCATAAATGCCGACGCGCTTCACCGCTTGTCAGCTGATCGACGGTCGACGCTCTGTTCGCCGCAATCAGTGCATACCGTGTGTATTGCTGTAAATTAACTTTCCCTTTCTCGGCCACAAGTACGGGCAAATAAAGAGTTTCATCTTGGACACGTCGCCTGCGGTCGTCGTCGACGTCACGACTACGTGACATTATACTATCTATTGTGAAGGAAAAAACAGCGCTACAAATGGACGAGGACTAAGGAAGAAAACACGACACAGGCGCTGAACTCGCAATCTTGTAGCGCTTTTGTAGCGCTGTTTTTTCCTTCACAATGATGAATCACCAACTAGCCCAAGTTTCTCTTCTAGTGCAGCTTATACTATCTATCTTGATTATGTCCTACACTGACAGCTTTCACCCCTACATTTAAAATATGTTGAATTCATCGTCGCCATTCATTAGTCATGCACTTCATGCCAAGGTGCGATTATAGATCAACATTATAGTAAGTCATTCCTAATGTGCATTCTGGGCTAACGTAATTTTAAAAATTCGCGCAGCTTGCACGGAGTCGCGCAAGGCTGTGCTAGAGGGGAGCTGGTCGACACTTGGCTGGTCCTGGCTTGACCAGCCAAGTGTCGACACGTGCATTCACACGCCGATGCACGAAGTGTTCACGGGATCACACTGTAAATCACGAGTCTAGACTAGGTGTTGATAGGGTTCGATTGGGTATCGCTTGGCAATTGCAACACCAAGTAGGTCACAACACCAGTAAATCACAACACCAAATGAATCTGCTCAAGCATATTAATTATAATAATTAGCTTAATAGCATTGTAACGGAAAAACAGCGTGAGAACACAGGGACGAAAGGGGCACACACACAACGCTCGTGTGTGTGCCCCTTCCGTCCCTTTATTCACGCGCTGTTTTTTCGTTACAGTGCTAACAAACCAACGAGCCCGCCGAACTGCAATAGCTTAATAGGTCTTAGTGGCACATTGGAGACTTGGTCTCGATTAGCTTGCATCCCAAGTCAGACTAGCCTTAATTATAACTTAATTAGTTTAATTACCCAAACTCGCACATTCGAGGTTCAGCCTCGGCTAGCTTGCATTCGAAGTCAATATAAGGCTAATGAACTAATTAGCATAATTAATGCTAATTTAGTCTTAATCAGCGCCATTAAGTCTTAATTAGCATTCGCTAATTAGCATATGCCGAGCGCGGCATGACTATGCAACAAGAATCTCAACTCGGCCTAATTATGGCTAATTAGCCTTTGAGTATATATGCATGGCTAATTAGGTTTTGCCCTGCTCAACTAGGCTTAAATAGGATTGGCTATGATTCACTTGGCTTAACTAGGCACAGTTATGCTGAACACGCCGGCATGATGATGATTGCTTGTCTACATCGCGAGTCAGACAGAGGGTGGGATAACAGCTCTGCTGTAAAAATAAATATTTTAATTGTGCTGCAGTGTCCTTAATTGCCAATTAGCAAAACATTCTAAATGTATTCAGCCTCTCCCTCTATGATTTCATTTGATGCATTACAATGATATCGTCCTATTAATTTATTGACCATCTACTCACACTTGATAATTGCCTACAACGATCACTAATAAACGATAAAATATTTTTCTCTTGCACAAAATTTGATTTGCCACCTTTAATCACTCGGTTGCATAGATTTCCCCCAAAATCATCCCTCACTACTAACCATCGATCGCTACCACTAAAGATGATTGCGTGTTGTTATGTATCCCTTATCGTAAATTCATACATTGAATACCGTATAGATTTCATGTACGTATGCTTCTATACTGAAAGCCTTCTATTATGAGCTTAATATTGGTGATTAATCATCGTTACAAGTGATGACTTATATGGTCAGGGTGCAAATGTGCATAATGTTGCTGAGTAAACCTCAGTCAGTGTGAATACTTGCGGGTACGTCATTGTCAAATGTGCTAATTATCCATAATAATTAAGCTAAAATACCCCTAATCCCTAACTAGCAACTTAAGATTCTTATATCTTTCATCCTCTTCGTCTCCACTCCATGTGATACATCACAACGTGATCCTCCGATTAGTTTATTTTTATTTACCCCTTTCCTATTTAACACTAAGTGTAAGTATTAATAATTCCAGAGTACGATTACCATCTCTTTTATACCTTTGATTCTAAATTAGCTATAACAGTAGCTACTCCTAGTTACATGCGATAGCCATCTAGTATTAATGGTGTACGTTGCAATACTACCTATAAATATATATATGATACATGTCCTTCTGTACTCACCGCTTTCAACAATAAGCTTTATATAAATTGTTAAATTGATTAGTACCTTTGATTACATATACTCAATAGAGGAAGATTCGCATGCGTATCAATGTCTCTTGTTAATTATTACTTGCTTTGAATTGCGAGGAGCTATTCTCGTTTTTGATCATCTGTTCTAATTAACCCACGATTTCTCATTGCTAATTATCAACGAATGAACTCCACAGTATTCATACCCTCCATATCTTGAGCAGCTTCAAGAATAACAAACTTGTATAAAAACACTGACATTTTCCCGTGTTTTCGGGCCACCGAAAACACTATGAAGCGCATGCACTCCTATAAGGTGGTTTCACTGCAATGCACCTTTTTACAAAAGTTCCCGTCGAACCTCGGAAACTTCGCCAACATCAGCCAAACTTCACAGGTACGAAGACTGAATCATCTAGATTGGATCACTTTAGTGATTTTGGCAGGTGAGAGCGCATTGTTTTTATATAATTTTTTTAATTCTCTCCTATGGAGTTTCACATAGCACATAAAAGTGATTCTCGAACCCAGGAAGTTTATGGGAATAAAACAAAACTTCTCGCACTGTGAGATGATGACTCCCAGATTATACGGACGAAGTGATTTAAGCTTATATTGAGGCGTTGCACTACAATAAATGTTTAAAGGTCGTTTCCCATTCAGTGACGCTGCCACTCAGCAGCCAACGCAACAGATGGCGCTAGTTGTCGATGTCCCGAATTCCTGGACATGTTTGGGAGTAAAATTTGAATATGGCTCTTAGATAGAAACATTTCACTTGGGCTCGAACTGGCTATGCAAAAGTAGTCTAAATTGCGGCGAATGTGAGATATAGCAATATTTTGCGACAAAATTAACACCATCCCTTGGTTGCAGGAGCGTAATGTCGATGACTAGACTTGCAGAGCGAGTGGTCCTTCCACGCAACAGGCGCGCCATTTTGGACTATCGGCCGCCTTTTCTTGTTCTTGACATCTATTCAAGGCCGTCAAGAAATGCTTCAGCTCTTCTTCTTTTTTTTTCTGAGCTTCTTTTTAGATGCTTTTATGCCCCGCCGCTTCTGGTGACTTTTTCTTCAAGGAATAGATCGGCGCTCAATATTTTCACTTCAGTTGTCTTCTATTTCGAGTATACCGTCATGGAGCGAAAGATGGGCATTCCGGAATTCCAAATGAATGGCTCGAGTAACAGCACACGAGAACATCAATATGTATGCCCTTTTGCTAGTAGCAGCCGTGTTACGCGTGTAGAAGGGCCCGCAGAAATCCAAACCAACGACAGAGAACGGACTTGCTTCAGTGATTCTGTCTCGTGGCAGCGGAGCAAATGGCACTGTCTCCGCGACAGGCTTGTGGCGTTTACACGACAAACAATTGCTTATCACCCTTTCGCGGTCTGTCGTGCTTTCACAATCCAAAACCGCTCTCGAAGCTCGCAAAGCGTGGCGTCTACTCGGCCATGAAAGACGCGCTCATGCGCCGCTGAAATATTGGGCTGGGTGAATGCGTGCCTTGCTGGTAAAAACACTGGGTATTTGACGTCCAAAGAGGCTGCTAGCTCCTGGAGACGGCCGCCTACCCGAAGTAGCCCACTTGCGTCTAGGAAAGGATGCAACCGAAGAACTGGGCTTGTGGCTAGTTGTCCTTTTCCTGCTCGCGGGGCTTGCACCTCCTCGGAGAACATCTCTTCTTGGACGTTTTGCAACCAGTAGTGTTCCGCCTTGTGAAGCTCTGCTGCTGCCAACGGTCCAGCAGTGGAACATTGCTTCGGCAACGCATTTCCAGCACAGCGGTAGACCCAACCAGTGACTCTTAACAGTCTGTTCAGGGTGCTGTAGCTGCTAACGGGTACTATAGTGTTTGAAATGAACACTGCAGAAGGACACACTGGCGCTTCTGGCCTCTCTACGAAGTCTTCAAATCGTTCTCCCAATTCAGTGTACTCAGTCGGAACTGGGTTTTCGGGATTATGTAGCCAGGTCGGACCATGCCACCACAGTGTTGACGCAAAAAGATCGGGTGAAGACACCCCTCGTGTAACCATGTCAGCTGGGTTGTCTTTTCCGGCACAGTGATGCCACTGCGTTGGTGATGTCAGGATATGAATCTCGGGCACTCGATGACGTACGAACAGCTCTCTTTTTGTCAGCGTATTCCGAAACCAATTCAGTGCGACGAGTGAGTCGGTCCAAAAATGAGCTGGAACAGCGCTTAGCAAGGTCACAGTCTTGATGTATGCACACAACCTTGCGCCGACGACGCAGGCTAATAGCTCTAGACGCGGCAGCGAAATCTGTTTTAGTGGTGCAACCAAGGAGAACTTGCGTTTGGCCTAGTTGGTGCTTACTGTTTGACATTTTGACCGCACAAAAAAGACGAGGACAGAGGGAGGTACGACGACACGGGCGGTAAACTTTCAACTCATTTTATTCAGTGAAAGACGTAGCAATATATAGCGAGTTTTGACATGCGCAGACACAGTTACGTCCGCTCATCAGTCTAGTGGGGCAGCCACCTGTCCAAGAAAGACATTTCCGATTGAAATAGTGACACCTCTATCAGATTATTTCAATCGGAAATGTCTTTCTTGGACAGGTGGCTGCCCCACTAGACTGATGAGCGGACGTAACTGTGTCTGCGCATGTCAAAACTCGCTATATATTGCTACGTCTTTCACTGAATAAAATGAGTTGAAAGTTTACCGCCCGTGTCGTCGTACCTCCCTCTGTCCTCGTCTTTTTTGTGCGGTCAAAATGTCAAACAAAAAACAACCAAGGAGGTTAATTTTTTTTACCTCCTTGGGTGCAACACGGCTCTTGCTTATGAGGAGCTGCGAGTTGCTAGCGCCGTTTGTTGAGCACGCCCGTACGTAGATGCAGGTCCCATATGCTCTGGGTCTTGCGTCGTAGAACACGTGTCGCTCGATTGAAATTGTTCCATCAGCCGCTCGAAGGAGTACGTAACGGTCAACGGCGTAGGGATTCATGCTGGCCAATTCAGCGCGCCAGCTGTTCCAGCTTGCTTGTTCTTCTTGCGGAAGGGCATCGTCCCATGCGCATTTCTTCTCCCACAGGTCTTGAAACAGTAGCTTTGCTCTGAGCGAGAATGGAGCTAGATAACCCAACGGATCGTACACTCTTACTAACGTCTGGAGTACAATTCGTTTGGTAGAAGGCTTGTTCGCGGCGTAGTCAGACGCTTCGCGCACCGTGAGGATAATTCTGTCGCCATCACGTTCCCAAGGTACACCTAGGACCTTGATCCGGGTACTCTCTCCGGCTTCGTCTTCAAACGCAACCCTGTCTCTTAGGAAGCCTTTCTTCAAAGCATGTGAATTGGAAGCCCACTTGGCGCAGTTCCATGCTTGCTTCAGAGAATATCTTGCGCGCTTCACTCTAGACGATTACAGCTTTATCCACTTTCGGAAGCCCCACGATGAGGTCATCGACGTAAAAGGCTTTCTCTAGTGATGCTACGGTCTCCGGATATCGTTCTCGACAACCCGCTAGGTGATGCCGAATGGTAGCTGCTAGCAAAAATGTACGGAATGACGCTCCGAACGGGACCCGTGGCATACTCCACGTCACCACTGGTGGAGATGTATCAGCATCCGAGGGCAACCGATCAATCCAGAGGAATCGCAGTACGTCGCGGTCTTTCGGGCGAATGAGCATCTGCAAGTATGCCTTTTTGATATCCGCAATGAGGACCACTGGGTGACCTCGGAAGGTGAGGAGCAGATGCACAATGTCAACTCCGAGCTTCGTACCCTTGAACAGGACATCATTCAGACAGGGATGTCCATGTGCGTACGAGGAAGTGTCAAACACAACCCGAAGTTTTGTGGTGATCGCATCTCGGCGAATAACTGCGTGATGGGGCATATAATATACATTTTCCCTGGGCAGTAGTTCTTCTTCAACTCGCTCTGCGTGCTGCTCGTTAAAATACGCTCTGACTGCCGTGTCATACTGCTTCAGGAGTTCGGGCTGCTGTTTGAACCTGTTTATTTGGGCCTGCAGACGGCGCTAAGCTAACCTTCGATTGTCGCTGCCTGAAGGTATCCCTGGATGTTTCAACATCAGCGGCACCTGGTAGCGCCCATCTAACCTGATGATGCTCTCTTCAAATGCCTCAAGTTCTGGCGGAGCCGTGTCCTTTTCTTCAGTAGGTTCTTTGATTCCGATGACGTCGAGACGCCACATCGCAGAAGGATCGCAGTTAGGAAGGGAAGTCGGGCTGCAGTTCAGGAAGAGAGCGCTCGTAGGTGAGCTTCCTGCAACTTCCATTGTTCCCTGAATGGTCCATCCAAACTTTGTTTCCACGGCCGTCAGATCACTGGTCAAGTGATCGATCCTTCCAGTTAGTACCTTCCAGTAAACATCGGAACCAAGTAACACGCTGATTTCCTGGGAGCGCCATGTGTCGGAATGAAAGTTGTCTGCAACGTCATAGTTTTTCTCGCACAGAAGCTCCAAGACTGTACTGTTGATCGGCGGGCTTGTGACCGTACACACTTCAGGGACCTCCAAGGCCTCCACGGTTACCGCTGTGTCCCTACGTTGGCCTCAAAAAGTCAGAACTACCCGTCGACTGCGCATTGCTTCGCGGGGCTTCAAGTGGCCGAACGTAACCAAAGAAAGTTCTTCGTTTCCAATAACCGGGCATCTGAGGTCCTTTGACAGATCCGCTCGAATAAATGTGCGCTGACTGCCGCTGTCGAGAAGAATGCGTACGAGACGCCTTCGTGACTCGCTCTCAATCCACACTTGTCCTGTCTGGAGAAGGACTGCGATGACTCCGCTCAGGGCGTTTGAGGCAGATGTCACTGGAGGCGTGTTCGTGCTTCGCCCGGCGATACATGGCTCATCCTGATCAACTGTGGTCACGTTTGCACGGGTTGGTGCAGCTGACTGAAACAACTCACAGAGGATGGTCAGATGTCGACGATGGCACTTGCTACACATGATGCTGAGCGCACGCCGACAAAAGCGAGCCATGTGGTTGGTCCTGCCGCAACGGTAGCAGCATCGAGCACTGCGCAAGCGAGCCCTTTTTTCATCCGCTGAGAGTTTGATGTTGCATTCCGCGATGGTGTGATGACAACTGTTGCATAAGGGGCACGCTTCTTCCGTAACTGCAACAGACTCGGCAGCGAGTGCGGACGCCGTTGGCAGATGCCGCAGTGGTGCTGGCAGAGATTGGACGTCCTCTTCAGGTATCAAATGCGAGGAAGCTGACGCCGTTCGTCCTGGTCTACCTTCTTCTCCTATCTCAACTTGGATGCGCAGAAAACGTAGCGTTTCTGCAGCCTATCGAGCTCTCTCTTCAGGTGTCGCGACACCGGATGTATCCTGCGGCGCTTCCTTCGCCTTCTGGCGATAGAGTATGGCGAGGTCGTCAGGCAGGCACTTCATTAGGACGCGGTTGAGGACAACGTTGTACTGGTCAGGTGACACGCCCAAACCGGTCAATGCGGAGACCCGAAACTGGACTTTGTCGTAGAGCAGTCGAAGTTTTTCAACCTCTGCCGAAGACTTGACTGGTGCCAAGGCGAGGAGGTGGTCAACGTGCTCGTTGATGAGCAAGTCGCGTCGACCAAACCGCTGCGTCAAAGTCTTGATGGCGATGCTATAATTATCTTCGGTCAGGCGAATACCTTCGATTGCTCTCTTGGCTGCACCAGTGAAATATGAGAGCAGGTACTTGAACTTCTCGATCTGCAGAAGTTCGTCGTTGAGATGTATCGTGGCGCTGAAGTGGTCCCAGAAGGACTGCCAATCGCGAAGCGCGCCGGAAGACGTAGGGATCTGTAGCTTTGGCAGGACCACTGTGCGATGACGCGGCACGATTCCTGGACTGGGAGTCATCTCTGTTACTCGACGTGAAGGGTCACCGACCTCGTTGTTTGCTGTGGTGCTGGCACCACCGGCGTCGACGTTCGGTAATGTAGCCTCCGGCGTTGAAGTACTCGTTGCCGTCGCTTTGTTTGCAGCCTCTCGAAGAAAGAACCGCGCTCGGGACACGGCGTAACACACCTTTCGGTCGTAATCTTCCGCGGCCTCGAGTTCTTCCTCGTAAGCGTCGTCGTCAGAGGCGTCGAAGATGTCCTTGTTGAGGTTGACGAGCTCGGCGTTCTTTTGAATCAGGTAGGCAATGTGAGATTCCACTTGAGCGGCATCGGCAACGGAGGCTTGCAGTTCGTCGGTCAGGAGCGTAAGTGTTCGCGTGACGCTGGCCCTGACGACGCCATGGTTCTTGCGCAGCCGCTCCACTGATGCCATCGAAGCTAGAAGTCTTGGAAGGGCGATGACCGGGGGATTTCGGCACCAGAAAGAATGACGCGTAATTAAGACCCGAGCCCTAGACCAAGCATTCTATCTCTTTATTCCACTCCTCGGCCCTACGTCCTCCTTCTTCTCTGCTTTTCGTCTTGTCCCAGCCGGTCGGCAATCACCATCAACAGTGTGTATTGGTGTAGTTTGACTTTCCGTTTCCCACAAGTTCGGCCAAATAGTTTCATCTACGACACGCCGACTGCTGCCTACGCCGACGTCACGACCCCGAGACAATATTTTATATCCTTCTCTGTACTTTTCTTGCGATTATCTGATTTGTTTCGCGATTATCTATTATCGGTCCTATGGCCTCGTTTCTACTGCTTTTCTACTGTGTGCTGCTCCGAGCGCGGTGCGTCTAACTGCCGGCGCTGGTGTTTCGCCTCTGCTTCTTTCTTCCGTTGATCGTGTTTAACTCCAGGCGCTGTCACTTCGTTGACTCCGACGGACGAATTAGCTCCTCGACGACGCTGGCCTTCACAGGCTAGCTCGCGCTGGTGCTCCAAACATACAGCCTGCTCGGCTTATGTCTGTCAGACGTGGGACCTGCGTGACCCCAACGCGAGACATGAGAGTGCGTGACAATAGCCTCAGACATTATACGACAGGGCGGTCCCTCAAACGTTTCGCTGGCGGCCCGCATCCTCGCAATGAACAAAATGTTTGTGACTTCGCTAAATTGTCCTCGCAATATTTACTCGCTAAAGGCGATTGATAACGCTTAGTTCGGGTAAGCAGCACGGACGGAATTAGTCTCAAGCACTTCTTCACGTGAGGCACCCCATGCGATCACCATGTGTTGAAACATGACCGTGGAACAAAATCTCTATATTTCAGAATCGGCGTCTAGATTTGAGCCATTCTGGAGATCGGTGTCAATATATTTCTGGAATCCTGACGCCAAATCCCCTTCAGAAATAAACCATATATGAGATAAGGAAAATGAGTTCTTTCAAATGGTAGCGTTAGAAGACAATTTGCTCACCCCCCCCCCCTCCCCCTCGGTGCAACTTCTTAACTGTCCCGGACCTTACAGGCCTAAATTTCGGGACTGCTGCTTGCTAGCTGAGATGTTAGAGACCCAGTTTGGCGCATTGCTCGGCCTGCGCGCGCTTTCTTCGCCCTCTTCTTCGTCCTCTTAAGACCTTGCTTATTAAGGTTAACTAAGGTTAATTGTTAATTAGTATCTAAGACAATGCAATTATGAACACGCTAATTAAAACAATGGTAAATAAACCCATGCTAAACAAGATCTCACTAATTCGTATTTTGCTAATTATACGCAGGTTATTTGATACCGTGCTAGTTAGGACATTGCTAATTGAGACCGACCTAATTGAGACCATTTTAATTAATCGTCCACTTCGCGTAACCACGACAACACTTCGTCAAGCAATGTAGTTCTACGCTCGACACAGCCAAGCCTTGCAATGCCTAGCGAAACGTAGCAACGACTTAGTCGAGCTTGTAGAAGCCGATCGAAGCTAGGTCGGCCACATGCTCCGCTGTTAGACCAGCCTTACACAACAAGCACAAGCTGCCCAATTTTTTCATCACTTTCCTATATGGTTGCACGAATATTCGAACGTCGAATCGAATAATACCTAATCGAATAATTTTATTTGACTTTCGAAAGCTACTCTTCAAAGTTTCGAAAAATTCACCGTGACAGGACGAATATCTAAAACCCGACAAAAACCGAGCAACTTGGTTGGGGTGGGGCTGCTAAAACTAAAGTGCACATCTTTACGGCAGGCCTTTCGCTAAAACTTTCGTCGATATCCTGGTTGAAAAGCCAGCGCATGCTTATTTTACACAAAATTACGTCGTTTCCTCACGCCATCGCTCCAGCAAAGAAGGCCAGGGAACATACTGGGAGACTGTCGAACTGCTCGCCTCAAAAAATAAACAGCACACTGAGCTCAGACCTTGTATTGAAGAGGTTGAGAAATACTTCAATGAGCTCCTCATCCCAAATCAAGGATGAACCATTGAAATGCTGGAGAGAGCGTGGTGCTGCACTTTATTCAGGTATCGCCAAAATTACTTTGCGATACCTTCCCATCTCTACTACTGAGGTGCCCAGTGAGCACATGTTTTCCACTGCAGGAAATACCGTAAAATCATGGCGAGAGAGCCTGAAGCCAGGTCATGTGAAACAGCACGTGTTTCTGCACGACACGTTGTAGTCTTTCGGTAGCAGTCACTCGCTGCGTTATGTGCTTGAGGACATCAGCAGATTTTATTTTTTGGTTCTGCATTTCCATTTTTAATAATACTTTTGTATTCGGTATTCGATTCGATATTTTTGGCCACTATACGGCGCTATTCGATTAGAGATGAAATTTCCCTTTTCGCACACCCCTACTTTCCTATCTTCCTTTCCTCTGTCTCTTCCCTTCTCCCGAAAGGGTAGGCAGGTGTTTTGCCCCTATACGCCTAGTGCGCGCCGACAGAAGCGCCATAGGCGGCGAACTCAATCATTGCTCTCGGGAAAGCAAGCAGACGGCCGCCGTGGTTTCCTACGTCGTTGTACGTGTGTTTCCGCGTTGTTCACGTTTCTGTAGTGAAATAAGCAACGTTCGTCGTATGTGTAGTGGCCGACACTTCAAGGGATGTCGAATAACAATTGCTGTGAAGTGGAGTGCTCAAACACCTACAAAAACGCCCGGAACACGGTTTTACTCACTTACCGCAAGGCCTCCTGAGCAAGAGCGACGGAAGCAATGGATCGCCGCTGTTCATTGGCAAATACGAGCCGCTTCGTCATTGTGCGGGTTAACACGTCGCTTCTTGTTCTAATGCTTTCGTTCTGTCATATCAGTGCTCGCTGGATGCACTCAATCATGTTGACACTGGTAGACGACCAAAGTTATCAGCTTGAGCATGCGTTGGTTCGGTTGGACCGCCGTGCAGGGCACTTCGCTCAAACGTTCTATATTTCAGAAGTGTTGTAGTTCGGGCGAGTTGGTCATCCATGAACTTAGCTTTTACTAGCGCGGTACATGTACCGCGCTATTCCAAGCTAAGTTCTATATTTATTATTTACAGAAACAGAAATGCAGCAATGGTTGACTTCAGAAAGAACAAGAAGTGATTGAGACGTCACCTTTGTAAAAAGAAACAAAGCGGATGTTCACCACGAGCTGTACCTCGTAGCTGAGTCTTGTTACGCTGGTCTGCGCGACGCACCTTTGATATTCACCGGCATGACGATTCACTCCACGTGGACGTTCGTTCTCCTCCGCAGTCGGTCATCACATGCCTTTTCGGTGACCCTCTTCAAAACTTGTCACTGTCATCTCTTGATACTTAACTCACAGCACTAGATCATCAAACAACACGTCTTCTGCGGTCGAGCGAACGATGCTATCACTAGAACGACATAACTTCATCGCCGACCAACTCCTCACTGACTGACTCTGCCCCCGCGCGCTTGCTGCGCTTGCAGCTTGCATCAATTGCCTGCATCGGCTCGCGCCTGGGTTCGGGAAGGTGCGTATGATTCGTCTGTGCGTAGCGCAGCGATAGCTAGGGAAAGGGCGAAATCCTCTCACCGATTCGTCTGCGGAATCAGACGGCGCCACTGACTCGGCTAGCTCGGCTTTGCTTTCTGGAATATCCCGATCTTTCGCGTTCGTTGGCTGTGTCCACGGTGTAAGAATATTCAGGTGTTGACACTGCGCGCGCCTAAGCGGCCAGAAAATGTTCGGTCGTCGGTCCGTTGAGCGGTGCGCCATCTAATGGCTTGAGGCGGAGAGCGCCCGCGAGTAGCCGAATCACGGTGGTGCTGCGTCATCGCCGCCGCGCTCGCCGTGCCCTCTCCTGTCGCTCTCTCGATTTCGCCCCTCGACGCCGCTTGGCGGATGCACATTATCCAGCAAAATGGCACAGAAAAATGCACGTTATCAGCAGCATGCGCGTTGCTATGGAGACGACTGCCCCGCTTTTCGTAGCGCCCTCCAAGACAGCGCTGATGAAACTGCAAGTCATCTGATAAGAACCCGAACATTATCTGGACGCGCGTGGTTTGCGGTTTCCCATGCGTTGGGGGAAGAGTGTCATCACCTGAGTATATTCTTACACCGTGGCTGTGTCGGTGGCGTCTTCTGCGGAGAGGGTAAGAGGCGCGCGGGCGCGCTCCCGGCGCCCTTTTATACTTGTTTTTTCGATGCGCGCGCTCTGTCGCGCACGAACCGTCGGCGCCAGGCTTTCATGCCGTCGTTCGAAATCGGCGACGTGCGCTTAGTTAAGCGCTCGTTCGTGACAAACATCGTGCACAAGTCCACTTTCGTAGAGGCCCGCGCCTTTCCTGCAGCTGCTAGTGCAGAATTAGTTGGCTGGCACCCGCACGAAGGGGAAATAGCAGCCGCGAACTTCATTCATCTCCTCACAGCAAAGCTGTACAAAGCGCGTCGTGGAACGCAAAGAGGGACGCTACGCGCGTCGCATCTTCCATCTAGCCTGGCCGTTAATTCTCACAGGGCGAGCGGGGAACGCGGTCGACAGGCGGGCGAGAGGGGGGCAGCGTAGGAGAGGAGAGAGAAGGGGAGGGGACGCGCATGCGCTCGAGCTCATCGCGGCGTTGCGCAGGAGAGAATTTCGGCATGTCTAGCCCGCGTTTCAGAGGAAGAGTGGAAAGGGGGAGGGGAGAGGGGGAGGGGAGAAGGGGAGGGGAGAGGGGTATGGGAGAAGGGGAGGGGAGAGGGAAAGTGGGGAGGGGAAGGCGGGAGGGAAAGTGGAGAGCGGGAGGGGAGAGAGTGAGTGGAGAGGGTATGCGCATGCGCAGTAAGGGTGGTCACGCCGCACACCACCACCACCACCGGATTGAGCTCCGCCTTAAGATACTTCGCATCTAATAATAATAAATGTCGCGGAAGGAGAAACGACGTGGACTTTTGCGCCGGTTTTCACTACTGACGTGCCTTCAGATGTTCAGACATTAAAGAGGCTATGACTGCTGTGCATAGGTCGGGAAAAATGTGGAGCTCACTCAGACTCACTCACGAAATATATTTTGCGCCTAGGGCTAACTCGGACTCAGATCGAGCCGTGAGTCTCTATATTTCTCTACAAAATTATATTTCGGAAGCAGCGTCTAGATTTGAGCCATTCTGGAGATTGGTATCAATATATTTTTGGAATCCTGACGCCAAATTTCGTTCAAAAATAAACCATATATCAGATAAGGAAAATGAGTTCTTTCAAATGGTAGTGTTAGGTGACAATTCTCACTCGGACTCAAGCTCACCAATATATTGCTCACCCGGACCCACTCCGACTCAGACTCACGGCTCGATCTGAGTCCGAGTGAGTCTGAGTGGGTCGACTCATGAGTAAGCTTGCCGACCTATGAAGCTGTCGTTAGTGTACTACGCATCTATCATCAAAGGACAACGCCATGCCTCATGGACGCTAGCAGAGGATCTCATAACAAAGCTCACTTTCGAGTGAAGATGACTACGCGACTTATTCACGTTCGTTAAGCGAGATACATGTGTAGCTCAGACTACGCTGGACAGAGATTTTCCTCTCACAGTCTCATTGGGGCGTTCCGCAATACCGTTCTCCAGATACCTCAACTTCATAATCACTTCCTCTCACTCTCACTCGGAAGCTTTTAAAGGGACCCTGCACCCAAATTTCACCCACGTAGTTTTACACTGCAACACGTTCCTTGTATCGTCCTGAGATGAATGCAACAATAATTTTTGAGATAGACGCACGCAAACAGAAGGTATTGAACTTCCAAATTCAACATAAAAGCAGACGACGGAAACTGTCATACCCTTTCGTATTTCACTCGTCCAGCGACATGTCAGCCTGGTTGTGGCTGCTTTCAATCAAAACGCGGCTTACATTTTGCTGTACCGGAACGCTGCACCACATGTTCATGGCCTTCCTGCCGCAATCGGGCCCCGCACTTTCTGACGCATTCGGTGCCGCAAAATTTAGCAATCGAGTCTATGTGGACAAGCGGGATTGCAAAACGCGCCATAAACGGTGAGCTTCTGCGACTGGACGACCTTTGAACGCGAGCTCCCACGAGGAAGCGACGCGCCATGTGTTGTTACGTACGAAGAGAAGCCGCTAGAAGTTCCATGGACGCCGCCGAGACCGATGCCACACGAAGTGGCAGCGATCAACGTTACTAGAACAAACTCAGTTTCAAAGCTCCGTATCTCCGCCAGCGGAGGAGGGTGGTCCGAACGGCGGTCGCGAGAACTAGCGGCGCTGCAGTTCCGTCTTGCGCCATATCGGCGCGTTGTCTGCTGCCACGGCATAACGCTGCGGTCCGCCGCGCAGTTGCTCGCGGCAACTTTCTTATTGTACTAGTTAGGTGCATACTTAGGTGGATAGGCTAAGGTCGTCTGTATGCATTGGCCCGCGTGCGTTGTTCATTGATTGGCTAAGAATCGATGTTCGGTCTATATTGCCACGCCCACTTCTTGTTTTATTTTGATGTATTCGGGTTTGACCAGCAAGGGCGGTTATCAACTCTCGACGCTGTCCGCGAAGCAGTGTTCGAGAAGCTTCGCGACTGTAATAGATCGTTTTGGTAAGATTGCGCGCTGCACGCAAATGTTCCAGCTTTGTCGAGAGATAACGGCGCCACCAGCGATATCGCTGGAAAGTTCGATAGCGCCTGTATAAAAGCCGACGCGCTTGACCGCTTGTCAGTTGATCGACGGTCGACGCTCTGTTCGCCGCTATCAGTGCATTGCTGTAGTTTGACTTTGTTTCCCGGCCACAAGTTTGGCCAAATAAAGAGTTTCATCTCGGACCTGCTGACTGCTGCCTTCGTCGACGTCACGACCCTGTAACAATATTTGAGCTGTCTACAATGCGCTTAACTTCTAAGCATAGGAGTTTCTAAGCGAATGAGGGTTTTCAGAGTAATTTTTATAACTACCACCACAATTTTAGCCGCTGCCGTCTTATCTAGACCAAGAACAACCCAACACGTTTGTAAAAGCCTTTATAGTGCACAAAGAAGCGTACTTACTCGAGATACAAAAACGTTCTAGAAAAACAGTACTCATGTTTCTACAATTTATTGAAAAACACTTTCTCGAAAACCATCACCAATGCTTTGCAATGTGTACAAGACACGTTTTCGCGACGGTTAAAGAGATACTGACCCAAAATCAGAAAATTTTACGAGAACTCGGTAAATGAAATCCCAGTGTGCGATTACATCGAATAGATGTCGTCTCTGAGCAATTATTTCAGCGGATAGTTGTATTTTCGGTGTCTCATCTTTCTACGTCGCATCCTTCTACGGTGCCTTAAACAATTAGAACAGATCGGCCGTTCGATGTGAGCACCGAGCAGTTATTCGCGCGTACTCTGTCGCTAGAAGAGTGGTCAGCATTCAACTTCAGTTTTTCAACTTCATCGAGCAGATGTTCCATGCCCGCAGCACTTTACACTGTACGACAGCCGTTTGCGTTTCGTGCTGTAGCCGTTCACTACGCAGTTAAACTGCTCGTCAACTACAATTATCTATTGAACAAGTAAGTCTCCGTTCCCGAAGCAAAGTGTGGGATTGGGCTAGTTGGTATTCCATTATTAAACTGTTCTGCGCAAAAACTTTGACACGGTACACAAAGAAAAGACGAGGACAAGCGCTGGTCCTTGTCTTTTCTATGTGTACCGTGTCAAACTTTTGCGCTGAGCAGCCCGTTCCCGAGCCGGCGGGTGTAAAATATTCCGCACATCTTGTTCAATACCTCGTCGTAAAATCTCTCGAAAATCCACTGCTTTGAAGGCATAGCGACAGCTGACAACTGATCGAATGTTAGTGTGATGCAACTCCCAGTCTCGGTAGCGTATATAGGTAATCGCGTGCCTTTCGTTTTGCTGTTCTATTTCTGGCGGCTCCTCCAAATTAGGCACTGGGCTTTCGCGGGACGCCGTGCGTTTTGGGGGGGGGGGGGGATTTGCGCCTAAAGCCCGAACATTTTGGCTTTGAAATGTGGGGTGGAAGTGCTGGGAACAAGCGCGGCACGGCACCTGGCGCGAGTTCCCACTTTCCATGTGGGATCAAAACTTCTTGTCCCGCAACGACACGACGATAGTGCTTTACAATGTCGTCACTCTCAAAATGAACGTCACAGACCTTGCATTTCGCAGTAAGTTTTCCATCTTTGCGATGCAAAGCTTCAATGGCGTAGGGTCTTTTGCAGGTCCAAAGAAGTGTCGTGAAGCGGAGTCGTCCTTGCGGTAGCCGCTCTTGCAGCCCGGCGCAAAGCAAGTCGGCATACCGCAATGTGAATCTGTTCGCCCTCGTTACGCTTCGTACATTATGCACGTGTCTCCGTACAAGACGCTAAGCCTGGTCACGAACAGTCGCAAAAATGACGAGCTAACAAAGCGCAGACGACGCTGTAACCCACGTGTCGTACATCGGCGGCGCCGATCACAAGCGCCAGCCGCGGGAGCTAGACGTGACTGCAGCGCCACTAGTTCTCACGACCGCCACGCGGACCGCCTCTCCGGCGGAGCTTTTAAACTGAGTTTGTTCTAGTAACGTTGGCAGCGATGAGGGTCATGGAGGACCGCAGATGGAGTACGGTTATAGTGTACTAGAATAATGTTATACTGGTTCATTATAAAGGCTGTGGAATGAGGAATGCGCGCTCACACTGTGGACTAGGGTGGCTTGATGTGCGTTTTGACCGCATTAGGACGAGGACATCTTCGGCGTGTATTTCGGCGCGGCTGCCATCTTTCAGCCCACAGCGTCTAACCTGCGTCTCACCGCTCTACGGCGGCTGCACTGAGAGGCACGAGACGCAGGCCAAAAAATGGCGTCGCGGCGCCATCAATCTCTTCAATGAATGGCAACTCCCTAATGGGGCGCACACATCGAGGCACACTACTGTAGACCATTCGACAGCGCTACCGATGTCAAAGGTGCCCAAAAATCACGCCATATCCATGAAGTCAACGATGATCGAGGAGATCGGAGATCGGCTCGGGGATAATCGGGTAAACCGTGAATGATCCGTACATTTTTCTACTGTCATATAAACATGTGACACGTTGTTATAGTAGCGATTGTGGTCAGGTTATTGTCGAACCACAAGCGGTCGCAGACCTTGCAGCTGTGGCGCAACGTGTAGTCGAGGAAATCGCGCTTGAAGCGCGCGTCGGCGCCACCAACTTCAGGTAGCGACCGCTTTCGGCGCTTGGCCGCTGAATCCCGCGCTCGTACCTCTTCGAGGTTCTCTTGCCTCCGCCTCCGCGCTGCTTCGCCCTCGCCGGCTTGTGTCTCGGGGTCCGCACGAAGCTGACGTCTCTCTTCGGCCTCGCGAGCTCTCAACGCAGGGTCTTGGCGGCGAGCCCGCGCAGCTGCTGCCTTGCGAGCCCTCCGCTCCGCCACCTTGTTTTCTTCGTTCATGTTATTAGTATCGGAGCGCACCGACTGACGAATGTCGAAAGAGAGAGGAAGCGCGCATTTGGGGCCCTCTAGCGGTCTCCTATCAAACTAGAGCACGCGCCGGAGCGGAGCGAGCGCCGCATGCAACAGTTGGCTATGCTATATGTGGTTTTGACTAATTTATTATCATCACCAAGGCGCTCGAAGAACTCGAGGAAGAAGACTTCTCTTTCGGGCGAGCTGCGCCTGTAGCGGTCGTCTCTGGAACTAAGGTTACGGCGCGGGACTTCGCCCCAGCTTAAGAACCTGGCGAACCAGCTCCTTAAAGTTGAAACCGATGCACAAATTGGTGTCTTGTTCGCAGCTCTAACAAGTACTAAGCACCTCACAATTTGTAAATTCCTCACAATGGGTACATAACAAGTGTGCGCAATGTATTCTTTATTTTCAATTAATCAAAGTAAACAACGTAGGCTGAGATATACGTCACTTCCGGCAGCAGAAATCGTTGATCAACGATGCTGCAGTACGCACGGAAACCCACTTCGGGAACAAATTGATATAGCAAACGTTTTCTTCTCGCCGATTTCTATGGTGCCACAGCAGTCATTAAGACCCACAGCAAGTAAACGGCCGATAAAAGCGACACGCGTAATTTGGGGTGCAGGGCCTCTTTAAAGGGACACTAAAGGCAAATATTAAGTCGACGTTGATTGTTGAAACAGCGGTCCAGAAACCTCGTAGTGCTAATTTTATGCCAAGGAAGTGCTTATTTTGAAATAAAATCACGTTTTAGTGGTCCGCATCGCGTTAGCGCACTTCAAGTCACCCGCCTGAAATCAGACTTTCATACGTCACTGCTGCCGTGCCCATCATTGCCCGCCTTTACTGCGCGGCCGCCGACACTAGTAGCAGCAGAGCGAAAGTAGTGGGACCCACAGCAGCAACAACGGCCATCGAAGCTCGGACTTTCTGTCAGAGCGACTTTCACGAGCGCGCAAAACACACGGGGCAGTATGCGATCCTGAAACTACCACTGAGACGCGACTGCGTGAGCGTAGCAGGGCGCCGGGTGAAGCGCAGTTCAGCGGAAACGGAACCTTTGAACCACGCGCGCCGTTCCCCACGGCAACGCCACAGAGGTTCTTTTTTCCACGAATAAAACGGAAACGAACAAACAGCATTTTATTACGTCTCTTGATGCACGGAAGGTTCTTTTTTTATTCCTGCTAGTTTGATTACTAGTGATTCATTGTAGGCAGACTCACATACGTCATCGGGATCACTTCGAAAATGTCCCACTCGTGGCGCTCATCAAGTGATACATTAAGGTTTATTTCTCGGTAAGTAGGGCACTGCTGTCGATAATATTGCCGTTTTAGAAGTTGTCATACATTGAGCTTTCACTCTGACATAAATTGTTATTTGCCTTTAGCGTCCCTTTAAGAAACGCAGCGAGTACTGCGAACGCGTCGTTGAAGGACGTCGGAACGTCTTTCGAATCACGGACCTAGGTCGTTTCGGGGACGGGATTTTACCTTCGAAGAAGTTTCGATTAGAAGGTTCACTCCTTGTTCGATTTTGTGCTTAGTTTATGGAATTACTCGGAGTTTTTCGCGATTTGAGTAGATGTAAAAACAAGTGAGCGGCATGTTACGTTTGTGCTTTTGTGAACGTTGTGGGATGAAGCATTGAGGTCGTGGCAGATAACTGTTGGCTCCGTTGACACTGCCAGCTCTGTACGATCCTCGAAGCGACAGGATCCAGTCTTCCAAAGTAGAATCCATAGTGCTTAATCGAAGACTTTACAATGCCGTAAAAGGAAAGAAGGATAACCGTTGCGACACCGGACTTAATATTAGAAGAGGTGCTTGACCCCCCGAGTTTCATACAAAAACCTAGAGAGGAAACAGGTGTTGTGATCGTTCAACCACCATGGTAATGATGGGAAGTACAGGCTTCGGATTGGATGGTGTTAGCTAGCGAACTGTCTACGGATCTTTTTCTACAGTTTCAGTTTCGTTCTTCGCGAGGCGTGGGTAGCGGGGTGCGTTGCAAAGCCCTCAAGCTGTGCCTTTGTTGCTTAGAGAGACTGAAGACCGCTAGATCTCTTGGTTTGCTGCGACGTTGCACCTTTACAGGTTGTAATTGACAGTTTTAGCAAAGCGTCGTGCACTCTCCGCTGCGGATAGATGTAGCGTCCCATGTCAGTGCAGCAAATTGCATCGAGTTCACGTTTGTTTGATAAGCTCGTCTTGACAAAACTCGTTCAAATTGGCTGCAAAACGACGGCGAAGCTAAGTAGACACACTGTCACGCTCCTCTGACTCGACTTCACAGCAAAACTAGATATGTGTTGGGGGCAGGCCACTTGGACAGACGCACCTGGCATCGCAGCAGACGATACGTTAACTGTTTCTCACTCAATACAGTACTGTTATTTCCGTAAACTGATAATCCGTACTTTCGAAGGAAAAACAAGCGTGTTTGTTTCAAGTCTTGCAAAAACATTATTTCATTATATAGTGATGCCAAATCGGAACACAATTGCAGAGCAGCGCATAGCCTGGTGGTTGAATTTGCCCAGGTTTCACTTCAATCGTACGGTCACGCAAACCTTTTGCAATAAGTTTTACGTACAAAATAATGAAGCAAGTTTTAATTGGAAGTAAGTTCATTTCACTTTGTTTTACACTCGGCAAACGAGCGCTGTGAATTTCAAGAACGAACGCCATCCGAAGCAGATCCGAAGCCTGTACTTCCCATCATTCCCATGGTGACACAAGCGCCGCTGAAGGAGCCCGCGTGGACGCTAGCGCCAGATTCCCCTCTAGGCATTATAGTAAGAAACTCTATGGCTTGGCCTTTTGTATCGTTGAACAATTCGTTTTGCTGTAATGTACGTTTGCCAAGTAACGCCAGAGTCCCTTAATACTTTGGAAGGTTGTCAAATTACTCTGACTCAGGTCTTGATCGATACCATCGATAAAAACATTTCGCGAGCTGAGACAAGTTTCTGGCGCTACTAGACTGCGGGAGGATTATTTATCTCAGTTTTCCATGTCTTTGTTAGATTGCGAAACGCGTGGAATCGGTTATATTTTCCACACAGTCTAGAATCGTGCCTGGGCATTTCGGTTTCTTCATTGCGAGTCTTCTTTTCTTCGAGTGCTTGTAAATAAAAAAATTCTAGCAGCTACGCAACAGCGATACGAATACCGAGTAAACAGTGGAGCTGCTGGCCTTCTCCTCCTCCTTTTCCTCCTCGTCACTCTCACTACCCTTTCCGACCCCGTGCTATACTATACTAGACATGACTGTGATATACAGTACCATTATTCTCTCATAGGTGGCGACAGTTGTTGCGGGACAAAATAAAAAGATACCGGTTCCCCGAAGGGTACTACTGTTTTTGGAGGGGGCAGTCAAATGTCATACTTACCTTCTTAGTGCACCCTCCGCGACTTATCCCTCTCCCCATAGAAAACGAGAAACACCGCGACCAGCAGGACAACTGTACAGACACGGAATATGCCCCAGTCCTAGTTCTTAGTCCTGTTCTGTCCTGTGCCCTGCTGTTCACGCGGATTCTCATTTCTTTACGACATGCACCAACCGGCGGAAAAAAGCACTCTAGAGCAGCTCATTCCCTCTCCCCCCGCCACATAAACGCGCTTATTCAGAACCAGAATTTTTGACATGCATTGATGAGATCTGCTTAGTGGAACGTCGCACCAACGCCTGTCCCAGCAATCAAAAGCTCTTTCACACCTGCGACTAGAAAAGGTCGCGTGACTATTTGCGACCGGCATCAATACAGCTATCAAGGCCGCCGATGTACGCACCTGTGTGCCACCTATACCAAGTCACCACACAGGTTTCGCGTCTTCTCGCATTGTCATTGCGCGGTAAAAATAAGCTGCCGCCCTGTTACTGTGCGTCTTCGGAGGAGTTGGGGCTGCAGTCGCACGAATGAAAAAAAGTCACAGTTTCGCCGCAAGGGCGAAGCAATGAATGCGATAGCAAGAAATTGAAATGTCACATGAAGAACCAGAAGCAGCTCGATACTTGCAGCGTACCGCTGAAGCGCAAAGAAGGACGCCCTAAAAGAACGCACAGGCATGCACTGGGCAAGCGTGAACTAACAAATCTCACAGTTGTTACGCCTACTTTATAGTGAACTATAGCCTACGTGCTTGAGCAACGCGCTGCAGGTGTCGACAATGGAGAATCAGACGCTTCCCTGCTTGACTCTTAATTCTTGGCTCTTACCCACTACGGGGGATTAGCCATGAAACGAGCGGATAATATAAGTCGGGAAATTTAGAATTTAGACGCCCTTAGATATTTCTTCGTCTTTTAAACTGCGGCGCGCGGAGCGACCCTCTGCGTCTCCTACCACAGGGGGCGTCTGATGATGATGATGATGATAATGCTCCTAGGATGATGGCACCTACTCACTCAGGGGATCGGCTGATGCAGGGTGTGTCTTTTTTTTTCCTTCCACATCCCGAGTGGGTACGGAAAATGGCCACTTCGTCGTGCGCGTCTCAAGGGCAGTATTCGAAATAGGATGGATGGATGGATGCTATGAGCGTCCCCTTTAAAACGGGGCGGTGACATGTCTGCCACCAGGCTCGAAGAAAAAAAAAAAAAGCTTCCTTGTATTCATGTTGGCCTAATACCTTATCTACATTGATTAAATCTATGTTATTATACCAAAACAATATAAATTCACTGTCCATCTCTCTGCTTCTTAAGCCAGAATGACCTTATTTTTCCCCCATTATTTATTTTTGTTCTTTATCTCTACTTTTCTGCCACCAATACTCTAACCGTCTCTTACTTATTTCTATCGCGCACGTGTGCAGCTTTCCATTGTTGTCCCTAAAACCCAAGGCTTCATGTAGACTCGTGCCCACACGTATACCTGGGTGAATATCGCCACATTCAATCAGTACATGTTCCATCGTTTCCTTAGTTCCCCCGCAGCATGTACATTGTTCTTCTTCGTTACTGAATCTCGCTTTATAACTACGCGTTCTAAGGCAGCCCGACCTTGCTTCAAACAGTAAAGCGCTTCCCCTTGAATTATCATAAAACCTTTCCCTCCTTATTTCGTTTTTTCCCTTTCGGTAGTTACTCAGAGCCGGCTTCTTTTCCATCGCTGCCATCCAATAAGTCCTCTCCGCCTCTCTGACCTTCCGCTTAATGCTCCTTGTTGCCATATCGCCCGCACTGCTAGCCGTATATTTACTGGTGAGCCTCCTAGTTCCTTTTTCTCCACTGCGTGTCAACGCTTTTTCTATACAAATACCTGAAAACCTTCTCTGCCCATCTACTGTTCTTCATTTTCCTCAGCCTCTCTTCGAATCTCATTTTGCTCTGAGCTTCCCTCACTTCAAAGCCTGTCCATCCCATATCACCCTTTACAGCCTCATTTGTCGTCTTCCCGTGAGCGCCCAACGCGAGGCGGCCCACCGTCCTTTGATTTACATCCATTCCGGATTGTACCTCTGACTTCATGCACACTACTGAGTTCCCAAATGTAAGCCCCGGGACCATCACACCCTTCCACAGCCCTCGAAGCACCTCGTACCTATTGTATCCCCATAAAGCTCTGTGCTTCATAATTGCAGCATTCCTCTTTCCCTTTGCTACCGATGCTTTCTCTTGTACCTCCATATATCTATCCCCCTCATTTACCCATACTCCGAGGTACTTGTACTCGCTTACCCTCGGTATTTTTTGGCCCTGTATAAAGACCACATGGTCTTCGTGATCATTGAATACCATCAATCCACATTTTGTTGCACTATATCCTAGTCCTAGAGCCTCACATTTCCTTCCGCATATATCTGCCAGTCGCTGTATATCATCTTGACTGTCCGCAAATAAGACAATATCATCAGCATAAAATAGACCTGGAAGCTTCTGCTCAACCATCGTGCCGACCTGCTTGTGTGACAAATTAAATCCAATGTTGCTACCTTCTAGCGCTTTTTCCATCCTCACCATGTACAGCATGAATAACAGCGGGGACAAAGGACATCCCTGTCTCAGCCCCTTGCTAATTTCAACGCTGTCCTTGCTACTTATTCCTTCCCATTCTATACAAACTGTATTTTCTCGGTATATTTCCCTCAAAAGCTGTATACAGTCGTCACCTATGCCCACTTCTTTCAGTATATCCCACAAAATTTCCTGATTAACGTTGTCATACGCCCCGGTAATATCTAGATAAGCTACGTATAAGGGCCTGTTTTCTATTTTCGATATTTCTATACACTGGATAAGAACAAACAGATTATCGTCTAACCGCCTGTCAATTCGAAATCCATTCTGAAGTTCTCCCAAAATATCATTTTGTTCTACCCACGCTTCTATTTTTAATTTTACTGCCTGCATCGCCAGCCTGTATAGCACCGATGTAATGGTTAGCGGTCTATACGAGCGAATGTTATCCTTTTCTCCCTTGCCTTTATAGATTAAGTTCATTTTACTTTTTCGCCAACTGTCTGGTATTTCCCTCTCCTGTAAGCACTTTTCTACGGCTTTCAGCAGTGCTTCTTTAGTTTTATGTCCGAGTTCGTTAATGAGGCTGACGGGAACCCCATCTAAGCCCGGAGTAGTGCGCTTAGGAATTTTTCCTTCGGCCTTCTTCCAATTGAAATTCTCTAGTACTACATCTTCGTCGGTTGCACTCCTTTGCGTACTTTTACTCACTGGGGGAATCCCCGGGGCGACCTTTTTAAACGAATCAGCTGTTATCTTTCGGATGTAACCTAGCGCTTCATACCCTTCCAATTGATTTCCTCCTTCATCTACCATATGTTGTTGCATTGTGCCAGACTTCCTACCCAGCGCTTTTAGATGGCTCCAAAATATCCTAGGCGCGGCCTTCTTCTTTTCGCGAATCTCTGTCATCCAGCGTTCACTTTCACCTTTAATTTTTGCCTCGACTAATTTCTGCACAATGGATTTTTGCTCTAAATATATTTCCCATATTTGGTTGACTTCGTCCTGTGGCCGCTTCTCCATTTTTGCTTGTCTGTGCTCCCGTGATGCCTCACGTCGCTTCTCGATCGCCTCCCGGATTTCTTTGTTCCACCAACTTTTTGGCTTTCTCTTTCCTTTCCAACAAATAGTTTTCTTCTCTTTTTCCATTTCTTTCGTGATTACATGTAGCAGCTCACTATACTTCCAGTCTTTGCCTGGTAGTTCGTCTACTTTTTCCTCGACTCTTGCGGCTATATTTGTTATTTGTTTGTCATTTAGATACAAGCTGCCAAACTGATTCTCTGTTCTTATTTTCAGTTTTATATCCCATTTGTAATATTATGCGTTTATGATCACTACCCAAGCTGTTAATGCCTTCCTCGTCTATTCTCATCTCTCTAAGTTTGTCATATATTCCTTCTGTCATGAGACAATAATCAATGCTCGATTGCCGGTTTCCGACTTCCCACGTGATCTGCCCCTCACACTTAGGCCCCACGTTAACTATCTCAAGACTACGTTGCTCGCAGAGATCTAGCAATAACTTGCCATTGGTGTCTGAATATCCGTCAAGGTCATGAATGTGAGCGTTCATGTCCCCTAGAAGGATTATTTCGGCATCATGACCAAATTCTTTAATATCGGTGCTTATGCATTTCACTATCTCCAGATTCTTTTCTCTGCAGTTATTGCCTGTCCACAAGTAAGCTACACCTAGCCACGTTTTCTTTCCACCTACTGTGCCCGAAACCCACATGTGCTCTGAACACGTTTGTTTCACTCTATCCAATTTTGTTCTGCTATGAATTAGCATTCCAACACCCCCACCTCTCCTTTCTGAGGTGATCCTGTTACATCCTTCCCAAATATAATTGTCAATATGTGGTGGCTCTTCCAAGTCTCTAAGGTGTGTTTCTGTAACCGCATAAACACCTATCTGTTCCTTGCTTAACTGCTCCTCAATCTCTAACCATTTTGCCTTTTTTCTGCCACCCTGCATGTCACCCCTTGCATGTCACCCCCTGCCACCCCTTGCATATAAGAAAATTAGGAGCGCTGCGTCTGCAAGTGTCGACAATGGAGAATCAAACGCTCTTAAATATTTCTTTTTCTTTTAAGCAGTGGCGTGTGGAGTTACCCCCTGCGTCTCCAGCCACATGGGGGCGTCTGATGCAAGGTGTTCCCGGTGTTCTTTCTTTTCTTTTCCTTCCACATCACGAGTGGGTACAGAAAAGGGCCACTTTGTCGTGCGCGACTCAAGGGCAGTTTTCAAATTGAAAGAAAATTAGGAGCGCTGCGTGATAGAAAACACGCTCACGCTCCTCAGCGATTCGCTTACCACCAGCGGTACATGGTGTATATAAATAGCTCGCCGTTAGTTCTCCGGCGCATACATGACGTGTAACGCCATGTATGCATGGCGTCTAACGCAACGCGCTGGGGAGCGAGGGGCTGCTGGTTCCAATCCGCGGTCGGGTACTTGCTTTATTTTTCTTTGTGCCTTTTTTATATATATACATACATATACACATCCGGGACATGACGGCGTCGATAGACGGTGACGGCAAAAATCAGCCGAGAGTGTCCATATAATTGCTATCGCAATAAAAATTCCCGCAGTTTCGCACAACTGGTGCCAAGCCTGAAGGAACAACGGAGCTGAGCGGCCTTCCTTGTTTCTCTGTATTTTAAATGCCAAGCATTTATTAGTGAACCTGAGGCACTTTGGCCGTTTCTATCTATCTCTCTATCTATCCATCTATCCGCCTACGTCTGGGCGCTCTCCTGGTCGTCTCCATAACTTGTAATATACCAAAATTGGCATAGCAGGGGTTCAGTGTATGACGAACACGATTCAATGGTTATGACATTAATAACGCAAAATACGTGTTGCGTACGTCATGAAACCCTTTCTCTCAGTCACGTGTGGCACATACCCGCATACCATTGTTCATGTTATGCGGGTACGTGCCACAGGTGATACAGGTCTCTCAACCAACACAGTAACCGCGAACACACACATTGACACGCAAGGAAAGGGAAAATAACATTAATTGCTGTGGTTTTATGTCCCAAAATCACGATATGATTATGAGAGATTCCGTATAGAAGGCCTCCGGAAATTTTGACCATTTGGTATTCTTGAAGGTGTACCGAGATCGCACAGTACACGGGCATCTAGCATTTTGCCTCCATACCAGGCCTCTCATCATAACCGATGACTTCAACATTCATTTATAAAGACCCAACAACGCTTGGTCCTAACATTACATGAAAGACGGCTTGAATGTGGACAGGACATCCATAGATCTCGCTGCCACGTCCAGGACAGGAGACATCATAGATCATTTCATCGTAAGAGACATCCAGGATTTCCACCAGCTGTACTATACCTCGCACGTCACTACACTTAGACCCCTCGTAACCGCAATCATGAACGGATCTGATTAAGAAGTCCGGCCCAGCTGCTGGTGCTCATTGATAACGGTGATGACCTTGTTCAAGAACTGTCAAGAACCCCTTCCACACATGCGCACGGGTTCTTCAACCTTGCGTGCGTTCTCCAACATAACAGGCAAGTGCAAGCATAACTGTAACAACTGCAACTGTGTCTGTAACGTACGTGCAGTGCGCCTGCGCGTGCCACTCGGCTGTGTATATTTCTAGGGAAACTTTCCTGAATGAAGCTTAGTTGCTAGTAACGTCTGTCCTGTGCATCTCTATTCCTTCTTTGACCTGTTCGGGTTAGCGCTATCCAGTATTGAAGAATATAAGCACTACATATCAGCTTACCGCGTCCGGTATTAGTAACACCCATGTTGCTGTTGGCATCCTTACGCAACTGTAAACAACTGGTTACATAATGCATATGAGACTCCTCAACATATGAGTGTGCGTATACCACTTCCACGTTTCTCTAGCGTCAATCCGTAACGTTTCGCTCAATATGAAAAATTACGCCACAGTCACAATCCCGCGCATGCTTCGCATAACATCGATTCCCAGGGTACGCGGGATCTGCCGAATTTTTTCTCCTCCTTTCGTCCTCTGTATTTTAAATGCGAAGCATTTCTTAGCGAACTTCTGCGACTTTGAGCGTATCTATCTATCTATCTATCTATCTATCTATCTATCTATCTATCTATCTATCTATCTATCTATCTATCTATCTATCTATCTATCTATCTATCTATCTATCTATCTATCTATCTATCTATCTATCTATCTATCTATCTATCTATCTATCTATCTATCTATCTATCTATCTATCTATCTATCTATCTATCTATCTATCTATCTATCTATCTAGCCGCCTACGACTTTGTGCTCTCCTGGCCGTTTCGTGAATCGGATGTATACAAAAATTGGTGTGTCATAACATGGCCTTATTAGGTACATAAATGACAGGTCATATCATGAAAATCATGACACGCATGTCATGAACAGCATGATTTCCATTCCATGGCCTTTGGGCTCCCTGGCCGTTCCGTTAATCGGATGTGTACCAAAATTGGTGTGTCATACCATGGCCTTATCACGAACATAAATGACAGGTCATATCATGAAAATCATGACACGCATGTCATGAACAGCATGACTTACATGACATGGTCTCGGGGCACTCGCGGCCGTTTAAATGACGGGATACATACGAAAACTGGTATGACGAGACATTTCTGTATGACGAACATACCTGACACGTGGTAACATGAAAATCATGATATTGTAACGACGTGGGATCGACGAGGACACGGAGAACGATAGGCAAACACGCTTTATCATTCAGAGAAAACTGCCACGTCTTCTTCGTCCCCGCGATGGGCCAAAAACACTCGCGCTGCTTCGTTGCCGTCGCCACTGGCACATACGCGCGGCATTATTCCCCCTTTAAAAATAAACATCGCCCCGATGTTCAACGTTCAGAAAGCAAGGTAAAAAAAAAGAAACTGCGCAGTTAGTCACTGCAAGTATGGCTTCATCCGAAGCACGTGAACAATTTCAGGCGAATGCTTTCGGCGCTTTGAGCTCTGAGAGCCGTCCGGAACAACCTCGTAGTTGACCTCACTGATGCGTCGGATAACTGTGTAAGGTCCGAAGTATCTTCGCAATAGCTTTTCGGAGAGCCCACGCCGACGAATAGGTGTCCAGACCCACACTTTGTCGCCCACGTTGTATGTGACGGGTCTGTGTCGGAGATTGTACTGTCTGGCGTCATAGCCTTGTTGTTGGTTGATTCGCAACCGGGCAAGTTGTCTAGCTTCTTCTGCTCGCTGTGTAAACTCTTCAGCGTCCATCTCATCGTCATCATTTTCGTGAGGGAGCATTGCGTCTAATGTTGTCGTAACTTCACGGCCGTAAACGAGACTGAAGGGTGTCTTCCGAGTGGTCTCCTGACGTGCCGTGTTGTACGCGAACGTGACGTAAGGTAGAATGTCGTCCCAGTTCTTGTGCTCTACATCTACGTACATGCTTATCATGTCAGCCAGGGTCCTATTGAGACGTTCAGTCAACCCGTTGGTCTGGGGATGATACGCCGTTGTTTTCCTGTGAGCGGTACCACTGAGTCGAAAAACGGTGTCCAAAAGCTCGGCCATGAACGCAGTACCTCTGTCGGTGATAACTACTGCAGGAGCACCGTGCCTCAAAACGATGGCTTCGATAAAAAATCGCGCCGCTTCATGTGCTGTTGCCCGTCGCAAAGCGCCCGTCTCGGCGTATCGGGTGAGGTAATCTGTGGCGACGATTATCCACCTATTTCCGGTAGCAGACGTTGGGAAGGGGCCCAGAAAATCCATGCCGATTTGTGCAAATGGTGTTGTCGGCACTTGGACAGGCTGCAACAGACCGGCTGGCTTGACGGATGGCGGTTTGCGACGCTGGCAATCGAGACATGTTTGCACGTAAGTTTTTACGGCCGCAGCAAGTCTCGGCCAGTAATAGTGTTGCCCAATCCTCGCCAATGTCCGGGTGTAGCCCAAGTGACCAGCGGTCGGTTCGTTGTGGCAGGCGTGTAGGACCTCACGTCGAAGCAACGAGGGAACGACGAGTAAGTAGCTGCTGCCAGTAGGTGAGAAGTTCTTCCTATAAAGTACGTCATTGCGCAAGCAGTACGACGTCAGCCCCCTTGCGAATAATTTCGGCACGCTACTGGTTCGTCCTTCCAGGTAATGAATAAGCGGTAGCAGTTCAGGATCGTCCCGCTGCTGTTGTGAAAAAGCGGCAGTGTCAACGACGCCCAAGAAGGCCGTGTCGTCGTCGTCTTGGGCTGCTGTCTCAACAGGAGACCGAGAAAGACAGTCGGCATCGGCGTGTCGTTTTCCTGATTTGTAAGCAACAGTGAAGTCGAATTCTTGGAGCCGGAGACTCCATCGTGCGAGACGGCCGGATGGATCTTTCAGATTAATTAACCAACAGAGTGAATGGTGATCGCTGAGAACGGTGAACGAGCGACCGTACAAATACGGACGGAATTTCAGAACTGCCCATACCATGGCGAGGCATTCTTTCTCGGTCGTAGCGTAGTTGGCTTCTGCTCGGGACAGCGTCCTACTGGCATAGGCGATCACCTTTTCACTGTTGTCCTGCCATTGTACGAGCACTGCTCCAAGACCCACGTTACTAGCGTCGGTGTGCAATATCGTCGGCGCGTCTTCATCGAAGTGGGCGAGCACGGGAGGCGTTTGCATGCGTTGACGAAGCTCGTGAAATGCCCGTTGCTGGTCTTCGCCCCATGCGAAGGGGACGTCTTCCCTGGTGAGCTGTGTCAATGGCCATGCGATGCTCGAAAAATTGGCAATAAACCGCCGATAGTAGGCACATAGTCCCAAAAAACGTCGCACTGATTTTTTGTCTGATGGGGTAGGAAATTTCGCCACGGCAGCAATCTTATCCGGATCGGGTCGGATCCCCTGGCTGCTGACGACGTGTCCGAGGAATTGAAGTTCGTGAAAGCCAAAGTGGCATTTTTCAGGTTTCAATGTAAGACCGGCTACGCGTATTGCTTCGAAAACTTCTTCCAGTCTTCTTAAGTGTTCATCGAACGTAGCAGAAAAGACAATCACGTCATCGAGGTACACCAGGCAGGTTTGCCACTTAAGTCCTGATAGTACAGTGTCCATTAGACGCTGAAACGTTGCTGGCGCCGAACACAAACCGAAAGGAGGAACCTGAAATTCATAAAGTCCGTCGGGCGTGACAAAGGCGGTCTTCTCACGGTCTCTCTCATCCACTTCAATCTGCCAGTAGCCGCTTTTCAAGTCCATTGACGAAAAGTAGCGTGCGTTTCGTAGTCTGTCCAGGGAATCATCAATGCGCGGCAGCGGATACACATCCTTCTTTGTGATCTGGTTGAGCTTCCGGTAGTCGACGCAGAAACGCAAGCTGCCGTCCTTCTTTTTTACGAGTACTACAGGCGATGCCCAAGGACTGTTAGATGGCCGAATAACGCCATCTTCCAGCATCGTTTTCACCTGCTTTTGAATTGCATCACGCTCCTTTGGGGCAACACGATAAGGATTTTGCCTGATGGGTCTGGCGTCAGAATCTGTGATGATGCGGTGTTTTGTGAGCGGCGTTTGACCAACTCTTGAAGTTGATGAGAAGCAGCCGTGGAACTTGTGGATCAGCGCAAGAAGGCGGTCTCGCTCGACGGTCGATAACGTCGGACTAACGTCAACAGGTGTCGGTGTAGTGATAGGAGACGCTGCCACCTCCTCCACTAGATGGCAATCTTCAATTTGCGCGAGTTCGTCGAAATAGGCAATGGCAGTGCCTCTAACAATGTGTCGGCGTTCCTTGCTGAAATTCGTCAACAAGAGGTCAGCGCGTCCATCGATCACATTGATGACAGCCCTGGCAATAGAAATGCCGCAAGTGAATGCTAGCTCATTGTTGTGTTCAGCGATGCCAGTGCCGCTCTGCAGGCTCTCGCAGTGCACGGGTACGAGGCAGCAACTCCGCGGCAGCAGTATGACGTCGTCGCCGGCGATACGTAATCGAGGTCGTTGGTTTTCCTCATCATTAGCAGTGCCCCAGGTTGTAGCGAACGTTACGCTCCTGTCGCGGATGTTAATGACAGCCCCGTATTCGCGCAAGAAATCCATTCCCAATATGAGCTGTTTACAGCACTCATGAAGGATGACGAGGGTGGCGACGAAGGTGGAACCAGCGATTAAGAGTCGGGCCGTGCACTTTCCAACAGGTGTCATTAACTGACCTCCGGCAGTTCTTATATTGGGTCCGTACCATGGCATCTTTACCTTCCTTAGTCTGTCGGCTAGCTGTAGGCTTATTATGGAAAAGTGAGAGCCAGTGTCAACAAGAGCTGTCACTTGATGGCCGTCAATGTGGACGACGAGGTCAGCGCTGACGACGTCGGTTACATCGGCAGCTGGCGCATTCGTCGTATTCGTCGGTGTGCTCGTCGTCTTCGGCTTCGGCGACTTCGAGTCGTTCGTCTGTAATGGGGGCTGTTCGGAATTTCGATGATTGGCAACCCCACCCCCGGAGGTCGCTGCGTCTAGTTTCCCCGTCGCGGGCTAGGGGACCTGCCCCTAGTGACGTCGGCAAAACTGCGACGATTCGGTGAATTGTACCGCGCAGGAGATGGAGAACGTGATCGGGGCGTCGCTGGATTTTGTGGCGGTATGTCGAGAGGAGCGTCGTTGTACGTGCGTCGACCGTCATGCGTCGCGTAATCAGGGTGGGGAGGAAATCTCGAGTATTGAGCGTCGCGATAACGGCAAACTCGATAGACGTGCCCTGCTTCGCCGCAATGGAAGCACACCGGTCGACGGTCAGCGGTACGCCACAAATCGGTTTTGCGACGCTGGTAGTTCAGTGAGGATTCTCCATTGAACCACGTTGCGGTGTTTGGATGTCGGCCATACGGCATTCTTCGTGGCGGCGAGATCGGCGAGGTTGGGAGAGTCGCCGGCGATGAGATCGGCTGTGCGAGGGTTGGTGGTGGTCTAGGCATTGGAGCCGGCGGCGTCGAAGGTGCGATGACTGGGCGTCGGACAGCATCAGCGTAAGTAAGATGTCGCGGCACATCACAATAGCCGGGCGATGAAAGAGCCTGACGGACCTCATCCCGGACAACACCAGCGACAAAAGACAATGCCGGCGCCGGTTCTGGTGCAATTAAACCAAGCTGCCGAAGCTCCTCTCGCAGAATCTCCCGGATGACTTCACGTAGAGGCTTCTCGTTGCTCGCAGTCATAAGAGAAGTACTCGCTACAGAGTTGATCATGTTGTCATGCAGGCGGTACCGTTGCTGTAGAGCCCGTTCGATCGCTGTGGCTTCTTTGGTGAATTCAGCTACTGTCGTTGGTGGATTTCTCACAAGCCCAGCAAACAGTTGCTCCTTTACTCCTCGCATGAGATACCGTAACTTCCTCTCTTCCGGCATCTCGGGGTCTGCCCTACGGAAAAGACGGGCCATGTCTTCGGCGAACATAGCCACGCTCTCGTTTGGTTTTTGGATGCGGGTTTCCAGAAGACGTTGTGCACTCTCCCTTCTGTCGACACTAGTAAAAGTGTCAAGCAGCTGGGCGCGGAAGTCGTCCCAAGTAGCCAAGCTTCTTTCCCGGTTGATGTACCACGTCTGAGCGTTGTCCTTCAGGTAGAAGTAGACATTCGAAAGCTTGGCTTCTGGGGTGGCCCATTGGTTGTATTTCGCACAACGCTCGAACTGGTCCAGCCAGTCTTGGGCGTCTTCATAGGCTTCACCATGAAAGCACTCAGGAATCATAGGATTCTGCAGTGTCAGGTGCGATGGAGCTGCAGTGGCCATGGTTGAAGGAGGCAAGCGATTGCTGGAATTTTCTGACAGGGGGTTGAGCTCGGGCGCCAGGCCTAACAGACGGCGACTGAATCGGTGGACCGGTGTTTCGACGCGTGGTGGCGATTCCGGGCTCGATTGTCGGCTCCGCGAAGGAGTGCCAAGCATGAAGCTTACCCAGCACCTCCACCAGTGTAACGACGTGGGATCGACGAGGACACGGAGAACGATAGGCAAACACGCTTTATCATTCAGAGAAAACTGCCACGTCTTCTTCGTCCCCGCGATGGGCCAAAAACACTCGCGCTGCTTCGTTGCCGTCGCCACTGGCACATACGCGCGGCAATATGCATGTCATGTATGACATGATTTACATGCCACGCTCATGGCGCACTCGCGGCCGTTTCGCTTGCGTGATATACACCAAAATTGGTGTTACGCGACACGACAGTATGACGAACGTAAGTGAGACGTGGTAGCATGAAAATCATGACATGCAAGTCATGTACGACCTGATTTACATGCCACGCTCATGATGCGCTAGCGGCAGTTTCAGTAGATTGATATACACCAAAATTGGTATTGCGCGATGTGACTGTATGAAGAACATGAGTGACAGTTGGTAAGATGAAAACCATGACATGCATGTCATGTATGTCATGACTTAATTGCCACGCTCATGATGCATTCGCGGCCGCTTCGCTAGCTCGGTGTACACCAAAATTGGTATTGCGCGAAGCGACTGTATGAAGAAGGTAAATGAGACCTGGTAACATGAAAATCATGACATGCATGACATGCACGACATGATTTACATGTCATGCTCATGACGCACTCGTGCCGTTTCGCTTGCTTGACATACACCAAAATAGGTATTGCGCGACGCGACTGCATGACGAACGTAAATGAGAGGTGTTAACATGGAAATCATGACATGCAGGTTATGTATGCCATGATTTACATGCCGCGCTCATTGTGCATTCCCGGCCGTTTCGCTAGCTTGGTATACACCAAAATTGGTATTGCGCGACGCCACTGTATGACGAACGTAAATGAAAGGTGGTAACATGATAATCATGACATGCATGAAATGTACGACATGATTTACATGCCATGCTCATGGCGCACTCGTGGCCGCTTCGCTAGGTTGATATGCACCAAAATTGGTATTGCGCGATGTGACTGTATAAAGAACATGAATAACAGGTGATAACATGAAAACTATGACATGCATGCCATGTATGTCATGACTTACATTCCACGCTCATGGTGCATTCGCGGCCATTTCGCTCCTTTGATATACACCAAAATTTGTATTGTACGATGTGACTGTATGAAGAACATAAATGAGAGGTCTTAACATGCGAATCATGTTATGCATGTCATGTACGGTATGATTTACATGCCACTGCCATGGTGCGCTTCCGGCCGTTTTGTTAACGTGATATATACCAAAATTGGTATGGCATGACACGAGTGCGTGATGAACATAAACGACAGGTCATGCATTTATATACCAGAATATGCGTTTCATTGGCATGGTGTACACTAGATTGTGCATGCATGCGTGCATGGCAAACATGCGATATATGGTGGACTAGATGCCATGGCATGAATGATTTCATTTGGCTCAAAGACAAACAAGGCGATGTATGCAGCTCTTTGCTGGCTGCTTCGCATTACATCGATTCCCACAGTGCGTGGGATCTGCCGAATTTTTTTTCTTTCTACTTCTCGCTGTTATTTCTATGTTTTTCTTCGTCTCTGTTTGTTTCTATTTCATTCTTTCTCTTTCAGTCTATTTCATTCTATCTCTTTCTCGCTCTTTCTATCTTTCTCACTTTCTTTCCTTTATTTCGCCATCACCCTCTATTTCTCACCTCCTCTTTCTATTGGCCTCGAGGAGTTACGGAGTCGCCCTCTATCGGACGCGCCTCGATTGCTTCCTAGGCAGGATACCGCCTGCGCGCTCCCCATAGGTTTTGCTGTCGGCGCTCTACAAAAACACCTCGCGGAAGCCCTCCAGGGCATTTCTGTAAGTACTTTCGAAATGAACTGTGTTCTTTAATGTCAAAAGAATAATTTTCGACGAACAGAAAGCACAAAGCAGTCTACAGTCGCTGTCTCTCTGCAGAAAACCGAGCACCCGCCTCACGCGGTCACCGCGTTGGAGGCCCCTGAACTGGCTTCTTGCGTGAAAGGCAGTCACTCGCTGAGTGCAAAATATGTGAAATATCTCGTTAGAGTAGACTGCCTGTATAACCAAACGGAGCATAACAGAAAGAAGCCTCAAGCCAGTGATCGCACGGGTTCGCGACGACTGACGGTGCCTCTGCATGTATGAGCGTCTGCATGTATGTCCGTTTCGCTTTTGCTACGAGCGCGTTTTGACACCGCGCTGTGAACTTTAGGCCGCAAAATATGAGAATTTGTGAGTAAACAAACAACTACTGTTGCGCGGACGCTATCAGAGCAGTTCAAAAACAATTTCCTTAAAACTGCGGCTTCGGTGCGCATGGCAACTTTGTGATCTGCCGTCCCGACGATTCAGTGTTTTTTTTTTTTTTCGGTCTAAATTCGGATACGTTTCAATGTCATTTGACAAGTTGTCTCGCACTGCGTATTGATCGGTCTTCTCAGTGGGCAAATGCCGCTGCTTCTGTTTCTTTATTCAGCGCATTCGTTTCGTTTGGTGCTCACACAAAACGTGAGAAAATGCGACGCCTTTTTTTAATGCTCCTTAATTATCGTTCCGTTTGCATTCCAGGGAACTTGCCGCTTTCTGTCACCAACAAATTCATAGACCAAAGCTTCACCACTTCGAGATTACTGGTGGAAGGAGAACCAGTCTACGAGACCGAGCATGTAGTAGCATGCGACGCCTAGGAAAAGAAAGAAAATACAGTAACGTTTGCCGGACTTGTCCTGCAAACGTCGGCTGTGAACTAGGACCCACATGAACTTGAAATAGCGATGAATAAAATAGAAGGTATTGCAGCAACCAGCAGCCGCAAAACAGGATAGTAATTATTTGGCGTGTACCCCAGCAATTTTGGCAGCAGTGTCGTGTCTAACGCCAACAGGGTGGCATCTTTCCCACGTAAATAAATGAGGCTCCAAGAAAATACATGGGGTTGGCCGGTGGGCCGATCATCGGTGGGCCGATCACGGAGGTAATGCAAAATTTATGTAGCTTATGAAGCAATGCATGCCTCATCAAATGGGAAGGTTGCCTGTCGGCGTCCCGCGTCGGCGGCGTCAACACGAGTGATGCAAAAAATAATTGTCACGTGATGGTGTCACCATATGACGTCACAGATCGCCAAAATATTTAGCGTCATTATGACGTCACAACACGATGACGTATTCACACGTCATGGTCACTTTGCATTGCCTCCGTGATCGGTCGCGGAGGCCGTGCAAAACCGCGTTAGGTGCAGAACGCTTTTGGAGGGGGGCGCGGGAGAATCAGTACATCGACTGACAAGAAGAAGATGGCTTTCGCCTTCTGGTCATCTTTAACGAATGCATAAGGGACCCTGTGCGTTTTTTAATTCAGCGTATCTAAACGATGACTTGCGCATCTGCAGCCGATTTTGTGGAAGCTGAGCACGAAGCCGACGATCAAGAGGTCGCATTGGAGGGTTCTGAGATGGCATCGCACGTGGTAAAAGGTAGCGCTTTTACCATCCTGTGGCAGATAAGCATCATTTGCCGGCGGGAAGCGTGCGCGAGCCATCGTCTCAGTGCGCGCTGTCTGCTACTCACCGAACATCGCAGGCCCTACGCAGTAACAAAAGTCTTCGTCGCGGAAGTGCTTGTTGCACACAAGACTTTTAGTGGATGGCTACACTTGCCGGTTCTTAGCTTTACAACCCATGCTTCACGCTGTTTCTTGTCCCGCGGTTACCAGTGCAGGCTGACACCATGGGCTCCTTTGCGTAAGCGCGGCACTGCGGCACCGAGCGGTAGAGCCCCATATTCGTCGCCTTCGGAGGCAGCCACTCTATTACAATGGTTTCAGTTGAATAGAAAATGAGAGAAAACTTCCGAATTTGAACAGACCGCAGCGCATGTGGGACTTGCAACTGGTTTTCAAAGCACGCGGCAGTGCGCCACAAGCAGCCGACGCGGCCGCTGAGACCACGTGATCCTGCCAAGCACGTCACGCCGACGGTGGCGCCGGCGTTTCCAGTGGTGGGCCTCGAGGCCAATATCGCTCTCTCTCTCTCTCTCTTCACATTCGCGACTAGTCTCCTTGCGACTGAGTTGGTTGCAAGTGTGAACGAGCCTTGACGTTACGCGCGTTGCGAAGGCGCATGAGAGAGTTTTCAGTGCAGATACTGGGGATTTGGAGATGCGCGGTGAATAATTAACCCAATAATTAGTGTCCTGGGGTGAGTGCTCCCAGGGCACTCATCCTAGGCAAGTTGAAAACGAGACGCCGAAGGAGACGGGGCTTCTAACACACAGCTGGTGGGGATTATGCGTCCGTGGGTAGATTGTACTCAACGTTTTGGATCACTGGTTGTGTGAAGCCAGTAATCCAAAATGTTGAATGTGAATTCCCCTAATTCCTGGAACATTTTTTACGTGGCGAAATTGGAACACGACAAGCGTTGCACTGCGGCATGCATAGATTGCGCGCGATAAGTTGGTAAGATTTTTGGAAACTGGGATCCATGGCGTAGGAGTTGGAGCATCTGAATATCATGCTAGAAGGGCCCTGGGATTCTCGAGTAGCTAAAGTTTTATGGCGATAGAAATAGTATATGCATTTTCGACGTGTTTTTCCCGTCGGCGTCGCCGTCACGTTCCGTATAAAGTCCAAGTTGATAACATCCCCCCGCGCATCGCATGTTCTACCCGCAGTAATAGCGCGCAACCGGGGCGACGAACGCGGCTGAAGCAGAGATCAAACGAGCCGGCCCATCTCCGTCGCTGCGATGGCGCATACGATAACATCCCCCAGCTTGTTAGGCCTGCCATCGAATGCTGCTCAAGCACAGAACAAACGCCTTGAAAGAGCATGAAGGAAGGCTGGGGGAGGGGGTCGCTCGAGCACATTTAACCTCCTTGCTCGAGCAGCAGCTGTGACCTTTGATTCCAAAGGCGTGGTCGCGATTGTTGGCGCACGTGCTATCTCCGCAAGCATCTGCGGTCGGCTCGTATAGCCTTATACGTCCTGCGCTCTCAATGCGAAGAGACTGTGTGAAAAGCGCATCTCTCCCTGGAGCGGCCGTATTCTCTTACACCAGCGTTTTGTAGAGTTACGCGAGATCGGATCCAAAAGAGTTAGCTTCGAGCCTTCGTATAACGTTACAATTTGTTGCTATCGCAATCATTGCGTCGCCTTTGTGGTGAAAATGTGACTTTTTATAAAAGACGGCTCGAAACATTTGTTTTATTTTTGGTTTTGTTTTTTTACACGAAATCGTTTTATTCCGGGGTCCACCAAGACTTTCAGGACGAATTTCCGTCACGGAAATACGTCAGCGACACGAACGTGATCAGATGGCAAAGAAAGAAAAATTATAAGAAAATGTTCCATTGTCAGTAGTCGAACCCATGACCTCTCGGTCTGCGAAATGGCTAGCGGGCGTTTAGCTCACTGAGCCACCGCCAAACACATAACGGAGGCTACATGAACACGCCTTTTATCTTTCACACTTTGCTCTTGGATAGATAGATGGATACTACGAGGAGCCCTTTTATGAAGCGGTGACATATGTGCCACCAGTGTAGAAAACAAAAGCTTCGCTGCCTCCGCTATTAGCTCCTGCAACGCGCCGTTTCTATACTCGCGGACAACTTTTCTTGGGAATGAAGCGAAGGCTACAGAGCCACAATGTACGTATCCTACCGCTAATGAATGTAGTCCCACAATTGCGTCCGTATTTTCTGGGTGAGATATATAAAATACACCTTCATTTTCTACATGTAGCTTTTCGAGACGGAACGCAGCGTTCACAAGCGAGATATTTGTATTTCTTTTACTTTATACGTTGTCACTTTACGTTTTTGCGTGCGCGAAAAAGTCGCGCCTTTTACCCGTACCTTAGACGCTAAGCAGCGTTTGCGTCGAAATGCAACGCTAGCCACGGCCGCTAAATAAAAAAGAGATGCGGCCTGCCGAACGCTCTTTTGCGCCGGTGACAGCGCTATTTCTTGCTCCCGCCGCCGCAGCGCTGCACAACGGTAACGTAAACCCGCTCGCACAGGCGGCCAGCCGGCTGCGTGCATTCGTTTTAGTGGTCATTACAGTCGCCTCACGTTGACCTGTGATTGCATTTTCGCTATTTATCTGCAAGACACGCCAGATTACGTATCAGTATGGTTTCCTTTGCGGTTATTGCTACTATGCGCGAGAAGCGCATGCTCCCGTGAAGACACACCTATAAGCGTGCTGTACAGCGCCGCTGCCAAAAGATAGATGGATGAATGTAAAACTTTATTGAACAATCGTTCATTTTTTAGGGGCGAAGCTCCTTAAGGCGGCACCCGTTCGTCCCTCGTAGTCGTCGTGGTCGTAGTAGTGAGTAACAAGTCTTACGCTTTGACCTCCAAGGTGGTGCCGGTGGGAGATTTCTCCTGTGCGTTGTTGAACAATAAAAAATTCGCAGCGTGCGCGTTAACTAAAAGCCGAATTCTTCTGTCTCTCATTCCCCATTAGCAGCCATTGGCATGTTCCAGTAGGAAACGTTAGTAGAAGTAGAAGTGTAAGTGTTCGCTAAAAGCCGACTTCTTCTGTCTCTCATTGCCATTAGCAGCCATTGTTTACCTCCAAGGTAGTGCCTGGTGAGATTTCTCCTGTGCGTGATTAAACAATAAAAATTTTGTTCAAAACGCCGTTGATTGATGAAATAAACCAACGAAAGACGCCAGATGTTTTGTAAAAGCAGAACGAAAGAACGCCAGATGTTTTTCTTAAAGTGTAGTAGTAGTAGTTGCATGTAGCCACCTCGCCCGATCGTCAACGGGCGAGGTGGAGCGGCAACGGCGCGAGAACCCTGCCGTACGAGAGTTAAATCACACTAAAAGACATACTTTGCGGGCGATACACTCTAGTGAGCTTTCAACTTTTCGTCTTAATGTACATGATAAGGAAATTATTTCTACGAAAAACGCAAGGCACACCTTGAGCAATATATTTGGTTTCGGGACGCTAAATGGAACCATGAGGCGATGCGAAGCCGGAGCACTTGCACGATCGCGTTCCGTTGGCTTTCGTTGGGCATGCTACCGACCTCGCGTCGTGGAACGCGCGTCCTGTCTTCCCTCTAGCCTTGCCTTTAATTCGCACAGGGCGAGCGGGGAATGCGGTCGCTCTTGGCGCTCTTTCGCTCGGGAGCGGACTTCTTCCTTGCATTTCACCGATCACAAGTGATAATGAAGGGACCACGTAAACCAACAGTACAATAAAAGTTTGATGTTTAATATATACACGATGTTTCACACTCTTTATATTATGTACTGGGCGCATTTCACGGAAGAGTTTCACGGTTTACAGATGATTCCCTCCGTAGCTTCGCCCCACTCATCATCATTCACCCCGTGGATATGCTGTGATTTTTTTCTTCTACTGGGAACAAAAGTGGTCCACTGCTGTTCGTTGATGTCCCCAGTCGTTTGAATGCTGTAGCTTTTGTTATCTGCGTGGACGACTTCCTAATCGAGGGGGCTTTTTTAGAAATGCGTGATTACTTACTGCTCTTGAAAATAAACTAGCGCGACATGGAATATCTCCCACGTATATACTTGCTAAATCTGGTGTATATCTGCTTCGCATTGCACTAATAAGTGCCATTTTTAAATGATACCCGATTCAAACATGAGTTGTTACCATTGAAGTGCATTACTAAACACAGTAAATGCAAACGTCTTGCCAACATATTGTACCAAAATGGCAAGTTGGGCCAGTTGGCCCGTACTTACGTCCTGAAGAAACAGCGCAGATGAAAAACGAAAACAAGAAATGGCGGAAAAACACACAGCGCTGCACAACAAACTGGAGGTTCATTGGGTGTTAACTCTCGCGTTTTAACGCCATCTTCCACGGCAGGGCTGTGTAGGCGGCCGTCCAGTCCAGAGAATCATTCCGCGTTCGAAGTCATTCCACTCACCACGGTTTTTGTTTCAGCAACTTCTGCATGCAAGGGATTGACAACTTCTTTTCTTGAGCTTTGGCACTCGTCTAGTTAATATCGTTTGCTGTCCAATATGGAAGGAGTAGGCAAAACACGAACAACTGGTCTACCATTCAATGAGGACGCGGCTAGCTTGTAAGCTGGAAAAGATGAAAATAAGATCGGCACGGCTGTCAGCCGCAGCACCTTGCGCTCTACCTTGAAGTCGTAGTGCTTGAAGTGAACGAAGTGAATGTGCGACTTCGCAGTTACCGATCTCCATCTCCACCACAGCGACAGGTCTTGGGCATCGCAGTTATGGTGAAATGTCCAATCACATTAAGCACTCACTGATAGAGCCAACGCAACAAAAAACCCGCACCTTTTCTACCTCGTAAGCAAGCGTACGGTTGCTCATTTCCAGCAAGAGCGTTTGCTTGCGCTCTCCCGAGCCAACGCCCCGAGCGTTCGCTTACTAGCGGCCGCGGTTTACCGATGTGCAGCGCCCCCGCGGTAGCGTCTCAAAACTCTGCATGTCACGCGTTCCCCCATTGAAAACGCACTCATTCGGCAGGCCGCACCTCTTTTTTTATTTAGCGGCCGTGCGCTAGCCATCACTTCCCACGGCGTTACGAGACGCGCGCCAAACCGGACTACTTCGCGTAGCAGTACATGTGCAGACGCTCCGCCCCCGTAGCTTTCCCTTCATTGCCAAGAAAAGTTGTCCGCGAGTATACGACCGCCCCATTCGGCGCGTTCCCCGCTCGCCCAGTGAGCATTGACCTGGCTAGGGGGAAGACACGACGCTCGTCGTGTTTCTCTTCGCGTTTCACGACGCTTTGAAGGCGTGCATATCGAATATAAGGGTTTACTATGTGCTTGTTAATGCCATCTTAGGTATATCTTCACAACTTCAGCTACCGCAAGGGTTAAATCATGATCATGGGCGTTAGTCGTCGTTACAAAGATGTGCCACTAGGCGTCCACGTGGGTGCGTCCACATCAAGCGGTGATATATCTGCCAAAGAACAATAGACATTATACAAGCTCTCATATGCTAATGCACTATAAACAATCAACTTCTTCTGTGACGGAACGTTTCACTTTCGTGTTATACCGATTCCTATGACGGAGGGATCAGCCATCTTTTTTTTAGGTTCTTAATTTCTGCATCTTATGTTATATTTATTTGTAGACACATTATAGTCGGTTTTTCTGTATATTCGTGATGCATCATATTACGTGACCCCGTTGTGGCGGACGCACAAGCGACGCCCCCCCCCCCCCCTCAACCCCCTTCGCTAACGCCGTACCTTCTAATGTTCAGGCAATGAAAGAGGCTTCTAGTGCTGTGATTGGCGTACTACTCGTGTACCGTGACTTATGAAGAATAACAAAGAATAAGGCCTGTATTCACTGACGAAACTTATCCTTAACTGATCACTTAAGTAACCGATCGGCGCTTAGCGCGTTTCACAGAGCGATCTTGCACTTACGGTAAATTTAAATCGGCACTTAACTGCCGGAAAGTAAACTACAGCTACTGGCTACCTTAAGGGTGACTTTCGCTGATTTCTAGTCAAACAAAATGGCCGACTACTGTGGCAGTCTCGTCGACTTCGTTGATTTTGCTGGCCGTGTAGAAGAAATTAAGAGGCGATAACGACGCGCAATTCCTGTCGCGGTACCGGGTTTCTAAGCGAGCGGGGCTACGCCTGTTCGAACTGCTGCCGCTGGGTCCAAACGCCAACGTATACGCAGGGCCCCCGTTCCGCCAGTGCATGCCGATGACTTGCGTGAAATATATTTGAGAGGTGAGGTGAGGTTCTTTCGCTTGCTTCATTAAGCAGTTTTAGTCAGGCGTCCGCAGCAGCTCTGCAGACGCAGGCTTCCATTAGAAATGGCTGGCAGCTCGCGTCCGTAGAGCTGCTGCGGGCACCCAACCACATCTATTGGCAGCCTGCGTCTGCAGAACAGCAGTGGTTGCACCAATAACCTGTGTAACGGAGCAAGTGAAAGACGCTCACCCGTTATTTTTTTATTATTATTGTTGGTCCCTTTCATAGGGTTACCCTCCCCTTGTCAAGAAAAAAATCACAGCATATCCACGGAGTGAATGATGATGAGTGGGCGAAGCTGCGGAGGTTCATCGGTAAACCGTGAATCTTCCGTGAATTCTGCCCAGTACATCATCACCGACGTGAGATCGGGCGCGTTTATACTAAAGGTTCGATGAGAGTTATGACGACTTGCAGCTCACTTTAATTTTACATGTACGCTGTGAATTTTCATTGTTTAGAAAACCATTGCTTTAGAAAACATCTGGCGTCTTTCGTTAAGCAGCTGGCGTCTTTTCGTTTTGCTTTAGAAACATCTGGCGTCTTTCGTTGGTTTAATTCATCAATCAACGGCGTTTTGAACAAAATTTTTATTGTTTAATCACGCACAGGAGAAATCTCACCAGGCACTACATTGGAGGTAAACAATGGCTGCTAATGGGAATGAGAGACAGAAGAAGTCGACTTTTAGCTAACACTTACACTTCTACTAACGTTTCCTACTGGAACATGCCAATGGCTGCTAATGGGGAATGAGAGACAGAAGAATTCGGCTTTTAGTTAAAGCGCACGCTGCGAATTTTTATTGTTCAACAACGCACAGGAAAAATCTCCCACCGGCACCACCTTGGAGGTCAAAGCGTAAGACTGGTTACGCACTACGACTACTACGACTACGAGGGACGAACGGGTGCCGCCTTAAGGAGCTTCGCCCCTAAAATGGAAGCGCAGACATGCGGGCGCCCTGAAAATGTATAGGAAGTTACAGAGATACACCAAATGCTGGAAAGCAGAAAAGTAATCCAAGGGGCGCAATGCACGTAAGGTGACGAAAGAACCGCTTGTAATGCACGCGATATCTCACCACAGCAACAAACACACTCGTATACTACAAAATAACCGCGAGTTGTGATGGCCACTTTGTAGCGACGGCCGCTGATCGGTGTCTGCTTGTTGTGGCCAGCCGAAGGCTGAAAAATCGACGAAAGCCAGAAATAATTATTTCGCCTCTTACGAAATACACCTGGATAAAGACTAGAACATTTACGGGCCAGTGTTCCGCAAAAGTTGCAGTCCTGTATTTATGTTTTATTTAATGATACAAGTATTAAAACATTTCTAGCCTCGCTCCCAGGAGACCCAGAAAAGTAGTACTTTCATAAGTGAGCATTAAGCGTCGTTTCTGAAACTGTCCCCAAACTTATCTCAAACTTATACTTTCCTCGTACTTTCACAAGTCAACTTAATAATAATAATGATATCTGGGGTTTAACGTCCCAAAACCACGATATGATTATGAGAGACGCCGTAGTGGAGGGCTCCGGAAATTTAGACCACCTGGGGTTCTTTAACGTGCACCTAAATCTAAGTACACGGGCCTCAGACATTTTCGCCCCCATCGAAAATGCAGCCGCCGCGGCCGGGATTCGATCCCGCGACCTGCGGGTCAGCAGTCGAGCGCCATAACCACTAGACCACCGTGGCGGGGCTCACAAGTCAACTTAACGCGAAACTTAAGTTCTGTTCTTGAAGACGGGCCTCACAAGGGATTTCATAAGAAAGCTCATTTCTGCCTTGACTGATGACTACTGCATGAGGTCTCCCCAAGGAGGTTTAAAAAAATCACAGCATATCCACGGAGTGAATGATTATGAGTGGGCGAAGCTGCGGAGGTTGATCGGTAAACCGTGAATCTTCCGTGAATTCTGCCCAGTACATCATCACCGACGTGAGATCGGGCGCGTTTATACTAAAGGTTCGATGAGTTATGACGACTTGCAGCTCACTTTAATTTTACATGTACGCTGTGAATTTTCATTGTTTAGAAAACCATTGCTTTAGAAAACATCTGGCGTCTTTCGTTAAGCAGCTGGCGTCTTTTCGTTTTGCTTTGGAAACATCTGGCGTTCTTTCGTTTTGCTTTTAGAAAACATCTGGCGTCTTTCGTTGGTTTATTTCATCAATCAACGGCGTTTTGAACAAAATTTTTATTGTTTAATCACGCACAGGAGAAATCTCACCAGGCACTACCTTGGAGGTAAACAATGGCTGCTAATGGGAATGAGAGACAGAAGAAGTCGGCTTTTAGCTAACACTTACACTTCTACTTCTACTAACGTTTCCTACTGGAACATGCCAATGGCTGCTAATGGGGAATGAGAGACAGAAGAATTCGGCGTTTAGTTAACGCGCACGCACCGAATTTTTTATTGTTCAACAACGCACAGGAAAAATCTCCCACCGGCACCACCTTGGAGGTCAAGATCTGGTACTAGCGTTACGACTGGTTACGCACTACGACTACGACAACTACGAGGGACGAACGGGTGCCGCTTTAAGGAGCTTCGCCCCTAAAAAAATTCTGGAGTGGAAGCTCTCGAAACGCCTCTCCAGCGAAAGTGAAACCAGCTTTTGCCCACCAAAGACCTCGGAAACACGCTCTTTTCTGATCGTGCCTACTTAGAGGTCAAATGGCTTTGATCTGTTAGTGTAAATGCTACGTTAATTACAAAATAAAAGATCATAGTTGCCGACAAAATTAACCCGTCGAGAGGAGTATTGACAATTGATGTCCAATAAAATTTGCCATGACTTTGAGGCTTACTTATGAAAACTAGTAACACAAAGACACACTTGCAGCAGTATGTGATCCGTAAAAGTTGCCATATTAAACTTCTCTGGCGTGCGTGGAAAACGCTCGCTTTCCTTCGCCAAACGCCGATGGTTTATCGTGCCCCTAGTAAGATGGCGGGCGCAGCCGCCATGTTTTAGTGGGCACGGCTTCACTATTGCGCAATAATCGCTACTCCAGCAATTTTTTTTAACCTCCTTGGTCCTCCCTGTCTCTCTCCCTCACTCTCAGAAGTGCTTCGTAATGTGAACCAGTCGCTGAAGGCCATTGCAAGTTCTTTCCTAACAATGGACTTGTGTCGTTTTGTGTCGTTTTGGGCATGTAACTTTGTCATTTCTCATAGTCTTGTTTAAAAGGCTTGCCCCTTGATCCAAACAGCATTTATATTATGCAACTGTTCGCGGTTTATCACGGTTTGAGCGGATGTAAAAAGAAGCAAGGCGCAAGTGAATGTCGTGCTCTTGCGGATGTTGTGGGACGAGGCATAGATAGCGAGGCAGGTATTGGTCGGCACCGTTGACGTACGTTTCCGCCCCGTCGACCCTTTTTAGGGGCGAAGCTCCTTAAGGCGGCACCCGTTCGTCCCTCATAGTCGTAGTAGTTGTAGTGCGTAACCAGTCTTACGCTTTGACCTCCAAGGTGGTGCCGGTGGGAGGTTTATCCTGTGCGTTGTTGAACAATAAAAAATTCGCAGCGTGCGCGTTAACTAAAAGCCGAATTCTTCTGTCTCTCATTCCCATTAGCAGCCATTGGCATGTTCCAGTAGGAAACGTTAGTAGAAGTAGAAGTGTAAGTGTTATCTAAAAGCCGACTTCTTCTGTCTCTCATTCCCATTAGCAGCCATTGTTTACCTCCAAGGTAGTGCCTGGTGAGATTTCTCCTGTGCGTGATTAAACAATAAAAATTTTGTTCAAAACGCCGTTGATTGATGAAATAAACCAACGAAAGACGCCAGATGTTTTGTAGAAGCAAAACGAAAGAACGCCAGATGTTTCTAAAGCAAAACGAAAAGACGCCAGCTGCTTAACGAAAGACGCCAGATGTTTTCTAAAGCAATGGTTTTCTAAACAATGAAAATTCACAGCGTACATGTAAAATTAAAGTGAGCTGCAAGTCGTCATAACTCATCGAACCTTTAGTATAAACGCGCCCGATCTCACGTCGGTGATGATGTACTGGGCAGAATTCACGGAAGATTCACGGTTTACCGATGAACCTCCGCAGCTTCGCCCACTCATCATCATTCACTCCGTGGATATGCTGTGATTTTTTGGTTCCATTGTACGTGCGTTGAAATTAGGTGAAATTCAAGCAGCTGGAGAAACCTAGCTACAGTCAAGCCTTTTGCGTTTTGAAATGCTATTGCTCCAAAGTTATCTATACATTCTACAACACATGTTAGCAACTGTGCGCTGGATCATAATAAAGGTCTTTAACATCTATTTTATTTATATATTTGAATATGCTACAGCCCTAATGCAGGCCTAAACAGGAGTGGATAAGTTATGCAGAACTAATACAACAGAGCAAAAAACAACAATAAAACTCAAATACATTACAGCAATACGTAAGAAAACATCACTTTACATATTACAAACAAATCTTTACCTCTTTTCCAAGTGCGTAATTGCGGCATCAGTGAAACCTTGTAATGGTAGTGAACGAATAGTGCCCGGTAGGGAATTGCAGAGGTCTACTGTACGTCGGAAAAGTCTAAATTTGAATGTGTTAGTACGAGCAAATAAAGGCTTTATGTTGAAGATGTACGAGCTGCGGGTACAAGTTTCTTCCGTAAATGCGATGTAGTTAACACCAAAGATGCCAGGAGAGGACTAGATGACTGTATATAATAGTTTTAAAGATTCGATACGATAACGAGAATGTAATGGTACTATGTTCAGTTATTGCAGAGCCTTTGACCATGCATTCAGGCTCGGTGCAGCATAAATAACTGCGCTATAGCGTCTGAGTTCTTTGAAAAGTATTTGTCGTCGATAGAAAGGAGCGCAAACTTGTCTTGCAGGAACCTTGCAACATGTTTTTTTGCCATGTCCCGTTCTCTAGCAAAACAGTTGCAAGAAGCGCTTCCGTCTGTGTGTCCGTCTGCCTGCCTTTAGTCCGTGTTCACAGCGCTACCCTTTTCATAGTCAGCACTATCTTCTCAAAAAATTGGGGGACCCTTAAGCTTCGCCTTTAAGAGTTGAACGCGATAGCGAAATCCGGCCCCTAGTGCGCACTTCAACCACTAAGTGCATACTTATTAATGTGTATTGTTACACACACACACGCACGCACGCGCGCGAATTTTACAGGCTTTCGATCTAAAGCAAGAGTCGCATGGCCTCCAAGATATACGCCGCGCGCCGGCCCTCTCGGATGCCATGCAAAGTCGAGACATATTTCTCACAATGCCTCACAGATGGCAGCACATTATCTAGCGTTTGCTGCGTTGGCTTGATATGTTTTCCTCTAGATGGACATAGTTGTCCATTTTTAGAGCTGTTTGAAAGTTCGTGTGTGTATTTAGCGGCGATGGCTGCACTATCCCGGCGTTTTTCGACGTAGTTTGATGGCCTCGCAAATGCGCCTACCGTATGGGCTCGTTTTCGTCGTGACACCTGCCGAACAAAATTCGTCGAGACTCCTTTCACTACATGACATTTATGTAGTGTTTTTGTCCGAAGCAGCTGCAAGTAACATCGTGGCTTTGTGGTAAGACACCTGCTTGCCACGCGAACGGCCCGGGTTCGATCCTCATTGGCACCGAAGATTTTATCGTTTATTTTATTTGCTACTTTCTCGATTTTTCGCTCACGGATGATTTTTCGCTCACAACCAACGGTGCCGACGCCGATAGCGGAATTTCTGCGACACGAGCTCTCTAACGCTACCGCGTTAAAAAAGAGAAAGAAAGTTGACAGCTCCACAAAGACCGTACTTCATAACTTCCATTTCTCAGTCTCACTCGCAAGCTGATAAGTAATGTGAACGAGTCCTCGAAGGACCTCGCAACAACTTTCTCACCATGGACTTCTTTCGTTTCGGGCATGTGATTTTGTGTTTGCGGGTCGTTTTAGTTAAAAACATTGTACCTTCTTCGATACAGTGCTTGTTTTATACAGTTATTCGGGATTTCCCACGATATGAGCCGATGTAAAACGAAGCGCACCACTAATGAACCACGTGGCGTTGCGGTTGTTGTGGGACAAGGAATAGACGGCGTGGCAGGTATTTGTTGGCTCCGTGAGCAATTTTAGTTCGTGTGATACCGACCCATGGAGGAAGGAAAAACTGAGGAGAGGCCCTATCGTATCGCAATGCATTGCGAAAAGTGTGGCGGAAGTGACGTCAGATTTATGGGGCAAACAAACCGATATGGGCCAAACAAAACAGCAGACGCCCCGCGGCGTGCTCGGCGTGCTCTCCGCGGTGGTTCGCTTCTGCTCGGATTTGTAGTCCCGGCGTAAACTTAGCACGTATTGTGCGGTTCGCACGCAGTAAAATGTTGCAAGCAGACGTTTACCAGGCTGTTCGTGCGTGGCAGGCCCGAGCGCTGCGTGCTGAAGTTCTTCGTGGAGCGTTTTTGTGCAACAGTACAGAAAGTACCGGTACGTGCCGTAATCAAAAGCATTCAGCCCCTGCCTCATCGTATTCGAATTCATCTAGCAGTGACTTACGCGTTCTGCTGGGCGTTAGGCCTTTCTTTTCCTTTCTTGTAGCCCGATTTCCAGATCTGTTGCACGATTAGCGGTTCTTTGCTCGTGTGCGCTCACTCCATATATATAGTGAGCGCAGTAGCTATTCGGCGCAACGCCAACCTATAGTTGACGTAACTTCACGTCGAAAAGAAGACACCGCTCGGGATCGTGCACGTAAAGTTTGTAATTCCAGTGCGCGCACAACATAAGCATGCAGCGAGCGCACACCGAACAATACATACATCACGTAGTCCGATAGTAACAACAGAAGTTTATTGCCTTTCGCTGAACGACACAGCCTCTAAAACATACGATGCCTTCAGCGCATGTTATGTATAGCGCGTCAGACGCCAAAAACAAAAGTTCACATGAGTTCTGAGTTGACAGAATGAGTAACATGCAACAGAGCGCACGTCCGAGAGCTTCGCACGCAAATACCATGCCTTAGTGATCAGCAATGAAGCGAACGTATACGTACACATGAAAAGTGACACCCGGTACTGTCCGCAGTGCACGCGATTTGCACCGGGTATACGCAACAGCTGGGCATTGCGTAGCTTTCCTAAAGAATACACAGAAAGAGCAGCATGCGTGAATCGACTACACCGCTTGCACGGCGAAAAACAAACAAACAAAAAAAGGCTGCAAAGTATCGTGATGCGCGCATGCGCTTGCAAACGTCGCGAGCGAAATGTTTCGCTGCGTCTTCGCTAGGAGGCGATGCGGGTGTTTGCGATGTGCAGGCTTCACGAATGTGACGTCAGGGCCTCTCCTTAGTATTCCTTCCTCCATGTACCGACCGCTCTTCCGCACTGAAGTGCGGATGTGTACATTTACAACCGCTATATGACACCTTTATCCATATTGACGCCCAACTTCACGTCGTTGGGCCACTGGTAGGTACGCGTAATTCAAACGTTCTGCGACGCTTGCGCCGAGAGCGCCAAGAAAGCCGTTGTGTTACGGCCCTGGGGAGTGGCGGCGCTGTAATTGCGGCAATGACGCAGAGGTTACGTAACGATTGCGTTTTGACGTCGTCAGGGCAAGAGTAACAGCCGCTCGCTTCTCCTCGCGCCCCCTTCCCCCTCTTCCCCCCTGGCACTCCTCGCGGCGTTCTTCTTTCTTTTTTTTTTAGAGCGCGTTGCTTTCTCTCCTCTCTCATGTCGGGTGCCCTTTTTTTGTTTGCGTTCTTTCTTGGCGGCTCCTTTTTCTTCTTTCATGCCGGGCGTCGTTTTTTTTTTTTCGTGTGCGTGGCGCGTTTTTTTTTTTTCGCGTGCGCGCGTGCTGTGCTTGGTCGCGCATTCATGTTTTTCTGTCCGCTCGTGGTGCGCAGTGCGTTTGAATGCACGCAGCCTGCATGATCCAGAGCATAAGGGATGACTTCCACCCAGAACACATCTGTGGCTTCGTTTTATTGCTCCGTTTCGAAAACTCAAGATTCGCACATAATGGGGCACGATACAAGTTCCGGAGAAGAAGAGAGTTAAAGAATGCACAGTGTGTCCATGATTAAAGAGCACAAAAGTTCATTGTAAAGTTCAGAAACTGGAAATTAAAAATCGAACACATTGGAAATGCAGGCCCTTTGACGCATACACATATAAGTAACACGATGTTTGTTTAGTACAATACTGACCAAAGTGCACAAGAGCTTCTGATGTGACAGAGTCATGAAATTTAAATAAATGTAGGCGAAATGTCAGTGCATGGCAAAAACAATAAAGATGCGCAAAATACCTAAATATGGAATAATAGTGCAATGAACTACTTATTAACCACTGTACTAATACGCCACACAATATATATATATATATATATATATATATGCATGCTCAGATGTTGCACAAATATACGTAGATTGCTGGATACCTTCACTACTGATAAACAAGATGAAAAAGCAGATTTACCAGAGTAAGCAGTACATATCGCACTAAAAAGGGAAACACACATTATTTGGCACTTGACCACTACTTGACAGTTAGATGGCGGCAACGGCATGAAGGCGATGGTCCGTTTATGCAGCAGCACATATAACATACGAAGAAACGCGTATTACCCAATGACCAGGTGAAATAAGTCTACTACACAGCTTTTCTTTCACCGCGAATACAATGCATAGCTGTAAGATAACGTCACTGAAGTGAGAACGTCATGCCGTGTACACTGAGCACTTCATTGAGATAAACGCAAACAATAAAATTCTGCATATTGGACACTTGCAATACTCAAGGCTCACCAGAAAAAAACAACTCTCATGTCTACACTAAAGCCCCTCCATGCGTTTTCCGCCGGCTAGGTTAAGTAGCGCCAACTCGTCCGCCCCTCTCCCTTTACACCGGTTCTCCGCATAGCGGAAGCCGAAGTGCCGCCATGATGTTTCTGCTGCTTTTCCGGTTGATGCACCTGCCCCATGCCCGCCTGATGCCCGCCCATGCCCTCGCGACGCAGAAACACCGAGCGAAAACTCGCTCGGCGGCAGGCAGTTTACGACGAACCTCAAAACAACAACACTTGCGAAACGAAGAAGCAAATATGTGCTTTCTCGCGTGTGCACATGCGTGCGCAGAAACAAGATGGAAGGAAAAAGCGGAAGAAAGTGGCTCAAGAACTTCCTTCCGGAAGCTCCGGAACCGGAAGTGGGCGTCGTCGTCGAACAATAGATGGCTGTACTTAAAAAAGCGGCAGTAGACGCGATGGAGGGGCTTTAGTCTACACATGAAGGTTCTTCGAACGGTTTTTCTATAGGTAATTACAGAGGTAATACATAAACACAAAGAGTACTTTTTCAGCTGTAAGTACATATAATGAACATTCACGCACCGAAAGAAAGCACTGGGGGCAGAGTAGAAAGCTGGTGCACTTGAAGTTGCGGATCGAGACTTCGCAGAGAGCAGATTCTATTGTTATTAACCCTTCCTTGGGCAGACGCATCACTCGTGGCCTTCTCCATAATTCAGAAAACGTTTACGTCCTGCAGAAAAGCAGTTGCAAACCGAATTCAAACGAGAAAAATTACGCAGTCACATCACGCAAACGTAGTTTCGTCGTCTCGGTATAGTGCAAGTTGAGATACACAGAGACTCAGAAACGCGTATTTAAACGAAGGCGAGTGATAAACAGGCCAAAAAATGCAAAAAGCACTTCCAAGGAAGCAGTCATGTCAGAGACGCATAAGTTAAACTATTCGTCTAAAGTGCTTTATTTTCGTTACTTCTTGGTACAACGATGCAAAATCGTGCTCTTCACGATTCAGCCATGTTTAAACACAACTGTTGTCCAACGGCAATGAAGCTATATATGTGTGGCTGCGAACGCAAACCGCATACTCATGTAACTTTTTTCGATCAGGGAAGAATCTTGCGGAACTCGGTCTTGAAGTATTCGTGCACCGCTGCATGTTGTACGAATCGTGTGCGACGTTAACCATCACGGTGGCAAGAGAACACAACACGGAAACACCGCAAAAACTGCACACTCCGGCCAACGGTCGCTTCATGTAACGGAACATCACGAAACTTCACATCAAGGCCGCCGACTACGACGGGCTCCGATGTGGCGGCGGCGGAGCACGGCTGACCATAACGACCGCTCCAATAAGTCTCAAAAGCGAACAATGATCCGCCAACCTCAACGAGAGACTTGCAGGTGTCCCCCAAGCATAGCCTGCCTGCACGGAGAGCCTGGTGCCCGCGCTCAACGTTCGCTTCATGCTACAACGGAACTTTCGAGAAATTCAAAACTTGCGGCGCGCGCGCGGCCTCGGCGGCCGGCGCGGGGCGCACGGCTTTGCCGGCACGGCGGCGGGCTGCCATTGGCTGCTTTCATTTTGACTCGCCATCGACTCGAGCGCCAATTTCGCCTTCAGTTATCGCACTTCTGGTTGGCGGCTCAGTTAGGCTCAGATTCAGGATGGTGGCGATGACGTAACGATGACGTAATTCTTTGGGACGCTTGAGCGGCAGTGTTTCCGACCGTTGGTTGGGCCGTCTGCGTGGCACGCAGGGGTTCTACCACAGAATCCCGCTATTTCGTGAAACTGCTTCGGCAAAAAGACTACATGAATGTCTTGCAGTGGAGTCTCCTTAACGCATGTAATATTGCGTGGCAGAAGCGTAGAATCGCGCCAGGCGTCAAGACATGTGAGTTGCGCAACGAGTGAGTAGTTTAAAGGCCCACCCATTACAAAAAAAGCGCTTACACGTAGTTGATCATCATCATCAGCAAAAGCATCAGCAAAGTGAACAGCTGCGTAGGTTCATGTGTTGCCTTACGGACGCGTGGTGAGCCCTTAAGCAGGTGATTCGCAAAACGAATAAATGTGGTGTAGTGGGCGCTTAACAACTGTGGCTGCACTAGGCATTCTAGGATACTTTGAAACGGCCAATTTTACGCGCACAGTCGTTTGTTTCCTTACGGCACGGTTCAGGCATACACCGCGAACCAAAGCCAGGCGAGCCATTCAGAAGGCGTCCTACTACGAAAATCCACCAGAGCAAGGTTTTGCTGCAGCAGGAATAATTAAAACTGAGATTTACGCACAATACAAGCTGATAACAACCATCAGTCGCACTGAAGTGAGCACACACAGCAAGGGTCATTTTGGCGCGTTATATCTCGTGAACAAAGCAAATGAGGACATATGATATTAAAACCGTGTGCTCACTGACATAAGCTCTCTTCGATAAAAAATTGTCGTCAAGATTGAGATCGGAGTTTTTTATTTTACTTTTTGAAAATGAACATTTTCTTTTTTCACGCTGTCCGTAGGAAAATGATCTTCCGTATAAATGTTGCAAAGGCTCTTTTATATATTTGAAAATGTTCTGATGTTTCTGTCTGAAATAGGAAAGGTGCCAAGGCGTCTCAACCTAACACACTTTTTTGCTTTCGGCCGTGTTTGCCATTTTTTCACATTTTCTTCCTTTTGAGGACGCCATAAAAGAAGCATGGATGTAATTGACAGTAATGCATATTAAAACCAACAAAAAAATTTTTCGACACATCTTTTATAGTTCGCGCTAAATTCCGCCGCGAAATCCGAAAACATTGCTGTGAGCAAAAAGAGGAGGCCCGCGCCGCCACCTTCAAATATTTTTTTGGTGCGCTGGCAGCGTTTCTTGGAAATAAGAGTTTCGGTTCCGTGCACTTTGAATGTGCCCACATAACATATAAAAAAACTGAGGCAAAAGAAAAATATCGACCGGACAGGCATGTTCGATCTCTCGTGGAATCAACCTACTGACGATATGGTCGGGCCTGCTCCAACCATTTTTTGCAAGTGCGCTCCTGTCACGAAAGTATCTCAACCCCATAATGCGACAGAATCAACCGGGTGTCCCAGCTGTCACGCATCATGATTTTAAAAAGATGGACGGCGTTGCACGAGGAAAACCTGCTGCATATTGTTCCTAGTACACTGGAGTAGCCACTGCTGATGTTATCATTATTGAGGTTTAATTAATTAGACACAGTTATATTTGTAACTCGACAAGGACTGACCTAATTGTCAAAATATCATTGGGGAATACGTAGGCATGTTCAAAGGACATCTAACTGTGCTAGCTTCGAAAACGGGCTAATTGCGCTCCCATTTTTTTTCTGGCTGATAAAGAATGCCCGCGAAATATGATAGGTGACTCGTGACTGGGCCGCTGCGCGCATCAGGAACCAGCGCCGTGAAACAGGCTCACCGTGAGGTGTCAGTCCGTAAACAGAACAGTGCTCGGGCTGCGTTGCGAAAGAGAACAGTCAACCGTACTATTGTAGTGGCGTACTATCCAATGGAACGAATCCCAGCAAAATTTTGACGCATATTGTAGGCGCCCGAACTGTACCCTTGCCAAAATGTGAAATGTTTTCTCTGGCAACGGACAACACGCCATGCGGTTGTTTGCGGTAAGCTTATCTTGAGGGCGCTGCTTCCTTTGCGGCGGTAGAGTCACTGGAAAATTTCAGAGTACCGCAAAGGTAGGCTGCACGCGGGCAACATTGAGCGGCGGCGGCCATTTCCCTTCCGGACCGTCCGGCGCATTGGTAGCGTGTGTTGAGAAGTGACCGATCTTTTCGCCTCGATGCCGTGTTACGCTCGGCGTAACTGCAATATGTATGTGTGTGTATTTCTTCAAAAGGATATCAGAAGTGATTAGAGTCATCGACAGTCTGAATTGACTGCGCGGTAAGCGGTGTAGTTAATGAAACGTGCGGCGAATGTTGCCATGTGCTCGCGAACTCTCTACGTGGCTTCATCGGTCTCTTTTCGTTTCACGGCCGTGTGTGTTCGCAAGGTCCGGAGCTGTAGACATAGTTACATTAGCGTAATGACCGTGATGCCATTTACTTCGACACTAGGTGAATGTTGACTGTATGCGCTAGCTTTGCAGTCGGTGTTCAGGTTCACTTCATAGCGCATTCGAGAACATTGTCGAACATCGAGAACATTCAGCATTGCGTCCTTCGACTGATCGCTGACGCATACCTTACTTGCGCACCATGCTTGCTGTTCAGCTGCAGGTGTTATCTGTAATAGAAGTGGTGTGTGTACGGTAAGTGGATGTTGTGCGTGAAGTATTTGTCTCGGTTCGGAACGCCAGCAGCAGAACGCATGGGTGAATCGGCGTGCGGTAGGTATGGTGCATCTTATTTTGCGAATACGTTGTCATTTCCTAACAGATACGTAGAAAATAGGCCATCAAAAATGATTGACGTCACTACTCAGTTGTTCCATTTTCTATTTTTGTCTCCTTAATATTCCCAACGTTGCAGTGCATTTGCAAATATTTTGCTGTGTTCCGACAAAGTTTTTTCTTTCTTTTTTTTTGGCGTTGCCAGCGCGTAAACGGCTGGGGTTCGGTTTTTGCACTGATTTTAATTTCAACTTTCTTTTTTCGTAATGCACTCTTGTTAAAACTTCCTCGGTGCAGTGCTTTATGTTATTTTGATCAGAAATAACACATCCCGAAAAGCTTTAACGCGCATGCTACTGCAACACAGTATGTATATAGATCTAGGGCTCGCATGAAATCGATTCCCTCAATGCGTGAGGGGATAAGCCAATTCTTCGAGGGGGGCGAATTCATTCCCCGGCCAACTATGCAGCCACGTACAACGACGCTCTTTCACGTTAATGTTTCCCACACGGAATGCAAAAATATACGAAATTCCCGGAGTAGCTCACCAGCAACGTTCGGTTACTGGCGAACTACTCTCTGGCATCTGCAAGATGCGTTTAAAAAAGCGACGAAGTACTTCTAGGGACCGTGGTACTGCTAAATGTCCGGCCGCGCTCTGCATTCAACGCGCCTGCACCCAAAGCGCTTGGAAGGGATATGGCGGTGAGAGGTCACGTGATGCGAGTAAGCCAATCGCGTCGCCGGCGGCGCGCGGAAAACAGATGCGATACTCTGAAATTTTTCTAGTGACTCTATGCGGCGGGAGCGTAGTGGTATATGTTATTTTTTCATATTTCGCGGGTTTCCTTTATCAGCCGGAAAAAATGAGCACGTTATTAGCACGTTGTTGAAAATTACGCAGCCAGATGTCATTTGGACATTCCTACATATGCCTCATTAAAATTTTCATCATTACATGAGTACTTGTCGAGCTATAAATATAATTATGACTAATTAATTAAGCCCCACTAAGGAACACTTTAGTGGTGCCTACTTCAGTCTACTGGGAACACTATGAGCTGGGTGTGCTTCGCGTAACGCCTTTCCTCTTTTGTTGGGACACACTGTATATGGCGCACTATCGTCGGTATTTGGGAGTAAAATTTGAATATGGCTCTTAGATAGGAACATTTCACTTGGGCTCGAAATGGCTATGCAAAAGAAGTCTAAATTGCAGCGAATGTAAGATATAGCAATATTTTGCGACAAAATTAACACCATCCCTTGGTTGCAGGAGCGTAATGTCGATGACTAGACTTGCAGAGCGAGTGGTCCTTCCACGCAACAGGCTCGCCATTTTGGACTATCGGCCGCCTTTTCTTGTTCTTGACATCTATTGAAGGCCGTCAAAAAATGCTTCAGCTCTTCTTCTTTTTTTTTTTCTGAGCTTCTTTTTAGATGGTTTTATGCCGCGCTGCTTCTGGTCACTTTTTCTTCAACGACTAGATCGGTGCCCAATATTTTCACTTCAGTTGTCTTCCATTTCAAGTGTACCGTCATGGAGCGAAAGATGGGCATGATACTGTAGCGTAAAACTAGAAAAGAAACACTAACAGACAGAAAGAAGTAGAAAAGTCGGCCTCTCACTCTTTATGTTCGAGATTCGCCCAACAACATGTCCTTCAGTAAGAAACAACTCGCACTAGAAAAGGTAATGCTGGAACGAAAGCACGGTGGCATAGCAGTTTGGACGCAAATGAAACAGGTTCACTGCAAACGCAAACTAGCCGAATTGGGCGTTTTAAGGGCTACAATTTTTCTTAATACTACCTTCATCTGGACAGTACTCCCTTAGGGTGTAATGAGGTGGGTGTAATAAAGTTCTGCGTCCTCAATTTTACTTCGTTAAGAAATTATGTGGAAGAAAGGAGGTAAATTCACTATATGCCGCCATTCGTCGAATGGAGTTCCAAGAACAAAAAACTCCCATCTCATTTCCTCTGGCATGTTTTCTCTATTTTTTCCGAAGCTTTCCATAATGCCTTCAGTGCTGGCGGGCATCTATGCAGCTGTGCGGGGGAAAGAAGTAAAAGAAAGAGGCGGCATGCTTCAGCGCACTAAAAATCCCTTGCACAGATAGCCCAGAGAAAGAGATACGCGCGACCCTCCGAACGGCTGGAGAGGAAACGAGGAAGCCCTTTGGCCTTGGCGGGGCTGCAGCCTACTGCCGCCCGCCCCCGCCAGGTTAAAAGCAAGCCAGACGAGGCGCTACCGAAGTGAAATGGGATAAAGCTTCGCGCCGCATGCACGCGCGAAGAAAAAAAAACATAGAAAAAAAGAAAGAAAAGCGAGGAGGGAGTCGTTCCCGCGGCGGCGCGATCGTCGTAGCTAGGCCGGCTACGCCAGCTAGGCCTTGTGAACGCCACTTCTCAAGCGATCAGCTGTGTCGGTCGTGTGTGCGCGTTTTGTGCCTGCAGCCTCACTGTGTTCTCGCCGCTGGATGTGATATGCGTGGTTTGACGACAGTGCGACATGCTGCGCTGCGAGTGCGATAATCGCGACGGCCTGTCGACTCAAGCGAGCGTGCCGCTGTGCATTACCAAGCAGATGATGGGCACCCTGCGTGCTCGGCACAGTCAGGAACAAAAATGGTAAGTAATACTGATGTTCTCTCTCTTTGCGAGCCCTTATCGTCGCTTATGCACCTGTAGATGACCTTCTGCACATTGCGTCGCTTGAAAAGTGCAATGAAAAGCAAAAAAAAAAGGAAAAGTAAAATCCCCAGGTGAAAATGTGTTACTGGGAATCCAACTGGTTTCAACTGGTGTTAACTGGGATCAAATGGTCCCAGTTGCGGGCCAACTGGCCCCAGTTGGAAACCAACTGGTCTCAGTTGATTCCAGTTGCAACTGGTTCCAGTTAGCAGCTGGTCCCAGTTAACACTCAACTGGTTCCAGTTGTTCCAATTGTAACTGGTTCCAGCCCGTATGAAAATGGTGATGTCCGGGAAATGTCCTTTCTGTTTCCCATTGACGTCCTACATGACCTTTATGGTTCCTCTTCCTTTTTGTGACCTGCAGGACGCTACTTTATGTTTACGAAACCCTTCCTCGGCCTGTCGAAGGATTCCTTCTTGTCTCCTGTAGGATGTGTCCTTTATGTTTACGGCAGGATGTTACCTGGCAGCGAACTATATGTTACCTGCAGGAGCACCGCGAGCTCATAAGTGGGTAACATGTGGTAGTACAAAAACATTTTTTGTCAGTGCCGTAGCCAGAGGGGGGTTTGGGGGTGCCGAAGCCCACCCCCAAAATTTTTGCATTATAACACACACACACAAATATATATATATTTCGGGGGGGGGGGGGGGGCTAGCCCCCCCGCCGAAATTTTGATGGTTTTGATGATTTCTGGGGTATATATAACAGACACCCCCTTCATCAAAATTTCGGGGGGGGGGGGCGGCGGCCTAGGCCCCCCCCCCCCGAAAAAAGTACTGGCTGTGGAAAAAACTAATATATATATATATCAGGCCCGTAGCCAGGAATTTTTTTCGCGGGGGGGGGGGGGGCACTTGATGAAAACCTTGACGTTTTCAGAAAAACACCTACTTCACCAAAATTTCGGGGAGGGGGGGGGGGCCTGGGTCCCACCCCCCCCTGGCTATGGACCTGATTATATATATATATATATATATATATATATATATATATATATATATATATATATGTATTTTTTTTCGTCGCATTGGATAAAAGTTGTATTTGATACTTTTTTAGTTTGACATAAGCGCAATCATTGCATAACAATCTCGCGTGTAGACATCTGCACTAATTGTATAACATTAATTCACGACACACGAACGTTTTGTGGCGATTAATAGCATCGTTGTTCATGTGTTCAAATTTTTTTCAAATTTCGCGCGCTTAGATTTTGACTTATTTTTTTTTTTCCGAGGTCAAGACATTGTACGCCTCAAATATTTATGTACATTATATTTACCTAATTTTTTTAAATATTTGAAAGCGTAAATTCAGGTTTTTAGTTAGAAAGCGCGATGCGCGAATGCGGTATACGTCTGCGGGGCTGATACCACGTGGTATCACTTTTTCTTGTTTTGCGGTTGCTGCACGTCGCTTTGCCGCGTCGCGAAGGGCCGAGCAGGCCGAGTTTGAGTGAATTTTTCCCTTGTTTGAAGTGTGCTTGCGCCTTGTGCTCGTCCTGTGTGTTCTGCCGGTGCTGCTTATTACGAGGATGCGCTATACTCAAGCGAAGACCGGCTGCTTCATATCGTGGAGCACTCACCAGGTATGTACCACGTTGCTGCTGTCAGCGCGGCAGGGTTCTGTTTGGTGTCGCAGAAGTCAGTGGTATGCCCGTGTCACTGTGGAGCACGTAACCCACGAGCCGCTTCGCCCTCCTCAGTATTTTGCCAGCGTCCGTGGTATGCCCGTGTCATTGGGGCGCACGTAACCCACGAGCCGCTTCGCCCTCCTCAGTATTTTGCCAGCGTCCGTGGTGTGCCCGTGTCACTGGGGCGCGACCCACGAGCCGCTTCGCGCTCCTCAGTCTGTCAACAGACTTCTGCGACACCAAACAGAACCCTGCCGTCAGCGCTTGGTTAACACCGAGAGCGCGATAATAACGCCGTTAACCAAGTTTTTCTTAACCAGTAGACGATAAATGAGCTTTTATTAACGTAGCGAGCTTGTTTGTGTCTATCATTTCACCAGGATCAAGGCGCGTTTGTGTGATTTTAAGCGCGGGCGAGCTTTTTCTTTTGTTTGACGCGTAAAGGAGAGTGCGCATGCGCGGCTGTGATTCGGCGGGGGATTTGAACATAGTTGTGGCGGTGCCCTCCTCTGTCGGCAGTGGTGTTGGAGGGTGGCCCCGCTCGCGGTAAACTACTATTTTGGCTTAATAGATGGGCGAAGACGGCGTTTGTTAGCTGTAAGCGTCGATCGTGCCTAAGGCGCGTATGCTTGGACCTGTTAGTAATTCATGCTCACTTTTTTAGCGCACTGAACTCTTCTACGGCAGTTCCATATGCTGCGCGTACTCTTTTCAATAGCTACAGGGTCGTTATAATAGCAATTTTTTGACTACTATCAGAGAGATGTGTTTTCCTCCTTGCGGGTGGTCAAACGTGTGCATGTGTATGCATCCGCGCTGGCACGTATCTTTAAACTGCCGTGATACTCGGGTTGATGCGTGTGCGTGATCTTGAAATAGCATGTTGCTTCGTCTTAGGTACGGCTCGCGAAGCTTGAACTTACGCTTAGGTGTTCATACAGCCTGTTTCGTCAAATTCGGCCGATGTTTTCACCCGCAACATAGGTTGCCTGATGTGGCCGGCACCCGTGCGTGTTAAGCCGTACGTTAAACTTGAACTGTACTCCAGCGAATCCTTCATGTCTATTTGGGGCAGAATTGTCGCACCTAAACAGTGCAAGCGCTAATTCGAGCATCAGTCCACGCGTTCGAGCACAACTTTTTTATTCTGCTTGTTTCTGTCGTGTTTGGCTTTTGTTATTTTGTTCTGGTTATTAAGAATTGTATGCGCCTCGCCCCACCTTGGCGTTAAAACTTCGCTAAACACTTACTTGTACGGGTACGAACATTATAAACAGCTTGTACCACCACCTCCAGTGACATTTTCTGGTAGATGAAAAGCTTAACGGTCTATCGGATAAAGTAAATTCTCTAGGCGCTACAGATGTTAAAAAGGATCCGTGGTATGTGCAACATATGAACATTTATTTATTGCTCATAACTCGCAATAATGTTATACATACTTCACGGTATGCATGCATAAGTCATGCATGTGTTGCTGTTCAAATGTAAAATTAGACAATGTATTGTATCTGAGAACACAACAAATCTAGACTGTGTTTTTTCACGCTGTTGGCATTGAAACAATTATACAACTTCAAAAATAAGGTTCATCGAATGTTTATTGTGTATTTGCTAAATTGTGGTCAATAGCTTCCAGGATTCTGGTTGCCAGAGATTGTTGCAGAAGCCTGCATGCTTTATTGGGATGGCATGTGGTTCAAGATTGGTGCCTTGTAAGTCTTAGCATTTCTACCTTTTTCTCCACATGGCCATTAGACAGCCTGTGATGCATTAGTGAGGAGTATTGCTTTTTTAGCCAACCAGAGTCATTGAAACTAATGGCCGCAATTTAGCAGCACACAATAGTAGAGTGAAACCAATTTCTGACAATATATAAACCCAATGTGAGCAGCCTGAAGAAAGCTACGTTAGTTGTGTTTGCAAGCAGACATAATTTAATTTTACATGTTACCTGCAATGGATACATGATGAATGTGCATAATGTCATGTATGTGCAGTGCTATTGTGCTTTTGTGCAATAAATAAAATATTCATATGGTGCATATTGCATTGCATTCCCTTTAAGGAACACATCGTATAAGTATCATAATATAGCTACAGGAATACAAATGTGCCTGTGTGAATGCATACTCACACATAGGTTTGGCTAGCTGCAAGAACAGGATTTACCGATAGCAGCCAATGATATTACTCACGCACAGAACTTTCAATTACACGTGGTTGACACATACAGCAAACAGGGGGCATCTTTTCCTAAGAGCTGTAACGTTGCGTTACTACGTGAGCAAGCTAAAATGGTAAGGTTAGATCCTCGACATCAAAAGCATAAAAAGTTCTTCCACAACACGCATTTTATTGCATTTATTTCGGAGCATTCCCTTTATGTATATCTCACTGAGTGGAGTCATGTGCCACTGAATATGGTGGCCGTGCGCTGCATCTATACCCACACAGAACTAAGAACACAATTCCAGCATGATGGGAACATGCTGTACGTTAAGGTCTTGTGAAACATTTCGTGACTACTCCTTCTGTATTTTAGGCTTCAGGGTACGAATGTACTGTAGAGAAAGCACACCCTAGCGCACCCTGCATTATGCAGGAGCAATATTCAAGCATATTTTTTACACATCTGCGATGTGGAAATTCCATATTCTTTCATAAGGTTGCGACTGTGTTCACCAAGAATTCATCAAACAAGTTTTCTTGTAACTTCTCTAGTTTCTGTACGTCCTGCTTGTTTTAAACTTATCTAAAACATAATGTTCCAGATCAGTTAAAAAAGAACGTGTGAGGAATTCAGCTTTGCTCACAGACACTAGTGTCACTAAATTGTTATTTTGTTGTTTCCATTGCAGCCTATACGTGCTCCTTGTACAAAGTGAGTGTGAAAGAAATCCGGACAAGCCTGTCATCAATGGTGGCTCATGGACAAGTTCGTTGCTGATGTACAGCAGCTGCGCATAGCTTCTGTTTCCTGTACTAGGGAAACTGCACTGAGAACAGCGGAGTGGGCACTTCAACCACCTGTTTGCTGTATTCAAGTAGCTCACATGTAGAGGGTGTTTAAAATTAAGCTTTTTGTTTTTCTTATAAAAAAGTCCGCACTGTAAGTCACGTCAAAGTCACCTTTGCAGATAAGTTATTATCCAGGGGGACACAAAGTGGGATAATAATTATCGCTGTCAGCCGTGGAATTAACTGAGATTTAATAATGAACTTTTCTAGTGACTGCAGCAAGCGGGCATGTATGTATTAAGAAGTTTGAGCCAGCTGCATTTCTACACGATTCCACGTCAAAGAATTCGTCTAGCATGTCTGGGCTCAGATATCCTGCTGCAAAGTTTAATTCCGGCTTGCATCATTACACATGCAGGACCTTGAGCACTGGCACAAAGCTCCTCCCTGATGTGCCAGGTTTAATGTTACAGCGGGTCGAAGGCATAGGCAAACATGATAACGGTTACCCTTTTCCTGCGGGCTGGTGATAGCAAGCAGTGACTGCTCGTCACACCAGGGAGTAATATTTTGCTGATCCTCACCGCCTTGCATCATGCAAACCACAATTAAACTTTGCAGCGGGATATCTCGCAGCACAGACATGCTAGAAGAATTCTTCCAAGTGTAACTGTGTAGAAACACGACTGCCTCCAACTTTTCAATACAAAGATGCCCGCTTGCTGTAGTCACTAAAAATTTCATTATTTAATCTTAGTTAATTGGGCGGCTGACAGCAGTAATGTCTTACTTTGTGTCCCCATGGACACATAACTTACCTGCAAAGTTGGTTTTCATGTTTTTCCCAGGGCTGAATTTTAATGCAACCATAAAGCACAATCCTGAATGTGTCAATGCTGCTTCCTTAGCTTTGTATTTTGTCTTTTCAAAATCTATTGAATGAGCGGCTCTCTCGACTCGTGTGTCATGTTTTAATTCATATCTTATGTGCAGTTATCATTTTTAAAATTGAACTTTCAATTTTGTGATAAGGCAGTAGTGCATCAATTCACTATTTTATTTTCACCATAATATTCACCGTACATTTTGTAATATTTTTTTTTCATCAGAGTCAATTTTTTATTTTATTTATACAACTACCTGCAGCGCCACGAGGGCATTATTACAGGGGAAACTGCGATAATGCTTTTCTAATCATACATATTCCATTGTCTTCCGGATATTCATTTCCTAAGTGCAATCATGTGATGTCCTGCTATGATGCCTAATCATATTTAACTTTGTTAATGATAATTTACAGAAGGCATTCTGAAATATTGTAATGTAAGTCTCGGCATTGGGAGATGAATGGCGGCGACATTTTTTAAACTACACAATTTTGTCTGCTTGCTTTAGTTGTGTGAAGTATAGTAATAATAAGTGTTTGGATTTAACCACGATATGATTATGAGGGACGTCGTATTGGAGGGCTCCTGAAATTTCGACCACCTGGGTTCTACAAGGTGCACCTAAATCTAAGTAGATGGGCCTCAAGCATTTCTTCCTCGATTGAAAATGTGGCCACCGCGGCCGGGATTTGATCGCGTCACCTTCGGTTCAGCAGTCAAGGGTGACTTACAGTGTACTACTTTTGTGTGGGCTATAGTTTCTTGCTTTAAATTATGCATACTAAGTATGGCATTTTGGTGCCAACCACGCATCTCTGGTAGTGCACTGATGTTGTGTTTGCCACATTCCTAATTTATTGCAGTATTTAATTTTACCATGGATTTATTGTGAGCAGCTCTGAATAGCGCACTGACGTTTTTCACATTCCTCACTTATTGCAGTATTTTTTATTTGTGTATTTATTCTGAGTTTGTTGTGAAGTTATGATTGTTCCACTCTAGAAGGTTGAATACATTTGTAATTAACCAATGAAGCCCAACAAATCACTCTGATACACTTAGGTGTGCAAAGCTTATCTAAGAAGCCCATAGTGTTTATAATGCCTTGGAAAGTGCCTCTTGGTCATAAATTGCTGTCATGATGAGTTCCTTCAAACATTTGTGTTTGCATTTTTCAGAAATGAATGTACTCTTCATTACCAAAAAAGATGCAGAACAAGTTAAACCTTTTAAAATGTTAATGATGTGTTAAGGCGTTATGGGGTTAAGGCTGATCTGTTAATCTTATTTTTCTTCAACCGCCGACATATGTACGTTGCCAGTTTGAATATTGTCTATGAAGTGCTCTAAACTGTACAGTGTAAATGATAATAAATGAGTAATATTGCAGAGTTTTGTATGCGTGTACATCCAAATTATAGCAGCCGTAATATGCTGCATCATACAGGCAATGCAATGGCCTAATTTCTGGTCTGCGTAAAAGGTGGCTACTTATAGGACACATACAGGATGGACACTTTGAGGAGACAGAAAGTCAGCGGCCAAATCGCGACATCTGGGAGACATAAAGGACGGTTACATATCGGATACATACAGGACGGTCACAAATGGGACACATACAGGACGGACACTTGGAGGACACAGAAAGTAAGCGGCCAAATCGCGACATCTGGGAGACATACAGGTTGTGTCCTCATGCTGCCTCGGGGAACCATACAGTACACTTCCAGGACATCACCATTTTCATAAGGGAGTTAGCAGCTGGTCCCAGTTACAACTCAACTGGCCACCAACGGGAACCATGACCAGTTGAACTGGAGGCAGCTGGTCCCAGTTGGCAACCATATCCAGTTATATTGGAAGCAAATGGTCCCAATTGTACGCTAACTCGAAGTGCGACCAGTTACTCTGGTTGTACGATTCTTCACAGGGAACGAAAAAAAAATTGAACTCGAATGTATACGACGTAGCATTGCTGGACTTGAGCGAATAGGTTTTAGGGAGTGGATATTCGTCCGGCATCCGGCTGAACTGCGCGAGCGGAACGTGGCCGGCAGTGTCTCCTCATTGGCCGGCGGTAGTCACGTGGTTAATGCCGGCATCCTGTGGCAAAAAGCGCTTTGCCGGCACGGGTATTTGCCGAGTGTCATCAGAGAACACCGTGTCATTTCGCGAGCGGCCGTCAAGCAAAGAGTGCCGGCGTTTAGTGAGGGAACAATTATATGCCGGTACTTTGACTTACCCACGCCGTCGTCACATCTGAAAACGCACGCCGTGACAGCAACAGTTGTCCGGTTCTGGTTTGACCGGCAGTTTGCTTTTGCGGCCGGCCGTCAAGCGACGAGTGCCGGCACTTAGCGCACGGGTATTTGCGAGTTTCATTTCGCGAGCGGCCGTCAAGCGAAGAGTGCCGGCATAGACCCACGCCGTCGCCACGTCTGAGAACGCACGCCGTGACGGCAACAGAGTTGTCTGGTTGTGGTTTGACCGGCAGTTTGCTTTCACGAGCGGCCGGCTGTCAAGCGACGAGCGCCGGCACTTAGCGCGGAGACAATTATTTGCCGGTAGTTTTACTTATCCATGGTATAGCCTCCCCTGAAAACAGGCAGCTGTGACTACTACGACGGCACAAGTCGTCCGGTTGTGCCCCTAGCAAAAATTCTGATAGAGGTCTGTATCAGTCTGATACAGTTTCCTATCAGTTGCCAGTCTTGTATAAGACTGATACAAAGTCCTATCAGTTCTGATAGACATCCGTATCAGTCTGATACAGTTTCTTGTCAGTTTTACCAGTCTTGTATCAGACTGATACAGGGTCTTACCAGTGCTAACAGTTTTTCAATCAGTCTGATTGGCCATTTCTATGGTGTATATTAGTCTATAGGTTTTTAGTCTTTTGTTGGTTTATGGGATCTTCATAAAATGCAGTAGTGTCATTTTAACAGTTACTCTTTTTTTTAAACACACTGGTCACATATATATGATTGGTCATTTCTGCATGCATACTGGTCTATCAGTGTTTTCTATTGAACACTTGGCGACCATCGTATGACATATTACCATCATTCAATGAGTGCCACTGGTAGCTTTTGGATGCGTAGAATAAAGATGTATAATGCTTCATGGTGGTGTTAAGCATAATGAACACACTGAGCTTTGCAAAGCAGGTTTCAGGCTAGATGAACATCTCTTATTCTATGTACAAATAGGGTTGCAGGTGCCAGATAGCAACACAGTTTATTGTGACATTTAGGTATCTTAGAAATTTTAAGACACTAGGTATACAAAGCTTATCACACAGCAGTACAAACACAACTTAAAACAACAATACAAACAAAACTTATCATCACACAGCAATACCAACATAACTTTTAAATTTTTAGCTTATAGGGCCAGTAAACATCCCAGGACACTAAACTTCATATTTAGAGTACAATTGTGTCCTATTGTGAAATGAGCATGCTGATGCAATAATTTTTTGAAACGGTGCGGAGTTGAAAGCCTCGGTGTCTGGGTGCTGCGGTTTCTTGCTTTCACGACCCAAGCTAGCCCTAGCTGCCTCCCCTACATAGTGCTTTGCCTTTAGTGATAGACACTACATCAGTGCCATAATCCATACTGGATGAAATCCTTTAAAGGGGGGATGAACCGCTTTTCCAAGTAATAATCTGATGACCTCAGGGTCGAAGTTTATTGCCTCTCAAATCCACTGCCACAAAAATTTCAAAGCGAGCGGAATTACAAGGGTTTGTTGTGCACTTTAAGCGCTTTCTCTTTTCTCTCGGCCATCCCGACAAGGTGCGTTGGAAGCTATAGGGAGGAATGGCACTGAGGAAATACGTTATGTCAGCACACATCATGACCTAGAGCATGTTTGATGAAGCACGACTGCTTTTTCCTGTTGCAGTTCCCATGCACGAGTGTGACTATGTAATGTTAGCAGATTATGGACAGCAGTGCCAGCATGTGGCAGCACCCTGTGGCAAGAAGCACGTCTGATCGAAACGCCGCTCTTGATTTATGTTGGCTATAGGCCAATATCTATCTGTTGTTTTACACCATACAGCAGGCATCCGAAAGACCGAAGAAAGTGAGCACAGGCATCTATATATATGAAAAGAGGGCACCTGAGAAATTCGCAACTTTGCATTCCGCTTTTAAACTCTCCTTGCCGTGCACAGCTGCAAGATTTGGGTGAGATGTTTATAGCAGCGTCTGTTATCCACAGGATGTGTCTTTTCACCAAGGAGACCTGTTTAATACTTGCATGTAATCTTGCCAAGATTTATGAACATCAAAAAGCATGTACTAATAAAGGCCAAAGCATTTGACCGCAAAAAACACAAGAAACTGCCTACCATAGTAAAAGTTCAATTGTGAAGAGAACAGCGATAGAAATGGTCAAGAAAAGTCAACTTTTGATTGCCCTACCATGTTAAACTCAAATTAGACTGACTACATTTGTCACTGACACCCAGTAATCAGTCTCTTTCAAACAGTTTCTTTTTGGCTGCCTCTTCAACAATGTGCAAGGTATATGGTACCAGCAGAGACACCAATCACAAAAAATAGTCAAACTTCTCAAGCTCTTCATGACACTGTTCACATTCCCACTGGTGCATTGTTATGTTTCACCTTCACTGTGCTCATTATAGCGAGCCATGCATCACTGCTGAAAAAGGGCCTTACAAGGTTGATGTCCATGCACTCATCCAAAACACCACAGTTCAGCAAATCAGGCTTTGTTTCCACATCTTCTTCAAGAATTTTACCACTGAGGGCACTGATAACACCAAAACAGTTGCGCTCAGAATATTAGGTGGTATCGTAATCGTCGGTGATTTTTTTTCCCCTTTATTTCACCATGTTTGTCACCGACGTGACGGGACTCCGTCACACTATCTTGACATGTATCGGCAAATATTTGTCTCCGCGCTAGTCGCTTGACGGCCGGCCGCTCGCGAAAGCAAACTGCCGGTCAAACCGCAACCAGACAACTCTGTTGCCGTCACGGCATGCGTTTTCAGACGTGGCGACGGCGTGGGTCTAAATGCCGGCACTCTTCGCTTGACGGCCGCTCGCGAAATGAAACTCGCAAATACCCGTACGCTAAGTGCCGGCGCTCGTCGCTTGACGGCCGGCCGCAAAAGCAAACTGCCGGTCAAACCAGAACCGGACAACTGTTGCCGTCACGGCGTGCGTTTTCAGATGTGGCGACGGCGTGGGTAAGTCGAACTGCCGGCATATAAATGTTCTCTCACTAAACGCCGGCACTCTTCGTTTGACGGCCGCTCGCGAAATGACACTCGGCAAATACCCGTGCCGGCAAAGCGCTTTTTGCCACAGGATGCCGGCATTAAACACGTGACTACCGCCGGCCAATGAGAAGACACTGCCGGCCAAGTTCCGCTCGCGCAGTTCAGCCGGATGCCGGGCGAATATCCACTCCCTAGGTTTTATCCAAGAGTTTCTTGTGTCATACTCACAGAAGGGTACCTGATCACTGGCCTAGTATTGTAAAGGGCCGTTATGAACACAGATGATAGGACGATGAGAGAATAAGAAAATAGCGTCTCATGGTTTGCGAATGAATTATCTTTTTTTGTTTAGACGTCATCCTCCTCTTCGCGTTGTTTTAACCCCATTACAATAATATAAACAGTCTTACCTGACCTGATATGTATTTTTTTAAAATCGTGTATTATCGTCGATTATTCCGTTGCGCAAATGCGCAACACAGTGCACTCAAACGTACGCTTGCTTTAGCATCAGTACTGCTGTCATCAGCTGTTGTCAATCTTTTTCAGTCATGGGCACGTTACCAGTAAAAAGTAACAGTGTTACAGTTACAGTTACCTAAGCCAAAAAAGTAACTCTGTTACAGTTACAGTTACAGTGTTTCCGAAAGTAACTTGTTACAGTTACAGTTACTGTGCAAAAGTAACGTCGTTACTTTTCCGTTAGTGTATAAAATAATAGATCACAAATCAAATTATAGAATTTAATAAATAAGGGTTGCACGTCGTAAAACCCTAGACGAAGGAAACATAAAAGGGGGCCCAACACCAGCAATCACTTTGAACGCCTCTTACTTGAAGTGGAAAACTTGGTTGATGTATTGGAACGACGGCAGTATATCCTAAGACGTTTATTAACTATACCCAGAAGCGCATGCGAAGAGCAGCGGGGAGTGCATCACGAGTGGTTACGACGTGCATTGTGTCTGCTCCATATGTTTAAGGTGTGTCAGACTCTGTTCGGAGAGCTTCCGGTCCGCTGGGCATACAAACCGTTTTTAAGTCCCGTTATTATACCTTGGAATATGACAACGTGTGTTCACGAAATCCTAAGACTGCACACCTGCGGATGATCATGGCGGTATCTAAAAGTGCGATGCGGGGATCGGCGAAACGGGCAGGAAATGATCAACGAGGCCTAAAGAACTCAAGCGGAATGTCGCTAAAGCAACCCATGCAACGCGTTCTAAGACCGAGCTTGTTGAGCACTGCTCGATGACAGGTCATAGCTTTGACCTAAACAATGCGACGACGCAGGTTTGTGAACGAAGGTGGGGGAAAAGCAACTCCTGGAATCGTGGTTCATTCTCCGCAGCTTGCAAAAACAGCCGCGGCCCCCCACTGGACATTTACAAGGACATGTGTGACTAGTGGACTGGTTGACCTCGGCTCATTTTTTTTTTCTTTTTTAGGATGCCACCTGCATTGGGGGTGAAACGTCGGTCATTTTGTTAATAATTGTTGCATTAAGTCGGAGTAAACATTTTACAACCAGTTACAAAGAAGTTTTAAAATATCGCTTCGCTAGTTCACGGAATTTCTGGCCTTAGCCGTTTCGCGTTCTGCTGTTTTCTAGCCACCTGTCAAACACGATTAGCTCGGAGCCTCAGACGAGGGAGACTATAAACATGGCATCCTAATGCTCCTCCACCTGTACACCAAGAACATAGCTAGATGCTCAAGTGACGAAAAGGATATATATGCTGAAAAAAAAAAACGGACGCGAACTTAGCAGACTGTTCAGTTGAACCACGATTGATTTACATGTTGCGTTAATGACATACCTCCAACCTCGGTCTTCTGCAGGGAAGATAATACGCTTAGTCACCTCCTCTCCTAAACTGCGAGGGGAGCCCTATTCTGGAAAGTTGAGGGGTGGAGAGGATATATGGTAAAGAAGAAAGTTCGAAAAAGTGTTGCTGTTGGATAATTTTTCATAAAGACAGAAGTAACTGTAACAGTATTTTCCGTTACAGTTACTGCGAAAAAAGTAACAGTGTTACAGTTACAAGTTCCTCTAACTTAAAAGTAACTAGTTACAGTTACAAGTTACTGAAAAAGTAACTAGTTACCGGTAACGCGTTACTAGTAACTAGTTACTGCCCAAGACTGATCTTTTTACGTCCACTGCGGATACCCGCAGGCGAAGCGGGCCCGATTGACGTCGGGGTGTTAATACTGCCGTTGTCTCACTGAGAGCATGCCTGCTCGATTGGCTTGTGTGCAGCACAGCGATTACTTCCGTACGTACGACAAAGAAAAATCGAGCAGAGCCGAGAGCTACCATTTGCGAGACTGCCACCGACATGCTGCTACGATGCTGCCGACACAAACGCACGCCACACTCTCTCTCTGCTCTCTCCCTCGACTGCCTCGACAGCCGTCACATCAGTTTCGTATCTCATACGCTCAAACATATGAAGCAGTAAAGTAATGAAACATAAAGATTACACATAAAATAAACTGAAAAGAATTATTTTATGCCAATTCCGCACTATTTAATGGAAGAAAGAAGCTCGATAATAAAGGCAGAAAATTTAGAAACACAGCCGTACTAGTTTCGTACACCACATGTGTACGAGGGCTAGCTGCCGAGTGGTGGAAGTGTTTTGTGGTGGTGGTCCGTGGAAGCGGTGCTTAGTTGTGCTGTTTTTGAAAAGGAACGTGCAGTCATGGCGTGCGTAATTTAGATTTTGTCGAATTAGTGTCCGACAGTTTCATCTCTGGAAGTCTTTATGGGTGAACGCTGGGCAAGTGTTTTTTTCCTGTGACAACACGGATATGTGGAGCCATTGTGTGCGGAATGCTGTGCAAGCCTGCGCCTTGTCGGCGATGCAGCCGTTTGAAGGTAACTATATATCACTTATGCTTCGAGTGCTAGTTATTCAATATCCTAGAGAACATCTTGATATAATGCAATGCAAAGTGTTTTGAGTGTTCAGACGATGGAACGCCGCATTTTAAACAAGTTCTTTCGGCACTGCTCTGTGCGGAGTGCTTGCTAATTTTCTGCCATTTGTTTTGGAGCATCACAGAAAACGAGTGCCGTGCAACAGTATTTTGAACGGCGTGCCAAATAACTATAAAGTATACTCGTGCAAATTTGTAGCTCCGTCCGCGACTTTTAAAGAAAGCGCAAAGGGGCCGTATTTTGCACTGCAAATGGATATTCCCGACCCAGGTGAAAATTTGCAACTGGGAATGCAACTGGTCCCAACTGGTCCCAGTTCAAATGGTTTATGGAACAATTCCCAGTGGGGACCAGTTGGGTCCCCACTGCAACTGGTCCCAGCTGATCCCAGTTGGGTCCCCACTGCAACTGGTCCCAGTTGCTTCCCCACTGTAGCTGGTCCCAGTTGTTTCCCCACTGCAGCTGGTCCCAGTTGTTTCCCCACTGCAGCTGGTCCCAGCGTGTCATTGTTTTTTGCCCGCTTGTCCTATTGTCCTTTTTTGCCCTATTAGAATTAGCCTTGAGTAAGTGTTTCATGGGTGTCCCGTCGTCATGCAGAAGGCCTGCAATATAGCAGCGCCCATGCAATGATAATCACAGTGGATGAATGAGGCATACGTTCAAATATATTTTCATAATCAAAACTACAAATGCTTATGCTGGCCCTTCATGATGTCGGCGACCATTTTGCCAAGGCAACTTGTCACTTTCTTCTGGGCAGCTGCAGCGGCACTCGAGGAAATGCCTTCAAAATTCTGAAAATAAACAGAGCCATGAAATCAGAAAAACCGTAACACTTCTTTATTGAACTTTAACTTTGATAGCAATGTGTACAAAGTTGGGGGTACAGTGAAAAATTATCCAGACCTGTGATTCACCGCACATGTTCACAATGTTGCGAAAGGCTGAGTGAAATATTACACACCCAACTATGGCTTATTGCGTAAAAGAACACAGCATATCTGCAAAATTTTGCGGCAACCGAGGAAGGAAATTAGAAGAGAGGGCAAAAGAAAAAAAATGAGTGGTGCCTTATCCTGTCTACATGCTTGCGTCCTGTGTTCTTTGAGATTCACCCAAGCATGAACTGCAAACTCGCCCAAGCTTATACATTGTGTGGTTAACACTGAATTACTGCAAACTATTTCAATAATCACTTACAATCTGTATGGTTATCTTTTTCGGGATGGTGGTGACTATTATGCATAGAGCATGCCACTAAATGTCAACTTAAAGATGGCATGAAGTAATTAAATTAAGCTATGGTAGATTCACGATGAGGCAGTCAGAAAGATATAACAAACTGTAGTCAAGGCAGCCTAGTTTCCATATCGTTGCAAGCCCAACACAGCAGTCAGGCTGCAATGAGTTGGCTAAAACACGTGCTGCACGTTACATGCTTATGCAATTAAGCCAACAGCATTAATAAACCGCACCAATGAACATATGTTACGCACATTTTGTAACGAATTATATCGTTCTTATGATGTTATGTTGAACAAGTTTGATAAGCCGATTGGTGCGCACGCCAACGCACACACCGCGTCGACTAGAGCGTTTTATTAAGAGGCGATAAACGCGTTTTTGGCTCAAAACACACACGCTGAGCATAAAGTACACAAAGGGTTTGCGAGACTTCAACTACACTCACGAGCAGGGCACCGGTCCTTCAGCCCTGATCTACGCTTATGTTTCTTTGTGCATAGAGTCAAACACAACAACAAACTGCAACAATATATGTGTGCAATAATTCAACCTCCATTAAAGCGTCTGAACTGAAGCGTCGCTGGTCTCGCTGTCATCAGATACCAGAGACGGAGGACGAGGGACTTGTTTTCCCGATCTTTCTGCTTCGTCCCACGTTTTTAATACAAAAAATAAGGGCAATATCAAACAGACTAAATAAGAGTAAATACCATGCACTCAACTCACCGAACAATCGGAGCACATGGGCCTTGACGTAAGCTTGTCGTCTTGCCATTATTCTTGGTGCCACTTTGTAGAGTCATAATCCAAGACATTTGTGGCTGAGTTCTTATGGTGCACGTTGAACATAGCCTTCACGTTCTCGTCGCGGAAATACACTAAAGCAAACACCGTGTAAGCAGGCTTACGTGCCGAGATTACACAAAGCGTGCGCCGAGTTAACTATTTGGCTTAGCTTGGCTGGCTTGGCCGCAAGCTCGGCTTGTCTTCGTATCGGGCGAGCGCGGATGGCGCGCCGGACGCACGACGTTTGCACCTGGTTTGCACCACATTATTTTCGCCTGTATTTTTATAGCGCTACTTGTCTTGCTTAGCATAAATTGCTGTAAAATTTAAATATTATTCAAAGCTTCTTTTTAAGGTTAGGACATTCTGTAGAAGCAAGGAACGTGAAAAAAAAAAAGTTCATAACAATTACCACGCAGCATCTCTGGCGCCACGTCGCGCGGTTCACTTTTTTGGTCAATCGGCTGTTTCTATGCCGGTTGCGGTCTCATGGCAGTTTCTATGTTATTATTCTATGGTGTTTAACAACGCCTTCGCTATTTAGGCGCTGCTGTGTTGTCGATTCATTCGCAAGCATCGTGCGTTTGCACATTTTTCTTTAGCGTGCTTTACCAGTGCCTGTTTACCGCAGGGCAGGTACGGAGACACTGTACTGTCGTGGTCGACACGCAGTTTTTCTATAACATTATAGCCGCGCGAGTTGCTGACAGCGTACGTTAACGTGATTAGATTATCAAAGTGGCATGATTAGAAAAGCTACGTGCTAGCCACGACGGTAAATATTTCCGAACGGTAAAGCGGCGCTGAAAAACCCTTTCGTTGCGCCACGTGTGTCTCGTCACCCTCGCTTGATCATGATCTTCGTTTCAACATGAGAAGCCGATCGAGTGCTCTGCTCAACCGCGGTTAATGAAGCGGAATCACTGTTTATTTGGAGCCTGGATATCAGGCCCGTAGCCAGGAATCTTTTTTTTTGGGGGGGGGGGGGCACTTGGTGAAGGCCTGACTATTCGAGAAATACACCTATTTTCATTATTTTCGGTAAAACACCCCATTAGGCAGCGCACAATTGGGACCACTTGCTTCCAATGTAACTGGTTAGGGTTTCCAACTGGGACCAGCTGCTTCCAGTTCAACTGGTCATGGCTCCCATTGGTGGCCAGTTGAGTTGTAACTGGGACAGCTGCTAACTGGAACCAGTTGCAACTGGAATCAACTGGGACCAGTTGAGTTGTAACTGGGACAGCTGCTAACTGGAACCAGTTGCAACTGGAATCAACTGGAACCAGTTGAGTTGTAACTGGGACCAGCTGCTAACTGGAACCAGTTGCAACTGGAATCAACTGGGACCCATTGGTTTCCAACTGGGGCCAGTTGGACTGCAACTGGGACCATTTGATCCCAGTTAATACCAGTTGAAACCAGTTGGATTCCCAGTTGCACATTTTCACCTGGGGAACCTGTTGCATCTGTAGGTACACACATTCGAGTGGAAACAAAGATGCTTTCGATCGCCTTACTGCCCGTAGTTCTTATGTCATTGGCGCTGAGGTAATAAGCGACTTAAAAAAAATCGGATTACATCCGGCATGATCTCTGGAATAGTGTTCGTAGTGTGAATTTTTAGAAGGCTGGTCTGCTGTGTATAATAAATTGATATGGCTATTCTGAGACATGCATGTAACATATATGTTACCTCTTATTTTGCAGTAACGCTCTCCCATTGGTCACGGGTACGTGAATCTCACGGAAAAAATTCAGGATTGCCGCCAAACACTAAAAAATATGAGTGCTGTGTAATGTTTGTAAAATAAACATTTGATGAGTATCCAATGTTGTTTTTTTTGATCTTGCACTGGAGCCCAGGAATTAAATAGCCACATCACGTTTAATTTTTAATGGGACCAGCTTCCGACAGTAGTTCCTAATGGGACACCATTTGCAACGGGCAACTGGCTCTTATTGAGATCTCAGTAAGAGCCACTGGCCCCCGCTGGGACCCACTGCCAACTGGAAATAACTGGGACCAGATAAAGTGGTTTATGGCAGGATTCCCAGTGGGGACCAGTTGTCAGTGGGTGCCAACTGGGACCAGGTCAAGTGGTTTATGGTCAAATTCCCAGTTGGGACCAGTTGCCAGTGGGTCCCAGTGGGTCCCAACTGGGAATTTGACCATAAACCAGTTGAACTGGTCCCAGTTGGGGCCAGTTGTTTCCAGTTGCAGTATTTTCACCTGGGTCGGCATGTCAAGCTTGCGAAATGCCCGCCAGCGCACCATGAGCGTGGCATGTAACCCATGCCGTACATTACACGCATGTCATTCATTGTTTCCATGTTACCAGCTGTCATTTATGTAAGTCATACAGTCACGTCACGCTATACCAATCTTGGTATGATATCAAGTTAGAGAACCGGGCGTGAGTGCACCAGGCTCCATGCCGTAAATGACATACATGTCGTTATTTTCATGTTACTATATGTCATTTATGTTCGTCGCACAATCACGTCACGCTATATCAATTTAGGTGTATGTCAAGCTAGCGAACCGGCCGCGAGCGCACCATGAGCGTGGCGTGTGTACACAGGCGTCCACTGTTAAAGGGAACATCGGAGCGTGTGGCGGCAGCTCGGCGCTACCGCCGGCCAGCGGCTGCAACGAGTTTCGCGCAGGCGCAGTGAGCACCGTGCCCGGTGCTCTTTCGTCGCGTCAGCGGTTCGCTTCGCGACGATTCGCAGCGCGGAAGCAGACGACGAAAGAGCACGACTCACAGCGCGCACTGCGCCTGCGCGAAACTCGTTGCAGCCACTGGCCGGCGGTGGCGCCGAGCTGCCGCCACACGCTCCGATGTTCCCTTTAACAGTGGACGCCTGTGTACATGACATGCATGTCATTATTTTCATGTTGCCAGCTGTCATTTATGTTGGACGTACAGTCACACTGCACAATACCAATTTTGGTGTATATGAAGCAGGCGAAACGGTCACTAGCGCCCCCGAGACCATGTTGTCAAAATAACGCCATACATGACAAGCGTGTCATGATTTGCACGTTAGAAACTGTCGTTTAGGTGCATCATACACTCTTGTGACGCCATACCTATTTTGGTAAATATCAAGTTAACGAAACAGTCGCAAGAGAACCAAGGGAGTGACGTGTAAATCATGTGGTTAATGAAATGCATAGCATGATTTTTAAGTTAAGACCCATCATTCATGTTCTTCATGCAGTGGTGTCATGCCACACCAATTTTGGCATACATCCCATTAACGAAACAACCACACGAGCTATGAGTCTTAGGCGGCTATATATATAGGTAGATAGATCCGTTCAAAGTCGTAGAAGTGTTTAACAAATGCTTCGCATTTAAGTCGTTAAACTCAGATAGCAATGATGTGTGATGCATGTTTTGGAACTTCTGTGAATATCACTCATGCTTCATACGACCAGTCGATCGACCCAGGAGTGCGCCCTGATAAAGTTGTTTGCACGATATAATTTTCTTGCCTGCGATAAAGCATGAATGAGGCATGATGCTTTCAGGGAATATACATTAGAGCAACAGGCCACGGTTATCACATTGTCACATGAAGGAATGTGCATAAAGGACAACTTTGTTTTCGATTTATTCTTTTCTCCAACTTCATTTGTTTGTTTTAATCCTTCATCATCGTGTCAATTTGCGCACATTGACATGTGACAAGACCGTGCGCTCTCATTTTGCAGCATCTACCTTGGATGCAGTCAACCCTGGACCCTGGACATCTTTCTCCCGCCATGCAACTGTGAGAACCCACCGAAGCACAGATTGTCAGGAAGTGAAAAGACTTTTCGGCAACAGTTTTGCATTGCGCACTCTGCCCGTCTCCTGAAATAGCATATTAAGGTACATAAGCACTGTACCTTCATACATATGCATCAAGGAACAGTGAAATAGCATATCAAGGTACATTAACATCATTAGCTTGGATTCATTTAGCTAGAACGAATAAATCATGTTAAAGCTATACAATGACGGCCATATCATGTGACAGACATCTGCTAAGTGCAGTGTGTATTGCTAAGCACATGCGTTTTATGGTATTGAATGAATGGATAAATGTTTATTCCAGCAAAATACAGAAAATGGGCCTCAAGTGAAAAGCGACAATGGTAGCTTGAGAACTGCACAAGGCCCAGCAGAGCAAAAAGAGAGACAGAGCAGCAGAAACGTGTGCACGTTCAAAGGCAAAACATATACGCATACAAAAAGAAGCAGGAAAGACAAAGCAGAAGAAACGTGCACATTCAAAGGCAAACACCTGCGCCATCTGCAAAGTGGCAAAATCAAAAAGGGTAAACATTTACGCTAGTGAAAACAATGAAGATCAGAAAACAGTGAAAACAGAAAAGAAGGAACGGCCATTCAACGGCTTGGAAGGAATGCAACTTCATTGGTCACGTATCAACAGTGGAATTTGCCAAGGTTACATGTGCATTTCTTAGCCATTAGGAGATGTGCAAGGCTAATTTAATCGCATTGACATAAGTCAGCTGTTGAGTCTGTTGAACCAGATTGTTGAATCATCTTGTTTATTCCCTCTCGTTAATTTGCTGTTTTGCATTATGTTGCCATAGTTTTCAAGGTCAATACATAGTATCATGACTGTTGACACAATTTGACAAGGTGAAAGCGCTGTTATTGTGCCCAGGCCTTAGTTTATCCTCATTAGAAGTGCGCTGTTTATTTTTGCCATGGTTCAGTGCCAAGTTGCCCAATTTTCACTCCTAAAGAGAGTAGGTGCGGTTAATCAAGACCTTGCTAACATTCACAACCCTTTTAAAGTGTACTTATAATGATAACTTTACTGACATCAAAAACTACCCACATAATGGTAAACATAGCAACAGTACACTTCTGGTGGTGTTTCGCATTTTTTTACATCCGTTTGTTTTTCGCCCTGTGCACACGAAGTGAAACGCTCACAAGGAAATACTTAGCAGCATCTCAATATTGTATTTATTTCGTGTTTTGACAAATTCTCTGCAATAAGGATAGTCAAGTGCGAATCTTCGGTAAGACATTCATTTTTATGTATACAGAAATCTTAGTGGACTTCTTTTTTGCGTAATTTTCAGGAATACACTTCTGGCAAAGCAGCAAGTGTTGCTTGCCCACCAGTCTGTGTTCAGTACAAGTGTATTGTGGGCATGAGTGTCGGCAGGATTTTGTCTTGGGGGTGCAAGGCAGCGTAACGTGTCGGCCTGGTGAGCAGGAGAGCATTGGTGTAGCTTGGGTGGGGTCAAGTGCTGGTGTGTCTTGATGGCGGCAGGTGCCCTTTGTGCAAACCCCTGTCGACACCCATGATTGTGGGAACACCCTGATGTGCCTCACTTTACACTATGTCGAACAGCTTGTACATCTTACCACATTTAGGCCAACATTGGTATTGATGCAGAGTGTTATGCGCAATACTGCGTGCAACCGTTCTGATATCGTGTGCATTTGAAAATTTCGCATTGTTTAAAAAGACGCTGAGTGGACCCAGTGTTATTCAGCAAACATAAGCAAACACATTCAGCAAACAGGGGCAGTTGGGCGAGTTGGTGTATATTCATAGTTAAAGAGGGTGCAAAAAAATCACAGCACAGAGAAATGAAGGGGACAGGATGACGTGCTACTAGCAATTGAAGTTTAATCGAAACCACAGAAAGATGTAAACACACAGTACGAAAAAATTACGAGACTAAACAATCACACATTCATAGAGGAATGAAGGGGGCAGACAGGACAGTACGCTACTAGTAACTGAAGTGTAATCAAAACCACAGAAAGATATACGCACATGACTAAAAAAACCAAGCACATGCCAAACCAGCTTATTATTATTTGTTCTGTGGTCTAAAGTGAAGAGGTCAATCTGTATCATTTTTTCCCACTCCTGTAAGAGCCTGTTAAGGCTTACAGTATCAATAAAATAAATAAATAAATAAATAAATAAACATGTTCAACTTCAGTTGTTAGTAGTGCGTCGTTCCGTCCCCTTTGTTGCTATGTGTTCTGATTTCGTTTTCACGTTTTCCTTACCTATGAACTGAACTCCTGACTGTTTCACAGTCTCTATATATGTGTGGTCAATTTTTATTCATCCTCATGGCATATCAAGTCCTAGGATCCAATGTGCAAAGTGACCAGTCACTATTTACAGGAATTTTTTAATTTAGTGCCTGTGATTGCCTAATTGCAAGTTGACGTTGCAGCCATGGTGCTTAGGTTATTTTCAATGTGGTAATTATGTGTAAGCCATCAAGTGAGGAATTAAGGATGAACTTTTGAGTTACAGATGGCACTAGCTGGCATAAAAACATTGAAGCATGGCTGTACTTGTTATGCATATGAGAAGTATTGGTACGTTGCAGTCATGTGATTATGCCGACAAGTTCCCAAGCACACTTCCAGAAATTTACGATGGCTTCAAGGTATCTGTGAGTAAAAGCGGACAGTCGCTTTTATTCTCACCCCCTCCATCAACTTTGTATTGGTGGAAATAAACGTTACTATTATTATTAAATATGTACAGCAACATATGAAGGCAACCTTGTAATTTTGTGGGCATTGCTGAATGCTTTTATGCACCTTGGTAAGTGGACCTACAGTCAACACCACAGGTCTATTTTGGGCTTTTTTGTAGGAAACTCAAATCCAAAATCATGTGCGACATGTTTTGATGCCATAGGGCAAACTAATGCAATGAAAAACTGTACAACTGCCTGTCTACACGGTTTCATATTTCCCAAAAGTGATGCTAGCCTTATTGTACTAATTAGTTGCCTTCGTGTGTAGGCTGACACCAAGTTCCTTGGGTAGCTTATTTTTTTGGATAATACTTACATACTGGCATGGTGAAGTGCACACGTTAGTGCGCATCATGATGAGATTTTACACCCTACTTTCGTATTGCTTTACTGCTGTGAATTATGTATAGTGCTTAGGCTATACTGTATATGTTGTTCCACGTGTTCAGTTTTGGGAGTAGGTTCTGTGCACGACAATGGAAATATATACCTATATCCTTACATTGACACGAGAACTGCTGCTGTTTTGATTCCAATAAATTGTTGCAACCACTGGTTCTTGTGTCAATTGAAGTATGACTACTTGTTGTGCATGCAAATTCAAGAAATGAATTTGTGCTTGCAAAACAAATTGCTGAAACACTGCCTGCTCAATGTAACTGCTTGTGTTTTATTACCAAACACATTGAACAGATGATTCACAGATAATGACACATTGTAGAAGATAGGCAACAGAAAGACAGAAAGTCATCACTGTGTTTTAACGTAGATTGGGTGATCTTTTATCAGTAGTAGCATAATTGAAGGTTGCTGTTGTATAAATAAAGTTTAACGTAGTGTGCAGGTGGACGAGGGAGTGCAAATATGATAGTTTTTCCAGTTTTCTGCATATTTGCTACAGTCCTCGTGTTTCTGTGTTACGATTGTGAAATTCTGAATTGCAAACAAGCCAATCTCTCTGCTGCTGTGGTGAAGTCATTCAACAGAACCATATTTTCTCAAGAACAGCTGTTCCATTGAGGAAGAGGGTATATGCTTTTTTTTAATGGGTACTGCATCATCTGTCTGAGGGCAGGGCCAAGTACACATGGACGTTCACAAGAGAGAAGTGCAAATACATTAACTTTTTTGTTTTGTGGGAGACCTGTCACTGGTAAACTGGGGAGGTTGTCCTTGACATTGGGACACGCGTTAGGCATTCGCTTTAACGTGGTGGCGTGATGCTTAACAATAAAAGCTAATTAGTAAGAAATGTTGGTAGTATCCGAGTATGAAAGCAAATAAATACTGAATATGCGTTATAGAGAATCACTGAATGCCGTGCTAAAGCGTGCATTGCGAATAAGCGCTAATTGCGGAAATAGATAAGCGTTCAGCTGCTCAGAAGGTGCTGCTGCCCCTAGCTGCGTGCAGCTCGCGGCTGTACGCGCGCATTCAACGCACTTTATGTAGGCGCGTTACAATGTCCTTGTAACTCTGGAATTTTCTGCGTGTGTAATTTTCATATGCGAACGCAGGCGGTCCGCGCTAAAGAGTGCATTGCGAATAAGCGCTAATTGCGGAAACAGATTTTAAGTGCGAATGCACTTTATAAGCGACCCTGAATCCGCCGTCCCATAGCAACGGCGCGAGGAAAGGAGAGGAGCGTCTGTAGCAACGGCGCAGCGACGTCACACCCCACGTGACTGCGCGCGCTCCGCCTCCTCACCGCGGTTTGCGCGGGCGCGCGCCGGCTCCGCACCGCTCTTCTAGGTGGCATTGGGTGCAGTTGTAGGTGCAGTGCTTCGCCGCTCCTTCTCTCGCCGTTCGCTCTCTCTCCTCCCTGCGCCCCACTCTCCCGTCCGCTGGCTGGGCGCCTCTCGAAATGTATGCTCGAGACGCCGCTGTGAAACGCCAACGGCGACCACAAGGCTGAGATTATGGCCGTCAGGTACAATGACAACACAAACAGGTGCTGATGAATGTGTAAATAAATGGTTACGGTACAAATCCTCGTCTCGTCATTAATTTACGCCATTAAAATTACTGCGCCGTGTACTCTCGGCGCAAGAAATGCATTCGCATTTCCTCACGATTCCCTTCGGGGAGGTGGGGGCATTTTTTGTTCAGCTGCTCAGAGCGCGCTGCTGCCCCTGCGTGCAGCTCGCGGCAGTACGCGCGCATTAAATGCATTTAAAATGTAGGCGCGTTACAATGTTCTTCTAAGTCGGGCGTCTGCGTGTGTAACTTTCATATGAGAACGCAGGCGGTCTTCGAACCGCTCATAACACGCTGCCGCATCTGGACGCGCGCAGTTCGCGGCTGCAGAAATAACGAAAATTGCTCCACAGCATACGCTCATGGAATGCACATACGTTCGCTCATCTGAAGATACCTTTGTCACGCTGGTATTCACGAATTTAGCGCGAGCGAAGAGGGCACACGTTTATAATTTTTATAGCGGCACGACACGGTGAACCGGAGAATTCGCAGCCGAGGGTGTTTACGTCGATCGGCTCGGCCTGCATGACGCCCCACAAATTATGTATTGACCTTCCGCAAGAGCAAACACACGCCGATGGTACAAGAACAGAAGTTCGAAGTTGTGCCGACGGGTTACCAGCCGCTTTGTACATACATTGGTGCATATATAAGCCCACGAAAAAAGCGAGCTTGCAAGTGATGGCGCTGTGGTGTAATCGTTATAGTGTTTGCTTTAAGTGCGTGTGGTCGCGAGTTCGATTCCTGTGTCATGCGTACTTGTATGCAAATGTCATGGTTGTGCATAAATACTTTGATGTCCATTTTCTGTTATGTCCTAGTGATGAATAGTAGCGGAAATTGGCCGGTAAACGTAATCTACTGCCTGAAATATACTTTTTTTTTTCATTTCGCGACCGCTCTAGGGCCTCGTATAAAAGGAGGCTATAAAAGCTCTCAAAAGAAGCAGAAAAACTCTCAATGCGCTCTGTTCAAGCCCCCAAAATGGGTTACATAAAAACACCAACTTTACCTCCAAAAGGAGGCTTTAAAAGCTCTCAAAAGAACCAGAAAAACTTCCAATGCGCTCCGTTCAAGCCCTCAAAATGAGTTCAATAAAAACACAAATTTACCTCCTTAGTTCCGTCTAATCACTCCCTCCTTTTGAACCTCCTTTTGAACCTCCTTTCGAAGGGGGTTTTGCATAGTACCTTTAGGATGCACGCTGCGCAACGAGCCCAAAACTCCCTAAAAGGCTCAAACCCGTTTGCAGTGTTGGATGCGGCAACGTTTATTGCCTTGGCCATGATTAATGACGCAGCGCTGGTTTAATGGAACGGGCTCAGTTTGATTCAAACAGGTGGAAGATTCGGTTCCTTTTTCAATTCGAAACTGCTTTTGTGAGTTCACGTTACAATCAGGAATAGCGGATACGATCACAAATGTCTTAAAAAAGGGAGATATACGTAGGGGGTGTTTACGTTTCCGTGAAATTTAGCCCAGTTTCGCTTCATTGATATCGCTCCTTTAGAGAAAAGAAAACGGCACGATTATTGTTGCGGAACAAAAAGAGAAAGGAAAATCCAAGCCAGTTGCACCCCAAGTGAGAGCTGTACGAACTGCGGAACATTGATTCGCCTGTGTTTCCCTTGTCTTTGTTTTGTATTTATCTGGTCTTTTCCGTTCATGCCGTGTGATTATGTGATACTGCCACACGCGCTCCATTCTTTCTGTTTTCTGTTACCGGCCGATTGCACGTGTCGCTGCTGCCTTGCTCAAAGTGCGCCAGAATGTCTGAGAAGATTCCAGATCGTAGTAGATCATTTTTGTTAAGATTGCGCACATGACGCGAATAGCCAAGATTATTCCAGAGCTTGCGCGACCACCCGTGATAAGGCTGGAAAGTTCAATGCGTGATATATAAAAGACGGCGAATCCCAGCGATGTTCAATTTTATCGACGGCTGACGCTCTGTTCGCAGCTATCTGTGTACAGTGTGTATTGCTTTGACTTTCCGTTTCCCACAAGTTCGGCCATATAAAGAGTTTCATCTTCGAGACGCCGACTGCTGCTTTCGTCGACGTCACGACCCCGTGACAATATTTTATATCCTTCTCTCTACTTTTCTTGCGATTATCTGATTTTTTTGCGATTATTTTATTCTCTGTCATATGGCCTCGTTTCTACTGCTTTTCTACTGTGTGCTGCTCCGAGCGCGGTGCGTCTAACTGCCGGCGCTGGCGTTTCGCCTCCGCTTCTTTCTTCCGTTGGTCGTGTTTAACTCCAGGCGCTGTCACTTCGCTGGCTCCGACGGACGAATCAGCTTCTCAACGAAGCTGGCCTTCACATGCTAGCGCGCCCTGGAACGTACAGCCTGCTCGGATTATGTCTGTCAGACGTGGGACCTGCGTTACCCCAACGCGAGACATGAGGCTGCCTGACAATAACATGAGACATTAGACCACAGGGCGGTTCCTTAAAGGTTTAGCTGGCGGCCGTGTCCTCACAATATACGAAAGGTTTGCGACTTCGCTAAATTGTCCTCGCATTATTTACCCGCTAAATGCGATTTATAACAGTTTGTTCGGGGAAGCAGCAGAGACGGAACTGGTCTCAAGTAGTTCTTCACGTGAGGCACTCCATGCGATCACCATGTGTTGAAACATAACCGTGGAACAAAATCTCTATATTTCGGAAGCGGCGTCTAGATTTGAGCCACTCTGGAGATTGGTATCTATATATTTCTGGAATCCTGACGCCAAATTCCGTCAAAAATAAACCATATATCAGATAAGGAAAATGAGTTCTTTCAAATGGTAGCGTTAGGTGACAATTCTCACTCGGACTTAAGCTCACCAATATATTGCTCACCCGGACCCACTCCGACTCAGACTCACGGCTCGATCTGAGTCCGAGTGAGTCTGAGTGGGTCGACTCATGAGTAAGTTTGCCGACCTATTATGCTGTGATTAGTGTACTACACATCTACCATCAAAGGACAAGACCATGGCTTATGAACGCTAGCAGAGGATCTCATAACAAAGCTCACTTTCGAGTGAAGATGACTACGCGACTTATTCACGTTCGTTAAGCGAGATACATGTGTAGCTCAGACTACGCTGGACAGAGATTTTCCTCTCACAGTCTCATTGGGGCGTTCCGCAATACCGTTCTCCAGATACCTCAACTTCATAATCACTTCCTCTCACTCTCACTCGGAAGCTTTTAAAGGGACCCTGCACCCAAATTTCACCCACGTAGTTTTACACTGCAACACGTTCCTTGTATCGTCCTGAGATGAATGCAACAATAATTTTTGAGATAGACGCACGCAAACAGAAGGTATTGAACTTCCAAATTCAACATAAAAGCAGAGGACGGAAACTGTCATACCCTTTCGTATTTCACTCGTCCAGCGACATGTCAGCCTGGTTGTGGCTGCTTTCAATCAAAACGCGGCTTACATTTTGCTGTACCGGAACGCTGCACCACATTTTCATGGCCTTCCTGCCGCAATCGGGCCCCGCACTTTCTGACGCATTCGGTGCCGCAAAATTTAGCAGTCGAGTCTATGTGGACAAGCGGGATTGCAAAACGCGCCATAAACGGTGAGCTTCTGCGACTGGACGACCTTTGAACGCGAGCTCCCACGAGGAAGCGACGCGCCATGCGTTGTTACGTACGAAGAGAAGCCGCTAGAAGTTCCATGGACGCCGTCCAGACCGATGCCACACGAAGGTGGCAGCGATGAGGGTCATGGAGGACCGCAGATGGAGTACGGTTATAGTGTACTAGAATAATGTTATACTGGTTCATTATAAAGGCTGTGGAATGAGGAATGCGCGCTCACACTGTGGACTAGGGTGGCTTGATGTGCGTTTTGACCGCATTAGGACGAGGACATCTTCGGCGTGTATTTCGGCGCGGCTGCCATCTTTCAGCCCACAGCGTCTAACCTGCGTCTCACCGCTCTACGGCGGCTGCACTGAGAGGCACGAGACGCAGGCCATAAAATGGCGTCGCGGCGCCATCAATCTCTTCAATGAATGGGAACTCCCTAATGGGGCGCACACATCGAGCCACACTACTGTAGACCATTCGACAGCGCTACCGATGTCAAAGGTGCCCAAAAATCATGCCATATCCACAAAGTCAACGATGATCGAGGAGATCGGAGATCGTCTCGGAGATAATCGGGTAAACCGTGAATGATCCGTACATTTTTCTACTGTCATATAAACACGTGACACGTTGTTATAGTAGCGATTGTGGTCAGGTTATTGTCGAACCACAATGGGTCGCAGACCTTGCAGCTGTGGCGCAACGTGTAGTCGAGGAAATCGCGCTTGAAGCGCGCGTCGGCGCCACCAACTTCAGGTAGCGACCGCTTTCGGCGCTTGGCCGCTGAATCCCACGCTCGTACCTCTTCGAGGTTCACTTGCCTCCGCCTTCGCGCTGCTTCGGCCTCGCCGTCTTGTGTCTCGGGGTCCGCACGAAGCTGACGTCTCTCTTCGGCCTCGCGAGCTCTCAACGCAGGGTCTTGGCGGCGAGCCCGCGCAGCTGCTGCCTTGCGAGCGCTCCGCTCCACCACCTTGTCTTCTTCGTTCATGCTATTAGTATCGGAGCGCACCGACTGACGAATGTCGAAAGAGAGAGCAAGCGCGCATTTGGGGCCCTCTAGCGGTCTCCTATCAAATTAGAGCACGCGCCGGAGCGGAGCGAGCGCCGCATGCAACAGTTGGCTATGCTATATGTGGTTTTGACTAATTTATTATCATCATCAAGGCGCTCGAAGAACTCGAGGAAGAAGACTTCTCTTTCGGGCGAGCTGCGCCTGTAGCGGTCGTCTCTGGAACTAAGGTTACGGCGCGGGACTTCGCCCCAGCTTAAGAACCTGGTGAACCAGCTCCTTAAAGTTGAAACTGATGCACAAATTGGTGTCTTGTTCGCAGCTCTAACAAGTGCTAAGCACCTCACAATTTGTAAATTCCTCACAATGGGTACATAACAAGTGTGCGCAATGTATTCTTTATTTTCAATTAATCAAAGTAAACAACGTAGGCTGAGATATACCTCACTTCCGGCAGCAGAAATCGTTGATCAACGATGCTGCAGTACGCACGGAAACCCACTTCGGGAACAAATTGATATAGCAAACGTTTTTTTCTCGCCGATTTCTATGGTGCCACAGCAGTCATTAAGACCCACAGCAAGTAAACGGCCGATAAAAGCGACACGCGTAATTCGGGGTGCAGGGCCTCTTTAAAGGGACACTAAAGGCAAATATTAAGTCGACGTTGATTGTTGAAATAGCGGTCCAGAAACCTCGTAGTGCTAATTTTATGCCAAGAAAGTGCTTATTTTGAAATAAAATCACGTTTTAGTGGTCCGCATCGCGTTAGCGCACTTCAAGTCACCCGCCTGAAATCAGACTTTCATACGTCACTGCTGCCGTGCCCATCATTGCCCGCCTTTACTGCGCGGCCGCCGACACTAGTAGCAGCAGAGGGAAAGTAGCGGGACCCAGAGCAGCAACAACGGCCATCGAAGCTCGGACTTTCTGTCAGAGCGACTTTCACGAGCGCGCAGAACACACGGGGCACTATGCGATCCCGAAACTACCACTGAGACGCGACGGCGTGAGCGTAGCAGGGCGCCGGGTGAAGCGCAGTTCAGCGGAAACGGAACCTTTGAACCACGCGCGCCGTTCCCCACGGCAACGCCACAGAGGTTCTTTTTCTACGAATAAAACGGAAACGAACAAACAGCATTTTATTACGTCTCTTGATGCACGGAAGGTTCTTTTTTTATTGCTGCTAGTTTGATTACTAGTGATTCATTGTAGGCAGACTCACGTACGTCATCGGGATCACTTCGAAAATGTCCCACTCGTGGCGCTCATCAAGTGATACATTAAGGTTTATTTCTCGGTAAGTAGGGCACTGCTGTCGATAATATTGCCGTTTTAGAAGTTGTCATACATTGAGCTTTCACTCTGACAAAAATTGTGATTTGCCTTTAGTGTCCCTTTAAGAAACGCAGCGAGTACTGCGAACGCGTCGTTGAAGGACGTCGGAACGTCTTTCGAATCACTGACCTAGGTCGTTTCGGGGACGGGATTTTACCTTCGAAGAAGTTTCGATTAGAAGGTTCACTCCTTGTTCGATTTTGTGCTTAGTTTATGGAAATATTTGGAGTTTTTCGCGATTTGAGTACATGTACAAACAAGTGAGCGGCATGTTACGTTTGTGCTTTTGTGAACGGTGTGGGATGAAGCATCGAGGTCGTGGCAGATAACTGTTGGCTCCGTTGACACTGACAGCTCCGTACGATCCTCGAAGCGACAGGAGTGCTTGGCCCCCCGAGTTTCATACAAAAACCTAGAGAGGAAACAGGTGTTGTGATCGTTCAACCACCATGGTAATGATGGGAAGTACAGGCTTCGGATTGGATGGTGTTAGCTAGCGAACTGTCTACGGATCTTTTTCTACAGTTTCAGTTTCGTTCTTCGCGAGGCGGGGTAGCGGGGTGCGTTGCAAAGCACTCAAGCTGTGCCTTTGTTGCTCAGAGAGACTGAAGACCGCTAGATCTCTTGGTTTGCTGCGACGTTGCAGCTTTACAGGTTGTAATTGACAGTTTTAGCAAAGCGTCGTGCGCTCTCCGCTGCGGATAGATGTAGCGTCCCATGTCAGTGCAGCAAGTTGCATCGAGTTCACGTTTGTTTGATAAGCTCGTCTTGACAAAACTCGTTCAAATTGGCTGCAAAACGACGGCGAAGCTAAGTAGACACACTGTCACGCTCCTCTGACTCGACTTCACAACAAAACTAGATATGTGTTGGGGGCAGGCCACTTGGACAGACGGACCTGGCATCGCAGCAGACGATACGTTAACTGTTTCTCACTCAATACAGTACTGTTATTTCCGTAAATTGATAATCCGTACTTTCGAAGGAAAAACAAGCGTGTTTGTTTCAAGTCTTGCAAAAACATTATTTCATTATATAGTGCTGCCAAATTGGAACACAATTGCAGAGCAGCGCATACCCTGGTGGTTGAATTTGCCCAGGTTTCACTTCAATTGTACGGTCACGCAAACCTTTTGCAATAAGTGTTACGTACAAAATAATGAAGCAAGTTTTAATTGGAAATAACTCCATATCACTTTGTTTTACACTCGGCAAACGAGCGCCGCCAATTTTAAGAACGAACGCCATCCGAAGCAGATCCGAAGCCTGTACTTCCCATCATTCCCAAGGTGACACAAGCGGCGCTGAAGGAGCCCGCGTAGAAGCTAGCGCCACATTCCCCTCTAGGTATTATAGTAAGAAACTCTATGGCTTGGCCTTTTGCATCGTTGAACAATTCGTTTTGCTGTAATGTACGTTCGCCAAATAACGCCAGAGTCCCTTAATACTTTGGAATGTTGTCAAATTACTCTGACTCAGGTCTTGATCGATAACATCGATAAAAAATTTCGCGAACTGAGACAAGTTTCTGGCGCTACTAGACTGCGGGAGGATTATTTATCTAAGTTTTCCATGTCTTTGTTAGATTGCGAAACGCGTGTGTTCGGTTATATTTTCCACGCAGTCTAGAATCATGCCTGGGCATTTCGGTTTCTTCATTGCGAGTCTTCTTTTCTTCGAGTGCTTGTAAATAAAAAATTCTAGCAGCTAGGCCTAGGCCCGGCCACTTAAACCTGCTGGTTTCTTCTAATAAAGTTGATTCCTCCACCTACGCAACATCGATACGAATACTGAGTAAACAGCGGAGCTGCTGGCCTTCTCCTCCTCCTTTTCCTCCTCGTCACCCTCACTACCCTTTCTGACCCCGTGCTATACTATACTAGACATGACTGTGATATACAGTACCATTATTCTCTCATAGGTGGCGACTGTTGTTGCGGGACAAAATAAAAAGGTACCGGTTCCCCGAAGGGTACTACTGTTTTTGGAGGGGGCAGTCAAATGTCATATTTACCTTCTTAGTGCACCCTCCACGACTTATCCCTCTCCCCATAAAAAACGAGAAACACCGCGACCAGCAGGACAACTGTACAGACACGGAATATGCCCCAGTCCTAGTTCTTAGTCCTGTTCTGTCCTGTGCCCTGCTGTTCACGCGGATTCTCATTTCTTTACGACATGCACCAACCGGCAGAAAAAAGCACTCTAGAGCAGCTCATTCCCTCTCCCCCCGCCACATAAACGCGCTTATTCAGAACCAGAATTTTTGACATGCATTGATGAGATCTGCTTAGTGGAACGTCGCACCAACGCCTGTCACAGCAATCAAAAGCTCTTTCACACCTGCGACTAGAAAAGGTCGCGCGACTATTTGCGACCGGCATCAATATAGCTATCAAGGCCGCCGATGTACGCACCTGTGTGCCACCTATACCAAGTCACCACACAGGTTCCGCGTCTTCTCGCATTGTCATTGCGCGGTAAAAATAAGCTGCCGCCCTGTTACTGTGCGTCTTCGGAGGAGTTGGGGCTGCAGTCGCACGAATGAAAAAAAGTTTCGCCGCAAGGGCGAAGCAATGAATGCGATAGCAAGAAATTGAAATGTCACATGAAGAACCAGAAGCAGCTCGATACTTGCAGCGTACCGCTGAAGCGCAAAGAAGGACGCCCTAAAAGAACGCACAGGCATGCACTGGGCAAGCGTGAACTAACAAATCTCACAGTTGTTACGCCTACTTTATAGTGAACTATAGCCTACGTGCTTGAGCAACGCGCTGCAGGTGTCGACAATGGAGAATCAGACGCTTCCCTGCTTGACTCTTAATTCTTGGCTCTTACCCACTACGGGGGATTAGCCATGAAACGAGCGGATAATATAAGTCGGGAAATTTAGAATTTAGACGCCCTTAGATATTTCTTCGTCTTTTAAACTGCGGCGCGCGGAGCGACCCTCTGCGTCTCCTACCACAGGGGGCGTCTGATGATGATGATGATGATGATGCTCCTAGGATGATGGCACCTACCCACTCAGGGGATCGGCTGATGCAGGGTGTGTCTTTTTTTTTTCCTTCCACATCCCGAGTGGGTACGGAAAATGGCCACTTCGTCGTGCGCGTCTCAAGGGCAGTATTCGAAATATAAGAAAATTAGGAGCGCTGCGTCTGCAAGTGTCGACAATGGAGAATCAGACGCTCTTAGATATTTCTTTTTCTTTTAAGCAGTGGCGTGTGGAGTTACCCCCTGCGTCTCCAGCCACATGGGGGCGTCTGATGCAAGGTGTTCCTAAGGTGTTCCCGGTGTTCTTTCCTTTCTTTTCTTTCCACATCACGAGTGGGTACAGAAAAGGGCCACTTTGTCGTGCGCGACTCAAGGGCAGTTTTCAAATTGAAAGAAAATTAGAAGCGTTGCGTGATAGAAAAAACGCTCACGCTCCTCAGCGATTCGCTTACCACCAGCGGTACATGGTGTATATAAATAGCTCGCCGTTAGTCCTCCGGCGCATACATGGCGTGTAACGCCATGTATGCATGGCGTCTAACGCAACGCGCTGGGGAGCGAGGGGTTGCTGGTTCCAATCCGCGGTCGGGTACTTGAGAATTGTGTCTTCTGCTTTATTTTTCTTTGTGCCTTTTTATATATATACATACATATACACATCCGGGACATGACGGCGTCGATAGACGGCGACGGCAAAAATCAGCCGAGAGTGTCCATATAATTGCTATCGCAATAAAAATTTCCGCAGTTTCGCACAACTGGTGCCAAGCCTGAAGGAACAACGGAGCTGGGCGGCCTTCCTTGTTTCTCTGTATTTTAAATGCGAAGCGTTTATTAGTGAACCTGAGGCACTTCGTCCGTTTCTATCTATCTCTCTATCTATCTATCTATCCGCCTACGTCTGGGCGCTCTCCTGGTCGTCTCCATAACTTGTAATATACCAAAATTGGCATAGCAGGGGTTCAGTGAATGACGAACACGATTCAATGGTCATGACATTAATAACGCAAATTACGTGTTGCGTACGTCATGAAACCCTTTCCCTCAGTCACGTGTGGCACATACCCGCATACCATTGTTCATGTTATGCGGGTACGTGCCACAGGTGATACAGGTCTCTCAACCAACACAGTAACCGCGAACACACACATTGACACGCAAGGAAAGGGAAAATAACATTAATTGCTGTGGTTTTATGTCCCAAAATCACGATATGATTATGAGAGATTCCGTATAGAAGGCCTCCGGAAATTTTGACTATCTGGTATTCTTGAACGTGTACCGAGATCGCACAGTACACGGGCATCTAGCATTTTGCCTCCATACCAGGCCTCTCATCATAACCGATGACTTCAACATTCATTTATAAAGACCCAACAACGCTTGGTCCTAACATTACATGAAAGACGGCTTGAATGTGGACAGGACATCCATAGATCTCGCTGCCACGTCCAGGACAGGAGACATCATAGATCATTTCATCGTAAGAGACATCCAGGATTTCCACCAGCTGTACTATACCTCGCACGTCACTACACTTAGACCCCTCGTAACCGCGATCATGAACGGATCTGATTAAGAAGTCCGGCCCAGCTGCTGGTGCTCATTGATAACGCTGATGATGACCTTGTTCAAGAACTGTCAAGAACCCCTTCCACACATGCGCACGGGTTCTTCAACCTTGCGTGCGTTCTCCAACATAACAGACAAGTGCAAGCATAACTGTAGCAACTGCAACTGTGTCTGTAACGTACGTGCAGTGCGCCTGCGCGTGCCACTCGGCTGTGTATATTTCTAGGGAAACTTTCCTGAATGAAGCTTAGTTGCTAGTAACGTCTGTCCTGTGCATCTCTATTCCTTCTTTGACCTGTTCGGGTTAGCGCTATCCAGTATTGAAGAATATAAGCACTACATATCAGCTTACCGCGTCCGGTATTAGTAACACCCATGTTGCTGTTGGCATCCTTACGCAACTGTAAACAACAGGTTACATAATGCATATGAGACTCTTCAACATATGAGTGTGCGTATACCACTTCCACGTTTCTCTAGCGTCTTCCGTAACGTTTCGCTCAATATGAAAAATTACGCCACAGTCACCATCCCGCGCATGCTTCGCATAACATCGATTCCCAGGGTACGTGGGATCTGCCGAATTTTTTCTCCTCCTTTCGTCCTCTGTATTTTAAATGCGAAGCATTTCTTAGCGAACTTCTGCGACTTTGAGCGTATCTATCTATCTATCTATCTATCTATCTATCTATCTATCTATCTATCTATCTATCTATCTATCTATCTATCTATCTATCTATCTATCTATCTATCTATCTATCTATCTATCTATCTATCTATCTAGCCGCCTACGACTTTGTGCTCTCCTAGCCGTTTCGTTAATCGGATGTATACAAAAATTGGTGTGTCATAACATGGCCTTATTACGAACATAAATGACAGGTCATATCATGAAAATCATGACACGCATGTCATGAACAGCATGACTTAGATGACATGGTCTCGGGGCGCTCGCGGCCGTTTAAATGACGGGATACATACGAAAACTGGTATGACGAGACATTTCTGTATGACGAACATAACTGACACGTGGTAACATGAAAATCATGATATGCATGTCATGTATGACATGATTTACATGCCACGCTCATGGCGCACTCGCGGCCGTATCGCTTGCGTGATATACACCAAAATTGGTGTTACGCGACACGACAGTATGACGAACGTAAGTGAGACGTGGTAGCATGAAAATCGTGACATGTAAGTCATGTACGACCTGATTTACATGCCACGCTCATGATGCGCTAGCGGCAGTTTCAGTAGATTGATATACACCAAAATTGGTATTGCGCGATGTGACTGTATGAAGAACATGAGTGACAGTTGGTAAGATGAAAACCATGACATGCATGTCATGTATGTCATGACTTAATTGCCACGCTCATGATGCATTCGCGGCCGCTTCGCTAGCTCGGTGTACACCAAAATTGGTATTGCGCGAAGCGACTGTATGACGAAGGTAAATGAGACGTGGTAACATGAAAATCATGACATGCATGACATGCACGACATGATTTACATGTCATGCTCATGACGCACTCGTGCCGTTTCGCTTGCTTGACATACACCAAAATAGGTATTGCGCGACGCGACTGCATGACGAACGTAAATGAGAGGTGGTAACATGGAAATCATGACATGCAGGTTATGTATGCCATGATTTACATGCCGCGCTCATTGTGCATTACCGGCCGTTTCGCTAGCTTGGTATACACCAAAATTGGTATTGCGCGACGCCACTGTATGACGAACATAAATGAAAGGTGGTAACATTATAATCATGACATGCATGAAATGTACGACATGATTTACATGCCATGCTCATGGCGCACTCGTGGCCGTTTCGCTAGATTGATATGCACCAAAATTGGTATTGCGCGATGTGACTGTATAAAGAACATGAATAACAGGTGATAACATGAAAACTATGACATGCATGCCATGTATGTCATGACTTACATTCCACGCTCATGGTGCATTCGCGGCCATTTCGCTCCTTTGATATACACCAAAATTTGTATTGCACGATGTGACTGTATGAAGAACATAAATGAGAGGTCTTAACATGCGAATCATGTTATGCATGTCATGTACGGTATGATTTACATGCCACTGTCTTGGTGCGCTTCCGGCCGTTTTGTTAACGTGATATCTACCAAAATTGGTATGGCATGACACGAGTGCGTGATGAACATAAACGACAGGTCATGCATTTATATACCAGAATATGCGTTTCATTGGCATAGGCACCCTGCAATGCAGTTTCCGAGATACGATGGTAGCGCCAGAAAACACAGCCTAGCGAGTGGACGCAGCAAAATCGAGTGTCTATCCTCCGCATCCTCTATGTTCAGAAACGCTCCTTGACTTGAACGTGACTTGCCATCGCCTGAATGCAGTGAGTTTGAAACGCGTTTGTAGCGTTTCTGCTGCCTTGCACAGCCTGAAAAGAGCGCGTTCTAAACGCGTTTGTGCTGCATTGAAGGCGGTGGCAACATCCCTGAGGTGATTACGAACGCACGTAGGAAGCGTTCGTTGAAAGAGGCGCCCAGAAGGGAGACACTTGAGCGCGTCGATGTGTCCAGCGAGCGTTTCATTTTCTTGGTATCCCTGGCGGCTGGTGCCCTCAACACTCAGGCGTTCGATAAGAGCTCCATCGCGCCCTCTGGTCAGTGACGGGTGCCTATGGTGTACACTAGATTGTGCATGCATGCATGCATGGCAAACATGCGATATATGGTGGACTAGATGCCATGGCATGAATGATTTTATTTGGCTCAAAGACAAACAAGGCGATGTATGCAGCTCTTTGCTGGCTGCTTCGCATTACATCGATTCCCACAGTGCGTGGGATCTGCCGAATTTTTTTTTCTGTCTACTTCTCGCTGTTATTTCTGTTTTTCTTCGTCTCTGCTTGTTTCTATTTCATTCTTTCTCTTTCAGTCTATTTCATTCTATCTCTTTCTCGCTCTTTCTATCTTTCTCACTTTCTTTCCTTTATTTCGCCCTCACCCTCTATTTCTCACCTCCTCTTTCTATATCGTTCTCTCTCTCTCTTCACATTTGCGACTAGTCTCCTTGCGACTGAGTTGGTTGCAAGTGTGAACGAGCCTTGACGTTACGCGCGTTGCGAAGGCGCATGAGAGAGTTTTCAGTGCAGATACTGGGGATTTGGAGATACGCGGTGAATAATTAACCCAATAATTAGTGTCCTGGGGTGAGTGCTCCCAGGGCACTCATCCTAGGCAAGTTGAAAACGAGACGCCGAAGGAGACGGGGCTTCTAACATACAGCTGGTGGGGATTATGCGTCCGTGGGTAGATTGTACTCAACGTTTTGGATCACTGGTTGTGTGAAGCCAGTAATCCAAAATGTTGAATGTGAATTCCCCTAACTCCTGGAACATTTTTTACGTGGCGAAATTGGAACACGACAAGCGTTGCACTGCGGCATGCATAGATTGCGCGCGATAAGTTGGTAAGATTTTTGGAAACTGGGATCCATGGCGTAGGAGTTGGAGCATCTGAATATCATGTTAGAAGGGCCCTGGGATTCTCGAGTAGCTAAAGTTTTATGGCGATAGAAATAGTATATGCATTTTCGACGTGTTTTTCCCGTCGGCGTCACCGTCATGTTCCGTATAAAGTCCAAGTTGATAACATCCCCCCGCGCATCGCATGTTCTACCCGCAGTAATAGCGCGCAACCGGGGCGACGAACGCGGCTGAAGCAGAGATCAAACGAGCCGGCCCATCTCCGTCGCTGGGATGGCGCATACGATAACATCCCCCAGCTTGTTAGGCCTGCCGTCGAATGCTGCTCAAGCACAGAACAAACGCCTTGAAAGAGCATGAAGGAAGGCTGGGGGAGGGGGTCGCTCGAGCACAGCTCGAGCAACAGCTGTGAACTTTGATTCCAAAGGCGTGGTCGCGATTGTTGGCGCACGTGCTATCTCCGCAAGCATCTGCGGTCGGCTCGTATAGCCTTATACGTCCTGCGCTCTCAATGCGAAGAGACTGTGTGAAAAGCGCATCTCTCCCTGGAGCGGCCGTATTCTCTTACACCAGCGTTTTGTAGAGTTACGCGAGATCGGATCCAAAAGAGTTAGCTTCGAGCCTTCGTATAACGTTACAATTTGTTGCTATCGCAATCATTGCGTCGCCTTTGTGGTGAAAATGTGACTTTTTATAAAAGACGGCTCGAAACATTTGTTTTATTTTTGGTTTTGTTTTTTTACACGAAATCGTTTTATTCCGGGGTCCACCAAGACTTTCAGGACGAATTTCCGTCACGGAAATACGTCAGCGACACGAACGTGATCAGATGGCAAAGAAAGAAAAATTATAAGAAAATGTTCCATTGTCAGTAGTCGAACCCATGACCTCTCGGTCTGCGAAATGGCTAGCGGGCGTTTAGCTCACTGAGCCACCGCCAAACACATAACGGAGGCTACATGAACACGCCTTTTATCTTTCACACTTTGCTCTTGGATAGATAGATGGATACTACGAGGAGCCCTTTTATGAAGCGGTGACATATGTGCCACCAGTGTAGAAAACAAAAGCTTCGCTGCCTCCGCTATTAGCTCCTGCAACGCGCCGTTTCTATACTCGCGGACAACTTTTCTTGGGAATGAAGCGAAGGCTACAGAGCCACAATGTACGTATCCTACCGCTAATGAATGTAGTCCCACAATTGCGTCCGTATTTTCTGGGTGAGATATATAAAATACACCTTCATTTTCTACATGTAGCTTTTCGAGACGGAACGCAGCGTTCACAAGCGAGATATTTGTATTTCTTTTACTTTATACGTTGTCACTTTACGTTTTTGCGTGCGCGAAAAAGTCGCGCCTTTTACCCGTACCTTAGACGCTAAGCAGCGTTTGCGTCGAAATGCAACGCTAGCCATCACTTCCCACGGCGTTACGAGACGCGCGCCAAACCGGACTACTTCGCGTAGCAGTACATGTGCAGACGCTCCGCCCCCGTAGCTTTCCCTTCATTGCCAAGAAAAGTTGTCCGCGAGTATACGACCGCCCCATTCGGCGCGTTCCCCGCTCGCCCAGTGAGCATTGACCTGGCTAGGGGGAAGACACGACGCTCGTCGTGTTTCTCTTCGCGTTTCACGACGCTTTGAAGGCGTGCATATCGAATATAAGGGTTTACTATATGCTTGTTAATGCCATCTTAGGTATATCTTCACAACTTCGGCTACCGCAAGGGTTAAATCATGATCATGGGCGTTAGTCGTCGTTACAAAGATGTGCCACTAGGCGTCCACGTGGGTGCGTCCACATCAAGCGGTGATATATCTGCCAAAGAACAATAGACATTATACAAGCTCTCATATGCTAATGCACTATAAACAATCAACTTCTTCTGTGACGGAACGTTTCACTTTCGTGTTATACCGATTCCTATGACGGAGGGATCAGCCATCTTTTTTTTAGGTTCTTAATTTCTGCATCTTATGTTATATTTATTTGTAGACACATTATAGTCGGTTTTTCTGTATATTCGTGATGCATCATATTACGTGACCCCGTTGTGGCGGACGCACAAGCGACGCCCCCCCCCCCCCCCTCAACCCCCTTCGCTAACGCCGTACCTTCTAATGTTCAGGCAATGAAAGAGGCTTCTAGTGCTGTGATTGGCGTACTACTCGTGTACCGTGACTTATGAAGAATAACAAAGAATAAGGCCTGTATTCACTGACGAAACTTATCCTTAACTGATCACTTAAGTAACCGATCGGCGCTTAGCGCGTTTCACAGAGCGATCTTGCACTTACGGTAAATTTAAATCGGCACTTAACTGCCGGAAAGTAAACTACAGCTACTGGCTACCTTAAGGGTGACTTTCGCTGATTTCTAGTCAAACAAAATGGCCGACTACTGTGGCAGTCTCGTCGACTTCGTTGATTTTGCTGGCCGTGTAGAAGAAATTAAGAGGCGATAACGACGCGCAATTCCTGTCGCGGTACCGGGTTTCTATTGGCCACATCTATTGGCAGCCAACCAACCACATCTATTGGCAGCCTGCGTCTGCAGAACAGCAGTGGTTGCACCAATAACCTGTGTAACGGAGCAAGTGAAAGACGCTCACCCGTTATTTTTTTATTATTATTGTTGGTCCCTTTCATAGGGTTACCCTCCCCTTGTCAAGAAAAAAATCACAGCATATCCACGGAGTGAATGATGATGAGTGGGCGAAGCTGCGGAGGTTCATCGGTAAACCGTGAATCTTCCGTGAATTCTGCCCAGTACATCATCACCGACGTGAGATCGGGCGCGTTTATACTAAAGGTTCGATGAGAGTTATGACGACTTGCAGCTCACTTTAATTTTACATGTACGCTGTGAATTTTCATTGTTTAGAAAACCATTGCTTTAGAAAACATCTGGCGTCTTTCGTTAAGCAGCTGGCGTCTTTTCGTTTTGCTTTAGAAACATCTGGCGTCTTTCGTTGGTTTAATTCATCAATCAACGGCGTTTTGAACAAAATTTTTATTGTTTAATCACGCACAGGAGAAATCTCACCAGGCACTACATTGGAGGTAAACAATGGCTGCTAATGGGAATGAGAGACAGAAGAAGTCGACTTTTAGCTAACACTTACACTTCTACTAACGTTTCCTACTGGAACATGCCAATGGCTGCTAATGGGGAATGAGAGACAGAAGAATTCGGCTTTTAGTTAACGCGCACGCTGCGAATTTTTTATTGTTCAACAACGCACAGGAAAAATCTCCCACCGGCACCACCTTGGAGGTCAAAGCGTAAGACTGGTTACGCACTACGACTACTACGACTACGAGGGACGAACGGGTGCCGCCTTAAGGAGCTTCGCCCCTAAAATGGAAGCGCAGACATGCGGGCGCCCTGAAAATGTATAGGAAGTTACAGAGATACACCAAATGCTGGAAAGCAGAAAAGTAATCCAAGGGGCGCAATGCACGTAAGGTGACGAAAGAACCGCTTGTAATGCACGCGATATCTCACCACAGCAACAAACACACTCGTATACTACAAAATAACCGCGAGTTGTGATGGCCACTTTGTAGCGACGGCCGCTGATCGGTGTCTGCTTGTTGTGGCCAGCCGAAGGCTGAAAAATCGACGAAAGCCAGAAATAATTATTTCGCCTCTTACGAAATACACCTGGATAAAGACTAGAACATTTACGGGCCAGTGTTCCGCAAAAGTTGCAGTCCTGTATTTATGTTTTATTTATTGATACAAGTAATAAAACATTTCTAGCCTCGCTCCCAGGAGACCCAGAAAAGTAGTACTTTCATAAGTGAGCATTAAGCGTCGTTTCTGAAACTGTCCCCAAACTTATCTCAAACTTATACTTTCCTCGTACTTTCACAAGTCAACTTAATAATAATAATAATATCTGGGGTTTAACGTCCCAAAACCACGATATGATTATGAGAGACGCCGTAGTGGAGGGCTCCGGAAATTTAGACCACCTGGGGTTCTTTAACGTGCACCTAAATCTAAGTACACGGGCCTCAGACATTTTCGCCCCCATCGAAAATGCAGCCGCCGCGGCCGGGATTCGATCCCGCGACCTGCGGGTCAGCAGTCGAGCGCCATAACCACTAGACCACCGTGGCGGGGCTCACAAGTCAACTTAACGCGAAACTTAAGTTCTGTTCTTGAAGACGGGCCTCACAAGGGATTTCATAAGAAAGCTCATTACTGCCTTGACTGATGACTACTGCATGAGGTCTCCCCAAGGAGGTTTAAAAAAATCACAGCATATCCACGGAGTGAATGATGATGAGTGGGCGAAGCTGCGGAGGTTGATCGGTAAACCGTGAATCTTCCGTGAATTCTGCCCAGTACATCATCACCGACGTGAGATCGGGCGCGTTTATACTAAAGGTTCGATGAGTTATGACGACTTGCAGCTCACTTTAATTTTACATGTACGCTGTGAATTTTCATTGTTTAGAAAACCATTGCTTTAGAAAACATCTGGCGTCTTTCGTTAAGCAGCTGGCGTCTTTTCGTTTTGCTTTGGAAACATCTGGCGTTCTTTCGTTTTGCTTTTAGAAAACATCTGGCGTCTTTCGTTGGTTTATTTCATCAATCAACGGCGTTTTGAGCAAAATTTTTATTGTTTAATCACGCACAGGAGAAATCTCACCAGGCACTACCTTGGAGGTAAACAATGGCTGCTAATGGGAATGAGAGACAGAAGAAGTCGGCTTTTAGCTAACACTTACACTTCTACTTCTACTAACGTTTCCTACTGGAACATGCCAATGGCTGCTAATGGGGAATGAGAGACAGAAGAATTCGGCGTTTAGTTAACGCGCACGCACCGAATTTTTTATTGTTCAACAACGCACAGGAAAAATCTCCCACCGGCACCACCTTGGAGGTCAAGATCTGGTACTAGCGTTACGACTGGTTACGCACTACGACTACGACAACTACGAGGGACGAACGGGTGCCGCTTTAAGGAGCTTCGCCCCTAAAAAAATTCTGGAGTGGAAGCTCTCGAAACGCCTCTCCAGCGAAAGTGAAACCAGCTTTTGCCCACCAAAGACCTCGGAAACACGCTCTTTTCTGATCGTGCCTACTTAGAGGTCAAATGGCTTTGATCTGTTAGTGTAAATGCTACGATAATTACAAAATAAAAGATCATAGTTGCCGACAAAATTAACCCGTCGAGAGGAGTATTGACAATTGATGTCCAATAAAATTTGCCATGACTTTGAGGCTTACCTATGAAAACTAGTAACACAAAGACACACTTGCAGCAGTATGTGATCCGTAAAAGTTGCCATATTAAACTTCTCTGGCGTGCGTGGAAAACGCTCGCTTTCCTTCGCCAAACGCCGATGGTTTATCGTGCCCCTAGTAAGATGGCGGGCGCAGCCGCCATGTTTTAGTGGGCACGGCTTCACTATTGCGCAATAATCGCTACTCCAGCAATTTTTTTTAACCTCCTTGGTCCTCCCTGTCTCTCTCCCTCACTCTCAGAAGTGCTTCGTAATGTGAACCAGTCGCTGAAGGCCATTGCAAGTTCTTTCCTAACAATGGACTTGTGTCGTTTTGTGTCGTTTTGGGCATGTAACTTTGTCATTTCTGATAGTCTTGTTTAAAAGGCTTGCCCCTTGATCCAAACAGCATTTATATTATGCAACTGTTCGCGGTTTATCACGGTTTGAGCGGATGTAAAAAGAAGCAAGGCGCAAGTGAATGTCGTGCTCTTGCGGATGTTGTGGGACGAGGCATAGATAGCGAGGCAGGTATTGGTCGGCACCGTTGACGTACGTTTCCGCCCCGTCGACCCTTTTTAGGGGCGAAGCTCCTTAAGGCGGCACCCGTTCGTCCCTCATAGTCGTAGTAGTTGTAGTGCGTAACCAGTCTTACGCTTTGACCTCCAAGGTGGTGCCGGTGGGAGGTTTATCCTGTGCGTTGTTGAACAATAAAAAATTCGCAGCGTGCGCGTTAACTAAAAGCCGAATTCTTCTGTCTCTCATTCCCATTAGCAGCCATTGGCATGTTCCAGTAGGAAACGTTAGTAGAAGTAGAAGTGTAAGTGTTAGCTAAAAGCCGACTTCTTCTGTCTCTCATTCCCATTAGCAGCTATTGTTTACCTCCAAGGTAGTGCCTGGTGAGATTTCTCCTGTGCGTGATTAAACAATAAAAATTTTGTTCAAAACGCCGTTGATTGATGAAATAAACCAACGAAAGACGCCAGATGTTTTGTAGAAGCAAAACGAAAGAACGCCAGATGTTTCTAAAGCAAAACGAAAAGACGCCAGCTGCTTAACGAAAGACGCCAGATGTTTTCTAAAGCAATGGTTTTCTAAACAATGAAAATTCACAGCGTACATGTAAAATTAAAGTGAGCTGCAAGTCGTCATAACTCATCGAACCTTTAGTATAAACGCACCCGATCTCACGTCGGTGATGATGTACTGGGCAGAATTCACGGAAGATTCACGGTTTACCGATGAACCTCCGCAGCTTCGCCCACTCATCATCATTCACTCCGTGGATATGCTGTGATTTTTTGGTTCCATTGTACGTGCGTTGAAATTAGGTGAAATTCAAGCAGCTGGAGAAACCTAGCTACAGTCAAGCCTTTTGCGTTTTGAAATGCTACTGCTCCAAAGTTATCTATACATTCTACAACACATGTTAGCAACTGTGCGCTGGATCATAATAAAGGTCTTTAACATCTATTTTATTTATATATTTGAATATGCTACAGCCCTAATGCAGGCCTAAACAGGAGTGGATAAGTTATGCAGAACTAATACAACAGAGCAAAAAAACAACAATAAAACTCAAATACATTACAGCAATACGTAAGAAAACATCACTTTACATATAACAAACAAATCTTTACCTCTTTTCCAAGTGCGTAATTGCGGCATCAGTGAAACCTTGTAATGGTAGTGAACGAATAGTGCCCGGTAGGGAATTGCAGAGGTCTACTGTACGTCGGAAAAGTCTAAATTTGAATGTGTTAGTACGAGCAAATAAAGGCTTTATGTTGAAGATGTACGAGCTGCGGGTGCAAGTTTCTTCCGTAAATGCGATGTAGTTAACACCAAAGATGCCAGGAGAGGACTAGATGACTGTATATAATAGTTTTAAAGATTCGATACGATAACGAGAATGTAATGGTACTATGTTCAGTTATTGCAGAGCCTTTGACCATGCATTCAGGCTCGGTGCAGCATAAATAACTGCGCTATAGCGTCTGAGTTCTTTGAAAAGTATTTGTCGTCGATAGAAAGGAGCGCAAACTTGTCTTGCAGGAACCTTGCAACATGTTTTTTTGCCATGTCCCGTTCTCTAGCAAAACAGTTGCAAGAAGCGCTTCCGTCTGTGTGTCCGTCTGCCTGCCTTTAGTCCGTGTTCACAGCGCTACCCTTTTCATAGTCAGCACTATCTTCTCAAAAAATTGGGGGACCCTTAAGCTTCGCCTTTAAGAGTTGAACGCGATAGCGAAATCCGGCCCCTAGTGCGCACTTCAACCACTAAGTGCATACTTATTAATGTGTATTGTTACACACACACACGCACGCACGCGCGCGAATTTTACAGGCTTTCGATCTAAAGCAAGAGTCGCATGGCCTCCAAGATATACGCCGCGCGCCGGCCCTCTCGGATGCCATGCAAAGTCGAGACATATTTCTCACAATGCCTCACAGATGGCAGCACATTATCTAGCGTTTGCTGCGTTGGCTTGATATGTTTTCCTCTAGATGGACATAGTTGTCCATTTTTAGAGCTGTTTGAAAGTTCGTGTGTGTATTTAGCGGCGATGGCTGCACTATCCCGGCGTTTTTCGACGTAGTTTGATGGCCTCGCGAATGCGCCTACCGTATGGGCTCGTTTTCGTCGTGACACCTGCCGAACAAAATTCGTCGAGACTCCTTTCACTACATGACATTTATGTAGTGTTTTTGTCCGAAGCAGCTGCAAGCAACATCGTGGCTTTGTGGTAAGACACCTGCTTGCCACGCGAACGGCCCGGGTTCGATCCTCATTGGCACCGAAGATTTTATCGTTTATTTTATTTGCTACTTTCTCGATTTTTCGCTCACGGATGATTTTTCGCTCACAACCAACGGTGCCGACGCCGATAGCGGAATTTCTGCGACACGAGCTCTCTAACGCTACCGCGTTAAAAAAGAGAAAGAAAGTTGACAGCAAGGAGGTTTGTTGACAGCTCCACAAAGACCGTACTTCATAACTTCCATTTCTCAGTCTCACTCGCAAGCTGATAAGTAATGTGAACGAGTCCTCGAAGGACCTCGCAACAACTTTCTCACCATGGACTTCTTTCGTTTCGGGCATGTGATTTTGTGTTTGCGGGTCGTTTTAGTTAAAAACATTGTACCTTCTTCGATACAGTGCTTGTTTTATACAGTTATTCGGGATTTCCCACGATATGAGCCGATGTAAAACGAAGCGCACCACTAATGAACCACGTGGCGTTGCGGTTGTTGTGGGACAAGGAATAGATGGCGTGGCAGGTATTAGTTGGCTCCGTGAGCAATGTTAGTTCGTGTGATACCGACCCATGGAGGAAGGAAAAACTGAGGAGAGGCCCTATCGTATCGCAATGCATTGCGAAAAGTGTGGCGGAAGTGACGTCAGATTTATGGGGCAAACAAACCGATATGGGCCAAACAAAACAGCAGACGCCCCGCGGCGTGCTCTCCGCGGTGGTTCGCTTCTGCTCGGATTTGTAGTCCCGGCGTAAACTTAGCACGTATTGTGCGGTTCGCACGCAGTAAAATGTTGCAAGCAGACGTTTACCAGGCTGTTCGTGCGTGGCAGGCCCGAGCGCTGCGTGCTGAAGTTCTTCGTGGAGCGTTTTTGTGCAACAGTACAGAAAGTACCGGTACGTGCCGTAATCAAAAGCATTCAGCCCCTGCCTCATCGTATTCGAATTCATCTAGCAGTGACTTACGCGTTCTGCTGGGCGTTAGGCCTTTCTTTTCCTTTCTTGTAGCCCGATTTCCAGATCTGTTGCACGATTAGCGGTTCTTTGCTCGTGTGCGCTCACTCCATATATATAGTGAGCGCAGTAGCTATTCGGCGCAACGCCAACCTATAGGTGACGTAACTTCACGTCGAAAAGAAGACACCGCTCGGGATCGTGCACGTAAAGTTTGTAATTCCAGTGCGCGCACAACATAAGCATGCAGCGAGCGCACACCGAACAATACATACATCACGTAGTCCGATAGTAACAACAGAAGTTTATTGCCTTTCGCTGAACGACACAGCCTCTAAAACATACGATGCCTTCAGCGCATGTTATGTATAGCGCGTCAGACGCCAAAAACAAAAGTTCACATGAGTTCTGAGTTGACAGAATGAGTAACATGCAACAGAGCGCACGTCCGAGAGCTTCGCACGCAAATACCATGCCTTAGTGATCAGCAATGAAGCGAACGTATACGTACACATGAAAAGTGACACCCGGTACTGTCCGCAGTGCACGCGATTTGCACCGGGTATACGCAACAGCTGGGCATTGCGTAGCTTTCCTAAAGAACACACAGAAAGAGCAGCATGCGTGAATCGACTACACCGCTTGCACGGCGAAAAACAAACAAACAAAAAAAGGCTGCAAAGTATCGTGATGCGCGCATGCGCTTGCAAACGTCGCGACGGAAATCGCGAAATGTTTCGCTGCGTCTTCGCTAGGAGGCGATGCGGGTGTTTGCGATGTGCAGGCTTCACGAATGTGACGTCAGGGCCTCTCCTTAGTATTCCTTCCTCCATGTACCGACCGCTCTACCGCACTGAAGTGCGGATGTGTACATTTACAACCGCTATATGACACCTTTATCCATATTGACGCCCAACTTCACGTCGTTGGGCCACTGGTAGGTACGCGTAATTCAAACGTTCTGCGACGCTTGCGCCGAGAGCGCCAAGAAAGCCGTTGTGTTACGGCCCTGGCGAGTGGCGGCGCTGTAATTGCGGCAATGACGCAGAGGTTACGTAACGATTGCGTTTTGACGTCGTCAGGGCAAGAGTAACAACAGCCGCTCGCTTCTTCTCGCGCCCCCTTCCCCCTCTTCCCCCCTGGCACTCCTCGCGGCGTTCTTCTTTCTTTTTTTTTTAGAGCGCGTTGCTTTCTCTCCTCTCTCATGTCGGGTGCCCTTTTTTTTTGTTTGCGTTCTTTCTTGGCGGCTCCTTTTTCTTCTTTCATGCCGCGCGTCGTTTTTTTTTTTTTTCGTGTGCGTGGCGCGTTTTTTTTTTTTTCGCGTGCGCGCGTGCTGTGCTTGGTCGCGCATTCATGTTTTTCTGTCCGCTCGTGGTGCGCAGTGCGTTTGAATGCACGCAGCCTGCATGATCCAGAGCATAAGGGATGACTTCCACCCAGAACACATCTGTGGCTTCGTTTTATTGCTCCGTTTCGAAAACTCAAGATTCGCACATAATGGGGCACGATACAAGTTCCGGAGAAGAAGAGAGTTAAAGAATGCACAGTGTGTCCATGATTAAACAGCACAAAAGTTCATTGTAAAGTTCAGAAACTGGAAATTAAAAATCGAACACATTGGAAATGCAGGCCCTTTGACGCATACACATATAAGTAACACGATGTTTGTTTAGTACAATACTGACCAAAGTGCACAAGAGCTTCTGATGTGACAGAGTCATGAAATTTAAATAAATGTAGGCGAAATGTCAGTGCATGGCAAAAACAATAAAGATGCGCAAAATACCTAAATATGGAATAATAGTGCAATGAACTACTTATTAACCACTGTACTAATACGCCACACAATATATATATATATATATATATATATATATATATATATATATATATATATATATATATATATATATATATATATGCATGCTCAGATGTTGCACAAATATACGTAGATTGCTGGATACCTTCACTACTGATAAACAAGATGAAAAAGCAGATTTACCAGAGTAAGCAGTACATATCGCACTAAAAAGGGAAACACACATTATTTGGCACTTGACCACTACTTGACAGTTAGATGGCGGCAACGGCATGAAGGCGATGGTCCGTTTATGCAGCAGCACATATAACATTCGAAGAAACGCGTATTACCCAATGACCAGGTGAAATAAGTCTACTACACAGCTTTTCTTTCACCGCGAATACAATGCATAGCTGTAAGATAACGTCACTGAAGTGAGAACGTCATGCCGTGTACACTGAGCACTTCATTGAGATAAACGCAAACAATAAAATTCTGCATATTGGACACTTGCAATACTCAAGGCTCACCAGAAAAAAACAACTCTCATATCTACACATGAATGTTCTTCGAACGGTTTTTCTATAGACGATTTTCCGCAGCGGCGCACGGGCGCTGCCATGTTTGATCACGTGATCGTAACTGGCCTTCCCCCAGCCATTTGCCCCAGCCAACGCATTGGGCCAGCGAAGCGGCCGTGGCCGTACTACACAAGCTGGTTGCTGCAGGGTGTAAGCAAGTCACGTGCTTGCGCAGCAAAACATAGTTCCACATGTAATCGCCTCAGAGTTGAAAACTTTGAGACATTTGCGTTTGTTTGGTACGTATCACGCCACAACGGTAAGCGATATGTTTAATCTACTTCGCATTTATGGTGTATGTCTTTAATTGTTGTATTACCAACCACCAGTAGCTGGGGTTACAAGCCAACATGGCAGCACCCATACAGCTAGACGCGACAGCCCGCTTCGATCCGAACTCGCGCTTGCTACTCGCCCACTGTCCTCTCAGCAATAAATGAATGGTAAAATCGGCCATCGCTTTGTTTCAGCTCACGCTGGAGAAGAAACGTCAGGTATGCTTTGTCTGTATTATTGCGATCAGCTGTGTTTATTTAGCCATGCCTGCTAAGCCTCGTCTCGGACAATATGAGAATGAATCTTGGAAATACTGCAAAATACGGACGAGTACATCGCTCTCGAAGCTTCAGGACGCGAATATAAAGCAAATAATTGCGTAGGTTTTGAACTTACGGGCCACACAGCGCAGGACGACGACGCGATAAATTCGAGGCGGAAGGAAACTACATCCACAGGTGCCGCCATGTTTACTTTTCGGCGCTGCCGTCTACGCCGTCTGCTCACTTTTACTCGTGTGCGCGCAGACGCTATGGGAACGCCGAGCAGACGACGCGACGCGGATGGAGACATATTGAGCAGCGCTGCCAAAGGCCACGGCAGGGGGATGGCCACGGAGACGGCCACGGTAGGGGGACGGCCACGGTGCGGTGGCGCCAGTGGGGCCATCTAGTTTGATTTAATAAACCAGCTGCGGAAAATCGTCTATAGGTAATTACAGATGTAATACATAAACACAAAGAGTACTTTTTCAGCTGTAAGTACATATAATGGACATTCACGCACTGAAAGAAATCACTGGGGGCAGAGTAGAAAGCTGGTGCACTTGAAGTTGCGGATAGAGACTTCTCAGAGAGCAGATTCTATAGTTATTAACCCTTCCTTGGGCAAACGCGTCACTTGTGGCCTTCTCCATAATTCAGAAAACGTTTACGTCCTGCAGAAAAGCAGTTGCAAACCGAATTCAAACGACAAAAATTACGCAGTCACATCACGCAAACGTAGTTTCGTCGTCTCGGTATAGTGCAAGTTGAGATACACAGAGACTCAGAAACGCGTATTTAAACGAAGGCGAGTGATAAACAGGCCAAAAAATGCAAAAAGCACTTCCAAGGAAGCAGTCATGTCAGAGACGCATAAGTTAAACTATTCGTCTAAAGTGCTTTATTTTCGTTACTTCTTGGTACAACGATGCAAAATCGTGCTCTTCACGATTCAGCCATGTTTAAACACAACTGTTGTCCAACGGCAATGAAGCTATATATGTGTGGCTGCGAACGCAAACCGCATACTCATGTATACTTTTTTCGATCAGGGAAGAATCTTGCGGAACTCGGTCTTGAAGTATTCGTGCACCGCTGCATGATGTACGAATCGTGTGTGCCGTTAGCCATCACGGTGGCAAGAGAACACAACACGGAAACACCGCAAAAACTGCACACTCCGGCCAACGGTCGCTTCATGTAACGGAACATCACGAAACTTCACATCAAGGCCGCCGACTACGACGGGCTCCGATGTGGCGGCGGCGGAGCACGGCTGACCATAACGACCGCTCCAATAAGTCTCAAAAGCGAACAATGATCCGCCAACCTCAACGAGAGACTTGCAGGTGTCCCCCAAGCATAGCCTGCCTGCACGGACAGCCTGGTGCCCGCGCTCAACGCTCGCTTCATGCTACAACGGAACTTTCGAGAAATTCAAAACTAGCGTTGCGGCGCGCGCGCGGCCTCGGCGGCCGGCGCGGGGCGCATGGCTTTGCCGGCACGGCGGCGGGCTGCCATTGGCTGCTTTCATTTTGACTCGCCATCGACTCGAGCGCCAATTTCGCCTTCAGTTATCGCACTTCTGGTTGGCGGCTCAGTTAGGCTCAGATTCAGGATGGTGGCGAGGACGTAACGATGACGTAATTCTTTGGGACGCTTGAGCGGCAGTGTTTCCGACCGTTGATTGGGCCGTCTGCGTGGCACGCAGGGGTTCTACCACAGAATCCCGCTATTTCGTGAAACTGCTTCGGCAAAAAGATTACATGAATGTCTTGCAGTGGAGTCTCTTTAACGCATGTAATATTGCGTGGCAGAAGCGTAGAATCGCGCCAGGCGTCAAGACATGTGAGTTGCGCAACGAGTGAGTAGTTTAAAGGCCTACCCATTACAAAAAAAGCGCTTACACGTAGTTGATCATCATCATCAGCAAAAGCATCAGCAAAGTGAACAGCTGCGTAGGTTCATGTGTTGCCTTACGGATGCGTGGTGAGCCCTTAAGCAGGTGATTCGCAAAACGAATAAATGTGGTGTAGTGGGCGCTTAACAACTGTGGCTGCACTAGGCATTCTAGGATACTTTGAAACGGCCAATGTTACGCGCACAGTCGTTTGTTTCCTTACGGCACTGTTCAGGCATACACCGCGAACCAAAGCCAGGCTAGCCATTCAGAGGGCGATGCAGAAGGCGTCCTGCTACGAAAATCCACCAGAGCAAGGTTTTGCTGCATCAGAATAATTAAAATTGAGATTTACGCACAATACAAGCTGATAACAACCATCAGTCGCACTGAAGTGAGCACACACAGCGAGGGTCATTTTGGCGCGTTATATCTCGTGAACAAAGCAAATGAGGACATATGATATTAAAACCGTGTGTTCACTGACATAAGCTCTCTTCGACAAAAAATTGTCGTCTAGATTGAGACCGGAGTTTTTTTATTTTACTTTTTGAAAATGAACACTTTCTTTTTTCACGCTGCCCGTAGGAAAATGATCTTCCGTATAAATGTTGCAAAGGCTCTTATATATATTTGAAAATGTTCTGATGTTTCTGTCTGAAATAGGAAAGGTGCCAAGGCGTCTCAACCTAACACACTTTTTTGCTTTCGGCCGTGTTTGCCATTTTTTCACATTTTCTTCCTTTTGAGGACGCCATAAAAGAAGCATGGATGTAATTGACAGTAATGCGTATTAAAACCAGCAAAAAAATTTTTCGACACATCTTTTATAGTTCGCGTTAAATTCCGCCGCGAAATCCGAAAACATTGCTGTAAGCGAAAACAGGAGGCCCGCGCCGCCACCTTCAAATATTTTTTTGGCGCGCTGGCAGCATTTCTTGGAAATAAGATTTTCGGTTCCGTGCACTTTGAATGTGCCCACATAACATAAAAAAACTGAGGCAAAAGAAAAATATCGACCGGACAGGCATGTTCGATCTCTCGTGGAATCAACCTACTGACGACATATATGGTCGGGCCTGCTCCAAGCATTTTTTGCAAGTGCGCTCCTGTCACCAAAGTATCTCAACCCCATAATGCGACAGAATCAACCGGGTGTCCCAGCTGTCACGCATCATGATTTTAAAAAGATGGACGGCGTTGCACGAGGGAAACCTGCTGCATATTGTTCCTAGTACACTGGAGTAGCCACTGCTGATGTTATCATTATTGAGGTTTAATTAATTAGACACAATTATATTTGTACCTCGACAAGGAGTGACCTAATTGTCAAAATATCAATGGGGAATACGTAGGCATGTTCAAAGGACATCTAACTGTGCTAGCTTCGAAAACGGGCTAATTTCGCGCTCATTTTTTTGCGGCTGATAAAGAATGCCCGCGAAATATGATAGGTGACCCGTGACTGGGCCGCTGCGCGCATCAGGAACCAGCGCCGTCAAACAGGCTCACTGTGAGGTAGTCAGTCCGTAAACAGAACAGCGCTCGGGCTGCGTTACGAAAGAGAACAGTCAACCGTACTATTGTAGTGGCGTACTATCCAACGGAACGAATTTCATTAATACTTCTTCTTGGGCGGGTTGGTTCATATTGTAGATTAAGGGGGTAATAGCGCGAATACACACCCACAAGAGAGACGACACGGACACAAAAGCGCTGTGTGTCCGCTTTTGTGTCCGTGTCAGCGCTTTTGTGTCCGTGTCGTCTCTCTTGTGGGTGTGTGTTCGCGCTGTTACACCCTTAATCAGCGGAACGAATCCCAGCAAAATTTTGACGCATATTGTAGGCGCCCGTACTGTACCCTTGCCAAAATGTGAAATGTTTTCTCTGGCAACGGACAACACGCCATGCGGTTGTTTGCAGTAAGCTTATCTTGAGGGCGCTGCTTCCTTTGCGGCGGGAGCGTAGTGGCATATGTTATTTTTTCATATTTCGCGTGTTTCCTTTATCAGCCGGAAAAAATGAGCACGTTATTAGTACGTTGTTGAAAATTATGCAGCTAGATGTCAATGATTTTAACATGCCTACATATGCCTCAATAACATTTGCAGATTTACATGAGTACTTGTCGAGCTATAAATATATTTATGACTAATTATTCAGACCCCACTAACAAGAAAATTAGTCGTGTCTACTTCAGTCTACTGGGAACACTATGAGCTGGGTCTGCTTCGCGCAACGCCTTTCCTCTTTTGTTGGGACACCCTGTATATGGCCCACTATCGTCGGTATTTGGGAGTAAAATTTGAATGTGGCTCTTAGATAGAAACATTTCACTTGGGCTCGAACTGGCTATGCAAAAGAAGTCTAAATTGCGGCGAATGTGAGATATAGCAATATTTTGCGACAAAATTAACACCATCCCTTGGTTGCAGGAGCGTAATGTCGATGACTAGACTTGCAGAGCGAGTTGTCCTTCCACGCAACAGGCGCGTAATTTTGGACTATCGGCCGCCTTTTCTTGTTCTTGACATCTATTCAAGGCCGTCAAGAAATGCTTCAGCTCTTCTTTTTTTTTTCTGAGCTTCTTTTTAGATGCTTTTATGCCCCGCCGCTTCTGGTGACTTTTTCTTCAAGGAATAGATCGGCGCTCAATATTTTCACTTCAGTTGTCTTCTATTTCGAGTATACCGTCATGGAGCGAAAGATGGGCATTCCGGAATTCCAAATGAATGGCTCGAGTAACAGCACACGAGAACATCAATATGTATGCCCTTTTGCTAGTAGCAGCCGTGTCACGCGTGTAGAGGGGCCCGCAGAAATCCAAACCAACGACAGAGAACGGACTTGCTTCAGTGATTCTGTCTCGTGGCAGCGGAGCAAATGGCACTGTCTCCGCGACAGGCTTGTGGCGTTTACACGACAAACAATTGCTTATCGCCCTTTCGCGGTCTGTCGTGCTTTCACAATCCAAAACCGCTCTCGAAGCTCGCAAAGCGTGGCGTCTACTCCGCTATGAAAGACGCGCTCATGCGCCGCTGAAATAATGGGCTGGGTGAATGCGTGCCTTGCTGGTAAAAGCACTGGGTATTTGACGTCCAAAGAGGCTGCTAGCTTCTGGAGACGGCCGCCTACCCGAAGTAGCCTACTTGCGTCTAGGAAAGGATGCAACCGAAGAACTGGGCTTGTATCTAGTTGTCCTTTTCCTGCTCGCGGGGCTTGCACCTCCTCGGAGAACATCTCTTCTTGGACGTTTTGCAACCAGTAGTGTTCCGCCTTGTGAAGCTCTGCTGCTGCCAACGGTCCAGCAGTGGAACATTGCTTCGGCAACGCATTTCCAGCACAGCGGTAGACCCAACCAGTGACTCTTAACAGTCTGTTCAGGGTGCTGTAGCTGCTAACGGGTACTATAGTGTTTGAAATGAACACTGCAGAAGGACACACTGGCGCTTCTGGCCTCTCTACGAAGTCTTCAAATCGTTCTCCCAATTCAGTGTACTCAGTCGGAACTGGGTTTTCGGGATTATGTAGCCAGGTCGGACCATGCCACCACAGTGTTGACGCAAAAAGATGAGGTGAAGACACCCCTCGTGTAACCATGTCAGCTGGGTTGTCTTTTCCGGCACAGTGATGCCACTGCGTTGGTGATGTCAGGATATGAATCTCGGGCACTCGATGACGTACGAACAGCTCTCTTTTGGTCAGCGTATTCCGAAACCAATTCAGTGCGACGAGTGAGTCGGTCCAAAAATGAGCTGGAACAGCGCTTAGCAACGTCACAGTCTTGATGTATGCACACAACGTTGCGCCGACGACGCAGGCTAATAGCTCTAGACGCGGCAGCGAAATCTGTTTTAGTGGTGCAACCAAGGAGGTTAATTTTTTTTACCTCCTTGGGTGCAACACGGCTCTTGCTTATGAGGAGCTGCGAGTTGCTGGCGCCGTTTGTTGAGCACGCCCGTACGTAGATGCAGGTCCCATATGCTCTGGGGCTTGCGTCGCAGAACACGTGTCGCTCGATTGAAATTGTTCCATCAGCCGCTCGAAGGAGTACGTAACGGTCAACGGCGTAGGGATTCATGCTGGCCAATTCAGCGCGCCAACTGTTCCAGCTTGCTTGTTCTTCTTGCGGAAGGGCATCGTCCCGTGCGCATTTCTTCTTCCACAGGTCTTGAAACAGTAGCTTTGCTCTGAGCGAGAATGGAGCTAGATAACCCAACGGATCGTACACTCTTGCTAACGTCTGGAGTACAATTCGTTTGGTAGAAGGCTTGTTCGCGGCGTAGTCAGACGCTTCGCGCACCGTGAGGATAATTCTGTCGCCATCACGTTCCCAAGGTACACCTAGGACCTTGATCCGGGTACTCTCTCCGGCTTCGTCTTCAAACGCAACCCTGTCTCTTAGGAAGCCTTTCTTCAAAGCATGTGAATTTGAAGCCCACTTGGCGCAGTTCCATGCTTGCTTCAGAGAATATCTTGCGCGCTTCACTCTAGACGATTACAGCTTTATCCACTTTCGGAAGCCCCACGATGAGGTCATCGACGTAAAAGGCTTTCCCTAGTGATGCTACGGTCTCCGGATATCGTTCTCGACAACCCGCTAGGTGATGCCGAATGGTAGCTGCTAGCAAAAATGTACGGAATGACGCTCCGAACGGGACCCGTGGCATACTCCACGTCACCACTGGTGGAGATGTATCAGCATCCGAGGGCAACCGATCAATCCAGAGGAATCGCAGTACGTCGCGGTCTTTCGGGCGAATGAGCATCTGCAAGTATGCCTTTTTGATATCCGCAATGAGGACCACTGGGTGACCTCGCAAGGTGAGGAGCAGATGCACAATGTCAACTCCGAGCTTCGTACCCTTGAACAGGACATCATTCAGACAGGGATGTCCATGTGCGTACGAGGAAGTGTCAAACACAACCCGAAGTTTTGTGGTGATCGCATCTCGGCGAATAACTGCGTGATGGGGCATATAATATACATTTTCCCTGGGCAGTAGTTCTTCTTCAACTCGCTCTGCGTGCTGCTCGTTAAAATACGCTCTGACTGCCGTGTCATACTGCTTCAGGAGTTCGGGCTGCTGTTTGAACCTGTTTATTTGGGCCTGCAGACGGCGCTAAGCTAACCTTCGATTGTCGCTGCCTGAAGGTATCCCTGGATGTTTCAACATCAGCGGCACCTAGTAGCGCCCATCTAACCTGATGATGCTCTCTTCAAATGCCTCAAGTTCTGGCGGAGCCGTGTCCTTTTCTTCAGTAGGTTCTTTGATTCCGATGACGTCGAGACGCCACATCGCAGAAGGATCGCAGTTAGGAAGGGAAGTCGGGCTGCAGTTCAGGAAGAGAGCGCTCGTAGGTGAGCTTCCTGCAACTTCCATTGTTCCCTGAATGGTCCATCCAAACTTTGTTTCCACGGCCGTCAGATCAATGGTCAAGTGATCGATCCTTCCAGTTAGTACCTTCCAGTAAACATCGGAACCAAGTAACACGCTGATTTCCTGGGAGCGCCATGTGTCGGAATGAAAGTTGTCTGCAACGTCATAGTTTTTCTCGCACAGAAGCTCCAAGACTGTACTGTTGATCGGCGGGCTTGTGACCGTACACACTTCAGGGACCTCCAAGGCCTCCACGGTTACCGCTGTGTCCCTACGTTGGCCTCAAAAAGTCAGAACTACCCGTCGACTGCGCATTGCTTCGCAGGGCTTCGAGTGGCCGAACGTAACCAAAGAAAGTTCTTCGTTTCCAATAACCTGGCATCTGAGGTCCTTTGAGAGATCCGCTCGAATAAATGTGCGCTGACTGCCGCTGTCGAGAAGAATGCGTACGAGACGCCTTCGTGACTCGCTCTCAATCCACACTTGTCCTGTCTGGAGAAGGACTGCGATGACTCCGCTCAGGGCGTTTGAGGCAGATGTCACTGGAGGCGTGTTCGTGCTTCGCCCGGCGATACATGGCTCATCCTGATCAACTGTGGTCACGTTTGCACGGGTTGGTGCAGCTGACTGAAACAACTTACAGAGGATGGTCAGATGTCGACGATGGCACTTGCTACACATGATGCTGAGCGCACGCCGACAAAAGCGAGCCATGTGGTTGGTCCTGCCGCAACGGTAGCAGCATCGAGCACTGCGCAAGCGAGCCCTTTTTTCATCCGCTGAGAGTTTGATGTTGCATTCCGCGATGGTGTGATGACAACTGTTGCATAAGGGGCACGCTTCTTCCGTAACTGCAACAGACTCGGCAGCGAGTGCGGACGCCGTTGGCAGATGCCGCAGTGGTGCTGGCAGAGATTGGACGTCCTCTTCAGGTATCAAATGCGAGGAAGCTGACGCCGTTCGTCCTGGTCTACCTTCTTCTCCTATCTCAACTTGGATGCGCAGAAAACGTAGCGTTTCTGCAGCCTATCGAGCTCTCTCTTCAGGTGTCGCGACACCGGATGTATCCTGCGGCGCTTCCTTCGCCTTCTGGCGATAGAGTATGGCGAGGTCGTCAGGCAGGCACTTCATTAGGACGCGGTTGAGGACAACGTTGTACTGGTCAGGTGACACGCCCAAACCGGTCAATGCGGAGACCCGAAACTGGACTTTGTCGAAGAGCAGTCGAAGTTTTTCAACCTCTGCCGAAGACTTGACTGGTGCCAAGGCGAGGAGGTGGTCAACGTGCTCGTTGATGAGCAAGTCGCGTCGACCAAACCGCTGCGTCAAAGTCTTGATGGCGATGCTATAATTATCTTCGGTCAGGCGAATACCTTCGATTGCTCTCTTGGCTGCACCAGTGAAATATGAGAGCAGGTACTTGAACTTCTCGATCTGCAGAAGTTCGTCGTTGAGATGTATCGTGGCGCTGAAGTGGTCCCAGAAGGACTGCCAATCGCGAAGCGCGCCGGAAGACGTAGGGATCTGTAGCTTTGGCAGGACCACTGTGCGATGACGCGGCACGATTCCTGGACTGGGAGTCATCTCTGTTACTCGACGTGAAGGGTCACCGACCTCGTTGTTTGCTGTGGTGCTGGCACCACCGGCGTCGACGTTCGGTAATGTAGCCTCCGGCGTTGAAGTACTCGTTGCCGTCGCTTTGTTTGCAGCCTCTCGAAGAAAGAACCGCGCTCGGGACACGGCGTAACACACCTTTCGGTCGTAATCTTCCGCGGCCTCGAGTTCTTCCTCGTAAGCGTCGTCGTCAGTGGCGTCGAAGATGTCCTTGTTGAGGTTGACGAGCTCGGCGTTCTTTTGAATCAGGTAGGCAATGTGAGATTCCACTTGAGCGGCATCGGCAACGGAGGCTTGCAGTTCGTCGGTCAGGAGCGTAAGTGTTCGCGTGACGCTGGCCCTGACGACGCCATGGTTCTTGCGCAGCCGCTCCACTGATGCCATCGAAGCTAGAAGTCTTGGAAGGGCGATGACCGGGGGATTTCGGCACCAGAAAGAATGACGCGTAATTAAGACCCGAGCCCTAGACCAAGCATTCTATCTCTTTATTCCACTCCTCGGCCCTACGTCCTCCTTCTTCTCTGCTTTTCGTCTTGTCCCAGCCGGTCGGCAATCACCATCAACAGTGTGTATTGGTGTAGTTTGACTTTCCGTTTCCCACAAGTTCGGCCAAATAGTTTCATCTACGACACGCCGACTGCTGCCTACGCCGACGTCACGACCCCGAGACAATATTTTATATCCTTCTCTGTACTTTTCTTGCGATTATCTGATTTGTTTCGCGATTATCTATTATCGGTCCTATGGCCTCGTTTCTACTGCTTTTCTACTGTGTGCTGCTCCGAGCGCGGTGCGTCTAACTGCCGGCGCTGGTGTTTCGCCTCTGCTTCTTTCTTCCGTTGATCGTGTTTAACTCCAGGCGCTGTCACTTCGTTGACTCCGACGGACGAATTAGCTCCTCGACGACGCTGGCCTTCACAGGCTAGCTCGCGCTGGTGCTCCAAACATACAGCCTGCTCGGCTTATGTCTGTCAGACGTGGGACCTGCGTGACCCCAACGCGAGACATGAGAGTGCGTGACAATAGCCTCGGACATTATACGACAGGGCGGTCCCTCAAACGTTTCGCTGGCGGCCCGCACCCTCGCAATGAACAAAATGTTTGTGACTTCGCTAAATTGTCCTCGCAATATTTACTCGCTAAAGGCGATTGATAACGCTTAGTTCGGGTAAGCAGTACGGACGGAATTGCTCTCAAGCACTTCTTCACGTGAGGCACCCCATGCGATCACCATGTGTTGAAACATGACCGTGGAACAAAATCTCTATATTTCAAAATCGGCGTCTAGATTTGAGCCATTCTGAAGATCGGTGTCAATATACTTCTGGAATCCTGAGGCCAAATCCCCTTCAGAAATAAACCATATATGAGATAAGGAAAATTCTTTCCTTATCTAATCTTTCCTTATCTAAGATAAGGAAAAGTTCTTTCAAATGGTAGCGTTAAAAGACAATTTGCTCACCCCCCCTCCCCCTCGGTGCAACCTTCTTAACTGTCCCGGACCTTACAGGCCTAAATTTCGGGACTGCTGCTTGCTAGCTGAGATGTTAGAGACCCAGTTTGGCGCACTGCTCGGCCTGCGCGCGCTTTCTTCGCCCTCTTCTTCGTCGTCTTAAGACCTTGCTTATTAAGGTTAACCAAGGTTAATTGTTAATTAGTATCTAAGACAATGCAATTATTAACACGCTGATTAAAACATTGGTAAATAAACCCATGCTAAACAAGATCTCACTAATTCGTATTTTGCTAATTATACGCAGGTTATTTGATACCGTGCTAGTTAGGACATTGCTCATTGAGACCGACCTAATTAAGACCATTCTAATTAATCGTCCACTTCGCGTAACCACGACAACACTTCGCAAAGCAATATAGACGCTCGACACAGCCAAGCCTTGCAATGCCTAGCGAAACGTAGCAACGACTTAGTCGAGCTTGTAGAAGCCGACTGAAGCTAGGTCGGCCACATGCTCCGCTGTTAGACCAGCCTTACACAACAAGCACAAGCTGCCCAATTTTTTCATCACTTTCCTATATGGTTGCGCGAATATTGGAATGTCGAATTCGAATCGAATAATACCTAATCGAATAATTTTATTTGACTTTCGAAAGCTACTCTTCAAAGTTTCGAAAAATTCGCCGTGACAGGACGAATATCTAAACGCGACAAAAACCGAATAACTTGGTTGGGGTGGGGCTGCTAAATCTAAAGTGCACATCTTTACGGCAGGCCTTTCGCTAAAACTTTCGTCGATATCCTGGTTGAAAAGCCAGCGCATGCTTATTTTACACAAAATTACGTCGTTTCCTCACGCCATCGCTCCAGCAAAGAAGGCCAGGGAACATACTGGGAGACTGTTGAACTGCTCGCCTCAAAAAATAAACAGCACACTGAGCTCAGACCTTGTATTGAAGAGGTTGAAAAATACTCAATGAGCCCCTCATCCCAAATCAAGGATGAACCATTGAAATGCTGGAGAGAGCGTGGTGCTGCACTTTATTGAGGTATCGCCAAAATTACTTAGCGATACCTTCCCATCTCTACTACTGAGGTGCCCAGTGAGCACATGTTTTCAACTGCAGGAAATACCGTAAAATCATGGCGAGAGAGCCTGAAGCCAGGTCATGTGAAACAGCACGTGTTTCTGCACGACACGTTGTAGCCTTTCGGTAGCAGTCACTCGCTGCGTTATGTGCTTGAGGACATCAGCAGATTTTATTTTTTGGTTCTGCATTTCCATTTTTAATAATACTTTTGTATTCGGTATTCGATTCGATATTCGATATTTTTGGCCACTATACGGCGCTGTTCGATTAGAGATGAAATTTCCCTTTTCGCACACCCCTACTTTCCTATCTTCCTTTCCTCTGTCTCTTCCCTTCTCCCGAAAGGGTAGGCAGGTGTTTTGCCCCTATAGGTGGCTGTTGACATCCTGCTCTGTTTTTTCTTTGTCTTTGTGTATCAATATCAAATAATAATAATAATAATAATAATAATAATAATAATAATAATAATAATAATAATAATAATAATACACCATCTCCCGCTAAAGGGGACCATGAGGCGATGCGAAGCCGGAGCACTTGCACGATCGCGTTCCGTTGGCGTTCGTTGGGCATGCTACCGACCTCGCGTCGTGGAACGCGAAGAGGGACGCTACGCGCGTCGTATCTTCCATCTAGCCTGGTCGTTAATTCTCACAGGGCGAGCGGGGAACGCGGTCGACAGGCGGGCGAGAGGGGGGCAGCGTAGGAGAGGAGAGAGAAGGGGAGGGGACGCGCATGCGCTCGAGCTAATCGCGGCGTTGCGCAGGAGAGAATTTCGGCATGTCTAGCCCGCGTTTCAGACGAAGAGTGGAAAGGGGGAGGGGAGAGGGGTATGGGAGAAGGGGAGGGGAGAGGGAAAGGGGAGAGAGAAAGTGGATAGGGGAAGGCGAGAGGGAAAGTGGAGAGCGGGAGGGGAGAGAGTGAGTGGAGAGGAGGTGTGTGGAGAGGGTATGCGCATGCGCAGTAAGGGTGGTCACGCCGCACACCACCACCACCGGATTGAGCTCCGCCTTAAGATACTTCGCATCTAATAATAATAAATGTCGCGGAAGGAGAAACGACGTGGACTTTTGCGCCGGTTTTCACTACTGACGTGCCTTCAGATGTTCAGACATTACTGTGCATAGGTCGGGAAAAATGTGGAGCTCACTCAGACTCACTCACGAAATATATTTTGCGCCTAGGGCTAACTCGGACTCAGATCGAGCCGTGAGTCTCTATATTTCTCTACAAAATCTCTATATTTCGGAAGCAGCGTCTAGATTTGAGCCATTCTGGAGATTGGTATCAATATATTTCTGGAATCCTGACGCCAAATTTCGTTCAAAAATAAACCATATATCAGATAAGGAAAATGAGTTCTTTCAAATGGTAGTGTTAGGTGACAATTCTCACTCGGACTCAATCTCACCAATATATTGCTCACCTGGACCCACTCCGACTCAGACTCACGGCTCGATCTGAGTCCGAGTGAGTCTGAGTGGGTCGACTCATGAGTAAGTTTGCCGACCTATGAAGCTGGGATTAGTGTACTACACATCTGCCATTAAAGGACAAGACCATGGCTTATGGACGCTAGCAGAGGATCTCATAACAAAGCTCACTTTCGAGTGAAGATGACTACGCGACTTATTCACGTTCGTTAAGCGAGATACATGTGTTGCTCAGGGTACGCTGGACAGAGATTTTCCTCTCACAGTCTCATTGGGGCGTTCCGCAATACCGTTCTCCAGATACCTCAACTTCATAATCACTTCCTCTCACTCTCACTCGGAAGCTTTTAAAGGGGCCCTGCACCCAAATTTCACCCACGTAGTTTTACACTGCAATACGTTCCTTGTCTGCCTTGCGAGCCCTCCACTCCGCCACCTTGTCTTCTTCGTTCATGGTATTAGCATCGAAGTGCACTGACTGACGACTGTTGAAAGAGAGAGGAAGCGCGCAGTTGTGGCCCTCTAGCGGTCTCCTATCAAACAAGAGCACGTGCGGGAGTGGAGCGAGCGCCGCATGCTACATTTGGCTATGCTATATGTGGTTTTGACTGCGTTATTATCGTCAAGGCGCTCGATGAACAAGAAGACTTCTTTTTCGCACGAGCGTGCTATTGTGGTCAGGTTGTTGTCGAACAACAAGAGGTTTTGCCTGCGTTATTATAATCATCAAGGCGCTCGAAGAACTCGAGGAAGAAGACTTCTCTTTCGCACGAGCTGCGCCTGTAGTGGTCGTCTCTGGAACTAAGGTTACGGCGCGGGACTTCGCCCCAGCTTAAGAACCTGGCGAACCAGCTCCTAAAAATTCAAACTGATGCACAAATTGGTGTCTTGTTCGCAGCTCTAACAAATACTAAACACCTCACAATTCCTCTGTTCCTCTCAATGGGCACATAGCAAGTGTACTCAATGTATTTTTTATTTTCATTCAATCAAAGTAAACAAAGTAGGCTGAGATATACGTCACTTCCGGCAGCAGAAATCGTTGATCTACATCTACGACGCTGCAGTACGCGCGGAAACCCACTTCGGGAACAAATTAAAATATCAAACGCTTTTTTCTCGCCGATTTCAGTGGTGCCACAGCAGTAGTGATGCGGAACTATCCGTAAATTGACTATAGATAGCATCGATAGCTTTTTGAAACTATCGATAGTGTAGACAAACTATCGATAGTATTACTATCAACAAACTACGATAGTGCAATATGGTTAATATTACTAGCGATATTACTGCCACGCATATTCATTGCTTTGTTTTGATGTATTCGGGTTTCACCCAGAAAGACTGTTAGCAACGTTTGGCGAAAACCGCGCCGTAATGTTTGAGAATCTTCACAATTGTTTGAGATCATTCTGTTAAGATTACGCGCCGGACGCCAATAGTCAAGTTTATTCGAGAGCTTACGCGAGCACCATCGATAACGCCGGGAGCTTCGTGAAGGCTCTGATATACTCCGGCGTAACGTCGACGAGCGAGCACGCGCGTCACGGCGACGTTACGTCAGCAAAGAACAGCCCTCTATAGTCCGGCGTCGGCTGACCGCCGACGCGGCCGACGGCTGCTGGCGCGCTCGGGCGTTGCTCGGCGCCGAATAGATCCTGCTGCATTTCGCGCCAGACGCGCCAGACTCGCATGTACAGGAACGTGCTTCTCGGGCTGTTTCGTCGGTTCCTGACAGGTGGCGCGGGCGTTCTTCGCTTTACTGCGCATGCGCTCCTCTAGATGCGATCGCACCGGCGCGTTGGAGCCGGCTCGACTGTAGCGGAGACCGATTTGCGCCTGGCGTGGCGTCGCCAGCTCGGCGTGACGAAGCGCAACGTCCTCGCGGGCGCTCGCGTCGGACGTCGGAGTATAACAGAGCCTTCAAACTGATGTATAAACGACGATGCGTTCTACCGATGATCAGATTACTCGACGGCCGACGACTGTTCTCGCCGCTATCAGTGCGCGGCGTGTATCGCGTGTTTTTTTGAGCTTTGATTTTCTGGGCACAAGTTGGCACAAACAAAGAGCTCCTCATTTCCCACTCTTGGTGCAGCGTTCTTCACCGTCATGACCACGTGACAATACTATCGATAGTGGTGAGAATAATGATGCTGTAGCTGACCGGCCATATTGGCAAACTATCTGAGATAGCCTACTATCAGCCTCGCTTTATTTATGAGCAATTCTTGGCGAAAGAAAGAAATTATTTCCGCAGGGAAAATGGGGGAATATGTCCATCAATAAATTCACATCCAAAAGAAACCAGTTGCACCTTACAATTAACAAACTTAGTTCATGATATATTTTTTTAAAAATCATAACGTTGCAATATAAATTTGAAGCCGCGCAGTTCCACTACATGTAACGCCTTCCTTTCCACTACAGCTGAACAGTTTGACTTTATGATCATGTGTCAGCACAGCACTCAGTGAATAACACAAGCATGTACACTTTCTTGCCCTTCAGCCTGCTCCTCCGGCACCACTATGTACCACGCGCGCGGGGAACCAAGTTTATTCTGCAATGAGTTCGTGCTTTTGATTTTATACTATCGATAGTACCATCGAATTTTTTACTATCGATTGCGCTATCAATAGTATTTTTTACCATCGATAGTTCGATAATGAGTCAGCTATCGATAGTATTGATAGTACCATCGATAGTTCTGCATCACTACACAGCAGTCATTAATACCCATAGCAAGTAAACGGCCAATAAAAGCGACACGCGTAATTGGAGCGAGTACTGCTAACGCGTCGTTGAAGGACGTCTTTCGAATCACGGACCTAGGTCGTTTCGGCGACGGGATTTTATCTTCCAAGAAGTTTCGATTAGAAGGTTCAGTCCTTGTTCGATTCGTTGCTTAGTTTATTGAATTATTCGGAGTTTTTCGCGATTTGACTAGATGTAAAAAATTCGGCAGATTCCACGTACCGTGGGAATCGATGTTATGCGAAGCATGCGCGGGATTGTGACTGTGGCGTAATTTTTCCCATTGAGCGAAACGTTACGGAATGACGCTAAAGAAACGTGGAAGTTGTATACTTACACTCATATGTTGAAGAGTCGCATATGTATTATATAACCAGTTGTTTACAGTTGCGTAACGATGCCAACAGCAACGTGGGTGTTACCAACACCAGACGCGGTAAGCTGATATGTAGTGCTCATGTTCTTCAATACTGGATAGCACGAAAGAAGGAACACAGATGCACAGGACAGGCGGTACTCGCAACTAAGCTTCATATAGGAAAGTTTCCATAGATATATGGTGCGCAGACGAGTGGCACGCGCAGGCGCACTGAACGTACGTCACAGTCACAGTTGCAATTGTCACAGTTGCGTTACAGTTGTTATGCTAATATTTGTCTGTTATGACGGAGAACGCACGCACGTTTCACAAACCTGTGTGTATTTGAAGAAGGGGTTCTTGAAAGTTCTTGCGCAAGGTCATGATCACCGTGATCAGTGAGCGCCAACAGCTGGACCGGACTTGTTATCGGATCCGATCGTGATCGCGGCTACGAGGTGTCCAAGTGTAGTGAAGTGCGAGGTATAGTGCAGCTGGCGGAAATCCTGGATGCCTCTTACGATGAAATGATCTATGATGCCTCCTGTCCTGGATATGGCAGCGAGGTCTTTTGATGCCCTGTCCACATCCAAGCCGTCTTTCACGCAGTATAAGGACCAGGCGTTGCTGGGTCTTGATAAGTCAATGTTGAAGTCACCGGTAATGATGAGAGGCCTCGTTCTCTCGGCATAATTATTGTAGGGAAGCATTCACCCCGATTTTTCTGTGATCAACGTAGTCCCCGTTCTGGACCACGTGGACGAGTGAATGGTAGTTGAGCGCCTTCCAGGGGTGTTCTGTGTTCAGCTCCTTCACTTTGCTTGCGTCAGCTGCGGTGGTGTAGCGGTTACAGTCCTCGGCTGCTGACCCGAAGGTCGCGGGTTCGATCCCGGCTGCGGCGGTCGCATTTCGATGGAGTCAAAATGCTAGATCCCCGTGTACTGTGCGGTCTGGGTGCACGTTAAATAGCAGATGGTCAAAATTTGTGGAGCCTTTGCTATGGCGTCTCCCATAATCATATTGAGGTTTTGGGAAATTAAACCCCAACGATTATTATTATCACTTTCCTTGCGTGTCAATGCGTGTGTTCGCCGTTACTGTGTTGGTTGAGACTCTGTATATCACCTGTGGCACATACCCGCATAACATGAACTCTGATATGCGGTTATGTGCCACACGTGACTGAGAGAAAGGGTTTCATGACGTACGCGACAGGTATTTTGCGTTATTGATGTCATGACCAGTGAATCGTGTTCGTCATACACTGATCCCCTGGTATGCCAATTTTGGTATGTTACAAGTTATGGAGACGACTAGGAGAGCGCCCTAACGTAGGCGGATAGATAGATAGATAGATAGATAGATAGATACGTAGATAGAAACGGCCAAAGTGCCTGAGGTTCGCTAAGAAATGCTTCGCATTTAAAACAAGTGAGCGGCATCTTAAGTTTGTGCTTTTGTGAACGTTGTGGGATCAAGCATTGAGGGCGTGGCACATAATGGTTGGCTCCGTTGACATGCACGGTGCCGCTCAATCCTCGAAGCGACAGGATTCAGTCTTTTAAAGTAGAATCCACAGTACATAATCGAGGGTTTTTACAATGCCTTATAAAGGAAAGAAGAAAGAAGGTTAACCGTTGCGACACCGGAGTTAACATTGCAAGAGGTGCTTGACCCATAGTGTTTCATACAATAACCTAGAGAGGAAAAAAATGTCGCCCGCATCTTCCCACTGGGGGAACTCGAGTAAATGCGTCGCAGAGTGGTGGGGGTATCGCGTGAATGTTGCGTAATTGGGTATGGTTTGGGAATGCTTAATTGTTACACGATGCGCGCACAAAGTACGAATTGAACGGCTCCAGCGTGCACGAAGTTCCGGCCGGGTCCGCAGCTCGCTTCAAACGCTTGCGTTCAGCGTCGTATGCTCGTCTCTTCGCAGCCTTGTCCTCTGCGTTGCTTGCTGTTGTTGGCGCCGACGACGGTGAGGGTGGGGTAACGTTGCCTTCAATGAGTGGTGGGACGCTGATTGAAGGTACTGTTGCTTCCATCGCATCTACTCGAGTCAAGCAAAGCGTCAAGTCAAGCGAAAGCCAAGTAAAGACGCCCTTGACTGAGTTCCGCACGCGCGCTCCGCCGCTTATATTCACACCGCCCGCGTTCGAGGGAGAGGAGGGAGGGAGGGGGGAGCGAGGGAGGAAGAGGAGCGGCTTGCTGCCGGCACGAGACGAGGCGAGCATGCACAGGGGGGGTGTGGACGGCGCCGACGACGCCGCAGGTGCGACTAAGAAATGCTCCGCATTTAAAAGGCGCTGCGATCGTTCAACCACCATGGTAATGATGGGAAGTACAGGCCTCGGATTGGATGGTGTTAGCTAGCGAACTGTCGACGGATCTTCTCCTACAGTTTCAGTTTCAGTTTCGAGTCGTGGGTAGCGGGCTTCATTGCAAAGCACTCAAGCCGTGCCTTTGTTGTTCAGAGAGACTGAAGACCGCTAGATCTCTGGGTTTGCTGCGACGTTGCAGCTTTACAGGCTGTATTTGACAGTTTTAGAAAAACGTCGTGCACTCACCGCTGCGGATAGATGTAGCGTCCCATGTCAGTGCAGCAAATTGCATCAGTTCACATATGTTTGATAAGCTCGTCTTGACAAAACTCGTTCAAATTGGCTGCAAAACGACGGCGAAGCTAAGTAGACGCACTGTCACGCTCCTCTGACTCGACTTCACAACAAAACGAGATATGTGTTGCGGGCAGGCCGCTTGGACAGACGCACCTGGCATCGCAGCAGACGATACGTTGTTTCTAACTCAATACAATGCTGTTATTTCCATAAATTGATAATCCGTACTTTCGAAGGAAAAACAAGCGTGTTTGTTTCACGTGTTGCAAAAAATATTTCATTATATAGCGATGCCAAATCTGGAACACAATTGCAGAGCAGTGCATACCTTGGTGGTTGAATATGCCCAGGTTTCACTTCCATTTTACGGTCACGCAAACTTTCTGCAATAAATTTACGTACAAAATAATGAAGCAAGTTTTAATTGGAAATAACTTCATATCACTTTGTTTTACACTCGCAAACGAGCGCCGCGAATTTCAGGAACGAAAGCCATCCGAAGCAGATCCGAAGCCTGTACTTCCCATCATTCCTGTGGTGGCACAAGCGCCGCTGAAGGAGCCCGCGTAGACGCTAGCGCCACATTCCCCTCTAGGTATTATAGTAAGAAACTCTATGGCTTGACCTTTTGCATAGTTGAACAATTCGTTTTGCTGTAATGTATGTTTGCCAAGTAACGCCAGACTCCCTTAATACTTTGGAAGGTTGTCAAATTACTCTGACTCAGGTCTTCATCGATAACATCGATAAAGAATTTCGCGAACTGGGACAAGTTTCTGGCGCAACTAGACTACAGGGATGATTACTTAGTTAAGTTTTCCATGCCTCTATTAGATTGCGAAACGCGTGTGTTCGATTATATTTTCCACACAATCTAGAATCATGCCCGGGCATTTCGGTTTCTTCATTGCGAGTCTTCTTTTCTTCGAGCGATTGTAAATAAAGAATTCGACCAGCCACGCAATAGTGGTGCGAATACTGAGGAAAGATCGGAAGTGCTGTCCTTCCCGTCCTCCTTTTCCTCCTCGTCACCCTCACTTCCTTTTCCCATCTCTTGCTATAGTATACGATACATGACTATGCTATACTGTACCATATTTCTCTCCTGCCTTCTTTGCTCCTCGCTTTCACATCACGCCTTCTGACCAGCGCTTCCCTTTTCCACCCCTTGCTATACTATACTATACGCGATTATGCTATGCTTTACCACCTGCCTCTCCTCGCTTCTTTCCTCCTCCTCTTCACATTGTTCACCCTCACTTCTTTTTCTTACCCCCTTGCTATACTATAATATGCTTCTTTCTTGGCTTTGCGTGCCCTGGCCAAGCTAGGCTGGGGTCTCCCCGTCTTAAAGGGGTCATGAAGCACCCTTTGGGTTTGTTGAAAAAGCACATCCTGCGGAAAGCTGACACGGCTATGAACTGCTTTGCCAAATATTACAGTCGTGCGCGCCGCGTAAAGGCCACAAGCGGAGCGCGAAGTTGCCGTTTCCCCAGGCACCCTCTTATCAAACAGAGGCCGGTTCTCACTCTCGTCGGTGGGCGGGGCGTCTGCACGTTGACGTCGCGGATCTGCCAGTTTACGTCGCAAGAGACACAGCATGCCTATTGGCCAATAGCCGACATAAATCAAGAGCGGTGTTTCGATCAGATGCGCTTGTGCCCGTTGACACTGTGTATAATACTTGGTGTGGTTAAATAAACAGGCTGAAATATGGAAAAACTTCGTTGCGAGTTTTCGAAAAGATGACTCACTTCCGGTAGAAGCCAACTGTCGTCTACTGAACTCGGTGCGCTCGCGCTCGTTCAAGCTTAACTTAACTTTGGCCGCACGACCTTTTCGGTATCGCAGTTTCTTGTGCCTCGCTTGTTTCGATTAGTCTTGTACGTCATAACTGGCCTCAAACCTTACAAAACTTGTGTGTGGCATTGAGTTCTAACGACACGCATCTCTTGCTGACTTGATCAGTGCGTGCACAGATCGAGTTGCAAGCAGGTTCTTTAATTAACAGACTGGAGAGCGGCCCCTCGTGAACCATGAGGTTTGGATTATATAGCTGAGGGTTTTAACACTATTATTTTGTTGACAGAGAATTCACACGATCCTTTGACCATTGGATAATACACTTCACGTCGAAGATATCCCGAATATAGCTGAGGGTTTTAACACTATTATTTTGTTGACAGAGAATTCACACGATCCTTTGACCATTGGATAATACACTTCACGTCGAAGATATCCCGAAGATGGATTCAGCGGTAAGGTACGAAATAATACAACCTGAATTCCACTGTCAACTCACTGAGAATACTTTTGCTTCCAGTCGTCTTCAAAGAACAACCATCGGCCTGTGTTTAAGCTACATAATTTGTGGGGCGTCATGCAGACCGAAGTGAACACCTTCGGCTCCGAATTCTTCGGTTCGTCGTGTCGTGCCGTTATAAAAATGATAAAGGTGTGCCCTCTTCAGTGCTTCTCCATATATCGACAATGCTTCGCTCGCCCGAAATTCGTGGATACCAGCGTGACAAAGGTATCTTTAGTTGGCCGAACGTATCTGCATTTCATGGGCATATGCTCTGGGGCAATTTTAGTCATTTCTGCCGCGAGCTGCACACGTCCAGTGGCAGCAGCGTGTTCTGAGCTGTTGTAAGACTGCCTGTATTTGCATTGTAGGGGTCTGGGCCAGCCGCCGCGCTGAACCCCTCAGGGACGAGGACGAGGCGCTGAGCACGGCCGCTCGACCTCCCCGTGCACTAAGCAACACGTCTTTATCATTCCAAGACTCGGCCGCGACTCACTGTCAACGGCCACTGAGCGCGAGCTGCGAGCGTGTCCGTGTTCATCGTTCTCTTCTACTGTCGGCGCGCTCACGGCTGCCGTTCCCATAGCATATAAAAGTTTCACATGCAGACGCCACAATTACAAGGATATTGTAACGCGACTACATTAGGTGCATTTAAAGCGCGCCTACTGTCGCGAGCTCCACGCCGGTGCAACAGCGCCTTCTGAGCAGCTGAACGATAATCTATTTCCGGAATGAGCACTTATTTGCAATTCGCGCTTTAGCGTGGCATACAGTGGTTCTCTATAACTGATATTTTGTATTTAGTTGCTTTCGTATACTCGTAGACTACCTACTATCTTACTAATTAACCGTTATTGTTAAGCATCACACCACCGCGTTAAAGCGAATGCCAAAAAGCGTGCCCCGATGTCAAGCTAATCTATACGAAAACTAATAAACTCTCCAGTCACTTGGCTAAAGTTAAACTTTAAAAGCTATAAAACTGACCCGACGTTTCGGGACCGATTCGGTCCCTTCCTCAGGGGTGACTCAGAGAGTTTAATATTTTTCGTATGAATTTTTCACCCAGCCAGACATATCTCTGTCGCATATGTTCACAAGCTAATCTAGTAACGTTGGTCAAGCACAACATCCATAAATTTACCAGTGACATTTCTCCCGCCAAATAAAAAAGTTAATGCACTTGCACTTCACCCTTGTGAACGTCCATGTGTACTTGGCATTCCCCGTGCACAGATGACGCAGAACGAATTAAAAAAAATATGTATTACAGTCCTCCTCAATGAAACAGCTGTTCTCAGAAAATATTGGTTCGCTTGAATTGCTGGTATACTATGTTCACAGCAGTAGAAAGGTTGACTTGTTCACGATTCAGAATGTTACATACATAACACAGAAACATGAGGACTATAGCAAATAGGTACAAAACTGGAAAAACTCGATCATATGTGCACTCCCTCGTCCACCTGCACATTATGTTGAAGTTCACTTATGCAACAGGCACCTTCAATTATGCTACGATTAATGAAATATCACCCAACCAACGTTACAACACAGTGATGACTTGTTGCCTAACTGCCTGTCGCCTATTTCTCTTCCACAATGTGTTCTAATGTGTATATCATCTGTTCTACTTGTTTGTAATAAAACACAGACCATTACATTGAGCGAGCAGTGTTTCACCAATTTGTATTGCATGCAGAAGTTCATTTCTTCCATTTGCAGGCACGACAAATAGTCATACCTCAACTGATATAAGAAACAGTGTTTGTACTATTTTATTGGAATCAAAACAGAAGCAGTCCTCATACGTCAGTGTAAGCATATGTATATTTCCATTTTTGTGCACAGAGCCTGCACCCAATACTGAACACATGGAACAGCATATAAGTACAGCCCAAGCACTACAGTAGAACCCCGCTGATACGTTTTTGAAGGGACCGTAGGAAATAAACGTAAGAGACGGGAAACGTAAGAGCCGAAAAACAGGAAAAACGCCAAAATATTTAGTGGTACAGAATTTTATTTCAGTGCTTACGAGCAGCACGAAAATTGGCGCGCTCAGCCGCGATCTAGTCGATGGATAGAAACGCGGAGCTGGGGACGGCCTCATCCACAGAAATGTAATCAACGTATGTGATTTTTTTAACACCAGCAGCTGTAGGCATGAAAGAACTAAGCACACGCAATCGCGACCAGCGCGGCGAGTCCGACCGCGAACCGCGCGCACGACCATGCGAGCTCCAACCAGCTCGAACTCCTCCCGTCCTCCGACAAATAACGATCATGATCAGTCTACGCCTACGCGATGGCAGACGTGAATGCCAATCTCGAAGGCCTTGCTTTCGCAAGCAATTACGTCATAGACGCCATGTTTGTGCAATATATATCTCAAAGGCTATGCTTTTGTCAATAGTAAATGCCAATCTCGAAGGCCTTGCTTTCGCGAGCATCTACGTCATAGACGCCATCTTTGCAATATGAATCTCGAAGGCCACGCTTTTGTGTGCATCAATTGAAGGATCTTGTTGCTTGCGCCTCTCTCTCATGCGGCTAATATTACGGTCAAACCAGGCCAAGCTGCGTGAAAATGCACCATGGCCGCTCTCTTCGGTAGTCACTCGGTCGGCTCCGAGAGCACTTCGCGACGTATCATACGGGAACGGTCCGACAGTTACGACGTAACAGCGGGGTTCCCAATACATTGTATCCTATGGGAGCTATGCCGGGACCGGCGCAAAACGACGTAACAGACGGGAAAACGCAGCAGTGAGGAACGTAACAGCGGGGTTCTACTGTATATATAATTTACAGCAGTAATGCAACATAAAAGTAGTGTGTAAAACCTCCTCATGATGCATATTGATCATGTGCACTTCACAGTGCCAGTATCTAAGCACAATCCAAATAAATGGGATGCACAAGGAACTTGGTGTCAGCCTACACATGAAGGCAACTAAATTAGTAGAAAAAGGCTAGCTTTACTCTTCAGAAATATGCAGCCATGCAGATAGTCATGTTCTAGTATTTTTATTGCATTAGTTTGCACTATGGCATCAAAACATGTCGCACATGATCATACAGTTGAGTTTCCTGCAGAAAAGTGTAAAATTGATTGTAGATCCACTTACCACGATTTATAAAACCATTCAGCAATGCCCACAAAATGACAACATGGCCTTCATATATTGAAGCACATATTTGCTCACAGATATATGAAAACTAACGTAAATTTCTGGAATTATGCTTGGGAACTTGTCGGCGTTATCACATGACTACAATGTACCAATACTTCTATTATGCATAATTAGTACATCTATGTTTACAATATATTCATGCCAGCTAGTGCCACCTGCAACTTAATGTTCTTCATATTTAATTGCTCACTTCATGGCTGATGCATAATTACCATATTGAAAATTAAGCCCAGCCTTATGGCTTCAAGGTGAACATGAAATTAGACAATAATGCGCCCAAAATTAAAAATTTCCTATAAATAGTGGCTGATCGCTTGGCACATTCGATCCTAGGACTTGATATGCCATGAGGTTGAATAAAATTTGACCACACACTTATAGAGACTGTAAAGCAGTCAGGACTTAAGTTCATAGTAAAAGAATGCGGGAAAACAAAACCACAACACACGTAGAAATGAAGGGGACAGGACGACGCAGTACTAACAACTGAAGTTTAACACATGCTTGACTTTTTTACACGAAAGTGTTTTATGCCAGGGTTCACCAAGGCTTCAGTGGCGTATTTCCGTTACGGAAATGACGTCGAAAAAATTTACACGATCAGATGTCAAAGAGGGGTGTGTCAACGGGCATCGAACCCACGACCGCTCGGTCCACAACAACAGATGCCGGGCACGCTATCCACTGCGCCACGATCTTTTTTTTTCTTTATTTCCGGTTTTACATCACACAAACGGGGACAACACAATTATGTTACAAGACACCACAAACATGTAGGCACACATCTACCGTCAACCACTGGATAACCAACATTATGATTTAAAATTTATTGAAAATACCTCAAGGACCCTGTATACAGGGTTTTACATGAGGGGTCCTTCATAGTAAGCAGGGGTTCTACCCTAGCCAACCATGAAGGAACACATCCTTTTGTTTTTTCCACCCACTGCGCCACGGTCACAGACTCTAGAGTCTTTACCAACGCGCCTTTTATATCTACCGCTCTCCCGGTCGGCGGGGCAGCGTTGCCCTCTGGGAGCGGTAAAGTAATTCGTCATTACTGTGGCCTCCGCGATTAACATCTGCAACGCTTTACACATCCGTCCCGTTCGGCGCGTTTTCAGTAGAAGTTCAATTTTGTCAATGCCTTAACACATCGCGAGGTGGCGACCTTAGCGCAAGCGTTGTAAGAGCGTCGGCCTCGCTCATAGTATCACGCTAATCGAAACCAAAAATAGCTCTGCGACGCGCGCCTGCCTCACCTGGCTGTAACACCCACTGGTAACACCGCGTTCCCCGCTCACGCGCTCGCCCCGAGAAAAATCGCGGCCGGGCTACCGTAGGCGGCACGACGCGCATTGCGTTTCCCTCTAGTCCAGCCGTGGTGTTCAATCACATTTTAACATGCCGCGGGATCGCGACCAAGTTCTGCGTCCAATATGCGACGCTCTTCTGGGTATCACACCTCGTTCTCTGATTAGGTTTTCACCGTTAACTACTACAGATACCACAAGGGTTTGTTTAATCATTTAACATGGACGTTAGTCGTCGGGATGGAGATGTACCACCAAACATCAAAGTGGGTGCATACACGTTAAACGGTGCCATTAGCTGCCAGACATCAATATAGATTGTGCAAACTCTCTTATATCAATGTACAGTAAACATTCAGTTACATCTGTAAGGGCACGCTTTACTTTCGTGTTATTCTGATTCCTATGACGGAACGATCAACCATGTTTTTTTTAGACACGTTTTTACTCTTTCTGCGACTGCGTGATTCTTTAATTTTGTAGTTTTTTCATACTGTGTGTGTATATCTTTCGGCGGTTTGCATTAAACTTCAGTTGCTAGTAGCGCATCATCCTGTGCCTTTCATTTTCATTTCTCTGTGCTGTGGGGGTTTTTTCCGCACTTTCTTTAAATAAGAATAGACGTCAACTCGTCCGACTGTCCATTTTAGGATAAAGTTTGCTGAATAAAGCCGGTTCCACTAAGTGTCGTTTTGAACAATGCGAAATTTTCAAATGCACATGCCACTAAAAAGGTTGCACGCAGTATCATGCATAACACTCTGCATCAATCCCAGTATTTGCCCAAATGCTGTAAGATGTAAGAAATGTTCGAGATAGTGTACAATGAGGCACAGTGGAATGTTCCCACAATACACTGTCTCGAACACCAAGCAGTGGGCGACCAACTCTTGCTGCTTTGCCAAAAATGTCTTCCTGAAAATGATACAAAAAAGAAGCTCATTAAGCATTCTGTGTCCATAAAAATGAATTTCTCGCCAAAGACTCGTACTTCAGTATACTTATTGCAGGCCTTTTAACAAAACATGAAACAAATGCAAAATTGTGAGGCTGCTAAGTAGTTCCTTGTCAACTTTTCAAGTACACAGGGCGAAAAAAGCGTTACTCTTATCCTGTGTACCACCATTCGGGTAGATTTCGATGTCAGTCAGGTTAGCATTATAGTGTAAAGGGATGTGAATGTTAGTGAGGTTCACTTCGTATTTAAACACGTTGGACACTAGATTCTTGATCAACCACAGCTGCTCTGTTTAGGACTGAATATTGGGCAACTTGGCATTGATTCATGGCAAAAATTAACAGCATACTTGTAATCTGGACAAAAGAAGACCTAGACACAATGCCAGCGTTTTCACCTTGTCAGAAATTGTGTCACCAGTGAGAATACTGTGCACAGATAATAAACACTATGGCAACATAATTCAAAACGAAATAACGAGAGGGAAGAAACAAGGTGATTCAACAAGGTGGTTCAACAGGTAATCAATGTGATTAAAATAGCCTTGCATAACTAATACATCTTCTAAAGGCTATAAATATGCATATGTAACCTTGGCAAGTACCAGTGCTGATATGTAACTAATGAAGTGACAATACCATAAAATGCATGTTCTTCACAATGCACACTATCACTTAGCGGATGTCTGTCACATCATGTGGCCATAATTATGTTTCATCATATGGTCATAATTATGTGGCGACTATGCCACATGTCAACGCGCACAAATGGACATCGAGACGGAGGATCAAGACAAGCAAATCAAGCATGAAAACAGCATAAACAGAAAACAAATTTGGCCTCAATGCACATTTTATTACATAACAGCGTGATAATAGCGGCGTTTTTTGCTTTCGTGTATATTCCTTGAAAACACTCTGCTTTATTTACGCTTTATCGCAAGGAAGGAAATTATGCTGTACAAACATTTTTTTTCAAGGCGCACTCGCGCATCGATTAGCTGGCCGTGCGAAGCATGTTCACAGCAGTTTCTAAACGCGCATTACACATCGTCGCTATGTGAGCTTAATGACTGTTCTTTCATTGCACTTTTCACTCTACGCAATGTACAAGAGGATACCTTCATCTGCCCGAGCGACGATAAGGACGCGCGAACAGAGGAAACATTAGTATTACTTACCATTGTGTTCCCGATGGTACCGCGAACGCAGCGTGCCCATCATCTGCTTGGTAATATACACAGCGGCAGGCTCGCTTGAGTCGCCGGGACAGTGTCACACCATACCCCACCCGCAGTAAGGCATATTGCACTGTCGTCAAACCTCGCATTTCACGTCCAGCAACAAAGAGCAGGCGCAAAACGCGCACACACGGCCGACACAACTGGGCAGTTCAGAAGCGGCGTTCACAAGGCCAAGGTTCTCGCGTTTCTTTCTATTTTGCTTTTCTTCCCCTTCGCGCGCGCATACGTCGCGACGCTTTTTCAAACTTCGCTTGTATTCCGACGCGTCTGATTGTCTGATTTCCTCGCTCTCGCCCACGGGCAGGCGGGCTGCAGCCGTCCGAAGGTCGAAGGGCATTTTATCTCGTTTCCTCCCGTTCACACCGGCCGCTTAAAAAGAATCGCGTTTTAGATGCGAAGCAGCTCTTTGACTAGCCTGTGTAACGCTGTCCCTCCGTCCGCACAGACGCGAGGCAACGCGCTTCCCTCGGCGCAGGTGTTGGAGCGGTGCCAAGTAGGTCACGCCGCAGCTGGGCGTTGACGTCACGCATCCCTCGCACGCTTCCCTCGCAGGTGCGCGCGTACGTCACTCTCTCCCTCACCCGCCGGAGCGCCGCAGCTGCCGGCTGCAACGCCCGCTCGCCTCCCGTGTCTTCGTTTCGAACAAACGTTTACACCAGTAAACGCTACACCGAGTTTCGCTTCAAACGAATCTTCCAGCGCTCACCGCAACACCCGCGTTAGCGCCGTTCAACCCGTGACGCCACCCGTGCGCAACGCTGGTGCTTCGCATCCCATCAGCGTTGCCTTCGGGGAGATGGTTGTGGACGACGAAGTGATTCTTTCATAGAACGCTTGTAACTGTATCTCGATTTTTTCGATTTGTTTTCCTACCAATCCTGGGAGCTGCCGCTCCCTTCATGCAAGAATGGATGAAGAAGCCTCCAAGGACCTTCCTGGCGCGCAACCGTCACGTCCGGCAGCGTCAAGAAAACGGGGGAATGCCTCAAGCGGCACAGACAGCGAGGCAACGCAGTTCTACTCAGACAGCTTCGACTCATCAGACGACGACTTCACGGTTGTCATAAGCCGAAATGCAAAAAGAAGACTGCTGCGGACATCATCGTCGGCAAGTGTATCCACCGTGAAGACTACACCACAGCGCTGGCCGCACACTATGCTCTTCATGGCCATAGACCCTGCGGCCAATTTACGACTGCTAAACAGGCAAGTGCTCTCTGCATTTCTCGAGGGGCTTGTGCCAAATGAGGTTAAAGATGTGAGGATCAACCCACGGAAGAATGTCCTGGCAGTAGATGTTCTGCACCGTAGCGCGCTGCAAAGCCTACGGAACGTGACGGAGATTGACAATGTCAAAGTGAGATCAGTGATCCCCACAGGCTGTAACGGCAGTGGGGATCACTGATCTCACTTTGTCTCACTTTGATGATGTCGACGTTTCCATCCCAACTGACGACTTTCCAATTTTGATAAAGCCAACTACAGAAGGTGCCCTCATCACGCACATCGCAAGGCTCGGCCACTCACGTTGCTTGAAGCTTGTGTTTGAGGGCGACAGCCTTCCGTCACACGTCAAAGTTGGCATCGTTCGCCACAAAGTCCGTCCATACATACCGAAGCCCCTTCAATGCTACAAATGTTACAAGATAGGACATGTAAAAGGTGTCTGTACCAACAATGTTGTGTGCCCGCGGTGTGCTGAACCCCATTCAGAAGACGTCTGCCAGGCAACTGTGTTAAAGTGCCCCAACTGCCCTGGTGCTCACGAAGCGTCATCTAAGGATTGCCCGCGAGTGCGGAACGAGCGTGCGGTACTCAAACGTATGGTGCGCGACAATTCAACACACAGAGAGGCTGCTGCTAATGTCAGGCGACGACGGCGTCGTCACAGATCACGAAACGTCGCGTCTGCCGATGGAGACTCGCCATCTACCGTCAAAGCAACTGGCCACCGATCGCCAAACTTTGCAAAGACGGATACAATGAAAACAAAGGCAGGGTCAACACTCGCACCTGGTGAAGAGTGGCCCTCACTTTCACGAGCGCAACCTGATTCAGAGTCACATCGGATCCCGCCACCCTCGATGTCTTCACGAGCCAATGATGCAAAGACGACTGAAGATCGACAAGTCATAGTCATGTTGCAGTCACTTATGAGCGCTATGCGCCTTCTTTTGAGCAACATCAAGACCCCGTCTGCGCAGAGCGCGCTGCAGGTGCTGGACACTTTGAGTCCGGTGCTTGCAGCTCTAGGGTAAAACCATGGCCCGCGAGATGCTATCGTTCCGTGCGGAGGTCAAGAATTCATCCGTCTTTCAGTGGAACGCAAGAGGGCTTAAGCCTCGCATGTCCGACTTTAGACAGTATGTATTCACCAACAAGTTCCCCATCGTTGTGATTTGCGAGCCCAACCTGTCAGCTCCTATAAGACTATCCGGATATGAATGCTTTATGTCCTCCACCCACGGCGAGTGCAGCAAGGTTATTATGTTTATATGCCGCGATTTGACTTACGTTCATCACCCAGTACCACCTGACGAAGAAAACCAATACGTTTGTCTAACAGTGAAGAAGAACAAGATCACGTTCACAATTCTGAGAGCCTACATATCTCCATCAGCTCGTCTAAATTACGAGCGCTTATGCGGAATTTTGAGATCGACTCCCCAGCCGTGGGTGATAACTGGCGACTTCAATGCCCACCATTACCTATGGGGAAGCACCAAGGTGAACACTAGAGGGAGACAATTGGTGTCCCTTGCCTCTGAATACGAACTTTGCCTCTCGAATGATGGAAGTCCTACTTATCTGCGCGGACCAGCGTACAGTAGTTGCCTGGACCTTACTTTCGTTTCACGTTCGTTCGCCAGAAGAGTTCACTGGTTTTCGGATTTGGAAACGCGGGGTAGCGACCACATCCCAACATATCTGAAGATTGAAGGCCTGACTAGCTCCAAGTGCTCTAGAGCCATCAAGTGCACCGACTGGCCGAAGTACAAGTCAATCTTGGATGACTGTTGTGACGGCTCACCCTACAACCTAGTGGACGCAATGAAGAGTGCCCTACAGACTACCACGCGCTCGCTTTCGATGACTTCAGCGCGCACCGATTTTGACATTGAACTCGAGAAGCTTCGAGCAATTCGCCGTCGTGCGGAACGAAGATATAGACGCACAAAGTCAAATTATGATTTGAGATTGGCTAGACGCACACAAAAGAAAATACAGCGTCACATGAACAAGCTGGCTTCGCGCCGATGGGTATCTTTTTGTGAGTCCCTGGATCCACGAAAGCCTTTGTCGCTTATATGGCGAACTGTTCGTGGTCTGCATACAACCCTTGGTCAGCGCCACCCGTTTAAATCTGTGGCACTACATCTACAGTGTACGGAATTGGACGTCGCAGAATCCTTCTGTAGAAGGATTGCCGGCGAGGCAAATCCCGCAGAAACGGAGATGGGAATGCCCGACTGCCCACTAGCTTCACGTGATCCCCGCATGGAGTGTCCGTTTTCTATGGAAGAACTAAACGCTGCGCTGGCTTTGTGCAGGCGTTCTTCAGCATCGGGACCTGACGGCATAACCTACCGTGCTCTTTGTCACCTAGGGCATCAAGCTCGGAAGGTACTATTGCTGACATACGACTCCTGGCAGACTGGTATGGTTCCACAGGAATGGAAATCAAGTCGCCTGATTCCACTCCTCAAAGCTGGCAAGTCGCCTTTGGACATTACCTCCTACCGCCCGATTGCGCTAGCTAGTTGTGTGGGAAAGGTAATGGAAAGGATGATCCTGACGCGACTAGAATGGTACTTAGAATACTACGATATCTACCCAGATGCCATGGCTGGGTTTACACGCGGTCGCTCGTCAATAGACAATGTGGTTGACTTGGTGACATACGTCCAACACCAGAAGGCCTGCAAACGATTAGCTGCTGCTGTTTCTAGACGTTAAAGGGGCTTACGACAATGTCACCCACGAAGCCATCCTAAGCGCGTTAGAAGCAGTAGGACTTGGTGGCAAGATCTATATGTGGGTGCACAGCTACTTGCAAAAGCGATCATTTCACGTGCAGACAGAGAATGGACCGACACCCGATTATTATGGCAGCCGTGGTGTCCCTCAAGGAGGAGTGCTAAGCCCGACCTTGTTCAACCTGACGCTCATTAAACTAGTCGACAACCAGCCAAGCAGCGTACGACTTTCCATTTATGCTGACGACATCTGTATATGGACGTCAGCTGTGACGCGGCTTCAAGTTCGCGCTCGACTTCAGAAGGCAGCTACAGTGACATCTCGCTACCTGCGTAATCAAGGACTCGAAATCGCAAGTGAAAAGTGTGCAGTCGTGGCATTCACCAGAAAGCCAATGTCCGCTTACGGCATATCAATTAACGGCCAATGTGTGTCATCCAGCAGGAGCCACAGATTCTTGGGAGTCATAATCGACAGAGACCTGTCTTGGACTCCTGACGTAAACTATGTGAAAAAGCGGCTGAACGCTATCTGTCACTTGTTCAGGTTCCTCGCAGGAAAAACTTGGGGAGTATCCATACATTCTATGTTACAGCTGTACCGGGTATTATTTATCGGGTTCCTGCGATACAGCCTACCTGCAATAGCCAATACCTGCAAAACTAACCTTCGTACGATACAAGGCATTCAAGCTCAGGCTCTTAGGATATGCATTGGTTTACCACGCTGCACTTCAGCGGCTGAAACCATTGCCATTGCTCAGGACTACTCGATCACGACGCACATCACCGTTGAGACCATGCGCACTTACCTCAGGCAATATGCCAGGAATCCTTCCCACCACCTGGCAAGCCTCGCTGCGGAAAGGCCCCGTACGACATTTAGTGCAACTGTCTACGCCCATCGCGCATCGTTCACATCGGGGTATGCGCCTGCGGAGAAGCCGGTGTTTCCTCCGTGGTGCATGTACCTTCCACAAGTACGCCTAACAATTCCAGGGCTGCAGAAGAAATCAGCTTTATCCACCCCAGCACTAAAACAACTGAGCCTACTTTTCCTGCACGAAACCTACAGTAACCACGTACACATCTACACCGATGGGTCGTCCACGGCGTCCAGTTCCGGCGGTGCGGTGGTACGGCGTCCAGTTCCGGCGGTGCGGCGGTACGACTCAAAATATCCCATGTAACTACATCTACGGCGGCAGAACTTACGGCTCTGCGTTGTGCCCTAGAGTACATCGATTCGGAGAAATCGAGCAAATGGGCTGTTTTCTCCGACTCGAAACCGGCGTTACAGTGCCTGCGGTCACCTCTCCGACGCGGATGCCATGAACAGCTTACGTACGAAACTCTCAAGATTCATCACCGCCTCAAAGAAAAAGGCCACGAGGTTGACTTTCAGTGGCTACCTGGTCATTGCGGGATCAGTGGCAATGTTTCCGCAGACAATGCTGCTCGCACATCCCATCAAGAAGAGACCTCCATTCCGATTCCTCTTTCCAGGACAGACGCTGCGAGGCAGCTTCGTCACCTGGCACGTAGTCTCTGTTTGGCGGAATGGAACATGCCAAGTGTACGACGTACGAGACTCCACCATATAAACCCTACGCTGGAACTCCGACCTCCATCCGGACTTCGTCGACGTGAAGCTTCACTTCTTTGTCGGCTTTGGTTGGGAGTTGCCTTCACGAAGGCATACACAACGTTAATTGGAGTCACCGACAGTGCGGCATGCGAGGTCTGCAGTACTGAGGAAGACATTGATCATCTGCTATGCCGCTGCCCTCGATTTACCTCCAAAAGACGAACTCTTTCTGATGCGATGCGACGATTGGACGATCGGCCGCTCTCCGTGCAGATGCTTCTGGAGCACCGTCCCCATCGCTCGTCGGCCCACAAGGCAGTTAAAGCACTTTTGTGCTTTTTAAGGACTACGGGCCTGTGTGAACGCTTGTGAGCGCTTGTGACTATTTTTAGAGTGCCACCGCCACATACGTGTCAGTGCATTTATTGATCATTTCCTTTTTTCTTTTTTTCGCTCCCCCCTCTCTCTCTGTCTCTCCCATCTTTCCACTCCCCTTCCCTTTCCCCCAGCGTAGGGTAGCCAACCGGACTGCTGTCTGGTTAACCTCCTTGCCTTCTCCTTTTCGTATTCCTTCCTTCCTTCGTTCGGGGAGATGGTCCAATTTTTCTTTGCCATCTGAGTTGAGTGGGTAAATATTGCGAGCGCTATATCTTCGGTCCTTGTTTAGCTTTTCGAAAAAATCTTTCGGCTATACATTTCTCGGAAGAGGCCGACTCATTCCAGGGTGTTTTTCACGCCAAGCCCGAGGAGTGGTTCATGACCCCTTTAATGCCGCGTTTTCAGCTTGTGCACTATCACAGTGACGTCACGTCTTCGGTAAGGGAAATGACGAGCGACGAGCTTTGGAAAGTGAAAACACAAGAAAGGCAGGTAACGATAATTGCTGGGGGACAAAATAAAAAGAAACAGCTTCCCCGAAGGGCACCATTGTTTTTGGAGAGGGGAGTCAACTGTCATACTTATCTTCTTTGTGGCCCCTCCCCGTCTTATCCCTCTCCCACCACAGAAAACGAGAAACAGCGCGACCAACAAGGCAACAGTAGAGATACGAAATACGCCCCAGTCCCAGCGCTCAGTCCGTCTCTGTCCTGTTCTACTGTTGTTCACGCTGATTCTCGTTTTGTACGACATGCTCCAACCGGACCAAATAAGCACTCTAGTGCAGTTCATTCCCTCTCCTCCTGCCGCATAAACGCGCTTATTCAGAACCAGAATGTTGGACATGCATTGATGAAATCTGTTTAGTGGAACGGCGCACCAACGTCTGTCACTGCAATTAAAAGCTCGTTCAGAGCTGTGGCTAGAAAAGCTGGTGCGACTACTTGCGGTCGGCGTCAAAACGGCTACTCAAGGCCGCCGATGTTCATACCTGTGTGCATAGGTCGGCAAAAAAGTTGGAGCACACTCAGACTCACCCAACAAATATATTCTGCTCTGAGGGCTCACTCGGACTCAGGCACACCAAAATTTTTTTCAACTGGACTCACTCGGACTCAGACTCACTAAACATTTTCTCAGCAGGACTCACTCGGACTCAATCTCACCAACATTGTACTCAGCCGGACTCACTCAGACTCAGACTCACTAAGAGTTTCCTCACCAGACTCACTCAACTCACGAAAATATTCCTTACCCCGACTCACTCACTCAGACTCACGAGTCGATCTGAATCTGAGTGAGTCTGAGTGAGTCGACTCGTGAGTGAGTTTGCCGACCTATGCCTGTGTGCGACCTATACCAAGTCGCCACACAGGTTTCACGTCTTCTCACGTTGTCGTTGCGCGGTAAAAATAAGCTGCCGTCCTGGTACTGCGCGTCCGATTCGTTCGGAGGAGTTGTGACTGCAGTCGCACGAATGAAAAAATTGCGGCAGCTTCTCTCATCTGGGGCCAAGCCTGAAGGAAGAACTGAGCTGGGCGGCCTGCCTTGTTTCTCTTTATTTTGCTCCTGCTTTCAGTCCTCTCTTTCTTTCTTTCTACTTCTCGCTGTTATTTCTACGTTTCTCTCTGTCTCTGTTCGTTTCTATTTCATTCTTTCTCTTCAGTCTATTTCAGTTCTATCTCTTTCTCGCTCTTTCTCTCTTTTCTCACTTTCTTTCCTTTATTTCGCCCTCACACTCTATTTCTCACCTCCTCTTCCTATATTGTTCTCTCTCCCTCTTCCCATTTGCGACTAGTCTCCTTGCGACTATAGTGGTTGCTAGTGTGAACGAGCCTAACGTTACGCGTGTTGCGAAGGCGCATGCAACAGCTTTCACTGCAGATACTGGGGATCTGGGGATACACGGTAAGACCCAATAATTAACTGAATATTTGGTGCGCTAGGGTGAGTGCCCCCAGGGCACGCATCCTTGAATCCTTGAGTTGAAAATTAAACGCGCAAGGAGACGGGGCTTTTACATACAGCTGGTGGGAATGATGCGTCCGTGGGCAGACTGTACTTAAAGTTTTGTATAACTGGTTGTGTGAAGCCAGTAATCTAAAACGTTGAATATGCATTCCCCTGATTTCCGGAAAATTTTTTCAATGTTGCCAAATTGGAAGACGACAAGCGTTGCGCTGCGGTATGCATAGATTGCACGCGATAAGTTCGTAAGGTTTTTGGAATCTGGCATCCATGGCGTAGAGTATATGAATTTCCCTGCTAGAAGGGCGCTGGGATTCTCGGGTAGCTAAAAAGCTAAAGTTTTATTGCGATAGCAATTATATGGACATTATCGTCGCCGTCGCCCTCTTGTTCCGTATAATGTCCAAATTGACAACACCCCGCGCATCCTATGTTCACCGCGCAGGTAAAAGCGCGCGTGCGCAGGCGACTGAACGCGGCGTAAGCAGCGATCAGACGAGCCGGCCTAGCTCCGTCGCTCGGACGGCGCATGCAGACGCTTCCAAACATTCGCTTTATTTTTGGTTTTCTTTTGTTTTTAGTTGCTTAATTTCTGGTTCTTAGTTATGTTTATTTGTAGACACATTATGGTAGGTTATTTCTGTATATTCCTTATGTTCCATATCACGGGAGCCTGTTATGGCGGACGGACAAACGACGCGCGTACCCCCCCCCCCCCTACCCAATCTCCGTTGCTAATGGCGTACCTTCTAATGTTCAGGCAATGAAAGAGGCTCCTATTGCAATGATTAGCGTACTACATATGTACCGTGACAGGAGAAGACCGTTACTTATGATGAATGACAAAGAATAACACAGGAATTACATAAGAATGCTCATTTCTTGCTTGAGTGACTGACTACTGCACATGTTCATTAGACTGCATACAATTATAATTTGAGACACCACAACCCGGCTCTCGAAGTAGCCTCAACCTCATACTTCTCCCTCTTTCCCTCTCAGAAGTACTTCGTAATGTGAACGAGTCGCTGAAGGCCGTCGCAGATTCTTTCCTACCAATGGATCTATGTCGTTTTGGGCATGTCACTTTTCTCATTGCGGATAGCTTTTTTTGGAAGCCTTGCACCTTGTTCAATACAGTATTTATACAATTGTTCGCCGTTTTCCACGGTTGGAGCGCATGTAAAAAGAAACAAGCCGCAAGTGAACCGTCGCACTCTTGCGCATGTTGTGCGACAAGGCGTAGATGGCGAAGGTGGTATTTGTCGGCTCCATGGACAGTCACGGTCTCGACAGCACCCTAGCGTTTGTGTAAGTTACATTGACGCAATTTATGAGTATTTAGGTTATAAACGTCTCATGCGCTTGCGTGTACAGGTTCAATAAACTTTCCTTTGTGACAAACCAGTTACGATGAGCGGCAACATCTTCTCAACCGAAGCAATGCATGTGATAATTGAGGATGTGTGCAATTGCATCTTCCAAATGAAAAGTTGATGCGTTCTGAACTTCCGATACCGCACTTCATGTCGTTGGCACGAGAACCTTGGCCTTTTGCTTCGCTAAGTGTAATTAATATACGTTATTTAGGTAAGGGTGAATATTCATAAATCCAACGGCTTAAGTAATGCGCATGCGTCGTACGCTATCCTCTTGCAGGCCCCCGTTAAGTGACGGAAATAGCTGGCGACCGCAAGGAAGGCTATTTTAATGTACACTATTCTAAAACTGCCAAAGACAACGATCAAAAAGTTCATGAACTGGCACAATCTTCTCGCATTGCTAAGGTATACAGGATAGTGATTCATCTCACCCTTCCATGTGTCTGTTAAGATTACGAAACATCTGTGATCAATGTCATTTCCACACAACCTAGAATCATGACCGCCCACTTAGCTTCTGCGAAACTTTTCTTTTCGAGCGTTTGTTAAGATGGCGCACGGTCCTTTATGGACTTGACTAAGAGGACTCGAAAGCGAGAGCCACCTTCTAATTTTCTTCTGAGACGATTGTTCTGATCCCCGCCACCCCACGAAAGCGTTCTACGCCCAACGTGGTTTCGGAGTGCCTCCATGATCGGCTTATCTTCGACCCGCGACGATATCATGCGATGACGTCGTTATGTGACGTCATGATCACGCCACAAGTTTTGGTGGCCTGTGACTTCATCAATTGACGATGATTTCTTGTGTCACTCGCGTTGACGTCAATGCCACCGACGGTCACCTTTCGCATTTTATGAGGCACCTGAGGCTTTCGCCTTAGTGATAAACGTGAGTTAGACGGCGCTTGTTTGATGTCCCTCTTTTAGTTTTGGATCCGTTGTTTGTGAGCTCTGACTGGAGAGTATGCACCTGTTACTACAACCGAAACCCTCGACCTTACTCCGAAGCGTCATCAGGTTTCTCCCAGGGTCGGCGGGCATTCGATAGTGACATGCGTTATTGATGAATAAGCTGAAATGGTACGGCCTGTAACAATTCGTCGTAAAAAAAAATAAACAATAGAAAGAATCGGCATGATCAAATACTGTCAGGCATTCGACCGCAATCCAATGGGCAGCCGAAAATGCCCCCTTTATGAAGTATACTCGAAGAATAGTATCCCCATTTGGGGCATCTGTTTGTCACATAATTAACAGTCATCGCTCTTAATCTCGCGTGCATTTTCTTTCCTTAACGCCCTGCTCCTAGATTGAGCTCTATAAGCGTGACGTAACATGCTTGATTAAGGAAAGTGGCGAGCGAAGAGTTTTCAAGAAGGCAAGCACGAAAAAGTCCGATGACGATATTGGGGGACAAAAAAAAATGCAGGTGAAACAGACCGTTGGAAGGTTAAGACTGTTTTCCAGTGGGGGGTCAAATGTCATACTGATATTCCTTTTCAATCTCCCCTCCTACACGCCCTACACATCTCCTCCCGCCCGTTCAACACGCTTATTCAGAAGCGCAAACTCACACCTGCCCTGAGGAGATCAGATTAGCTAAACTTTGTACCGAAGGCTATCACCGCAACTAAACCAACCATCCATTCACGCCTGCGACTTGGACCGGTCGCGCGACCCTTTGCGACTGGCGACTAAAAAGCGACTAAAGGCTGTCGATGTCCATACCTGAGGGCGACCTAGAGGCACCTTGAAGGGGAGTTTTCCAGTGTGACTGCAGTGCTACACCGCACAGCCTAGAGGATAAACAAAGCAATATAGAGCCGGGCCCAGACAAGATGTGAACGCAATGCGCGCGTCTCCCCATGGCATGAATGGCCGCACAGTGGCTGGACCTGGCGAAAAGGGGGAAGGGGGGGGAGGGGTTTGTGCCCCTAGCGGCCAATGTCATCGACCTTGGGACGTCCACTGAATGCTACGTAGCTCCCTCTGGTCTGTGAACGCGATGCCTATATACCCGTCGTGACACAGAATTGACGGTGTCTCGCATTGCCATTGCCCGGTAATATAAGCTGGCGTCCTGTTACTGCGCATATGATGGCTTCACAGGTTTGCGGCGGAAGTCGCCCGACAGAAAAATCGAGCCGTGGGCAACTGCTTTGCGACCAAAGCGGCCGTTTGCGACAACATGCAACCAGTCGCTTTGCGCCTAGCTTTGTCGCGCGACCGTTGCTAGTCGCAGGTGGGAACGAGCCTTAACTCTATGCGCGTTTTGCGCTTTGAGAAGACGCATGATGATTGTCTGTTAGTGCTCATTGTTTCTCCCATGTGAATCGACCGCCTGTATCCGCTAAACAATAATTAATTTAGTTTCCTTAATTACTGCTGTAATTTTTCCATATTTTCCATATTCGTTTTCAATTTCACTAATTTTTCTCTTTACCGCACAATTCGTGGCTTATCCCGCGTAGTGGGCTGAGCCAAAACAGCACGCGCCACCCGACCAGCTAGGCTCAAGGGCGTTCTGGGCGCTCCGCCTTCGGACGGAGACAGCGGGCTGAAGCCATTGGCGGGGGCTTCTGAAGATTTGCCATTCTCCTTAAATTTGCCGGTCTCCTTCGCCCATCCCCAGAAATCCCTCGAAGAAAAAGATGATGACTACCAACTGGGACCCGATGAATTTCGTTCACGACGAGCCGACCTCGCAGTGCCTACTCAGGGTCAAGAAGGACATCGCGGAATTCAACGCGGAGCCACCGGCGAGGCTCTTCATCTCGCCCGTGGAAGCCGACGTCACCCAAGTGCACGTTCTCATGCTCGGAGCGCCCGATTCGCCGTACGAAGGTGGGTTCTTCCAGTTCTTCCTCAAGTTTCCGTCGAACTACCCGCTGAGCCCACCCCGCGCACGATTCATGAACACGGACGAAGGCAGGGTCCGGTTCCACATACACCTCTACAACTGCGGCAAGGTGTGCGTGACCACCCTGGGCACGGCGGGAGCAGTGTGCGATTGGAGTCCCGCCCAGTCGCTGTCGAGCACGCTCGTCTCCATCCAGTCGCTGCTGAGCAACAAGCCGTTCTTCGACGCGTTCAGGAAGGAAACGAAAGAAGGCGACAGCGACCGGTACAACCTCTACCTCGTGCACGAGACGATCCGGGTGGCCGTGTGCGACCAAGTGGACGCTGCCCTCAGGGAGGACGCCAAGTGCCCGCCGTCCTTCAGGAAGATCATACTCGAGTCGTTCCTCGAGTCTTACAGCAAGTACGAAGAACTCGTCAAGGCCCGGCTCCATCAGACGGGCACGCAACTCTGGGAGGCGTTCTGCAACGTGTACAGAACTGCGGAGTACGAGACACTCCTGACACGACTGCAGAGTCTCAAGGACAAGGTGGAAAAGAAGAACGAGGCCGACGCTGCTGCTGCCGCTGCGGCTGCCGCTGCGGCTGCTGCTGCTGCTGCTGCTGCTGAGGCTACTGCTGAGGCTACTGCTGCTGCCGAAAACCAAGCCCAGAAGTGATCCAGGCCAGTCAACAATCCTCGAACAGACCGGCACTGCGTTGATAACCGAAAAGAAAGAAATCTTATGAAAGATAGGCTGGCAGTAACGTATTCTAAATAACAAAATTCTAGCACGGCCGACGCAGTCTTGTGTAATGCCTCGATTTCATATTGTACGCTTACGGTCTGAGCACGCGATATGTGTTAGTATTAATACTCACTGGAGTTTTACGTACCAAAAGCACGATACCATTCATGACTATGGGCCACGGGGTATCGGGGAACTCCTGATGGGTTTTGACCCACCTGGTGTTCTGCAACGTGCACCTAAATCTGAGTACACGGGTGTTATTTCATATCGCCCCCATCGAAATGCGGCCGCTGTAGCGGGGAATCGAACCCGCGACCTTGAGCTCAGCAGCGCAACACAGCCTAAGCTTCCACGACGGGTTGCAAAATGCTTTGCGTATTTCGTTGGTTGCTCCTCATTCACTCGGCGCAACCCACCCCGGCCAAGAATCGGACGGTGCCTTATTTAGGAGACGTTAAATCGTTGCATGGGTCCGTAAATTATTCCTCGACGTTTTGCAACGAAGCTTGCTTTGCGAATCGTTGCCGAGCGTTGTTTTGATGAAAGTGGCAGCGGTGATGCTTGACCGAACAGATCAAACCTGCATATATGGAGCTCACACACAAAAAAAGAAAACAACTGAAGTTAGTTCGATATATCGTATGATTCGATAGATAACTTTTAAGAAATTTACCTTATTTTTGATGAGCAAGTTGCCTTCAAGGCACTGCTTCAGGATAATGCAAGGAAGGCGGCTTCACGTCAATACGGGGAGATAATGTTTTTTAGCTTTTTTTTATTCGCGGTTTGTAGTAGGTGATGCACTTTATATGAAGGGACATCTTTCGCGTGAGAAAATACACTATAGATTTAATCAGCATACTTCATAAAAGGCCTTCACAGCGGGCATATATCAGAGCGGACAATAGTTTGGGATGTTCTTTTGTTCCTTCGCGAAGCGAACTGTGGCCACGAACGATGGGCCGAAGAGCGTGCGCGACGACAAAGAATCATGGGACAAAGCACGTCACGGCAAGCGGTGGTTCTCTTCGCGCTGCGCCCTCCTCATAATACTGCCCTCTCTCCCAAAAGCTTGAAGATAAGCCAGCTTCTTGGGGCATTTAGTACTGCCCGATGTTCGATATATGGAGTGTTCTGGCTATTTTTGTTCGATGTAGCCGTAGGTTTTTCTATGCATTAACGTTAAAGCATTCTCGTGTTCTAAAATAGTTCCGTATAATGGATAATTCGATTTAACCGAGCTCGATAGAGTTGGGTTCGACTGCATAAGATAGATGCTTAGAACTTTCTAAGAATGTGAAAGCCCACTTGGGCATTCTGTTAACCCGCTGTTGAACGTTCCACTGATGTGCTGTAGTTTTTGACGAACGTCAAGTCAGCAACTGCTAATAGAGACACGTGTATTGATTCGGCATTCACAACCGGGATTGTGCAAAAGCGATACATGCTACTTCACCGATCATAAGGTAATGAGTGTGTGAGTGTGGATACCGAGCGCCCGTTTAATGTTGCTGGGGATGGTGTGTGCACTTGTGCTGTGAATCAAGTGGACATTGCTATGTCGTTGGTAGTGGATGAGGAAGAGATGTACAGTGGCGATTGAAGTGCGCACTGAGAGAGTTGGATCACATGGAGTGTCAATAAAAGACGCAATTAAGTGCTACAGTTGGCGTGGTCTGAGTTGACTGCAACTTAATAAAGAGAAAGTAGTTTGAGAGCTTACACACTGTAATGTACAGTCGCGCTCAATATGACTTGCAACACGGGAGCGTGTGGCCTCACGAGTTTAAAGATTTCGCATTCCTTCCACTAGCCCTTATTTTTACAACTAAACGCTCTTCTCTCACTGGGGGATGTTCCCAAATAAGAAAATAATATTAATTACAGAAATGGAGCAATTTGAAGCCGTGCGCAATCATTAAACTCGTGAGGCCACGCGCTCCCGTGTTGCAAGTCATATTGAGCGCGACTGTACGTGATCTGAGTACAGCATCATTTCCACACGACTCGGCACAAGGTAACGTAAACGATACTTGAATGTTCTACAAACATCAATATAACAGTTCATAAATGTCAGCAGAATGTACATGATCGTCCATGCGAAGTTCTTCGAAAGTCCAACATAAAGTTTAACTAAACTTAAATGTAAGGTCTGACAGAATACTGCCACAAAGTTGCAGAGGACATCAGCACTAAGTTGCACGTAAACTTCAACAGCCCGTCATCCGAGCGTTCATCGTTAAATTAAGCACATCGGCAGAAAGTTCAACAAACGGTCAACAGGAGGTCCAAGTTGCCTTTCGCCTTCACATTCTTATGAAGTGTTCAGCATCGCCCGATATTTTTGTTTTTTTTTTACACACGTGAACGCCGAAATGACGAAGCTGACAAAGCAGACGCGCAGATCTCGCGCTCACATGTTTTTCTTTAAAATTTTTTTTCGAAAGCCCAAGGACGAAGTGAACAAAATACGCGCGTAGATGATGATGATGATGATGATGATGTGCCTCTACACATGGCTCATACCCACACTGGAGGATTGGCCAAGAATTGTAGATATGAAGATTTAAAGTTATAACTACTGAGTTAACACAAAAGACAAGCAATCATAAAAAAGAACTAGTGCAACAATTATTTCTACATTCAGCCCAGACTTCTCATCCTAGACGGCGCGCTCGCTTCTTTTTCTGGACCATTTGTTTTGTATCTCTCATGGGCCTTGAAACATTGACGTTTGATGATTTCGCCTTGAAATTTCTGTCTACGCCACTGGCTAGATATTTCAAATGAGTTCTGGGGAATCCCGCAAGGTGGCGGAAGAGTTACAAAAGAGACAATTGACTACCACCTGATTGTTCCGAAGCCACAAGGATATTCATGCGGAAACGATGGTAACCACAGGAAAATTCGTATGGATTTCGTATGGATCTGTAACTACAGTGGCTTCGGTTACGATCAGGGGGTTGCCATTTAGCCCTTTCATGTCACCGGCTCAAGGCGGAGTGTGCGCTGCGGACGCGGACGCCTTTGATGCATACGCGGAGACAAAGGAACGGGTGCACGCCGGGACAACGGCCCCGAGGCAGACAAGGGACGCAACTGAGTCCGAGCCAAGGATGGGCCAGAGACTGGCGTTTATTTGTGATAATGGGTTTTATGCAATGGTGATGCGCCTCCTGAGGGCGAGGAAGCTGATTTAGAAAGCGAACCCAAGAACCACAACACAGTTGCGTCTAGCTGTTCATTTTAGGGGCGTATCGTACGCTGTGCATAAATTTTCACAGTGAACGTGAGGATGGGGATCCGTTTTATATATGTAAATTTAATTGAAGGGACCTCATGCTTTTCTTTTTATCACGGCGCTCCATTCTTGGACTCATTCCCTACAGTGGACATGTGGCAGTTTCTGAGATCATCATCACCGTCATCCGCGGCGCGGCGGTGTGATCAAGCGGAGGTCGGCGTAGGCGGGCGGGCGATGCAACACTGATCACCGGCGGCATGGCTTCGTCGTCGGCGCCGGCAGACTACTACGAGCTTCTGGGCGTGAGCCGCAGCGCGGGTCCCGAGGACATCCGGCAGGCGTACCGGAGACGGGCTCTGCGCTGGCACCCGGACAAGAATCCTGGTCGCAGCGAGGTCGCCGAGAGACGCTTCAAACGCCTACACGAGGCGTACACGGTGAGCACAGTGAAACCGCTCGCCGCTAAGATACGATCATGAATGACGTCCTCCTTCTGTCGGGAGTGTCGACAAATAATTACGAAGCATGCGCGAGCCACTTCCACGGGCTCGCATAACTCTTGCGGGTTCATGAGAAAGCGAAACATAACAGCTGAAGCAAAAAAAAATCGTTCTGGTTCGGGATCTGAACCCAGTACCAACGCATTTCCGGGACATTCGCTCTGCTATCTGAGCTAAACAATTAAAGGCTAGTAGATCGCTACGCGAAGAATAATTAATGGACAACTGGAAGTACAACGACGCAAATTATGGCAAATTCAGTTTTGCGGATTCCGCGACTTGGAGCGAAGTTTAAATAATTGAAGAGGGAAGGAAACCTTTCTTCAATTATGAAGCGTTATTTCCGAGAAACCAGAATTCTTGTTGAGTTGTGCTGCAAAATTTGTGGGCAAGAACGTTTTCCGTTTTCTACATACATATATGCTTTATCTAAAGCGACCCTTTCAAATCTCGTAACGATTAAAGTTTCTTCTGTTCCCCGAGTTCTTTTTTTCTCTATTATTTTTCATTATAATGCAGCCGTCACTTACTGACAGCCTCCTGCGACCATAATTAAAACTCTCGTCAGTTTTGAACCGCTTCGTTTCTGTAAGAATAAACTCTATAGCATATGTAACCAATTTCTGTATCATGAAGTGGTATTAACAAACCTCAAACTTTAAACTTTGTGCTGGACTGTCTTGCACCGACACAAACGGTGGAGGTTGAATTGAATTTTAAATCTATTTGATCTAAAGTTTATGTATCAATTAGAAGCGGGGACTAGAGCCACGGGGTGCATGACAAAGGTCAGTGCACCTGGAAGTACACAAGGTGTGAATAGGGCCGCATAAGTTTTCGTCAATATTTTTTAAGGCAGTAGAATTCCCGTTACCCTTTCTTTAATGCAGTGGACCCCGTCTATCCTTGTGAATTAGAAATCTCGTACCGTATGCTCTTTCATCTGGAAGACCTGTAGCAGAGGACGTGTCCATTTTGTCAGGAATATGTGCCACACCATTTCTTGTAACCTCAACATGCGAGATGAGATTCATTTACAACTGGAACTGGCAACGTAGAACACGCGAGCACACCAGAGCGGAGCAAGCTTAGTAGTATACTGTCTGATGAACTCTCAACCATTGACTGGCTTAATATTGCTCTAATGAGTTGTTCCCGGCAAGAATTTCCGAGCCAGTCTTTAAAGATCAGCAGGAGTATTTCGTAAAGTGCATGTATCTGCGAGAGCCTGAGGTTTCAGAAAACAGGACTCTCCGAGCACATAAGACGAAATGACCTCCACCAGCGCCTCCTCTATTTTTCTGTGCCTGGGCGAAGGAGCGGAGCGCAATGGGAACCGACCGTCGGCGTTAGTGCGGCTTTTAGCCGCCGGGCGCCGCCACCGAAGTAGAGCTGCCGACGCGTCGTCGCTCGCGGAAACGAATGCCGTGGCTGCATTCTAAGCTGCTACATGGTTCAATTTTCGGCTGTATTCGCGTTGTTCAAAGTATAATGAAAACTTGTAAACTTAAATCATGAAACGCTTGTCGTTCTGGACAACCAGCCCATTGCGAAGGCATGTGTCTTTCGCGGCTATTTGATCGAGACGCTCGCGCGTCGTCTGCTAGCCCGATAGCGCGCGCATGCCAGTGATGCGCGGAAAATTGTTTTGTCACCGTTACGTTCGCTTGACTGAGAGTCGGTTTTTGACTGTCTGACAGTCGATTTTCGAAAGCAGCATTTGCTAAGAGCTAATACTGAAAGCATGGGCGCTTAAAGTTCCCCGATGGCTGCTACCGTGTGCTGGTGTAGTACACTATACGCAAGCCTGGAGTTCCTGTACTAAATAGCATGAAATATCACTAGAATGCTTCCAGGGATATACGTGATCGCCCGTTCCCTTCGTAAAGCGTTTGAGAATTACATTTGTTGGCACCGGGAGAAAGCAACAGCTGGTGCCATAAAAAGAGGAACTATGCCAAGTGATTCCACATTTTCAGAGCTTCAACCCGTTAAATCATGGTGGTACAAAAAACAAACAAAAACAGCTACATATGCCGCGCGCTTCCTGCAACACTGACCGATGTGTGTGAACAGACGCTGTCGTTCAAGTATAAAGTCGTAGTGCCGACTCTCAACTTGAGCGAATGTGAAAGGCGTGAAAAATGGCGCGGCCTGTTGTCAGTTGCTTGAGCAAGTCGTTTGTATTTGTCGACGGATTGTTATAGCCTCAGTGTCTGGCTCCTCAGGTATCTTTCTTTTTTCTTCAATTTGCCCTTTTCGGAAGTGAGCAAAGTATATAGAAGCCGAATGGCTGTCGACCTGGACGCTTTTGTCGCATGGGGCAGCCTGCTCAGCCTTGTGCACTCATCTATTGTGACACTGTACATAATGATTGTCGGTTATTTCGCCGGTAGCGCATGTGGTGTCCATGGGCTCCGATTCTTCAGCTTTTGGACCTAATGTTAGCGCTGCATACACATGGCGGCGATCGCGAGGCAGCGTTGCTACTGGTCTGGTACTACATCCATTGGTTGACTGTTCGGACGCAACACGGTCACGTGTAGGGATACTTGGCATGCTTGGTTCAGTTGTTACCTTGGGCTGTAAACGTGAAGGGTAGTCTGCAAAAGTGACGCTACTGCATCATTCTTAAGCCGCCGCTTCTTATATTATATGAAATCTTCGCGTCGTAAACGACGGCTGCATAATCTAGTGTAGTTTGAAGATGTATTAGGAGACCAATTATCCCGCCTAAAACTGTGAGCCACCTCTACCGAACACCAGCGGCAGCTGGAATTTCATGGAACGACAGCCGAACAATGTATTAAGGCGAAAGCCTTAGATGCCTCGTCAAACGCGAAAATTGACCGTCGGCGGCATCAGCACGAGTGATTCCAAAAGTAATTACGTGATGACGTCATCACATGACGTCATAGGTAATAAAATTGTGTGACATTATCGTGACGTCACATCACGTGACGTCGTCATATTACATCTTCGCTTGGTCAAAATGGGCCGATCATAGAGGCAGTGCATGCCTCCGCTGATGTGCAGAACGCTTGCACTGCCTCCGATCCTTGAGGCTGTAAGAAAACAACGTTAGGCGCAGAAATACCTTGGAGGAAGGCAGGGAATGTTCAATACATTGACTGGAAGAAGAAGAAGATGGCTTTCGCCTTTCAGTCGTCTTAGATGAATGCATAAGGGACCCTGTGAGGTTTTTTTTCTTTATCAATAGATGGAAATAAAAAGACAATCGTGATTTCTTCCATTCCATTTGCAGAGTGGAACACAACAGTATGACATACTAAGGCATTGGGGCGGTTGCAGTAGCCCGAAATAGAAAATAAAACGCGAATACTATCAAACTCGAGTGCAAGTATCGAACCGGCAGCACGGCCGGACAATCTGCCTGCGGAATACATACAGAAGAGATGGAAAGACGCGAACATTCGGAATCTGCATTCTTTGCTGTTTCGCATCAATTTTCAAGTGGTTATAGCCTCGATGACGGATGAGAACACGACGTCATCCATGACACAATAAAATACCACCTAGCATATTTTTATTGCCACGACGGTTAGAGCGTAATGAAAACAGCGCGCCGCTATGTTCGCGTCTCTTTCCATCCCCCTGTGGCTGTGAAAGCCTGCAAAAAGCACAAATGCAATTTAACTCGTACGCAAACACGAATTCGTGAGCTTCGTGATACGCGAGCGCGTTCAGCGCCAGCTTCCCGTAGTCTACTTGCACAGCGCCACCACGCGGCAGCGACGAGCGGACGCAGAGCGCGCGCTCGACGGCCCGAGGAGAGCGTTCGCCCAGGCACTGAAAAATAGAGGAGGCGCTGCCTCCACCTAACGAGGATTACATTTCCCTTCTTCAACAAGAAACTAAACGGACCACAAGCTCTTACTTTAAGACCGCTTTTGTTACGCACACTGCACCCAGTCACGCACAACAACACGTGCACTCTCTGCAAAGGCAGAGCAGATTTAGAACACTTACTCCGGCGGTGCCAATCGTTACGGGACAGACAGAGGGGAGATGGGACTCGGCTCTACGCAGTCCCGACTTGAACCATCAGCTCTGGGCCGTCCGGAGAGCCCACGACGTGGCGGTCTGGCTAGGCCTGTCCGTCCCGACGTTGGAGCGGCCCGCGGCGCGAAAGTCGTGCTTCTCAGTACCTCAATAAAGTGTTGCATCCATCCATCCATTGCACTTTTTCTTACGGCGAAACCACGCATGTCTTTTTTGCAGCTTTCTCGCTGCACTCGGGTATATATTACACTGTTTTTCCGTTTTCACTAACCTATCACTTCTTCACTGCCCCATTAACATGCGTTGTCTGTCGTTTGTATGACAGACGATTCCGGACGCATTCGCATGATGAGACAAGTGGGGCCGTCGCCACAATATTAAGGTGCGGAGCCCTAAGCGCCTCCTCAGGCCATGACCTTGAAAAACGCGGCGTGCGGTGCAAAAACCCACGTGACCTTAACAAATATCAGAAAAAGATCAGGGTTCGAGAATAGAAGCATGGCATTGTGCGTGGCAGTCTTACCACAGGGCCACGCCAGTGCTTGAAACCGCTTTGGAAAAATACCCCACACAGTCGTTATGTCGAGTGAGGAGCGACGTCAGCAGACGTGCTATTGCGAGGCAGAAGCGTGGAATAGCACCGGGCGTCGCGCTACGGGAATCGCGTAACGAGTGAGTAGTTCAAAACTGTCCACCCATTACAAAGGGCTCAGCAACAATTCACCATCATCATCAGGTACACCATCAACCAAGTGTGCAGCTACGTGGGCACGCGTATCGTCTTGTAGACGCTTAGCGGGTATTTCGATAAAGTCCGCACACATTTGAAAAAGACGTATAAATACAAAAGTGCTCACATGAAGCGTTCAAAGGGTCGAGTACATGCGAAAGAGATGTACGTACTTGCTCGTCACGGTTCAATTGTCTCACGTGAGTGCAGCCAGGTTTTCGCCTTTTGTGCTAGTGTTAGACCTGCCGAATTTTCAGCGAGTGTCACGCCATTTCATCTCCTCCCGCGTACCTATCGCACATGTTTCTCTAGCAAACAATTGGCCGGGTGCAGGTTCTGAGCAGCACCGTGGATCGCGCGGCGTACGACCGCGCGCACCCAGCCAGGCTGCCAACCGTGCGCCAGAGGCTGGCGCAGCGATTCAGGGCCAATGGCTCGAGGCAGCTGTTCACCCTGTCTCTGCGACACGCCGAGGAAGTGCTCCAGGAACTGATAGACAAAATCAGGGTGAGCCGTCGGCTATTACAGCAGCTCGCTTGCCGAAAGCATCGAAAGTGCCCTATCGGCCGACAGCTTCCCGACTCTTGGTCATCGTCGCTGTACATCTATGTTCTAGTCGCTTAAACACCAGCAAAAAAAAAAAAAGTGAACCTTGCACTACTGGCGCAAGGCTAGAACCAACTATGGAGCTGGGCGGCCTTGCTCGTTTCTCTTTATTTTTCTCTTTCTTTATCCTCCTTCGCGTGAGAAAAATTTTGTTTTGTTTTTTTCAAAGCGGTGTTCGTGTAAGGTAAAGTGTCCGGTAAAATAGCCACACCGGATGGATTTCGCCTTTGAGTCGTCTTAGCCGAGTGCAGAAGGGACCCTGTGAATTTTTCATTACGTTTCAGGACGGTGGCACTTACTGGATATGCTGCACACTTCCAAGTTCGTTCGGCATAGTTTTACATAGTCTCTGCGTATTTGACATTTACACGTAACGCGTTTTGACGTAGCGTTGTCGTCATTATGGCGTAGCGGGTTCCGGTGGTCGCTTGAGTGACAGGCAACGTGGATGCGGCGCGGAAGCCCTCGGCCGATTCGACCAGTCGGAGAAAAATAATAATGCCTAGTGTTTTACGTCCCAAAAAGCGCGATATGATTATGAGGCACGCCGTGGTGGAGGGCCTCGGAAATTTTGACCATCTGGGGTTCTTTAACGTGCACCTAAATTCAAGTCCACAGGCCTCTCGCATTTCACCTCCACCGAAACGCGACCGCCGCTGCCGGGATCGAACCCGCGACTTTTGGGTCAAACCTAAGACTCAGATTTTTTTACTCTGTATACCATTCTAAAACCGGCATTGATCGACAAAGATATATAAAGTTGCCTACCTACAGTGTCGTCGAGACGCAACCATGCACTGAAAGTCCGCGAGTATTCTTTCAGAGTTGACGTTTTCAGGTATTCTTTTTTTTTGCACGAACCAGAAGAGAATGGAATGCTCTAGCGCCTGACATTGTGAACATTTTGGACAATGATGTCTTCTACAGCGCTTTGTGTGATCAATTTGTACATAATTTGTACTGTAACCCCCCTGCTGTAATGCCCACTGGGGCGATGCAGGTATGTAATAAGTAATAAATAAATAATAGCAGCCGAGCACCGTAAACTACAGTACCATGGCGGCGGCAAGAGAACGCTGTGAGTAGGGTGGCTTGAGCGGACATTACGTTACATCGATGCGAGGGCGCGTTTCACATCACCACCACAGGCAGACTTACGCTCATGCGCCACTTTGTTTCTTCAGTGATGGTGCTGCCAGACGCGCTCACCGCACACCTTACCGATCAAGTCATAAGGTGACGGAGCGTTACACTAGCGCCACCTCTTAGCCGCGGCCAACAAACAGGCGTCGATGCTGCGCTATTTCCCCGGTCTCTACCCTCCTCCTCCGCCTTTCTCCTAGCGCTTCTGTTGAACCTTCCTCCGCATTCCTCATCTCCCACTCTTCTCTGTCACTGTCATAGGCGTCCGCTCTCTTTCGTCTTCTATAATGCATTCAGGTTGTTTGCTCGGTTACGCTGCTAACGCCGACGACAACGCAAACGACGCCAAGAAACAGGTAGAGCGAGCGCTCGAGAGCTGCACACTAAAACAAAGTGGCCCATAATTACGTTATAACGCTCCTTTGTTCCACACACAGCCGGTAATCAGATGTAGCTGCCGTTTTTTCTTCAACAGGGCTCGTTGCTGAGCTAGTTCGTTCACTTCTTGAGGAAAATAGGTATGGCGCTGAAGGCACGAACGACAAACACAGGCGCCATACCTATTTTCGCTCTACTTCCTTTGAAATTGCGTTTGTTCCACTGCAACCGGGACATATCTATCGCGCCTTCTCTTCTATTTCATGCAACGTCATCGCAGAGACCACCGAGCGACGACTTGGGCGCACAGGCGTCCAAGGAAAAGTCTGTGGTGGGCGAAGATTTGTCCGCTGACCAAATTCCCGCCGGCCGCGCTCGTGGCAGGGACTTCCAGGAGCAGGGCATGGAAGACGGCGGCGTCATGTCTCGTAGTGAGGACAGGCGGACGGCCTGGCTGCGGTCCTCGGCTACCAGCAGCCGGGAAGCTCCGGTGCAAGCTTCTTTGCCGCAAAGCTCCAGCTCATCGTCCAGCAAGGACAACGTCCTTCTGTGGGAGAGTGTCTCCTCGTCTCTGGACAGCCTAGCTGGCTCCCGGAAGACTTTGCGGAGATTTAGGAGCATCGCACCAGTCCACGGTGAGCGAATGAAAAACAACAACAAATTAATGCTATAGTATATGCGCAGGGGCAAATAGTTGGAAACCTCATTAGGAACTTTGGCCGTGATAACTAGAGCTACCGCACGTGCTTGCCAGTAGCAGCACACGGCCCTTGTCACGCAGGACATTCAATATTAGGCAGTTTTAGAATAGCGTACGCAAAGCTTTGTGTGAGCTTTTTGTGCAACTACGCATGCGCCGTACGCTAACCGCTTGCAGGCTCCCGTTAGGTGACGGAAGTAGCGGGCCGCAAACGCAAACTTAGCGTACGCTATTCTAAAACTGCCTATTAAACGTACTGGGGCTTCACGACTCCATGTAAACGCACGGTGGAGTCTTCCACGATGCGTTGACCAGCGTATCGTGGAAAATGCACTGGTAGGTGTAACTGTAGAGAAAGCAGCGCAATAAGACAAGGACAAATATGAAGCTCAGTACACCGGGTACCGCTCGTCCAGCGGAGTGTCTTTCTTCCTTGCCCCTGTCTTTTTGCACCCCGCTGTCCACGGTAAACTGCGAACAAACTTCCCAAATCGTAGCCTTGCTCAGTGGCAAATATAACTTTCACACATTTGCGAGCTGCAAATACATTTCCTGCAGCCAGGGTGATCGCACAATCACTTTTATTTTCAAACTGACGTTTTAACGCTTCCAGTGGCCGGCCATCACATTGATTTGACCACGTTGGCATCCGGCAGCGAATCTCGACTCAGGCCGCAGGCGACCCGCCAGCGCAGGGAGGCCTGCTCAGCCGTTGTCCGAGGTCCGTGTTCCGCGCAGCCGAAGCTGTCTCGGAGCCAGCCGAGGCCGCGGCCCCAGAAGGAGCCGAAGCCGAAGGCGGCCGATGGCGAAGCCTCGGGAGGCCGACGGCCCGTGCCGCAGGGTTGCCACAGAGAGAAGCCGGCCGCCGTCTCACGGGGCGACTGCTCGTCGACCGACAAATGTCAGCGAGAGTGCGCAGGCGCGCCCAGCGCGTCCACGAGCTCCGGATTCATGGTGTCCGTGAAGACCGCAATGGCGAGGACAGGCGTGGGCGTGGCCAAGCTGTGCCGGTTCCTGTGAGGCAATATGCACGCACCGCCCGCTGACATTTTTCGTTTCATTTTCAAATTGCCCCGCAGCCATTACATTCGCTTAAATAAATCTCACGTTTGCAATAGTCTCTGCATAGATCCGACCCGAAAGCTCTTAGTTGCTGGTGCGGTAGCTTGCCGTCAATCGCAGTGCTCGGATTATTGGGGTTAGAAAATCAGATAACGATTATTCGTTATCGTTATCAGCAACGCAACTATTGGCCGTGAGATCGAGCAGAGTCGGCACCTAGCGGCGAGTGGACGAAACCCCGTGATGTGGATGGCCCCTTGCGTCGTCTGCTAGCCACACCGTGTTAGCATGTGTGTCTACGTCATGCACGTCCTCCGATTACAGCTTATTCGCTGTGCTAGCACGGTATCAAATGCTTGTACGTGTGCCTACACGATATACATAAGCATTTCGCCTGACGAGACTTTCATGCGCTCTAATAAGTGAGTGCATGCACGTGGCGGTATGGCGCTAAACCTAACCGTCGTACCGTTCATTCGCCAAAATCATTTCAATGTGGGTACCACTTTGTCGTTCAAGCACGTCACATAGTGCACTTGGCGTCGTCCTAGACAAAAAAGGTACTAAATGTCGAGGTGTGAATTAAGAATTTTAGCGACACGATCACGTGAAGTGTTGGCGATTTGGAAATCTTTGCGATACCGCAGAGCATGAACTAGCGTCTGCAGAGGATGGTTAGCGGTACAAAAGACCCGAAGCCACGCATTTTTACAGCAGTGCGCGTTTATACATGCAAACAGAAAAGCAGAGTGCACAAAGTTATACTTAACCTGATTACGCATAAATACAGGCTCTCTTTTTTGTAGCCGCTAGATCAAAAATAAATACTTCATTGGCTCAGTCACGCAACACCATTTATATTGTCGTATCGGGAAAACACAATTGAAGCACGTGCAAATAAAGCAAGAAAGAACATCGCGCACAGTGCAAAACACGAGTGTGACCGAAGGTTAGCACCCCATTGAATGGCAGATTGCGCTTCTCTCACACGTAATAGGAACGTTAGGCCGGTTTCGTGCATTCATGTGGCAATGGAGGGCGTATACATCACGATTAGGCTGCAGTTAACACGCTTTATTCGCCGAAAATTGACTCAAACCACCTACGGCGAAGCGCCGCTGTGTACATTTGTATACGCGCCGCCGACCGCCTATCCACACAAACGTGGCGACGGTGCTACCACCTGTAGCCCGATCTCGCGGCGAATACTGCAAAACAACGGGCACTACCCCGATGTTCTGTCACCTCAGCCCTGCAACAGCCGATGCTGTCACACGCGCTTGCACAGTTAGAGGTCGTATCACATCACCTAGTTATTTGCCGTTCTCCACGCCCCTTCGTTTAGCGCCCGTTGTGTTACATTTATTTCGTCATTGCTTTCTTCGTCTACGCACTGCTTACCTTGCCTTTAAAAGCCAGTCCTTCATCGTCACCGTCTTGCTTTACTCACTTCTGGTGTTTCAGGCATCATTAGCTTATTTAGAACCTTTAGAACTTCTGCACACTCTTTGGTTTAGTGTGTTAAACGCTGTATTCATCACGTGCTTTGTTTACCAATGTTTGGGGGGAGGGAGTGCAGACCCTGTGAAGCTCGGTAGATTGTTCTTTGTTTGCACCCACCAAACGTCATTGATACTGGAAAGAACTTATGGTGGTGTCGTGTAGAGCACCACCGGGGTTCGAGCACTGGGAGCTTCATGCAGGCTGCCGCGTCCTCACTCGTCCCGCGCCCGTGTACTGTTCGCACTGCTGCGCGCGAGAACTCGGCCCGTCACCGCGAAGGGACCGCGAGCCGTCGCGCGCAGCGAGGGAGACCCTAGGCGACACTCTCCAAATTAGTGATTTATTACGGGGGATTTTAATACAAGAGAACAATATTACGTTACAACCAATCGCACGTAAGATAGTTACACAGGACACCAATCAGCTAATACAATTGTTACCAAATGTGGCCGCTAATGGCACACCCACAAAACGAACAAAGAAAGAAAGAACCAGGTTTGGAGAGCCGACCTACCCTTCGGCCAGCGCTCCCGCGATCTCGCACCCCAGAGCAGAAGAAAACAGAACAGACATAGCAACACTTAGAAGGAACATACGGTGCACGATCGCGAGGCGCTGCCTCGGGACTTCGAGACCGCGGAGGGTAGCGCGCGCCCGCTGAGGCCGGAGCCCCGACAAAACGACGTAACCGCCGGCCGGCGGCGAAGAACAAAGAACAAAGGATCGCCGCCGGCCGGAGCGGCCGAAACGCGTACGCACTCTTCGAGGTCCCCAAGTGGTCTCTCCCGAACCTGGTCGTGCGCCCGCCGCTTCTAGGCGAGCGCGAGCAAGGTCCAAATCCCGCCAAAATTGGGCCAATCGGCCACCGTGTTTAACCTTCGAGGGCGGGGTGGCAGCAAAGTGACGGCGATTTATGGCCAGCTGCCTCCCGTCCGGTCGAGAGGGAGAGACACGAGAATTCTCCAAGGGAAGATGGCTTCGAGCCACTGGCGCGGACGCCTGAATTCCCACAAACTATGGGTTCATTGATTCACTGTACTAAGAAACTTGCTGCCTCGATGTCTTCAGCAGTTCAAATAAAATATGTGTGCGCTACTCGTTTGTTTATGTGATATATTACACCGTAGTTATAGCCCAGCACCTAGGCTAGCAAATGAGGCTACCAACCAGGCTATAGTCTTTAGCATATCTAATTTAAAGTCTGCTCTCTCTCGCTCTATTTCATGGATTGAAACCGTTGTAGTAGGTCAGTGGATGTGACATTTTAGTATCCAGCACTAAGTCACGGTTTCAATCAATCCCTCTGCTGCCGCATCTCTGTAAAAACGGACTGTAAAAAAGTAAATAAAAAAGAAAAACTCCTGTGCTATGCTTTGGGTGCAGGTCAATGAACCCTGGATAGAGAAAATTAATACGCAGACATCCACTACGGCTTCCATCACCTAGCACAGTGCTATTTCTGGCCATTAAACTCACAAAATTTATCTTATTTTTATTGCAGAAGCACGGGACTGCCCTGGTCACGCTGTGATCGTATTCTCGGAGGGCCACTTTCGGGCATACTTTCCGCGAGATTTCACGTGACTAGGAGCGGACGCGTCGCTGTCTGTGGGGAACATATCGTTCCTGGCGCGTCCTGCGCCTAGATTACTGTCGATCACAGAAGCCGATGAATCCGGCGCTAGTCACACAGAACCTTCCAGAAGTATGCCCGAAAGTGATGATCGAACAAAATACGGGCCCTCGATTATCCGTCGCGCGCGAATGAACGGAAGCCGAGAAGCGTGCTTCTCCTCAATAAGATGCGTACTGCAAAAAAGCGATCTTTACATTGGACTTAAGTTTCACCTAGAATGAACAGGCCAGTTGTTATTATTAAAGTGTACGTGATTGGTTGTTATTTATGGGAGATAACTTATCGCGGTAGGCGATTAAATCAGGTTGAAATAAAAAGATTGCACGATGAAAGGAGAATCCGGACATTGCGGTGTACATCCATAGCGCAAGTGTTCTCTTTCTGATCTCAAAGGAAAATACATTTTTCAGCGAAGCTTGCATTTACTGACCTGTGAAGCTGGTGTAGGCGGCGGTGTTCCAAAAAACCCACCGCAGCAGAAAAAACACCTTACGCGCTACCTCAAAAAACCCTCCTCACCCACAGCTGGTGCGCGCCAAATAAATAACTAAATAACCTATCTTTCCGGAGCTAGAGTTTGAACCCCGGTAGTCCTGGTCCGAAAGCGAGTGCCTTGACCACTAGACCACGCGCCCATGCTTGCCCAATGTGAACTGAACAGAAGCTTACGAATGTGTTTTACCGATGTTGCAAGAAACAATTAGGAAGCAGTAGACTTGCTGTGGGCGTTTAACTGAAATATTTTGTATTGGCGGATGAAATGTAATCTGAAGCAAAACGGAAAGGCGAGCTAGTTGGTACTGATTCATAATGGTGTAATAGTAGCGCAAAAAAAAGACGAGGACAAGAAAGTGAACACCACAGGCGCTTGTGGTGTTCACTTTCTTGTCCTCGTCTTTTTTTGCGCTACTATTACACCATTATGAAATGTAATCTGCCGGACAACGTGTAAGGTAGATATTAGGAATTGCACGTTCCAGGAAAATCGAATTCTTAAACCGTGTTTCCATGATGGCGTGATGGTCCTTTCGTTGAGCCGTTCTACAGGCTGACGAACGCTGGCAAGAACATGAAAGACGCCACGCCAATTGCGCCCGAAAACAGCTTTCCGGGGACGGCCACTACCTATTTTCTTTGCTGTGACCGCGGCACACAGAGAGGTGGCGGCGTAGTTCTACGCTATTTCCAACGATATCCCATCATCATCTGTACACGTTCAGACTAATCTAGAAATGGTATGGGCTGTGATAACGCTTAATCACCAGAAAGTCGTAATTGGACTATGCTACCGCCCACCCTCGCCCTCGCCTACATTCAGTAGCGAACTTCAATATGCTATTAACATTGTTACTTCACGTTTTGCTACACCTACGCAGCTCTTAAAAGGCGATTTCAATTTTCCCAGCATAACTTGGAACTACTCCCATTCCCATTTAATATTTGCACTGTCATCTCAAGCTAGCGAATTCTTAAATATTTGCTCGTTATTTTCTTTACGGCAAATGTGTACACAAGCAATCAGAATAGCAGCTCACGCTGCAAAGACATTAGACTTAATCCTAACAAATAGCCCCGATACATTGCCGCCCATAACGTACCTTTCGGGCCTTCGCGATCATTTGCTTGTCCATTTTTCCATTAATTTTTTAGCCCACCTGAAAACAAAGAAAAGGAAAAAAAATGATTCGTGACTACAAGAGGGGTAATCTTCAGGCGATCAACAATGAACTTTCTGCCTTCACCGATCTTTCTCTCGACGGTTTCGACGATAGCAGTGTCCAACCTAATTGGAATATGTTTTCAGATAAATCACTCGACCACTGAACATTTGAGCTGAACATCTTGCATCGTATCGTAACCAACAACTAAAATGTTCTCTGGTAGAACAATCATATCAGGCGTTTATCAAACAGAAAAAAAATGTTTGTTTCGCACCGCAAAGCTTTCGGGCGTTGTACACAATGGCGTCTGCGTTATACATTCAAATCCTTCGAGAAAAAAAACAATTCATTTACACGTGCTACCCTCTATGTTAACCACAAATGTTAAAAAAGTTCTGGCGCACTATTTATCCCTCAACCGATGACACTATCATCCTGATCGATTCTTCTGGTGACCCTATTTCTTCAGATATTTCCGCCACAGTTTTAACCGCACATTTGCTGAGAGCTTAGTCACATCTGTTGTTCATACGCTTACCGCCATACTTTTGCAACTATGCCGCTGTGTTCTTATGCTAATTGATGAACTCGGCCTTCATTCAGCTCCCGGTTGCGATAATATTAGTACAAAGTTTCTAAAAAACCACTTCAACCTATGCTGCGTCAATCCTAACCAAACTTTTCCAACAATCTCCTGACCAGTTCGTTCTTCCAAATGACTGGAAAATTGGGAAGGTTATTCCACTTCACAAGTCTGGAAGCAAAACATCTCCTCTTAACTATCGTCTTATTTCTTTATTCAGTACATGTCGCAAAACGTTTGAGCATATTATATTTACAAACCTTATTAGTTTTCTTGAATTTAACTTTCTTCTCTTCAGCACAACACGGTTTTACAAAATATTACTCATGTGAAACTCAGCTAATATCCTTTACTCATGCACTACATCAAGTTGTGGACGGATCTTCAATAATCGATTGCATGTTCTGAGATTTTTCTAAGGCTTACGACAGGGTGTGTTATAAACTGCTACTGCTTAGACTAAACAGGCTTAATACTGACAGCAATTTACTGAAATGAATTTAGTGTTTTCTTCTAAACCGCTCACGATTTGTTTCCTGTAATATGGCTTTAACTTTTGCTTTACGGAAGTGTATTCAGGCGTTCCTGAAGGCTCAGTCCTTCGGCTTTAGTATTCTTAATCTACATTAATGATCTTCATTCCGTTGTAAACTCTAATATTCTCCGATTTGCGGACGACAGCGTTATTTTTAGAGAGACAACCAATGCTTATGATACTTCCTCACTTTAGTCTGATCTTGGCGCAATCGCAAATTGGTGTAATGAATGGTTGATGCAACTAAATACTACTAAGAAGTGCAAAGTCATGCGTGTTTCCGGAAAATCTACCTGCCTACCGCCATACCGCATAGATAACATTTATTTAGAATCATTAACGTCATATAAATATCTAGGCGTTTACATTACTGCAAACCTAAACTGGTCTACTCATATCGAACACTTAATTAACAAAGCTGATCGCATGTTACGTTATCTACGTCGAATGTTTTATCACGTTCCTTCTGAGATAACTGATATTTATTCTCCAACCAAAGTTACGAAAACACGTAAAAGCCCGACGTTTCGGAACCAGCTTGGTTCCTTCCTCAGGGGGGACTGCGGCGGCTTGGCAGCGGCCTCTTTAAGGCACTCTTGCGGCGGTTAACGACCCCACGCATTACCGCGGAGCGTAGCCCATGCGCATACACTGGGGGCAGAGTTCCGAGGGAACGGTTGATATTTTGAGTGGTCCTCTGTATGTGCCACGACTCCAGTAGCAACCTCCTCCTCCACTTGGTTTCACTTTCCAGGATGGCCGTTCCGTCGAAGTCTATTTTGTGGTCAAACGTCTCGGCGTGCTCGGCGACGGCGCTGCGTTCTTTGTTGAGTTTACGGACGTCGTTGACGTGTTGCCTAATTCGCATAACTAGGGACGTTCAGCGCAATAAGGCTCCCATTGCGGTTCCACTGTTTTGCCTAGAACGATTTTCAGGCAAAACCATGGAACCGCAATGGGAGCCTCCATCTCTGTCACAATGGCAAACCTGACCATGGAACATATAGAAGGGAAAGCACTTGACTCCTTCTCGCCGCGACCCAAGCTCTTTCTTCGCTACGTGGACGATTGCTTTTGTGTCGTGAAGACATCTGAAATTGAAAACTTCAGGCTGCACCTGAATTCCATTCACCCAGCCATACAGTTCACGGTCGAGTGTGAACGCGACCGCACCCTCCCCTTTCTCGACGTCCAGGTGGCAAGAAGGGGCAGTGACTTGGAGTTCTCCGTTTACAGGAAGTCGACGCACACTGGCCGATACCTTCAATACGATTCGTCCCATCCCTCCACATACAAGGCCTCCGTTGTGTCCTCATTACTTCAGAGAGCCAAAAAGATATGTTCCACTGACACGGAACGCCGGAAAGAAGAGGCCCGCGTAATTGCGGACCTCAGAAAGAACGGTTATCCGAGAAATTTCATTCGGTCCGTCGCCCGCCGCGCAGAGCAAAAGAGGTTACGCGACTCCCAGCCAGCATTGACGAACAGCTCTCCAAAACGCGTCTCGGTCCCATACGTCCAGGGAGCCAGCGAGGCGTTGGCCCGGATTTTTAGAAAAGAAGGTGTACACATCGCGCACGTGCCTTCATGCACGCTGGGCCGCTTCCTTCCCCGCCCGAAAGACCGACCAACAAAGGACAGGGCTCCCGGCGTCGTTTACAAAATACCGTGCGCCGATTGCCCCTCGTCGTACATCGGCGAGACCAAAAACTTCCCCGAGCGAATTAGGCAACACGTCAACGACGTCCGTAAACTCAACAAAGAACGCAGCGCCGTCGCCGAGCACGCCGAGACGTTTGACCACAAAATAGACTTCGACGGAACGGCCATCCTAGAAAGTGAAACCAAGTGGAGGAGGAGGTTGCTACTGGAGTCGTGGCACATACAGAGGACCACTCAAAATATCAACCGTTCCCTCGGAACTCTCCCCCCAGTGTATGCGCATGGGCTACGCTCCGCGGTAATGCGTGGGGTCGTTAACCGCCGCAAGAGTGCCTTAAAGAGGCCGCTGCCAAGCCGCCGCAGTCCCCCCTGAGGAAGGAACCAAGCTGGTTCCGAAACGTCGGGCTTTTACGTGTTTTCGTAACTTTGGTTGGAGAATAAATATCAGTTATCTCAGTTTACTCACCCAACCAGAGAGACTTCTGTCTAATGTTTACCTTCAACACGTTCCTTCTTGCCTGAAACTCCTGCTGTACAAAACACTAATTCGATCTAAATTGGAATATGCTACACCGGTGCGGGACCCTACCCATGAAAACCTAATTACTGCTCTGGAGATGGTCCAGAACAACTCCGCGCGTTTCGTTCACGCTAATTACAGCCGCACTGCTAGTATAACTTCAATGAAATCAGACCTTTCCCTGTCATCATTGTCAATGCGCAGAAAAGTGTCCGACTATCAACGGCAATAGTTCGTAGCGCGCACTGCGGCGGCAACTTGCACGCTTGGACGAAACCAACGGGTTCAAATCGCAGAGCTCGTGCTCAACAACATGGCAGCGGATACGATGCATCGCCTCTGGCGGGCTCGCGCAGTTCGTGCGCATATACACTCACCAATAACTTGATTGTTGACAAGCAAATAGCGCGCCACCGAATGATTACCACGAGACAGCGCTGTAGGCATCTCTACAAGGTTGAGCTTTTCTTCCTATGCCTGCCTCGGAGCACTGTCTTCATCGCTGGTCTTTCAACGTATAGGCGTATGCCAGCAGATCCAGGGTTCTGCGTCGACTTCTACAAAAGCCATACGAGCTGCGTGGTGGACGAATGGAGACTAGTGGGCTGCGACTAGAGCACTGCACGGGCCGGATTTTACGGCCCGGGCCCGGCCCGGGCCCGCTTTTTGAAGCCCGAGCCCAGCCCGGGCCCGTGGTTCCAAGCGCGGGCCCGGCCCGGGCCCGGGCGTACATGACCGAACCCAGCCCGAGCCCGGCCCGGGCCCGTGGCCCGGGCGTTCATTGCTAAACTAATCCAGGGCGCGCTTGTTCATGACCAGGTCCGACCCGGGCCCGCTAGAGGATATTAGTTGTTGATGATGATTATTAATGATGCCGTGCGCTTTGTAGCGGGCGATCGGACGGAAAATTCGGTGTGTACATGGACCGAAATGTTGCTTTGCCCGCGGTGGTAGCTCAGCGGTTAAGCTGTTTCGCTGTTAAGTCCTATGACACGGGTGCGATTCTCGCGGCCACGGCGGCCGCAATTTGATGGGGGCGAAATGCAAGAACACCCGTGTATATACTTACCTTAAGGTGCACCTTTGAGAACTCGAAGTGGTCGAAATTGATCCGGTGCAACTGCGGCGTGCCTCACAATCATATCGTAGTTTTGGCACGTAATACCAAGTGTTGGACCTCTAAGCCTTCCAACTGCGGCGTGGTTAACATCGAGCCAAAAACACGTCTTGCAAGATGAACCGCTTTAATGGAACTAGAAAAAAAAAGAAAAGAAGAGGGCAAGCCAGCGCTGCCACGTGAGCACGCGTCAGCTCGTGAGGAGCATCCATATTGATGATGTTTGGTCTTCTGTAGACGAATGACGAAGAAAAGGAAGTCACGACAGTCTCCCGCGCCGATAGATGACGTTAATTGGCTTCCAACGGGTAAAGTAGCTGTACGGGCCGCTTCACAACAGAGCCGTCGGGCAAGCATAAAGAGCAGGTCCTGACAATGCTGTCGCGTCCGCTGATCAGTTCCTCTATGCGGGCCAAACTCCACAGTTGCCTTGGAAGCTGTTTATCCCCGAGTAGAACTACGTTGCCTTTCTTCAAAGAGTCATTTCTTTTGGCTTGGTTGGATGTAAAGTTCCTGAGTTCATTAAGGTACTCTTTATACCAACGAGACCAAAATTCTTGCAAATCATCTTCTAGGTTGCTCCAAAGTTTCTTCAGTGCATCGTTGGTAGACTCGGTGTTGATTTTCAGTTCGTAATGTGGTAGCGTTGTCAGTCTCCTTCCAACGAGAAAATCTGCTGCAGATAGGGGGTACGGTTCATCCACGTCGTTGAACACGTAAGTCAAAGGTCGAGAATTCACCACGGCCTCCACTTCTGTTAGTAGAGTAACTAACTCTGTCCGACTGACAAGCCTTCGCCCAAGCATCTTCTTTCGTAGAACGAGTCTTTCGTAGAACCCGCCCCACCAAGGAGCGCTCGGGCAAATGAATTTCCATTGGATCTTCGAGGAGGAAAAGAAGGCGAGTACGTCGGGGTGTCTTATCGTTCGCCAAAGCTTCTGTAGGTCCTTGGACGCTTTGACGAATGTTCGTGCGTTGTCGCTGTAGATAGTGTGACAGAGACCCCGCCGTGATACGAATCTCCGCAGGGCGCAAAGAAAATTCACTGTGGTCAAGTCTTCAACCAGTTCCAAGTGAACAGCTCTTGTCACCGCGCACGTGAAGAGAGCGATGTAGGAGCGCTCGTGGGGATGCCCTTTGATGTATAGTGGCCCTGCAAAGTCAACTCCACTCACGAGATACGGAGGGGCTTGAGTAGCACGATCCTGAGGCATACAAGGTGAAGATTGCTCAACAGGTTTACTCTGTAGGCGTTGGCAGATGACGCACCGTCTTATCGTTTTCTTCACAGACTGTCGTGCTTGAAGAATCCAAAATCGTTCTCGAACTTGAGTCAGAGTGTCTCGAACTCCCCCGTGGAAGACCTTTGCGTGAGCATGATTGATTATCAGCATACTGAGGTGTGAGTCTTTTGGTAGGAGGATGGGATGGCGAGAACTGTACGAGTCGTCAGCCCTGGGAGCTTTTCCTTGTATCCGAAGAAGCCCGTTTTCATCTATAAACAGTCTCAAATGCCCAAGTGGACTTTGTAAAGGGAGCGGTTTCTTGCTCGCGATACAGTCTGCTTCTTTACCAAAGTTAGCTCTTTGTTCCTCTCGAAGCAAATAGCACTCCGCTTGCTGAATTTCCTCAGCAGACAGCTCCTGAGACTTATCATTTTCCTTCCTCAACCTTTTGGCATAACGGAAGACCCATGCCGTTACTCTTAAAGGTTTGGTGAGGCTGCTGAATCGTTCTATTTCAATCAGCGATGGCAGCAATGGTCTCGTATTAACAGCATGGGTACTGACCTTTAGTTCTGTCTCAGCTGCCTCGAGCTTTCCGTTTTCGATGTCAATTCTTCCCCCGTACACAGGCCAGCACGTATCAGACATTGCAAGCCATCTAGGTCCAAACCACCACAACTGCGACTGGCTCAGTTTGAGTGCAGACAAGCCTCGAGTGAGCAAATCGGCGGGGTTTTCTTTCCCAGGACAAAATCGCCATCTGGTATACTCAGTCGAAGTTCTGATTTCTTGCGTCCGGTTCCGCACAAACTCCTTCCAGGTAACGGGATCCTTGTTAATCCAGCAAAGTGTAATCTGGGAATCGGACCAAAAAGTTGCTTCACCAATACCAAGGTCACAATTCTTCACGACGTAGGCGTACATTCGGGCTGCAAGCAATGCTGCCATCAATTCCAGCCTCGCTAGAGTAACCGTCTTTAACGGCGCAACTCTGGTCTTTGCCATCAGTAGCATAGTCCGGACGGTGCCACTGTAGTCGGCCGTACGAAGGTAGGCTGCAGCCCCGTATGCCGACTCGCTTGCATCAGAAAAGATGTGGAGTGCTGCCTTTTGGTACGGGCCTTCTCCGCCGGCTGCTAGGAACCTTGGAATACTGAGGTCACTAAGCATGGTTACCTCCTTGCTCCATTTCAGCCAGACAGCAGACAACTTGGGTGGCAATGTCTCATCCCAGTCGAGGTTTTCCTTCCATAGATCTTGTAAGAAGATTTTCGCCCGTACTAAGGATGGTGAAAGAAACCCCAAAGGGTCGTAGATCCTTGCAACAACCTGAAGCACAAAGCGTTTTGTAATCTGATGCTCCTGTATGAACTGTAGGATATCCTGGGGCTTGAACGAAAAGGTATCCGTCTTCTTGTTCCAATGAAGTCCCAGTACTTTCAGATGTCCAGAAGGTGAGCAAAGAGATTTTTCCTGTGAAGTGATTCCTTGTTCGAAGGCGGCAGATACTACAGGATCGTTGCTGGCCCACTTGCGAATGTTCATGGAAGCTTGCCTGAAGATCTCAATTATTTCTTTGTGCATCTGGATAGCTTCTTCAGCTGTGTCGGCTCCAATCAGAAGATCGTCCATATATATGGAGCTTTGCAATCGTCGAGCTGTCACAGGATAGAGGGTTTCTACGGACCTGAAGTGGTGTTTCAATGTAGCAGTCAGTAAGAAAGGACTTGAAGTAGCTCCGAAGGGCACTCTAGTCATTCTCTAAACTTCTATTTCCGGCATTCGGCTGTTCACTTGTGGGGAAGTTTTGAACCACAAAAAGCGGAGCGCATCTCTGTCTGGTTCTCTCAGGCCAATCTGTAAGAACGCCTTCTCGACATCGGCATTCATCGCTACCTTGTAGCGTCGGAAACGAAGCAGTAGGGTCACTACGTCAGGATTTAGATTTGGGCCAGCTTCCAGGTTATCATTCAAGGACTTTGAACCAGATTCGTGAGAGGATGCGTCGAATACGATGCGTACCTTCGTAGTAGATCGGTCCTCTCGTATTACAGCTCGATGTGGCATATAATACAGGGGTCCAAGTGGATGCTCTTCTGTTTCAGGTACTCTTTCAACAGATCCTTCATCGAGGTACAGTCTAATAGTCTCATCGTATCTTTTCAAGAGCTCGCTGTCCTTGTTAAGTTTCTTCATCAAACTATGCAGACGTTTGGTTGCAACTGGATAGTTCTCTGCCAGGTCGACCTTTTCCTTCCACGGTAGCGCGACTTCGTACCGATTGTCTTTCTTCTTGATGTTGTTCTCGAAGTTTTCCAGCACTGAATCGGCGACCTTCGTTTCTTCGTGTTCGGCCTTGATCCCGATACTTTCAAGATCCCAAAACCGAGTCAGAAGTTTCGAGATGTCTTGCTCTGTCACCGTGGCTCGAAGGACTACGACACTGGCACTCTGTATTACGTTGGTTGTAGCAGACAACGGCCCTTGAACAGTCCATCCCAGTCTTGTCTCGACAGCTTTCAGCTTTTCGTGCACAGGCTTCACCGTACCAGTTACTAGATCCCAATAATAGTCTGAACCAATTAGGACCGCAATCTGTTTGTCTTCAACTCCTTGCAGAGAGAGAGCTTGCGTATCCAATTGCATCTTGTACATTTCTCTCAAAACGTTTTCTTCTGGTACTGGAATGCATTCACTGCATATTGTGTCCACCACCAGCGCATCGATTGAAATCGGAATTTCCTCTTTCGCAGGGAGAATCGATACTCGCACCCTCTGCATGGCTTTCCGCGCGTTTTCACCACCGAACACGCCTACGGTCAACGTCTCCTCTTCTATTACTTCGCAGCCAAGTCTTTGCGAAGCTTTCGCCGTAATGAAGCTCCGCTGACTTCCGCCATCGAAAAGGACTTGGTAGCGACCGGATGTTTCGGTTCCTGATATGGTGGCCGTCAGAGTCTGCAGCATTACGACTGAGCTTGGCTGCTTGGAGATTAGATTTACCGATGCAGATAGCACCTTCTCCTTGTCGCTTCTGATCTCTTCCGATGCGCAAACGGATGTTGCGTGCCTTCTCGCGCACTTTCCACATTTCAGCCGGCTTCTGCAATCTTTCGCCAAATGGCCCTGCTTTAGACAACGGAAGCATCTTCCGGCTTTGGCAAGCATCTCCTTTTTGAGCGAGAGGCTGATCTCCTTTTTATCACAAACTTCAGCAGAATGCTTTTCGGAACGGCAAAACAGGCACATCTGCGGACTACTAGCTGTGCTTTGTAGAGCAGCTGTCGTGGAAACGTCTCGTGGATGGCTGGGCTTTAATCCTCCTTTCTCTGGTGTGCGACGACTTCTGTGTATCTCTTGTTAGGCCACAGCTTCCCGACAAGTCAGTTGAAGGTCGAAGAATTCCAAAAGCATTTGAAGCTCGTTATCTTCCGTATTCGAAGAAGCTGCAGCTGACGATGATGCCTTGCGCGCCTCATGAAACCGAAGTACCATGTCAGTCGGGAGAACTCTTAACAGGATTTCTCGCAGCGTGGTGCAATAAGTTGTCGAGTTCGTGCCAAGCGCCTTGAGGCTTCGAATATGAACCTGTACTTTGTCGTACAGTTTCCTCAGCTGATGGACGTCTGCTGATGATGACACCGGTTTGAGGTCCAGCAAACCTTGTAGATGATCTTGAACGATGATCTGTTCATCTCCAAAACGCTTGTTTAGAATTTCAATGGCGTCTGCATAGCACTCTTCCGTAGCTTGCAATCCCGATATAGCTGAGGCGGCTGCTCCGGTCACCAGACTGCTCAAGTAGTTGAACTTGTCAGCTGTGCTCAGCTCGCTGTTGTCGTGAACTGCTGATGTAAACTGGGTCCAAAATCGCGGCCACTGTCTGCGGTTCCCGTCAAATTTTAGGAGTTCTAGCTGCGGAAGCTTGCTCTTGCCGGAAGGTAACGGGTGAACGTTAGTAGTGCGTGGGGTTGGAGGCGACAGACATTCATTCAGTTTGACGCGTAGGTTCGCTGTCAGGGTAACAACCTTGTCACGGTATTTTCCAGCGTCTAACGTCTCGCTGTCTAACAGGTCGTCTGGCGTCTCTTCAAAAATCGCCTCATCAACTTTCTCTATCTGTCCGTAAAAGGAGCTGATTCGATCGAGGAGTACACTTACAGTAGCTTTCGTGACCTCTCGATTCTCTCGCAAGTTTCCTTCCGCCTCGGCCAACAGGACATCGAGTTGAGACCGCAGGCTGTTGCGTCGTCTAAGCTGTCGTTCCATTCTGTCGCACGTAGTCGGGGAATCTCGCCGAGGTCGCAGGCGCCGTGTCTTCTTAGCTGTCGCGGCTCCGTGCGTCGATGATGTCAGCGGTGTCTAAAGGTCCCGGGTTTTCGGCACCATGTGTTGGACCTCTAAGCCTTCCAACTGCGGCGTGGTTAACATCGAGCCAAAAACACGTCTTGCAAGATGAACCGCTTTAATGGAACTAGAAAGAAAAGAAAAGAAGAGGGCGAGCCAGCGCTGCCACGTGAGCACGCGTCAGCTCGTGAGGAGCATCCATATTGATGATGTTTGGTCTTCTGTAGACGAATGACGAAGAAAAGGAAGTCACAACACCAAGGAATATAAATGAAATGTACCGTATGTGTGAACCTCGAATAAAAGGCCGAAATCTTTATTCGTCCCATGGGACCAACCGTGATCTGGCCCATGGTTAGTGCTGTTAATATATATATATATATATATATATATATATATATATATATATATATATTGCCGCGAGTGTTGTATTTCATGAGTGTAAGCTTCACCCACAAAGACGCGCTGCGCAGGCCTCGCCGTGATGTGTAGGAAGCTTCGCGATTGTTTTGGAACAATCTGTTAAGACTGCGCGCCGCACGAGAATGTTCCAGCTTTGTCGAGAGATAACGCCGCCACCAGCGATATCACTGGAAAGTTCGATAGCGCCTGTATAAAGCCGACGCGCTTGACTGCTTGTCAGTTGACCGACGGACGACGCCCTGTTCGCCGCTATCATTGTACAGCGTGTATTGCTGTAGTTCTAGTTCTCATTTTCCGGCCACAAGTTCGGCCAAATAAACAGTTTCATTCTGCAAACGCCGACTGCTGTCTTCGTCGACGTCACGACCACGTGACATCTGGTGGAGGTGCTGCTTCATGATCCAGACGCCACCGCGGAGCGCTGACCCAAGCCCAAGCCGCGAAGAAGACGACTCTAAGGACAAACCAGATCCTCGAACCAGCCGCCGGCAGAAGGGACTACAACCAGAGTACGGGCTCCTTCCCGAAAACGCCAGGCAGCCGAAGACCGTCACATCGACCGCTGAGACGATGACTGACGCAGTGCCCCCTACGGCGATCGTGATGCAGCCACCCAGGGAGCCGCCGACGTTCCGTGGTTCGCCAGGTGAAGACCCCGAGACTTGGCTCGAGACCTTCGAAAGGGTCTCAACATTTAATAATTGGAACTGCGAGGACAAGCTGCGCCACGTATACTTCTACCTAGAAGACGCCGCGAGGATGTGGTTCGAGAACCGAGAATCCGCCCTACAAACATGGGATCTCTTTCGGACGACGTTCCTAAGCACGTTCACGAGCGTGGTCCGCAAGGAACGGGCCGCGGCTATGCTGGAGACCCGTGTGCAGCTACCCAACGAAAATATTGCCATCTACACGAAAGAGATGAATCGCCTGTTTCGACACGCCGACCCAAGTATGCCCGAAGAGAAGAAAGTGAGGTTCCTCATGCGGGGTGTCAAACAGGAACTCTTCGCTGGATTGATAAGGAACCCGCCGAAGACGGTCGCTGAATTTGCATCTGAGGCTTCCACGATCGAGAAAACGCTTGAGATGCGGACGCGGCAATACAACCGCAGCTTCTTGGCTACAAGCTACGCCGACGTTCAAGCCCTAGGACCCGCCGAACTGCGTGAGACGATTCGAGCAATCATGCAAGAGGAGTTGCGAAAAGTTCTACCTCCGTCGCAACCTCAAGTAGAGTCCATCGCCGACGTCGTGCGCCAGGAGATCCAGTATTCACTCGGCGCGCCTCAGCTAGCAGAGCCGCAGCCGTAAGCTATTAGCTATGCTGCTGCAGCCCGCCGTCATGCTCCTCCTCCACGCCCCCGCCAAGACGCCACACCGCCGCAGTACCGTCGCCAGACGCCGCCGCCGCCACCGACGCCCTACCGACCACCTGTCGGCCAACGCAACACCCCGAGGAAGACCGATGTCTGGCGTGCCCCCGACAACCGCCCGCTCTGCTACCACTGCGGAGAGGCCGGCCACACGTACCGCCGCTGCCAGTACCGACAGAGCGGCTTGAGGCAGTACTTCAAGCAATCAAGGCCTCTGGACTGACCCTGAAGCCAGAAAAGTGCCGATTCGCGTACGAAGAGCTCTTGTTTCTGGGTCATGTGATCAGCAAGTCTGGAGTGCGCCCAGACCCGCGGAAAACAGCTGCCATCGCCGACTTCGCGCCACCCACCGACAAGAAGGCCGTGCGCCGATTTCTCGGCTTATGCGCCTATTACAGACGCTTCGTCAAAAACTTTTGACGTATCGCCGAACAACTGACGCTTCTCACGAAGAATAACGTGGAATTCAGGTGGGAAACGGCGCAAGTGCAAGCCTTTCAAGAACTTAAACGACGCCTGCAGACGCCACCCATACTTGCGCATTTCGACGATTGCGCCGATACGGAAATACACACCGACGCAAGCAGCGTAGGACTCGGTGCCGTCCTTGTACAAAAGACTGACGGGCTTGAAAGGGTTATCAGTTATGCTAGCCGGTCACTATCCAAGGCAGAAGCAAACTATTCCACAACAGAAAAGGAATGCCTTGCCATCCTCTGGGCTACATCAAAGTTTCGCCCCTACCTCTATGGCAGGCCCTTCAAAGTTGTCAGTGACCATCACGCCTTATGTTGGCTAGCTAACTTGAAGGACCCTTCAGGTCGTCTCGCACGATGGAGTCTGAGGCTTCAAGAATTCGACATTACCGTCGTGTACAAGTCCTGACGAAAACACTCTGACGCCGACTGCCTGTCTCGTGCCCCCGTCGACGCGCCGCCGCAAGACGACGACGATGACTGCTTCCTCGGAAGTATAAGTGCCGACGACTTCGCCGAAAGGCAACGGGCCGACGCGGAACTGGGGGGCCTTATTGAGTACCTCGAGTGCAAGACCGCCGTTGTTCCGAGGATATTCAAGCGAGGACTGCCGTCCTTTTTCTTACGGAACGGCGTTCTCCTGAAAAAGAACTTCTCGCCACTGCGAACGGACTACCTTCTTGTCGTGCCCTCATCACTGCGACCAGAAGTCCTCCAGGCCCTACACGACGACCCGACGGCTGGACACCTCGGTGTTTCCCGCACGCTCGCCAGAATACAGGAAAAATACTACTGGTCACGCCTTTCTGCCGACGTCGCCCACTACGTCAAGACTTGCCGAGACTGCCAGCGACGGAAGACACCGCCGACTAAGCCAGCGGGACTTCTGCAGCCAATCGAACCACCCCACCGGCCGTTCCAGCAAATCGGGATGGACCTACTGGGGCCGTTCCCGACGTCGACTTCCGGTAACAAGTGGATCGTCGTAGCGACTGACTACCTCACCCGCTACGCCGAGACAAAGGCCTTGCCCAAAGGCAGTGCCGTCGAGGTAGCCAAGTTCTTCGTGGAGAACATCGTCTTGCGTCATGGCGCCCCAGAGGTCCTTATCACAGACAGAGGTACCGCCTTTACTGCGGACCTAACTCAGGCGATCTTGAAGTACAGCGAGACGAGCCACCGCCGCACCACCGCCGCAGACCGATGGCCTCACCGAGCGTCTAAATAAGACCATCGCCGACATGCTCGCCATGTACGTCGACGTTGAGCACAAGACGTGGGACGCCGTCCTTCCGTACGTGACCTTCGCTTACAACACGGCCGTCCAAGAAACGACGCAGATGACGCCGTACAAGTTGGTATACGGAAGGAGCCTGGCGACGACGCTCGACGCCATGTTACCCAACGTCACCGACGAAGAAAATGTCGACGCCGCCGCTTACTTACAACGTGCCGAAGAAGCTCGACAGCTGGCCCGCCTGCGCATCAAGACCCAGCAGCACACCGACAGCCGTCGCTACAATCTTGGACGACGCTTCGTCGAGTACCAGCCCGGCGACCGTGTCTGGGTCTGGACGCCAATACGACGACACGGACTGAGCGAGAAGCTTCTTCGACGATACTTTGGACCGTACAGGGTACTTCGACGTCTCGGCGCACTCGACTACGAGGTTGTCCCCGACGGCATCACGAACTCCCAGAGGCGCCGAGCTCGACCCGAGGTCGTGCATGTGGTGCGCCTTAAACCGTACTATGCTCGTTAGCGCACCTGAGGACTCAAATGTTTGCTTTCTTTATTAGTTTTCTTTAGTATTGCATGTATTCATGTTCTGTTTTTAAGCATCGGGACGATGCTTTTTCAGAGGGGGGCATTGCCGCGAGTGTTGTATTTCATGAGTGTAAGCTTCACCCACAAAGACTGTGGGCAACGCGCTGCGCAGGCCTCGCCGTGATGTGTAGGAAGCTTCGCGATTGTTTTGGAACAATCTGTTAAGATTGCGCGCCGCACGAGAATGTTCCAGCTTTGTCGAGAGATAACGCCGCCACCAGCGATATCGCTGGAAAGTTCGATAGCGCCTGTATAAAAGCCGACGCGCTTGACTGCTTGTCAGTTGATCGACGGACGACGCCCTGTTCGCCGCTATCATTGTACAGCGTGTATTGCTGTAGTTCTAGTTCTCATTTTCCGGCCACAAGTTCGGCCAAATAAACAGTTTCATTCTGCAAACGCCGACTGCTGTCTTCGTCGACGTCACGACCACGTGACAAGATATATATATATATATATATATATATATATATATATATATATATACACGTCATCTGGCGAGTTTTTAAGGAAACTCACCACGATGCACTTGTTTACTTTGACAAAGCCTGGTCCCGCAGACGAAACGTTAGTGAAAATATACAGTGCTAATCTATATCTATACTGGTGAAAAAAAATAGCGCTTCAACTGTTTTTCTATTTTGTTGCTAAGCTTTACTAAGAGCCAGCTCTTTGCACGTGTCACTTCAGCTTGCCACTTATACCTTAGACAATGCAATGCATAACGTTCTCGTGTGCTCGAAGGCGCGACTTACGCCTTTTAATGACCGGGTCCGAGTCCGGCCCGGCCCGCAGCCTCAAGCCCGGGCCCGGCCCATGCCCGCAGCTTCAAGCCCGGGTCCGGCCCGGGCCCGCACTTTCAAGCCCGAGCCCAGCCCGGGCCAGCCGAAAAACGCTTCGGACGGCCCGGCCCGGCCCGGCCCGCGGGCCGGGCCGGGCCCGGGCTTTCGGGCCGGCCCGGGCCCGTGCAGTGCTCTAGCTGCGACGGTGTGCGCCATTTATGGAAGGCACGGGCGGTGCCAAGGTGCCCGCTCTGCTACAGAGGGTAATTCGCGAAGTGCGTCCGAAGTTCTTTTAAACTAGGGAAGGAAAGATAATCAATAGGGGCGCGCAAAAAGTGAATTGTAGAACCGAATAGAATACGAATCGAATAATATTCGAATAGTGTTCGTATAGTAAGGTAACTAATTAAAAAAATCTCTAGAATTCCATATCTTATTTCAGAAATATTCAAAACTTTAGCAAAGGAATGTTACTATTACATTTAACCGACAAAAGATACCACAGACATGTAAACTGCGGTAAGCTAGAGCTTACCTCCATTACAAAATTTCTCGAAGCCGTAGAGGTATTTAGTAATCGTAGGTTAAAATGCTGCGTTGGCTACAGTATTAAAATGTAATACATTGTCGCCAGTTTTTAAGTTGTTGACAAGCTCACGATGATGATAGTACATTCACAGAAGTTTCGTTTCGGCGAAACCTGAGCAAAAATCCTGGGATAAATATAACATCGACAGTGCCGTAAAAGGTGGGGCTGCATGCATCTCGGTATTTCAATTATTAAAAAAGAAATGAGCCTCTCGCTGTTTGAACGTTTGGTTCCTGAGGGGTTTTCCCTACGGTGTTGATTGTTCAAAAAATATTAGAAAATTAATCGGCATTTTGAATATCCAGCGTTACATTCCAGTAACAAATCGAACAAAATGCTATTCGACTCGCTATTGAAAATCTCGAATATTCGCACGGCCCTAACAAATGAGGAATTTCTTGAGAATTGATTTCTTCAAACAGATAAGCATTTTTAAATGGCTCATGTTGATGTTCAGATAACTTAATGTGCAAAGTAGACTAAAATATTTTAAATCAAAAGAGATATACGACTGGTCCCGAAGGAGGAGTTGTAATTCGTCATCTGAAGAGCTCTTGATCATTTGATAATATGGGAAACGCTGACAATGAAATTTTCCAGTTCTTTTTTTCTTTTTATTATTTAAACGGCGTGATTATAATATCGCACAGAAAAGCGAAACGGAACTTCCGCACAGCGCAACTGTCGCCTTATTGACAGTTGACGCCTTAGCTGACACCCATGAGTGACGTGACTTGTAGCGCCTCGTAATCAGGCGAGCATCACACGAGCGTCCTTATGGAGACGACATTTCTCATATTTTCTTTCTTGCGCTGAGTACATCAACGACAGAAAAAAAGAGACGACAATAATTAGTGGAGCGTCCCTTTGTTCTTATCTTGTTAGGCACAATGCGCAACAAATAAAGTATGAACAGCCACCCACTAGCCATTATTACGTCGCTTTTTTAATGCCATCTCTCCAGGGAAAAGTCCTCACATTGTTGTGGGGCACACGCAAGCGAGGAGTCTTTGTTACAACGTGTGACATTATAACGAGAGGCTAAAGAAAAACACCATTTCCTGAATAAATTTCAAAAGTCAATTCTTCATTATTTTGTTTCGTAGATTGATATGTTTTCCAAAAATGTACTATAGCTTCCTGGTCTCACTCTTTTGTTTTGTTATTGATATTCCAAGCTTCATTTCTCTTTTTATTCTTATCAAAACCATTTGTAAAACCACCCTTCCTCGGTAAATTTATTTTAGTTTATAAGAGGCATTGCTGCAAAATTAATTAAGAATTACTAATCCCCTTATTATAAATATTTTGTATAATCACCCGATTCATGGGTGTCGAGCCACGTCTGTGCACGCAAACAGCGGAGAGAACACTCAATTCTTGGCCAATCCCCCACAGTGGGTGTGAGCCGCAAGTGAAGGTGAACAAGAACAACAAGAAGAGCGGCAAGAACAGCGGTGGTCCCGAGCATGGCCAAGAACTTCAGTGACGCCGCCCAGCCGGACGAAGCCGACGTCCTTCATGCCGGCTACGCGATGCGCGAGTCTGTCGACGTCGACGAGTTGCGTTCCACCTGTGCTTCGAGTCGAGCCCGCAGCGTGCCGTCCGAACGTCGCGCGAGACACGACGAAGTGGTCGCAGTCGCCATGGGGGCCGTCGCCGACCAGTCGCACGACGACGAGATCGGACGAATCAGCGAGACGCCTCTGGTCTCCCCTGACCATGGGGGAGTAGGTGCGTCCACCTTATTAATACATCCGTTACTCTAGTGAGCACACGCTAAAGCCCGCACAGGACAAAGAATAGTGAATGCTAGAATAATAGAAGACAGTACCAACTGTAGCCCAGCTGAACGCATTAACGGCCATCTTATAAGCAATACGGCAGGCGAGACGTGAAGAATATACAGCGATTAAATGTGGAACAAGCCATAAGAAAGGCTCTTGCTTCTGAGGCACCCGTTTGACTTCATTTGAATAGTTAGATGCAGCTGCTCTGAGTTTTGGCTTCCCCGACGGGAGAGTGAGATAGAAACAGCTATAATAAAAATTATGTTTCTTGGTTACTCTGGGTCAAGACCCTCGTCCAGGGCCCCACTGGCCCTGGACGAGGGCTCGCCGGGCCTGGTCAATGGTCGTCAATTGGCTCTTAAAGTCCAGTTCGGAAAGTCGCGCCTCCAACGACCGATATAGGAGTCTGTACTTAAAGGAGCCCTGCGACACTTTTTTGAGTTATCATGGAATAGTCTCACTATTAGCGCATGATGTTTCACTAATCACATGTCGCAAAAAGTTTTAGAATCCATCAAGTACGAGCGGAGTTACAGGAATCTGTCGCACGCCTCAAACGCTTTCTCTCTCCTCTCGTACCAGCGAGCGCACTGAAAGCTACGCAGGGGATGACAAGGGGACAAGATGTGCCCCTTCGTCGGCGCACGTTTTGACCTTGAGCACGTTCCTTTTTTTTTTCTTCGAACGCGCGCCTGACTTTCAGTGTGATCGCGAACGAGCGCTCGGGTACGTGGCGGTATCCCGCCGCGACCACGGTAACTATTCAACGCGGAAATTTGGGCTAGTTGGTGGGTGTGGAACTTGTGCATCTTATAACAGCGCAGTGGAACGAACACAACAGAAAGGCACACGTAGACAGGACGGGCGCTAGCGACCCGCCCGTCCTGGCGCTAGCGCCCGTCCTGTCTACGTGTGCCTTTCTATTGTGTTCGTTCCACTGCGCTGTTATAAGATGCACGGTAACTATTCCGCTCAAAATGCTCAAATCAGCCAATGTATGACGCAGTGATTTTGAGTATATAGCATCATTTGTCGAGATAAGAGGGAGTGATTTTTAGCTGAATTGGAGAATTTATTGCAACTTCCAGGCCGCGTGCGGCGCTATAACGTTTGGCTCGCGTGTTCTCGGGAGCCTCGACTACCGATCGGCAGCGTTTTCTCACCATGCTCAAAAGGTGTTGCAGGGCCCCTTTAATTAGCGGCGTCTGTCGGACGCTGTGAACACTGGTATAATCAACAAAATCGACAGTTGATGGGACACTAAAGCGCGCACAGTTAAAATTGCGTAAGTAAATTACTCTTTGGTGGCTACAACGAAACGGTAGCATTATACGCGAGAAAGACCCGGTCAATAGCAAAAGAAGTAACGACAAAAGCGAAGCAACTACGGCACCTTGCACTGCACAACCTCAGCACGACGTCATGAACTTGACGACCTCAACATCCACTCGAGTTTCGTTCATGACTTGCCAGTAAATAAAAGCTAGGTTGTGCTGTAAACAGCTCAAAATCTCCGCGTAGCGTGTTCTGAGAACCTTTCACCCTGAGAAATTATTTTGAAACTAGTGACGTCTCGCTGAAGCTTCGGCGTGAAGTTCAAAAAGGACAATTTCAAACGTTTTTTTTTTCACGCCTAATGAATCAATATGCAATCTCAAGAAAAAAGAGAGAGAGACTGCTCCCTCTGAGAAGCGATTGACACCACACTGATGCCAGTGAAATTATGTGTCTGCTATTGCAGCTGTGTAATGTTTTCTCAATTGTAAATATCAAAGGATGTTCAACATTGTTTGAATGTGAATGAAATGCTTTGTCTTGTTACAGTGATCCAGCTGACAAAGATAAGGAGTAATTCAGTGAAGACCACGAAACCTTGTCCTAACAACTTTGGCGTTTGAATGCCTATGCCTATTACAGCGTATCTGCATATGGCCCACCTCCTTGACTGCTTCGTGTCGCTATCCGTATGCAAAAACCTATAGTGCCCTGAAGGGAGCAGTGAAGGAATGAACTATAATGCATTAGTTCTTCCACCGCTCCACAAATGGCACCAGATTTTATCGGCTCAATGCTTCAAGTGTGTATTTCAGGCAATAAACTACTATACCGCGTGCCCTCTAGGAAGCAGTGGAATAACTAATGGATTGGATTGGATTGGAATAACTTTATTAACAAAGTCCGGAGGCGTGTGCCTTAGCACGCGGCGGGCCGCTCCCACGACGGGACAGTCAGGCCGAGACCTACCGCCGCATCGTGGGCCCTCTGGACAGCCCAAAGTTGTGACTGAATGTCCGGACTCCTCAGAGCGGAGCCCCACTTGCTGGCCGATGCTGTATCAGTGCCACGTACCGAGGGGCATTCCCAGAGCATGTGGTGTAAGGTGGCTAAACCGCCACATTTCGTACATGAGTTAAGTAAACATCGGGATAAAGCTTGTGCAGAAAGGCAGGGTTAGGATATGTTTCAGTTTGCAGCAATCTCAGTGTCAAAGCCTGCGCCCTGTTTAACTTCCGAGCTGGAGGCGGGAAGACTCTCCTACCCATAGCGAAATGTAAAGTAATTTCATTGTACGTGGTCGGTTGATCCCTATTTACCAATCCTCCAGGTTGACCCAGAAGTCCTCCATGGTCGCGGATAGTTAACCCTCGCGCCCTGGAGTGGGCCAGCTCATTGAGATTGATAATCCCCCCTACCATGGAGCCCATATGAGCAGGGAACCATGTAAGGGTATGAGTTCTAATTGACCTCTCACCGAGTATTGCCTTGGCCTCTTTACACACAGCACCAACAGTGAAAGCGCGAATGGCCGCCCTAGAATCACTATATATATTTTCGTGATTTTCATCGAGGAGAGCCATGGCGATGGCAACCTGCTCAGCTGCATTAGCAGTTTGGGCGTATACCGACGCCCAAACCCCCTGGTGGTTAATTGCAACTACCGTAAACCTGCCACTGTTGCCGTCATATTGTGCCGCGTCTACGAAGCAGCCACCCCCTTAGAGACCCTCAACGTCGCGGAGAAGGGCCAGAGCTCGCGCTCTCTTCCTGCCTACATTTCGCTGGGGATGCATGTTCCTCGGGACAGGCGAGACGATAATGTTCTCCTTCTGATCTCTCGTCAACCCTTGGTACAGAGCATCAACCTGAGCCGGTGGAGTACCTATATCCGCGAGAATTTTCCTGCCTGCTTTTGAGCCAGAGAGTCGAATTACCTGTGCTCTTTCTTGCGCTTCCGCGATTTCCTCCAATGTATTATGAATTCCCAACTGCAGGAGACGATCCGTGTGGGTATAATTGGGGAGCCCCAGGGCACTCTTTACCCCCTCCTAATCATCGCATTAAGCTTATCCCTTTCCACTCTCTTCCAAACGTGCATTGCCGCCACATATGTAAAATGGCACAACAGAAAGGCATGGATAAGCCTGACCAAGTTATCCTCTGATAACCCTGCCCGTCGATTAGCCACCCTCCTAATTAGCCTAATAACACTATCTGTCTTTTTCGCTAATCTTTGAATGGTGATGTTATTGGTGCCCGTCGCTTCCAGCGTCATACCTAGGATTCGAATGGAAGCGACCTTGGGGATTAACCCACCACTCTTTGTACGGAGGTGGATGTCGGTCTCTTGTGGTGGCACCCAGCCTCTCGGTCGGGGGCCCCTCCTGACCGGCTTATACAGGAGAAGTTCAGACTTCTCCGGGGAGCATAACTAATGGATGAATAATAATATTAATAACCCTTTCCCTCAGTCACGAGTGGCACACACCCGCATACCAGAGTTCATGCTATGTGGGTATGTGCCACAGGTGATAACAGAGTCTCAATCAACGCAGTAATCGGGAACATACACATTGACACGGAAGGAAAGTGATAATAACAGTAGTTTTTGGGGTATTACGTCCCAGAACCACGATATGATCATGAGAGACGCCATAGTGAAGAGCTCCGGAAATTTTAACCATCTGGTCTTAGTTAATCACTGACATCGCACAGTACACGGGCCTCTAGCATTTCGCCTCCATTGAAATGCGACCGCAGCGGTCGGGATCGAACCCGCGACCTTCGGGTCAGCAGCCGAGCACCGTAACCACTACACCCCAGCGGCCGACGCAAGGAAAGTTGGGCATCTGAGGATAGAACACCTCTGGAAGACGCTGGGCTACCGTCCACTCGTACACGTGGTCCGCAACGTCGACCATGTGGATTACGCAAAAACTGGGGTCAATGCTTCCTAGATTAACTCTGCCGAGAGGACCATGTCCCTCATGATTACCGGTGACTTCAGCATTGATTTATCAAAACCCAACAACGCCTAGTTCTTAGACGACATGAAAGACGGCTTGGATGTGGACAGGGCATCACAAGGCCTCGGTGCCACATCCAGGACAGAAGGCATGATGGATCATTTCTTCGTAAAAGCCATCCGCGGTCTCCGCCAGCTCTACTTTTCCTCGCACTTCACTACACTTAGACCGTTCGTAGTCGCGATCTCAAACGGATCCGATAACAAGTCCTGTCCAGCTGCTGGTGCTCACTGATCACGGTGATGATGACCTTATTCAAGAACTGCCAAGAACCCCTTCCACATATGCACACGGGTTCGTGAAACATGCGTGCGTTCTCCGTCATAACGGATAAGTGCAAGCATAACAACTGTAACGCAATACTCTAACAACTGCAACTGTGACTGTAACGTACGTGCAGTGCGCCTGCGCGTGCCACTCGGCTATGTATATATCTAGGCAAACTTTTCTGAATAAAGCTTAGTTGCGAGTAGCACCTCTCCTGTGAATCTGTGTTCCTTCATTGTCCTATTCGAATTCGCGCTATCCAGTATTGAAGAATATAAGCACTACATATCAGCCTACTGCGTTTGGTGTTGGTAACATCTATAGCATGTTGCTGTTGGCATCGTTAGGTAACTGTAAACAACTGGTTATATAACACATGTGCGACTGTTCAAAATATGCGTGTGCATATACCATTTGCACATTTCTCTAGCGTCATTCCGTAACGTTTCGCTCAATGTGAAAAATTGCGACACAGTCACCTTCCTGCGCATGCTTCGCATAACATCGATTCCCACAGTACGTGGGATCTGCCGACTTTTCTCCACCTTGGGGGCTTCCTCATAACTCGTTTGCCATATTCAGTGCCCCGTTTCTATAGTCGTCGATTAGCCATGTGCTAGCATCTTGGTTAACTCAGGCGGCAGAGAAAGTCGTTTGTCTCAGGTTCAAACCCCGTACCAGGGCGTATTTTTCGTCAACTAGTAAGTTTTCCTTTAAGAGAAATCCTAACGGATTTCCTTGTAGTTTCAGGCTTACAAGCTGCCATCGATATTTCTCTTGGCCCTTTAACAAGACACTAAAAAATTTCCTGGCCGTTACCTGAATGTCCAAGCATACTCATTCCCTAGTGGACGTCACTGGTAAGCTGGCACACCCTGGGTACAGTCAGAGTACTGCCTTCAACGTACGGGTATAATGTATACACGGGAACGTCCTCATCAGGAATGCGTCCCCCAGGTACTGAAATTAGGGGGGTGTCTAAATTTTTAGGGTGGAGGGGTGCGTGGACTGGGAGGTGTACGGAGTTAAATTCACGCATAGGTCTTGAACTGCTTGCAAGGAGAGAGAGAGAGAAATGTTTTAATGAAAAGCTGGAGATGTTAGCCTGGCTAAAGGAGCATTGTGTGTTATGTACATTTTTGTTGAGGAAGTTCACGAAATGACAGACAGGGACCTTTTAGCTCACGTGTGTGAGACAGGTCACCAGCGCGTTCTCCTTAGCTTGCGTAGGTTCTGACCGTGTTGAGTCCGTACTGCGTGATGCGTTCGTGCGTTTTTCTAGAGTTGAATCCTTAGAATGTGTCAAATTCGTCCAGTCTTCTGCATATGTGTTAATTCTATATTTCTCATACACGTCTTTCAACCTTTTAGTGTACACATCGCGTGAACACCGCGTTACACGTCGCGAACGCGCCAAGGCAGTGTTCGCGACAAATATTGAATATTTTGCCGAGGCTACTTCGCTAGTTACCACTTTGTTCCGTGAGCGCTGCATAAATACAAAACTACGATAACGTTTTCGTTGCGCGCTCGTACAGAAGCACTCACTTAATGCGACGCATACATGTACGTGAGTCGAAAATGTCAACACTATACCGCTGGTCTTGGAAGCACGGCCCTGTTGATAAACGGTACAATTTCATCTCTGGAGGGCACTTCGGCTAAGCATCTGAGCATCCAACGTTGTAGCAAATCATGCTAATCATAACAAAAAGTTTACGATTGCAGGCACATTACTCCATGCCGCCGCAAGACAACACGCCACGGGTTTCTGTTCGATGTCACCACGCGACAACTCCGCCTTGCAGCACGCTTCCCTTGCTGGCGCCCTGCGGCTTAAAAGCCCGAGCAGTCGTCGTATTCGCCGTATTATTAATATAAGCTGGTTCCATCCTCTGGCAGTCTTGGGGGAAAATGGCAATGAATGGGTGATTGTGTTACTCTTGGGCACCTGGACCTTCTGACGAGGCTCCTCATATGAAAGATGCGGCACGTGTCAACAGTGAAGACATATGGGGGTTATGATAATAAATCTTATGATAAAGGACATAGGCGAGAATGTTTCCTGCGAACAGCAAGTAAAGGAAGTTGGTCAATTACACAAAAGATAAAAAAAAAGTTGTATACTTGATGTTTCCGATTTTCCTGATAATTTTGTATGTTGTGCACGTATGACTGCATAGCTCGAAATCGCAATTCGTTTTCAAATAAAAATTTTTTTCAAACACAGGAAAATTCGACAAGCGTCGCCGCTTGATGACGACCATTTTACGAGGAGTGCGTTTTGGTAAATTCGCAACCATGCTGGCAGCTACTGAAGCTGTATATTACAAATATCTTTTTTTAGCGCAAATAGAAGTTAAGAGGAAATAGCTCTTATCGTTTCATGGAATTCTGAGCAAATTATGTATTTTTAAAAATTCACGAAAAACGCTGCGTTTTTTTAAAATAAGTCAAATTTGGGGCGCTATGGCTACTTCTGTTTTCATATTTCCAGTATGAATAGGCCTTTATGTAAATTTGCATGCTCGAAACATCAAAAAGACAAAAGTGCTCCTCGATTAAAAAAATCTATAATAAAAAAACCACCTCAATTTTGTTTCGAGTCCCCCAAAATGTCTTCAAAGCATTGCAGAATGATATTATGAAAAAAACATGTTGCATCATTTTTGTCAGAACAAATGCAGAAAATTTCAAACATTGTGTTTGCAGAGCGTGGTGGCTACTGCGTAAAGTAAATCTCTTTTGACAAGAAAATACAGTAACAGGTCTTTTTTCTTCTCTGAGCTTCGCTAAACAACAGTAATGATCTATTGTCGGAAAGTGGGAACCGTTTTGTAAAGAAAAATGCGTGAAGAAAACGCTCGAGGAATACACGACTCGAAGTTTCATTCACTCGACAACTCGAAGGGAGGTAGTTAGTCAAAATGTCCGTTTTCGCGAGCCGCACACGAGTAGGCCTATTTTTGAGCTCTCACGCGTATTGTCACAGTGAATAAGAGTTCACCTGCGATATCCATGGTGGAACTTGCACCACCATAGGTATCGCAGGTGTACGGCAATAAAACATAACATGACTCGTAGTAAGCATTTAGTTGAGAGTTAATATCATAGTGCTAATTTAGTGCAAACAAACAATGAGCAACAATAGGATCGAAGATGCAATGTCCTAATGCCAACTGGCAAATAAACGATGGTCGAAAGTGAACAGTGTTGTTAAATATAAAATAGGGGATATATTCCTACTAGCAGACCACACACACGTCAGCGTACCGCACAGTACCTTAAACAACTTGTTTAATAAGCTTCGTCGTTTGTCAAGATCTGCGAACTCAAAATCAACGTTGCGTTCCTCGTATAGAAAATTTTTTTTAGTCGGCTTATTTCGATGAGATGATCCATTATCCAGCAGGGTGTGTCCAGATAAGATCGAACACGAGGTCCCGGTCACCATTCCCGATTGTGATGAAATTTACTGCAGGTCTAGGCATTGCACCCAGAACAATGATTTCGCAGTTAGTTTTGCGAAAAAAAAATTTGTTCGCCTGAAAAAAAAATATACAAATTTTGGCCGCAAAAAACGCTTTTCCGCCAATTTCGCGATTTCTGAATTTTAAGCGCACCTAGGGAAAAAACGGTGCACTTCTTCGTCACAATATTTATTTCCCTTAAAGAACAAGTGAAACTTAATCTTATGAGGCTATTATTTTCCTTGCTTGTCGAAGCACTCTTGAAGGAAAAAATCACAAACTTGGCAAATCGCACAAAATACCTGTATTTCAAGAATTTATTGCTGCAAGCACGTTAAAGTGAGGATAATAAACATTGGTACATATTAACTTTGATACTTTTGCTCTCTTTTAAAATAATTTGCGTGGTTTTACCGCGCTCCGTTTTACTCGATAATTGGGCTGAAACGTAAGTGAGTTACCAAAAACACCGAACTTTGAAAATGATTTTCTCAAAAAGGCCATTTTTAATTTTTTTAAAATCTCTCTGATTGAAGTCAAAGGCGTCATCTACCATTGTGCAGAAAAAAACGTTGCATTATTTTGGTTGCTAAGAAGTTATAGTGCGTCACATGTGACCATGCCAGCCTAGCGGCCGCGTCGTTCGTTACTGGATGAAACTAGGATATAAGTTGCTAAAAATACTTGTACGTGACATAATCACAAATCAGCAGCTCCACACCAACAAATGCGCAGTCCGGTGTCATTGTTCAGCAAGCTTTGTCTTGCGATCAGCCGCTTGACAAACCCGCAGCAGCGGCCGCTCGATGCTGCGGGCACTCACATTACATGAGTGCCGCTTCGACGGCGGGTGAGTCCGCTTGCGCGTGAAAACTACGCTAAGAGGACGAATGAGATAAGGAATGCATCACTGTGAAAGTTAAAGGCCGTTAAGTGCCAACAAATGTCATAGTATGCAACGAAAACACTGCCGGCGATTTCCCAGTGAGCGCCTCCAGTAGTGCGCTCATGTGTTGCTTTCTCTCTTCTGATGGGCTAAAGATAATTAGGTTCACTCTATGAGCAACACGTGACACAAAAGAAAGTCATTGACATCTAAAGAAAGCTGTCATACGTGCTTCCGATGGTCGAGCAACTCAAACTGCAGTTGTTCATCTCGTGCCAGAACACTTGTGTCAGCTGGCTGTGAAAAGAAGTGTGTCCAAGTCCTTTGCTTTATTAAAGAACCGCTTTTACAATACTGTATTGTTGTGCGTCCGCAGATAGAATATTCAACGCAAGTCGAGCGTTTATCACAATATTATGCGGCTTCGGGCATAAGAGCAGGGGAAAAAAATACATCCGTGCTGTATTGAAGGCGCTCACTGGGAAATCGCCGGCAGTGTTTTCGTTACATACTATGAAATTTGTTGGCACTTAACGGCCTTTAAATTTCACAGTGATGCATTCCTTATCTCATTCGTCCTCTCAGCGTAGTTTTCACGCGCAAGCGGAGCTCATCCGCCGTCGAAGCGGCACTCATATAATGTGAGTGCCCGCAGCATCGAGCGGCCGCTGCTGCGGGTTTGTCAAGCGGCTGATCGCAAGACAAAGCTTGCTGAACAATGACACCGGACTGCGCATTTGTTGGTGTGGAGCTGCTTATTTGTGATTATGTCACGTACAAGTATTTTGAGCAACTTATATCCGAGTTTCATCCAGTAACGAACGACGCGGCCGCTAGGCTGGCATGGTCACATGTGACGCACTATAACTTCTTAGCAACCAAAATAATGCAACGTTTTTTTCTGCACAATGGTAGATGACGCCTTTGACTTCAATCAGAGATTTTTTAAAAAAATTAAAAATGGCCTTTTTGAGAAAATCATTTTCAAAATTCGGTGTTTTTGGTAACTCACTTACGTTTCAGCCCAATTATTGAGTAAAACGGAGCGCGGTAAAACCACGCAAATTATTTTAAAAGAGAGCGAAAGTATCAAAGGTAATATGTACCAATTTTTATTATCCTCACTTTAACGTGCTTGCAGCAATAAATTCCTGGAATACAGGTATTTTGTGCGATTTGCCAAGTTTGTGATTTTTTTCTTCAAAAGTGCTTCGACAAGCAAGGAAAATAATAACCTCATAAGATTGTGTTTCACTTGTTCTTTAAGGGGAATAAATATTGTGACGAAGAAGTGCACCGTTTTTTTCCTAGGTGCGCTCAAAATTCAGAAATCGCGAAATAGGCGGAAAAGCGTTTTTTACGGCCAAAATTTGTATTTTTTTTTCAGGCGAACAAATTTTTTTTTCGCGAAACTAACTGCGAAACCATTGTTCTGGGTGTAATGCCTAGACCTGCAGTCAATTTCATCACAATCGGGAATGGTGACCGGGACCTCGTGTTCGATCTTATCTGGACACACCCAGCAGCTTTTCCATCTTCTTGCATTTTTGGATATTGGACATTTCCTTTAGCCTTGGAATAGCCAGAGCTGTGGTTGGGGGTGCGAACTCCCCCCCCCCCCCATTGTAAAATTTTTGTACGTATATATATATATATATATATATATATATATATATATATATATATATATATATATATATATATATATATATATATACACCTGTATACACGCCTACGTAATAAAGCTTATAGTGGACGAAAATACACGGACAAAGAAAGACGTGACACACACAGGCGCTAAATTTCGAAATAAACATTGTTGCAAGTTAGCGCCTGTTTGTGTCACGTCGTTCTTATCCGTGTTTTTTCGTGCGCTATAAACTTCAGTATGACCAGAGTCCTTCAATGCTTTTCTGGTCACGAAACTCCGCCCGCAGTTTCATACAGGGACAGTGGCGGCCGCTAGGGTCGCCGCGGTCAACGCGCTCGGCTGAATGCTGTGCTGGTTCGAGACAATGCTTTAACCTGCACCAAGCCGCAACATTTCAACTACCACCCATAGTTCACCTGACATACGATTTATTAGTCGCATACGCGTGTAAAAAACTTACTTTCGCGTTTTTCTTTGTTTTTTTTTTTTAAATATCAAGTCTGCGATGAATACAGTCCTGCCGACGCAGCAATGTTAGCTGTATATGTTGTTCCAGCGAGGTTCCTTACCTTAGGCAGTGGAGCACGAGAGTATTTATTGAGGCACGGGATATTTACCTAGACTTGTCACGGTGCACAAGCTTTACAAACCCACCAACTCGCAAATAAAAGTCTCGTAGCGGTACTTGAGCCAGCGCCGATCGAGCTATTTACAATCAGTCCGTCTACGCCGCGGGAGTTTAACGCGGCCGCATTACAAAAAAGAAAAGCTCTACATTCCTGTGTTTACAGTTTATATAAGCTAACTTCACTTCGCTGCAGCCTACCTCACAGAGCTTCGGCAACATTTGAAATCGGGAGTGACGAAGCTTTCGCAAGGTATATAACGTCTGCGTTCCGCGTGAACACCAGCTGATCTCTAGGACCTAACCTATAGCCTTAACTCCGAGTTGGTAACCACGTTTTGTCTATTTTCTACGAGTAACTTTGACAATTTCATGTTACGTGGACATTGCACGAGCGAAAGTGTGTCGCACTTCACAATGTGCAGCGTCGCAAAGGCACTCGGGTATCTCCCATCTTCGCGCTCGTAATACGATCACAAATCACAACGTGCGTTACTTGATGTGCGCTTAGATGGACTACGTCTGCACCGTGTGATGCAGCGATTTTCTTAATGAAGACTGCACACGGGAGACTTGATTGACTGAAACGAAACCACGTTTCGCTAATCTAGAGAAAGTAAGCACATGTGTTCACAAGCAGAACTCTGTTGCGCTTTCGAATTATTCAGAACGTGGAAAACGTAACACGGGGCAAAATACCCAAAAACGTGTCAAGCTGAGGAAACGCTAACGCCCTTCATTTATACTTCATTATACTTCATATATACATCATTATACTTCAGTATAATTGCTTACTTCAATGCACATGTTTGAGAACATCCCACTGTCGAGCCACTAATGTACAGTAAATAAAGCAAGAATGCCACGACTGAAAGAGAAAGATAGAAAAGCTTTTATTGGAAAAATACCTCAGGAAACAGAAAGCTACGAGCGACAGTTTCCTAGTGTATTGAAATTCTCTGCACGGTCAGTACATGGAGGAAGCAAGCTAATGCAAAAAACAAGGAAAACTCTGAAGTGCAATATAAAAATTAAAAAAAAAAAACATTACCTTAGTTGCCCTTCAGTCAATAAAAATGAAAAAAAAAACGCTTTTTTTTAACAACGGCAAACAAGGAAACAATGCAAAGCATTTATTCAGCTGCAAATAACAAAAAAAAAACTATTCTAAAAAGACAGGGCATGCAAACACGGACACAATAATGAAGTGACGACACCACAAACGGCGTATGTGGTGTCGTGACTTCTTTCTTGTGTCAGTGTTTGCACGCGGTGTCTTTTTATAATGAACACTTACCAACTAGCTCAGCTCTCTGTAATTGTAAACAACTAGCAAGCTGCGAAAGAAACAGCGCCGGCCCGCAACTTTGCCTTCTCGCGTTGCAAAGACACATGTTTTCCATTCACTGTGAAGTCGTCCGTTCGAATAACGTCGGTGGCGTTAGAATGTTTCTCGCACATAATAACGCGTTCACAATCGAAGGTAAATCCGCCAGCTTCCTGTTGCGGTATTGCACGTTTCTATTCATCCCTCTCATCGCCGTCCCTCTGCAAACTAAACGGCACCTTTCCGCTCGTACTTCTGTAGCCGGAGCAACAACCCGGTACATAGCAAGTCTTCGGCATCGTCACTCACGTATGCCATCCGTGTCCTCGCACACATTTCTCATAGCCTTTAGTCGCACAAATTTAGAAAAACGAGGAAAAGTGAACGCCGATATGCCGCCGGATTTCTAGGGACCCCAGCTCTCCCTACTCAGCGAAGCTCTCCTCAATGCCCCCCGCGTGCTCCTAGCGCCGCCCCGCGGCACCTGCGGCGACATAGCAAGCATTACAGAGGAGTTTCGTGACCAGAAAAGCATTGAAGGACTCTGGTATGACATATCAACACGGTCAAAACACCACGTTTCTAATCTACATAAAGAGCTGTCGGACGCCCCCCCCCCCCCCTCCCCCTCCCCACTCCCGAAAAAAAGATTCTGGTTACGGTCCTGGCTTTTAGCTTCCTTAAGGATGGCGATTCGCTTTCTGGCGAGGATCCATCCCCTCACTAATATTTCTCCAGTTATATTCACACTGAAGCGTACATACGTCAGAGGAACTAGACCACCTTTCATTTACATTACTTGCAGGTTGCTGCCAGGGTGGCGTTCACGGCTATGGAAGCAGTACGGAGCCAGCAGGGGCCATATTTCGTACAAGGAACTACGGCAGCGGAACAAGGGAGTGCGATGACAAGGCAGATGTAGCGCCGTCAAGTGACGCCTCGCAGCCACTTCGAGCTCCCTCGCACTCTATGTCCGACAAGTCTTTGCCTACCCAGCAATCAAATCTGGACAGAACACATTCAAATCTGAATGGCAGTACGGCCGATGCTAATTGTGACGGTCAGCCCAGCCAGGCCTCACGCAGTAGATTGAGCCCCAGTAAAGGCACTGAGGCGTCGAGTCGCACCAACGCGTCTTCCCCCAGAGACAAAAAAAGCGCGCTTGAATTGCGAGACACCGCGATATCGCGGAACAGGAACAATGTCCTCAGGAATAGCACCAGCGAGAGCCGCTGCGAATGTCCTGCTCGGAAGAATTCGAGTTCGCCTAACCTGCGGTTGAACCAGGGTACCTTTCCTGCTTCGCACATGTGTACGGAAGCAGGAAGGCGACGACCGAAGCAAGTTCTTTCTGCAGAAGAATGCCGCAAGGCCAGGGGAATGGTTGAGAAAGACCCGACAAGCAGAAAGCGAAAACTTCCCCCCCAGGCCATTCCGCTGGACCTCAAAGACACTACGGTGGCTAGCTTAGCGCTGGAGACTCGCTGTCGCGTCACGAAAGACGCGCTTGTATTAAAGCCAAAGGGCGTACTGTCCGTCATCCTAGACACGGAAAATACGAAGAAGATAAGCGCATCGTTCGACGACGCCGATAAGACTTTACTAGCAGAAAATCCGCCGGACAAAAGTTCGAAAGTGAAAGGTGTGCGCGCTGCCGGCGTCTCTGCCGCATGGGAAGGCAACGCGACTTTCGCGCCCGTGGAAGAAAGCGATGTCGGAAGCGAGGTTAACGCGAACCATGGGCCGGTTCACGTCGACTTTCCTGAAGCAGACGCTGGTATAGATATCACGTGCAATGTGCGATGCGGCCAGTCCGCTGAAGAGCGCATCTTGAGCACCGATAGCACCCCGAGCACAGCGCTAGACAGCACAGCCGCCGCGCAGTTTTCGATGTCGCCCGAACAAAGCGAGAGCCTGCCGCTGTACTTTGACGCTGAAAGTCGAAGCTCATCGACCCAGACCGGAACATCAGGCAGCCATCAGATGCGCGAAGAAACGGCAAATAACTCAAATGGCGCTCAATCCAGCGACAGCGCTCAGCTTTCGCCGCAGCCCGAGCTCTCCTTCCTCTTGTCCGACGTATTATCCGGGTCGGCGGCTAATACGAACGTGTCATGGAGCGCTGTTGCGCTATTTCGTGACAACACGGCGCTGAGCCTGTGGGGAGGCCCTCCGACGGCTGCCAACGACGCCACGATCGTAGCTGCTGGCGAGATAAGAGCGAAAGGCGCCAGTGTACCCGACAGGCCGACGTCTCCCGAGACGGACGTCGCTCGCACGCCGAGTCCTTTCGGCCGCGCGAAGAGAACGGTCAGCTGCCCGCTGTCGTTTGACGCCGAGTCTGTGTGCTACGAGACGGGTGATCAGGAAGCATTCACGCCTCGCCAGAGCAGCTCCAACTGCTGGTGCTGCGACAAAAACGAACGCGCCTTGGAGCACAAACAGTCGTCGGCCCACATGCCCGTCGACGAGTACCTGAGACTCAAAGAGCGTCTCGACCAGCGTCCTCACACGCCCGCTCTCTGGGAGGACTCCAAGAGCGAACAAAGCGATATCGAGCGAGACCTTGACATGGCCACGCTGGACTGCTCGGTCGCAGGCTTCGAACAGTACAGCCACGTCGAGCTGTTTTGTCACGTGAGCTCTTCGTCTGCGAAGTCTCGAGCCGTCGACTCGCTCGAACAATGGCTGAACGAGGGTGTCGAAGAAGGTTACGACAACTACGCCGACGAATGCCATGGCACATCGAGGACATTGTCCTTCGCGGATGACTACAATGTCGTATCTATAGGAAGCGATAATAGCGAGATCGCGATAGGCGATGCAAGCTATAGGGAGTCGATAACAGGAGAAACAACCCGAGAAGAAATTGATACGCTCAACCAAGAAGCTGGAAACGCTGACGACGCTACGCCAGCATCGATTCAAACCTTCGCGGATTGCGGAGAGCCAGAAGTTCAGAATATCTCCACAAAATGGCCCAGTCCAAAAGAAACGAGAAAGAGAATGTGCCAGCCGCGAGAAACTGAAAATATGGCTGATGAAGGAGATAACGCTGCGACTGTTGCTAACGGGGACTTGAACCTGGTTCCCAGTGTTCCCCCACCGGAAGTGTTAGCGATGAGCTACGTGAACACAAGGTACAACGGCATAGAACTTGCTGAGGCGCTAAACGAATTTGCGACAGGCTTGAGCCTGAAAGACGTGGTTTTCATACCTCGTAGACAGACCCGCACCGGTGTGACGCCTATGCCACGTCTTGATGACGTAGATTTCTCGAAGTTTGTCCCCGATGACGCATTGTCCGTACAAGAATCGTTAGCCAGGATGCCAAAGATAATCTGCAAAGGCACCTTAAGGAAGTAGAAGGCGTCTCAAGGAATGATCGCTGAGGTCTTGGCAGTCTATCCTATAAATGCAACTAACCCTGTAATGCTATATTCTTGGGCTACGAACTTCGATTTAAGAAGGAATACAATTTTTTCTCCCGGTTATGCAACGCATGAGTTTAGTGAACGGGCGAGTGTTACCGTTTACGTAACTTGAAATGCTTTACGTTCACATCGGCTGTGCTAGCCATCTCTTTCATGAGTAAGGCGGCAAGCAACGTTTTCTGACTGATTATATGTGCGGGCACGCTCCAAACAACTCAAGATATCACCAATCTAAATCTTTTTAGGTGCGCGCGCTAGCGAAGGTAAAATTTTTTATGCTACTCTCATATGTTGCATGGCGCTCCGTCATAACGGTAATGCACTGACCCGCCAGATAAACGATAGCATCATATATGTTGATCAATTAACACGACAAAAATAAACAAATTTTTACCGTGCGATGTCTGTCACATGTCTGAGAATACCGGCAGAGTACCTGTTCCTAGTCGCCTGTCTTTGAAATGTAGCTCTTGCTTTTCAAACAAGTAAACATTATCCAGACTTTAACGGCCACGTTGGAATGTTATATACGGGGTGTCCCAGAGCGAAAGACGGGGTTCGAGGGGCTCGTTTCTATTTTAGAAACAGCCGAATGAAACCGACAGACATTTAAGCCAAAGAAAGCATAGGGGACATTATTTGCTCACTGTAGCGTAGTGATTACGAAATAAATTGAAATTGACGAAAGAACAACCCTTCCGTCGGTGGGACCGAACCGACAACCTTCAAATTGCACGTCCGATGGTCTATCACTTGAGCTGCGACGGAGGGCACTCCGTCGCCCACCTTTTTTACAGCGAAAGCCGTTATGAGATCACAAAAAAAAGCGATTTTGGTGGCGTAGTTGTCCGCCACCGCCGCCGCTGCTGGCCGTAACAACTATCGCGCACAATGAGACAAAAAAAAAACAAAACAAAAATCACACCATCTCCGCTAAAGGGGACCATGAGGCGATGCGAAGCAGCGTTACGGGCATGTCGAGCCCGCGTTTCAGAGGGTAAGTGGAGCGGGGGTTGAGAGAGGGAAGGGGAGAGGGAGGAAGTGGGAGAGGGGAAGGTGAAATGGGAGAGGAGGTGTGTGGAGAGGGTTCGCGCATGCGCAGTAGGGGTGGTCACGCCGCACACCACCACCGGATTGAACTCCGCCATAAGATTCTTCGCATCTAAGAAAAACCTTGAACTACGCTTCTTCTAAAAAAACCTTGAACTACGCTTGAGCTTCGCCTTCAAGAGTAGAACGCGATAGCGTAATCGGGCGCCGTGCGCATCGCCTTCCCAATTGCTAGCCGCACTTCGGTTCTCGGTGCATGCCTCAACCGTGCCGTGAGGAATCGAACGACTGTGCGCTTAACATTAGCCGTCTCAAACTATCCTAGAACGCCTACTGCAAGTACAGTTGTCAGATTCCCACTACGCCATAATTCTTCCTTTTGCGAATCAGCCAAGGGCCCACTACGCGTACTTAAAGCAACACGCGAACCTGCGCATCTGCTCACTTTGTTCATGCTTTTGCAAATGATGATGATAAAATATGTGTGATTGCTTTGGGATGGGTGGGCCTTTAAAACACCCACTCGTTGCGCAATTCACGTGTTTTAACGCCTGGCGCGATTCTACGCTTCTGCCACGCAATAATACATGCGTTAAGGAGACTCCTTCCACTACATGGCATTCATATAATGTTTCTTTCCAAAACAGTTTCAAGCAATAGCGGGGCTCTGTGCTAGAAAACCTGCTTGCCATGCAGGCGGCCTGAGTTCGATTCTCACACGATCCGAAGTTCTTTCTTATTTATTTTATTTGCATCTTGCTAGATTTTTCGGTCACAGCCAACGACGCCGACACCGACACTGGAATTTCAGCGAAACTAACGCTACCGCGTTAAAAAAAAAGCAGGATCGAGTTGGATTTGAACCTTGGCTATCTGCGCGGCAGTTGAGTATCCTACCACAGAGCCACGCCGGTGCTTGAAACCCCTTCGCAAAAAGACCCTTTACAGGCTTCATGTCGGGCAAGGAATCACGTTAACAGATGTAATATAGCGTGGTGTAAGATTAAAATCAGTAGCTTAGCGCTGGTGAAGACGAGGACAACGAGGAAGAGACGCTGGACACATGAGCGCCCACGTGTCCGGTGCCTCTTCCTTGTTGTCCTCGTCTTCACCGGCGGTAAGCTACTTCCTTTCAAGATGCACCAACAAGCGCACATCGCTACACTTGTAAGATTAAAATAACAAAGGCATCACACGATGCGAATTGCGTAACGAGTGGGTGGTTTAAAGCTTCCCATCTAATACAAAGAGCTCAGCCACAATTCTTCCTCGTCATCAGCCACAACAACAACAAAGTGCACATAATGCATTCCAGATGTGTAGAGGATACCACGCTTCTCCACCGAATGATGAATAATGGCAGAGTGGCTGCTTCAGGAAAAGCAGTTGGACAAATAAACTTTACTGCTATCCAAATGCAATCCGTACATCCCAAAATTATGATTTATGGCGCAGTGGGTACCTTGAAGCTGTACTTGCAGTAGTCGCCCGAAGAGAATTTAAAACGGGCTCTTTAGCTGTGACTGTGCTGTTTGTTCAGAGCAGTCCTGGCATTTTTCGGTATTTTTGTCCGCGTTTGATCCGCTGGATTGTTGGCCAAAGCCACACGCAGGCAGCGGAACACTCTTTGGCGATACCGAAATTGGCGATGTCGAAATTGACCGTGCCCGGCGAGCAAGAAACGCGTTCACTCCGTTACTCCAGACCGGAACGTCCCGTGGCAAGGAAGTGTCGGAGTGTTAATCAAGGCGCATCGAAATGGGATCGGGTCAGTAGAAACGACGTTGTATGACATACACAAGTAGACCGCTTATTCTTTGCGAGCAATATGTGGTGCTTAGCATAGGCGTGCGCAGGGTTTCCCTGCAGGAGTCAGAGTATGGGGCAGACTTTGCCCCCTCCCTCCGTGCGCACGCCTATGGTGCTTAGGCAAGGCAGAGCAAAATGAGACGCGATGCGAAAAATGACACTTTGACTTTTTGCCATGTATACCTAACAAAAACAAACTCTTGTTTTGTTATTTATTTCACTGCAAGCGCTGGTAGTTCTCCGTTTCTTTTGATGAAAAACTTCGCGATTGTTCGAAGAGTTTTCGCAGGAAAAGATGTGCGGTGATTGGCAGTGAGTTCATGACTACCAAAAAGGGGTGAAATTTTGCTCTCTGAAAATTTCAGACAGGAACACGGAGGTAATCCAGCAAGGTCCCTGTATTGTTTAAAGGAAGCGCGAACTCCTCCTCTCCGCGCCGTTTCCTCCTTGCATTCGATTACAATTTACGTCATAGTCACGTTTGAACAATCGATTACACATGATCCCTCCGTGTAATCAAGTGCATATATCTTCAGTAGCCGTGGTAGCCTAGCAGGTGTCGCCCTGCTAAGTTGCAGGGCGGGGGTTCGATTCCCGGTCACGGCGGTCGCATTTCAATGCGGGCGAAATGCAAGAATAGCTGTATTGAAAGCGGCCAGTGTCGCCGCTGGATGTCAAGGGGACGAGGAGTGTCGCATGAAGGGCTTCATGCGGGAGACGCGGACAACCTCAGTAGTTCGATAACGGCGGTCTGCTACAGCCAAGCTAGCGCAAAAGAGATATAATCCGTCTTATTCAGGGATATATCGTCTAAACCGTCAGCACGCCAGATTAAAGAAGACAACTTCAGGACAAACTTAATCGACAGAAAATCTTGCTATAAGGCGGACTTTTAAAGACACTTACAAGCGCCTCCTGCTTTGTAATTTGTTTTGGTTACGAATGTATTTTCTAAGGCGCCAGCAACACGGATTGAAGAAGTCAACTTCAATAGGGATAAAATTAGAAATTGAAATCGCGCTATGAGACGGATTTTTGAAGACCCGTATTCTCGCCAAGCAGCAGACCGCGCGTCATTTGGTCGTGCATGCACGGGCCGCCGCGAACTGAAATTTGAACTCGAGCCTGCGCACACCATCTCTCATTGCGACAAAGAAAGTAACGCGCAAAAGGATAAAGGCGTGTAGCGTTCACATTGCGTCAGCATTCATGAAGGCTTCCAAGTTTGGTAACCAGCAAGCTTTACATAATTCACTGGCAGCGATAACCGTCTAACTTAATTCCTCACGAGCGTTGATCTTGTATCCATCCACGCGGCTGCTTCTTCTGCTTCTGCGATGTCAGTTAAGCCCGTTGATTTAGCATGTGCGGTCGCGCGTCGGTCATGTCATCTTTTGCTTTATTTTGTGCTTGTGTCTTGATTCGTAGATACTATGGACGCAGTTTTGAAGTAGCTGTACTTCGCTGCATGTGCAACTCATCGGCCCGAATGCGAGTGTTTCTGTGGAGCGGCTGTTACGCCGACTGAGGCCTAGTCCCGTAAGATTCCCTGCGGAGAAATGCACGCCTCGTCTTGCGTGCGGAGTGCTCTCGCAACTAGAGGTGTGTGCCGCCGCCGCCGCTGCCTGTTTTTGGTCACGCCGCTCGCGCCGCCGTCGAAGTCCCAAGAGACATCACGCCGCCGCCGCCGCCGCGCTAAAATTGCGGCGCGCCGCCGTTACACTTTTAGTTAGAATGGGGAATCTGGAAATAAAATGCAGCACTTCGCCGGAGGAGCTCTTATCGATGTGTCCATGTAATGAACTGTCCATTCAGTGGCCGCTGAATAGCGGGAGCTAGGCGAGAAGCGCGCCCCCTGTTTCCGGTTCTTGTTCTGCAGCGCCACCATGACATCACGAAGGTTTTAAACACTCTCGACACAAATGATAGGGACGGAATGCGCCTCAATGCAACGAACACCGCCCTCAGAGATCCGATTTCCGGTGCACATGTCTTTTGATCGTGTTAGCCATCGATTTATGTTTAATGCGGCCGCTCGTCTAAGGCAGCTGTAAGGTCGGTACGCATTTCCTGCATTGTTCTCAAACATCTGGGACACATTCATATGCAAATTCAGACTTGAAAACTTCCTGTTTCTGTGGATTTCGTCAACTCTCTTCTTACGCTAGGAATGTGCTGGCGGGTTCGGTGCGGCGACGTGGTCAAGAGCGAGGTGACATCACGGCTCACCGCTTTTTCGAATCACTGAATGCGCGCTGCTGAAATGGACTGTGGACATCTCATTTGGATGAACGCATCGAGAATAGCTCCCCAGAAGTTGTAGTATCTTTTTTCTTCTCCAGAAATATCACGAGTATTGCCTTAATGCTGCCGCGTCCTCCAGCCTTAAAGGGCGACGAGCCAACTCGCTGGATAGTACACTGTGCATAAATAAATAAAATAGATAAGTTATATATATATCTCGGTAAGTTAGTACACTTTTTCCTTTCATTCTTACTCGAGTATATCAATAAATAAATACAGAAGTAAAGGGAATGGCAAACTTAGAATATAGCTGAGCTAGTTGGTAGGTATTCATGTTAAGAAGACATGACGTGGAAACACGGACATAAGAGAAAAGTCGAGAGAGTGGACAGCTATCTCTCACGTAGACCACTACTCGCACTTGATTGATTGGTATGGCCTGGTACGTGGGAATGCACAGATAAATATTTGTGTCTACCTTCGGTTCCGACGCTGTGTGATTTTTCAGTTGTTAGCGGCGTTTCTGGTGCCTTGACTACTCTCCTGTGTCCGTGTTTGCACGCCCCGTTATTATAAAGGGCCCCTAACAGCTTCTGAAAATACAACAAAAACAGACATCGAGCGCGTTATTCTCTGTTGGCCTTTCTTGTCGTTTGGTGCACTTCGTGATGCCAGAACAGTGATTCACGTGACATCATCAGGGTACATATTGTTACAGGTAGCTTGTTTAATAACTATTCACAATGCACAGCGCAGGGTGGACAAGATGGCGACAGTCCAGCAACAACCAGCAAGCGACGTCGTCTTCCTCTTTCATACAGCCACGCTGTCTGGTATCATAACCCCCCGGCGGTAGAAGCACCGTCTCGGTGCTTAATCTACACAGATACGGTCGAAGGAGGGTAATAAGGCTTGAGCCGAGACACGTGAACGATGTCGCTCGTAGCTGACGATGACGTCGTTGGATCGGCTGGGATGATCTCATACGTGACGTCAGTCACCTGGCGAACGACACGGTATGGTCCAGTGTACCGTGACAGCAGTTTCTCAGAAAGCCCCACACGCCGAGTGGGTGACCAGAGAAGCACAAGAGAACCCGGGGAAAAGTGCACGTCTCTATGACGACAATCATAGAGCTGTCTTTGGTGCTCCTGCGAAGCTTCTAGGCGGTTACGGGCGAGTTGGCGCGCGTGGTCGGCGCGGGCGATGGCTTCGGCGGCATATTCGGTGGCGGAGGGCAGCAAAGTGTCCAAGGGTAGCGCGGGTTCTCGTCCGTATAGGAGATAGAATGGCGAGTAGCCGGCAGTGTCGTGACGCGAAGAATTATAGGCGAACGTCACATATGGCAAATGAATGTCCCAGTCCTGGTGATCAGCCGCGACGTATTTCGCGAGCATGTCAGTTATGGTCCTGTTGAGGCGCTCCGTGAGACCGTTCGTCTGTGGATGGTACGAAGTTGTAAACTTGTGCTTGGTATTGCAAGACCGTAGGATTTCTTCAACGACAGCTGAGAGGAAGGTGCGGCCACGGTCAGTGAGAAGTTGGCGTGGGGCTCCGTGCACTAAAATTATGTCGTACGTGAAAGTCCGCAACGTCGGTAGCGCAACTCGTTGGAAGTGCTCGTGCGATAGCGTACCGCGTCGCGTAGTCTGTGGCGACAGCAATCCATTTATTTCCGGAGCTGGAGAGTGGGAAAGGGCCAAGCAGGTCGAGACCGACTCGAAAAAAAAGGTTCAGCGGGAACCTCGATCGGCTGAAGGCAGCCAGCTGGAAGGGCAGACGGCTTCTTGCGGCGCTGGCAGGGCTCACAAGCGGCGACATAGCGTCGAACAGAACGGGCAAGTCCAGGCCAAAAAAACCGACGACGTACACGGTCGTATGTGCGGGAAACGCCCAAGTGGCCCGCCAAGGGAGCGTCATGAAGTTGGTGAAGGACAGTCGAACGCAGATGTGCCGGTATGACGGGAAGTAAGTCGGAGCCGAGTGGATCGAGGTTGCGGCGGTATAGGATCCCGTCTTTGACGAGATACATTCGTAGAAGCGCGTCACGAGGTGCTGACTCAAGTTGGTCAATGATGGCTCGTAAAGATGCATCCCGGCGTTGCTCTTCGCCAATTTTGAGCAGCTGCGACACAGAAAAAACGTCTGCGATGGTGTTAGTATAGGCTGCTTCCTCCACAGGGTAGCGGGATAAACAATCCGCATCCTGATGCAATCGCCCTGTTTTATACGTTACAGAGAACGTGTATTCTTGCAGGCGTAGCGCCCAGCGAGCAAGTCGTCCTGTGGGATCCTTGAGTGAGGCTAGCCAGCAGAGCGCGTGATGATCGGTGACGACACGGAATGGGCGCCCGTATAAGTATGGACGAAACTTTGCGACTGCCCACACAAGAGCGAGGCACTCGCGCTCTGTGATTGAATAGTTGCGCTCTGCGGAAGATAGCAGTCGGCTTGCATAGGCTATAACACGGTCGTATCCACGTTGGTGTTGCAGTAACATTGCTCCTATGCCGCGCCCACTGGCGTCAGTGCGGACCTCGGTTGAAGCTGATGGGTCAAAGTGGGCCAAGACTGGCGGAGTGGTAAGCAGGGTCGTAAGTTGAGAAAAGGATGAGGCTTGATCAGGGCCCCAGTAAAAAGGGGCGTCTTTCTTCAAGTGGTCGGTGAGGGGGCGTGCAATGGTCGCAAAGTCCTTAACAAAGCGTCGGAAATAGGAGCACAGCCCCACAAAACTTCGAACATCCTTTGGGGACCTCGGAACAGGAAAGTTGGTAACGGCGCGAATTTTCTCAGGATCTGGGCGCACGCCTGTGGCATCGACGAGGTGGCCAAGCACGGTGATTTGACGACGAGCAAAGTGGCATTTGGAGGAGTTCAATTGAAGTCCGGCTCTACGGAAAACGTCAAGAATTGCCTCTAAACGATCGAGATGCGAGTCGAATGTGGGTGAAAAAACAATAACGTCGTCGAGATAACACAAGCAGGTGGACCATTTGAACCCTTGGAGCAATGAGTCCATCATTCTTTCGAAGGTGACCGGCGCATTACAGAGACCGAAGGGCATCACCTTGAACTGATAAAGACCGTCAGGAGTGACGAATGCGGTCTTCTCGCGGTCCATCTCATCGACGGCTATCTGCCAGTAGCCAGACCGAAGGTCGATAGTTGAAAAATAAGTAGCACCATATAGGCAGTCTAGGGCGTCGTCGATGCGGGGCAAAGGATAAACATCTTTTTTTGTAATCTTGTTGAGGTGCCGATAATCGACACAAAAGCGCCATGTGCCATCCTTCTTTTTGACAAGGACGACGGGAGAAGCCCAGGGGCTGCACGAGGGCTCGATAATGTCTTTCGTGAGCATCTTCTGGACTTCGCGCTGTATTACTGTACGCTCCGACGCGGAAACACGATAGGGACGCCTGTGAATTGGATTGGCATCGCCAGTATTGATGCGATGCGTAACGACGGTCGTTTGGCTTAAGGATGTACTGGCAAAATCAAAAATGTCGCGATAGCGCTCCAGAACGTGGTAGAGAGCTTCAGCTTGATCGGACGTGAGGTCCGATGAAACCATCCGTTTAATGTCGACGCCCGAGGAAGGTGATGAAGTTGAACCACGGGCTGAGCTGCAGCAATCATCCACTCTGAAGGGCTCGACATGGTGGTCCTGAAGAGCGGTAATTTGGGCCAGAGAGATACCCTGGGGGAGAACCTGTGCCGTCAGTGCGAAATTGACAAGGGGAAGGCAAGTGCGGTTTCCCGTAATTGTGAGAATCGTGTGCGGAACAGCGACACCACGCGTAAGCATCACGGCAGGAAGCGGTGCAACCATGTAATCGCCGTCAGGTACAGGTGGGGTGGAGGATAAGTCGACGTGTGTAACGGAGTTCGGCGGGAGGCGTATGAAATCGGTGCAGCTGAGACGACTTTGAGGTGGGTCGGTCGGATCGGAAAGGAGAGGCAAATCAAGGTGAAGAGAGCCGGCTGAACAGTCTATGAGGGCAGAGTGAGTGGCTAGAAAATCCATACCGAGAATGAGTTCATGAGGGCAATGTTCGATAACGGCAAAGAGAACGACAGTGCTTCTATCTTCAATAGTGACCCGGGCAGAGCACATGCCAATAATAGCGGCAGTTCCCCCGTCGGCGACTCGTACGGCTCGGTTTAGGGCGGGCGTGACAACTTTCTTAAGTCGGCGGCGAAGAGCAGCACTCATAATGGACACATGCGCCCCAGTATCTATTAACGCGCTCACAGGAACATTGTCCACAGTAACGTCCAAAAGATTCCGGTTTGTTGCTAACGTTAAACGAGGATTTCTTGCGGAGGTCGTCGATGCAGCTCCACCTCCAGAAGCTGCACTGCCTAGTTTTCCGGTCGGAGGCGCTGCGAATAGGTCGGAGAGGCAGCACGGCGAGATTGTGGGGGCGAGCGAGATTGACGGCGAGCAGGGGATGGTGAGCGGTCGTAGCGAGGTCTGGTCAGAGGTGCGGCAGGAGCAGAGAATGTGGTCGGCATAGAAGAAGCAAGCGCTGAGGACGACTGGTTGACAGAACTGGCCTGGTTTGGAGACCCATGGTGTGCCGGTGGAGCCCAGTGGTTGCGGCAATAGCGAGCGATATGACCAACGCGTCGGCAGTTAAAACAGATGGGCTTGTCGTCAAAGGTACGCCATTCGGACGGGTTGCGTTGTCGAGAATAGGTGGAAGCAAGTCGAGGAGCGGACGGCCGACGATAAAAAGGCTCAGCAGAGTACACAGGTGGAGCAGGATTTAGGCCGAAGTTCGATAATTCTTGACGGACGACGGCTTGGATCAAGGAAACCGTTGTCGGGGAAGGGTCAGGCGTTGAGAATGGAGTGACCACCGGTTGCGCTGCCTCAACTTCTCGACGAATGATGCGGGTGAGGTTGTCATATCGAGGGGCCTGGCGGAAGACGTCATCACAAGAGGAAGTAGGCGCTGTGTTCGGAAGGCGCGTGATGCTTTGAGGTACGCGGCGGGCTTTAGCCTGTTCTAGACGGCGGCACTCTTTAAGGATCGTGTCGATGCTCGCGATGTTGTTAAAAACCAGCAGATGGAAGGCGTCGTCGGCAATACCTTTCAGGACGTGATTAACTTTCTCGTCTTCCGACATGCGCTGGTCGGCCTTGCTACAAAGAGCCAGGACGTCAAGAATATAGGAAACGTAGGACTCAGTCGAAGTCTGGGCACGCGTGGCGAGAGCCTTCTTTGCAGCGAGCTGACGGCCAGATGAATCGCCGAAAAGATCGCGGATCTTCTCTTTGAAGAGATCCCAGCTCGTTATTTCTTCTTCGTGGGTTTCAAACCATGTCCGCGGAGTGCCGTCGAGGTAGAAAAGAACGTTAGCGAGCATAAGTGTGCGATCCCAGCGGTGCGTAGCACTGACGCGCTCGTACCGGTTCAGCCAGGCGTCAACGTCGGTAGTACCATCTCCGGAGAAAGTGCCTGGATCCCGGGGAGGCGAGAATGTGACGTAGGTTGTGGCTGGGGCTGAAGGGGTCGGCGGTGATGAAGCTCCGGGAGGCGAAGTCGGTGAGGGGTCGCCGGTGTTGCGACCGCTGCGCGTTTCCATGGAGGTACGGGAATCGTCCACCTCCACCAATAATGTTACAGGTAGCTTGTTTAATAACTATTCACAATGCACAGCGCAGGGTGGACAAGATGGCGACAGTCCAGCAACAACCAGCAAGCGACGTCGTCTTCCTCTTTCATACAGCCACGCTGTCTGGTATCAATATTCTCGACTGGTCCATATACGAGAAATAACAGTTCTGAATTATCTCCCATACTGCTTTGCTACGCAGCCGCCCACCCGCTTTTGATTCTCTCGCACGACTATTGTGCGCGATTGACTATTTCGCTCCATTTTGTGCGTTTGCAACCGCGCATGCGGAGATAACAGACTGTAGCTGAAAAGCGCGAAATCATGATAGGTTTAACGCTTAGTGCTGACATTGTAGGCGTGCTTTATGAAGAAATAAGTGGCGAGGCGGTGTCCCCTGTAAGAAGTGTATTGAAGGCGAGAACGAAACTAATGGAAAAGGCGCCGGATTATTCCAACGGACGCACTCTTTACAGCGGAGACGATGCAGCTTTCCAGGAAAAAGGCGAGCCCGCTTCGACGGTTTTTTGTATTATTTTTTATTGCATTAGCAATTGTACGGACACTCAGGACAGGTTTTCACCGTCGCCGTCATGTTCCGTATAAACTCTAAATCGATAACATCGCTCCGCGCATTGTATGTTCTACCCGTGAGTAAAAGCTCGCGAGCGTTGGCAAGGAACATGGCTAAAGCAGAGATGAAACAAGCCGGCCATCTCCGTCAGCCGGAATAACATCAACCTGCGTGCGAGGCCTGCCATCGATTGCTCCCCAAGCACAAGGAAACGCTCCGCCGGTCATTTGCTGGGCGAAGGAGCAGGAAGGGCTGTCTGGGGAGGGACTGCGTAACTCGAGCAGCAACTGTGAACTTTGACTGTAAGGGCGCGGTCGAGAGCACTGGCACGCGCGCTATTTCGGCAGACATCCCCCAGCGAACGGCTCGTATACCTTCTACGCGCTGTGAGCGCTGTAAGCGCTGTGATCTCACTGCTTCGCGCTCGGACCATTGATACGACAAACAGACCGAAAACCGCTTCTCTCTCGGGAGCGGCTGCATTGCAATACACCAGCGTTTTGTAGAGTTAAGTGAGATCGGCGCAAAAAGAGTTAGCTGCTAGCCCTCGTTCATGGAACATTACGGCGTGTACTTATTGTATTCACTGCTTCGCCCCCCCCCCCCCGCTCCGCGCCGCCGCCGGGCCGATGAACCCCGCGCCGTTCACGCGCCGCCGCCGGTGATTTTGGGTCCAGCGCACATGTCTACTCGCAACTTCCTTTCTTCTAAGCTGGACAGATGGACGCGGCAACCTTGATGTGCGGTTACTTTTCTTTGTATTTTCGTATTCTGTATAAACCACATGCTTCTGTCATTTTTAAGGTAAGATAATTTTCGTTGCGTAGCACCCTGTATTCAAGAACCATGAAAAAATGAACAAAAGAAAATGTGTTGCGTTGCATCACTAATTACATGCGCGATATGTTTCAGCATTGCGTGACTGCGTAATTCATGCACAATAAATTATTAAGTTGTTCGAACAGTAAACTGGCCGTATATGATCTTTACTGGCCGCTTGATGGAGCTAGTGCGAAGACATAAATTAGCTTAAGCTGCGTGTGCCTCGTAAGAAACTCGGAAAAGATACATTTGTGTCGCGTGCTTTCTCGTGTCACTGCACCAAATTTGTGGATAAGAGAATCTTCACAATGACAATGCACTAGTTCGTCATTTTTCCCACAGTAATATATGCACACCACGAGAGTCTGGGTGCGCTTTTCTATTTCGAATTTCCGAGGGCACGATAGTTAAAGACGCTTGTTAAGGGGAGAAGTTCGCCGTTTTTTTTTTTTTCAGTGCCTGATGACACTTTCCCTTTACTGTCTCAACGCGCGCGTTGGAACTTGGGGCTTGTATTTTCTCTTCTCTGTCAACGTCCTCCTTTTTCTCTAAGCCCGGCATCTGTTAGCAGAATAATCAAAAGGTTCTCTAGCATGTCGCTTGCGCCTGGTTAATTATAACATGCTCGCACTCTGTCGCCGTACGGCGTTATCGAGTTCTCGCCTTTTCGCGCCGTCTCGTATTAATGCATATAACAAATTATATTTTTTCCCATTTTTTTTGCAGGTGGTTCTTAGCCTATAGATGTTTAGAAACAAGCACTACACCAATTAAATTATGACTTCTCTATTGATGGGGTTACTTGCTTTTTTCGTATGAATACAGATCGATATAAAAATATATTAGGTTTTCTCTTTTCCTCGGGGACTTAAGGTCACAAAACTTATTAAAGCAGTTATGAACTTCTGTGAGTGTCTGTGTGTGTTGGCATCGTCAACAAATCGGACGGCGCGGCGCCCGAGCCGTTTCGGCCAATCATCGTCGCGCCATATGTGGGCGCCATACCCGTGCTCTTTTAACTATGTACCTGACTTTAAGCTGTGCAATATTTCTTATGTAGAAGGTTAGAACATCTGATTTAATTACTACCACTATATGTGTAGCTCGGGCATACATTTAGGCATTTATCACTTAAATAAGCACCTGATTTTAACCTTTGCCATTGTTATTTCGTGCAATGTTTGAACATAACTTTCCACTGCCACTATTTCTGTCTTAAGTTCTTGCTCGATGGTACGCGTCTTTTTTGTATTTCAATAAGCACGTACCAAATAGCCCCAAAACAAGTTTCACTTTTCATAAGTCTGTTCATAGGGAACTGATACCTGCGTCACAATTGCTGCATTTGCTCTGTATTATGCTTCATTACTCAGCTCTGTGACACTGCTCTATCAAATTGGAATATATTATGGGAGCACCGTTTGTGGAAATGATTTCTTGTTGATTGTCACTTTTGCGGATTTAGTGCGTGTGAACAAACAACTGCGCACGAACAGTTGAGTTAAACCTTAGTAGCCAAAGAGCTTAAATATGTTTTTGTTCACTTGCTACTCGAGTCGTATCACTTTTTACAATAGTCGGCATGAGAGATTATTACAATATGCTTAAATCCAGGCAGCTCTGCTCTCCACAGATCCTTTTCCTGCTGTGAACAGTGGCCCCACTAGATTTGGGTGTTTTTCGTGGTCGTTCTTGTAATTTCATTGGTGATATAATAAAAAAATATTGTGGCTGAACTCGTGCCTCCTGCATCATTTAAATGCGAATAACCTGCCAGCAGCCGCTCGTCGTCCTCTCCCGAATATGTACCAGAGAGAGAGAGAGAGCATATTCGGGAGAGCGGAACGAGGAGAATGGGAAAGGGAAACAAGATGATTGGGGAGGGGTATAAAAACAAAAGAAAACGAACATTATAATCCGGATTGTAGAAGGTTTCTATCCCTACTTTTCTAGGCTTGCGGCAGGGCTGGGCAAAGATACTTTGAAATTGTATCGCGATACGATACAAGATACTCAAACAAGAAGTATTGGAGATACAGATACAAGATACTACCGCAATAATTGTATCCGATACGATACTTGCCAATTGTATCTTAAGATACTTCGATACATTCGTAAATTTGGTATTATAAACCCCTATAATATATTAGCAAGCGCCTGTGCACAAAAGGTTTGCTTGAAAATTTCTTTTAATCAAATGTCTGTTAGTATCTCAAAGGTTTTGTCCTTCTTGCTCAAGGTACATTAGTTTACTTCCGAAAGAACTTATTGGGGTTTGTTTGGCTGCGTAACAGGACAGCTCTTCACTGGCAGCGGCTCTTGCTCGTCATGTTTGTAACTGATGGAAGTCACTGCTCAGCTAGCCGACCAATTAGCGGGTTGCCATCTAATCACAAGGACTTAAAGAAGAAGCCTTCTCGCGATGGCGCAAATACCGGTGTGCAGTTTTACCTTGTCCGTAAAAGACCGTTTGCGCAATACCGACTCACCGGTGTACAGCAGCAACAACGCTGCTAGCGACATTTTTCGTGACGCACTGCGTGTGCGGAGAGCTCATAAAACTGGATTGACTTTTCATGTTTTACTTATCTGCTGGCGTAAAGCGTTCGCTGTCGATATACCCACTAACGTGCAGACTTTTAACAATTTTTCTTCAACGAGATAACTTGTGTACCCCAGAAACGCCTCATACCTATCGATTGGCACGTGGTGGCAGTCACTCTGTTAGAGACGAAAGTCTTTATTGGGCTAACATATGCCCAGTCAACATAGTTAACTAAAAGTGCAAGCGAAGCACGCTGCACACTGATAGCGGCAATAACAGTCGTCAGCCGTCTGTAATCTGATCATCGACGGAACGCGTCGTCTTTTATACATATATCAGCGATCCAACTTGCGTAAGCTCCCGAATGAACTAGAGTACTCGCGTCCTGCGCATAACTTCAATTGTTGGGGTTTTACATCCCAAAACCAAGATATGATTATGAGGAATTTCTTTGCGGTTTAAGCCTAATCACACGAAAATAAAGAAATAAGAGCGCGTAGCAGTACAGTTGCACAAATCGTCGCAGGGCACCGCCGTATTCACGCTATTACCACGGCTCCGATTACCTGGCGATTAGTAACAGTAAAAAAAGTTAGGGAAGCCTAAAAAAGGAATGCAAATATAAATAAAATAGAAAAGCCGTTGCGTATCAAACATTCATAGTGAATAAGTATAGAAACACGATACAGGTGACACCCTTAATTGCTGTGACAATTAAGCATGAAGTATCGTCAACTTACGTGTTAAGGCAAGAGAATGAAAACGTTTAGTGCCTATGAAAAATTGTCTGAAAAGGCTCGTTGGGACGCTCATGAGAAAAACGAATCATTTGATATAGCAATGTTTCTAGAATCGCCTTCCTAACATCTTCAAGCTGCCCCCTAATTACTTCCATTATTATAATGCAAACTCAATTTCGCTATTTTACTGAGCAGTAAGCAGAATGTTTGGCACTATATATTCAGTGCACGCCCACATAATTACATATTCGTTTTCAAAATCGCCTTGGCAGAACAGTAAGCTCAATAGAAATATAAATATGTAAACAGTAGCAGAAATGAAGTAGACAGTTCAAAGTAAGAATAAAGCAGAGAGCTTATTTTGGCAGCACGTTACAAAAGACATATTGCAGTGACCAGACCGGGAAAAAGAAATGTTCAGAGCCCTAGGTAACGTACGGGATGCAAGGGAAGGACAACTAAGAAAACACTTGTGCTAACAATTAAATTATGATTTCAAAAACTCTTTGAATAAAAATAGCAGGAAGATAATAATAATTGTTAGGCTTTAACATCCCAAAAGCACGATAGGATTATGAGGGACGCCGTAGTGGAGGGCTCCGGAAATTTAGACCACCTGGGGTTGTTGAACGTGCACGTAAATGTAAGTACACTGGCCTCAAGTATTTTCGCCTCCATCGATAATGCGGCCGCCGCGGCCGGGATTCGTTCGACTGCAGGAAGGAAAAGATACGGCACACGAGGATTTCTTTTGTTAGGTAAACGCTTGCTCTATTGGACCTAACATTTGTACTAGTGGTGCTATAGTTGGAACCTTATTTGCACATTAGTCAATTGCATGTAAGTCAAACTTGCATCCACAAGATCCTTCAAATAACTTATGTGTGAAAGCCACGAGACGCAAAGCGGCCCTATGATTAGATTTCGTAACGAAGCACCAGGTAGGAAAGCGGCATCTGAATTTGCGCGATAACCGCCGCGCGCATTGTGCTACGCGGCTCTGGACAGTGACTTTAAGGGTAAGTGTCATGGCACTGGCACAAGTAAAAAGAAAGAAAAATCGAGAGAACGAAAGGCACGTGAGCCAAGCATAGACGTTCGCGCGTTCGCGCGCTTGTTCTGTCGAGACTGCGCGAGCGCTGTCGTGTTGCTCTGCTCCACCAAAACAGACGCGCACACCCCATCGCCTGCTCTTACTGGTAGACTGGCTGAAAAATGAAATTGTCACTGCCCTTAGTTTTATTCAGGTGGTTTAGTGGCACCAGTGCCAGTTTGAGAAGCAGAGTTGAGCCAGCGATTATTGTTTCGTACGGTGATGTTCCTATAGGAGTATCTTGTATCTTAAGATACACGATACATAATCGAATGTATCGGAAATACAGATACAGATACTCGTCTTGCGAGACGTATCGCGATACAGATACAAGATACCCAAAGAGTATCTAAGATAGTATCTAAGATACATGTATCTTCGATACTGCCCAGCACTGGCTTGCGGTGGTGGTTGAATATCTCCTTAGAAGAAGGGATTTTGGGGACCTTTTAAAAGAAGGATTGTAGGGCTTCTTCGAATGTCATACTGGCCGGACATCATCGGAGAAATACGACCGATACAGTCGTTCGTTTCGGATAGGCCAATCTGCTGCGTAGCAGTTTTGTAGCGCTTTTGTGCTAGCTGAGAAGTGGCGTCACGCGATAACTCACGGTTGAAGTCTGCTCCATAACCGTGTACGGCCCGATAAACCGTGGCTGAAACTTTTCACACAAACCAGGTGTGCGAACAGGCGTCAAGAGCAGCACCTCGTCAGCGGGTCGGCGACAGCACGATGCGATTGATCATCGGTTTGGACGACGTTTATTTGGCCCGAGGACCCGGCAGCGAACAGCTGCGGTGAAACCACAATGGTGATGATTAGAGGCCGAATTTTTAGGCAATAAAAAAGCTCGTTTTATGCGCCAAAAAATAAGCAGGCAAAAGAACGTTTTAGGCCACCAATATCGTAAATATGGGCACAATAAACTTTCACATAAATGCAAATAAAATCAAACGAAGACGTGCGCGACCTCTATCTACGGCACGTCAACAAAAACCTTATTGCTTAAGATGGCACAACGGCGCCAACAGTTAAACATAACCGTGCAATTGTGCTGTGTCCCGCACGGTTCGCAGAACGCGGCCTCTCCCGTGTTCTGCACGGTGAGTCAAGTGTCCACTGACGAATCGACACACTCCTGGGTGTCTTTTCGGCATGACTAAGAAGGGCAGAGCTAAATCAGCTAGCCAGATCGCTAAGATACCGGTAGGCATGGATTCCCCCTATTGGTCGGGTCGAATCGCATAGAGCCAACGTTTTCCCTGGCAGTGAACCACTGGCGTAGCCAGGCGGGGTTGGTGGGGGGGGGGGGGGGGGTTCCGGCGCGCTGAACCCCCACCAGCCCGAAACTTTTCAGTTTTGCATGTGTGTATATACACGCATACATACAAACGCACGCACAAACATACATAAAGAATGGAAGGGGAGGTTGGGGGGTTTGAACCCCCCAACCTCCCCCCCCCCCCTCTTGGCTACGCCCCTGCACCACTGTCACTTCTGATATTCTGACGAAGGCCGGTCCCACGGCCGAAACGTCAAGAACCCATTCTGTTTTTCGACGTGTGTCTTCCTTTTTATTCATGTATATATATGGTAGGACATCGCAGGCGGTATTGGAAGGTTACAGGTTCGGTTCCCGCCGGCAGCAAATTGTCGTCTCGTTCACTTCATTTTCCTCACATTTATATCATAATTACTACGAATAACGTCACCTACACTTTCCTTAGCTTGATTTTCTTTTGGTTGTCATAATGTTGTGTCTAACAAAACAAGCCCTTTAAGGGCCCTTAAACAACACCTGCGATAATGCTTTTGAACATTTCAAGTAAGCGCACACATATCTTGTTTAGATTACCGTCCCGATCAACAATGCCAAACGTGGCAGCGCAACGAGCCGCGGACGCCCCACGAATTCAAAGGAGCAATCCCTTCTCCTCTACGGGCCTTTCGGATATTCCTCAGATCCTCAGCCTTTTCTGTGGTGTCAACATTCGCGTCTACTCATGTCATCCACAAAAAAAACCTGCTTATCTGCACGCAAGCATGTGCGCCCGCTGCTCTTCCTCCGCGCATGGTGAGGAGGCCAGCAGGAGAGAGGAGCCGGCGAACGGAACAAAATAATATAATATATGGGGTTTAACGTCCCAAAACCACCAAATGATTATGAGAGACGCCGTAGTGGAGGACTCCGGAAATTTCGACCACCCGGGGTTCTTTAACGTGCTCCTAAATCTAAGTACACGGGCCTCAAACATTTTCGCCTCCTTCGAAAATGCAGCCGCCGTGGCCGGGATTTGATCCCACCTTCGGGTCAGCAGTCGAGCGCCATAACCACTAGAACACCGTGGCGGGGCGAACGGAACAAAGCGAAGGAAAGAGCGAGACGAGCGAGGGCCTCTTTTAGATCGTCAAACCTGTGTAAATGCGCTATTACAAGACCATTTCGAAAAATTTTTACTGCTACGTGTTCGATGTAGACTCGTGCACAACTGCTACACCACAACTAAATTTCGACCTCTTGGTCGTGTAGGGCCTATTAAATTTCCCTCCTTTCGTGTGTCGGCTATAAAGGAGGGGAAATAGCGCGTATGTGCAAACACTTTATGGGTCAACTCTCGGTGGCTTAGCAGCTGTGGCATTCGGATTCTGAACCCAAGGACACGGAATCGGCTGCATAGGCCGCATGCATTCTAATGGAGGAGTGCCGAGTAAAGAGACTCCAGATGGCAAAAATTCGTCTGAGTTTCTCCGCTGCGGACCGTGTACCATGTCGTTCCAAAGCATCTCTTTACCGACTGAGGTGTGCGAACGCGTGTCTTATTGCAATAGCCCTGTATCGAAGCACATCTTCTACAGAGGTATTCGTGAAATGACTTACGAAGGCAAAATGACCCTAAAAACAAATAATTGTCAACATTCAGTATTTCTGTAAAATTCAACAACATCCATGTTTCTTGCGTAGACATTTTCTGTCAAATCCAAGAAAAAGTGCATATATAGCGCTAACAGAAAAAGCCTGTCTTCTAAAGAAAGAAATGTCTGTCATTTTTCAGTTCAAGAACATTTTTCAGTACCCAAAACAGAAAATGTTATTCTTTTTTGTGTTATTTCACAGATATTTTTTACAGTGTACGGTTGAACCCCCCGCCCTTTCCGACAAATATTTCTGGCTACGACACTGCAGCGAACACCTTACAACGTAAATTTCAAACAAAACACAAAACAAAAGCCGCGTACACATTGTATTTTTCTTTGTCCTTTTGCTCTTCACCCTCCTTTCTGCTGACGGCCCTCCCCGTGTTCGCTTTCACCAACTGCTCGCGCCATGTCAACGTGGCGGCTAATTCTCGCCGGCGTGTCCTACTTCACTTCTGCTAGTGGTTGTTTCCGAGAGTTGGTGGAAATAGAGGACTAAGTCGAACCCCGTAGTTCCGAACAGTCAATGTTGCGCGGTAACATTAATAATGGTCTCAAACTGCACCCGAGAGCGAAACTTGATGCTAAATAGTGTTCATATAAGCGCTAGTATTGAAAATAGGCATTTATAGGCATTTGTAAGCGTTTAGGCACGAACGCCAAAAGTAGGCACTATGGAAACACCATAAAAGCCCTTCTTGAAATCTAATTCATGCTCATATATCAAAATGGCGCGATAGGAGCGCAAGGAACAAAATAGGCATTTGCCTAAATTCCGGTCTCTAGTGATGGTACAAGACGACGATGAGGATGCATAACCGAACGCATAAAAATGATGATGATAATGTACGGATGAATATGGTGTGTATAATAAACGCGCAGAGTGTACGTAGATTTAGGTGCACGTTAAAGAACCTGAGATGGTCGATATTACTACGGCGTGCCTCATAATCATGTCGTGGTTTTGGCACGTGAAAACTCAGTAATTATTATTGTGAAGTGAAGCAGACACTCCTGCATTGGTGAGCACCGTACGAGTGCTTTAGAGGACACGTCACAAGCCGAGATTAATGTGCCGGCGGTTTAAGGTTACCCATTGCTTGGCGAAGGCCAAACAGACCAGCGAGGCATGTTCACTGTTTTATGAAGCAGATTTAGAGAGGAAACGTGTCTACAAGATTTTAAACAGGATGGAAGCAGCGATAGCTTGATATTTCTCAGGCCTCTATGGCCTGTTACAGCAATTGCGCCATACATATCACCCCATATACACCTACAATTAGGCGTCTGTCTACGTATATGTAGAAGGCTACAAGAGTCCCATAATGAAGCCACAGGTGCCTCTTTTTTTGCTGATACGTCTGCCAACTCCCCGTTTGGGAGCTGTTATACGTCACTCCATATCTTGACCTATATATAAAATGTTTGAAGGGATGAAATTCGAGTTGAACCTCGTCGTGGTTGTCCGGAGAGAAACTGCCCACGCGGGGATTAAACCGAAGAGGCCAAATTATAGCACAAACTGCAAAGCGCTTATCGGTATCATCAACGTGCATGTCGCACGCACTTGACTCGCGTTCTGCGCGTAACCTGAAACTGCCCCGTCCGCCCGTTGTCGGTGATACTCTAGTCATTTCCACGCGTCCGGTAATACTTTGTAAACACGTTCTCAGCGCACGCGCGTCACGAACCGGCCTCGATTGCGTGGGCGACGCGCAAACTCGAGCCGTTCATGCATCGACCGGCGCTCCGAAGCACACGGAAGTTATCGTGTACCTGTGAGACGAACATTCTACACGCGCTGAGGACGCGCGCAAAGTGCACCTGCATCGGGTTTACTTTCGCGTGGGCGTCGCATGAAAAGGTCGCGAATCTTATGAAACACCTGATAAGATGATATACGCAAAAAAAAAAAGAATTTGCGCAGCTTGCGTTAGTGGCGCAAGGCGAATCAACAGCGGAGCTAGGCGAGCTTCCTTCTTTCTCTCACTTGTTCTCTTTCTTCCTTCCTCTCTTTCTATGTGTTCTTTCTATCTCGTTCTTGTATCTGCTTCTTTCTATTTCTTTCTTTCTTTCTCTATCCAGTTCTTTCTCTCTTCTTCTAGCTCTTTCTATCTTTTTTCCCTCTTCCCTTTCTTCTCTCTCTCTCTCTCTCTATCCATTTCTCTCTTTCTGTTTCTTTTTATTTCTATTTTTTATGTGCTTGTTAAATCACGCAGTTTAGCGTTCATTTGTATGCTAACTTGTTTTATGTTATGCCTGATTAGCAAGCAACTTCTGTACCCACCCCTGCAATGTCTCGCAATGAGACGGCAGTATACGTAAATGAAAAAAAAAAATTTTCTTTTTCTCTATCCCTCTATTTACTTTTTTTTCTCTGTCCTTCTCTCTTTCTCTCGCTTTCTGTCTTGCGCTCAGTTTTTTCTATATTTTTAGTCTGTTTCTTTCTATCTCTCTCTGTATTTTTTTATCGGTCCGTATCTTTTTTGCTCTCTTCCTTGTCTTTCTTTCTCTCTATTTCCCTCTTTGTCGTTCTCTCTCTCTCTACTCGTTCTCTCGCCCATCCGAGTTATTGCATGCCACGCCGGGCAAATCGGTGCACAAGTTCGGGGAGCGAAGCAGACGATGAAGAAGAGGACGGAGGGGGCGCGCACCGGCCGATTTATTACGTTGCATGCGCTCACGATGATGAAATGTTCTGAGGCGAATCGGGGGTTTGCGAAACTTACACAGCGCCGCTGTTAGAATGAATTAAATCGGAAGCGTAGGTTTAAGATTTCTCCCCACGGGAGAGGAGGCGAGCGAAGGGAGCGACCCAGTCGTCGCCACGTATGGCGAGGAGGAAAAGGGGGAGGGGTGGCTGATTGGAAATATCTCAAGAACACAGACAGGCACGGGTTGGCAGGACGAAGCGTATAACCCGTTTCTGTCGCTGTTCTTGCGATACTTCCAACAGGCGCACACTCAGTCACTATGAACCAGCTGGCCCCATTGATCGCCTTACTGAATGTGCATTATTGAGGGAGGCAGACGAAGCAAGTCTGTCATTGTTCCGATCAGAGTTTGGAAGTTTATTAGCGCAAAGTTCATTCCAACACTATACTAGACGGCTATAGAACAGAAAAGGTGGAGGGAGCTTGAGCTCAGCCTTCAAAAGTACAACCCGATAGCGTAATCGGGCCCCGTGCGCATCGCCTCCTCAATTACTAGCCTAGCTTCTGTTCTCGGTGAATGTCTCAACCGTGCAGCAAGGAAAGGAACGTCTGCACACGTAACATTGGCCATTTCCAACTATTTTACAATGTCTACTGCAAGTGCAGTTGAGAAGTGCCCACTACACATTAATTCTTCCTTGTGCTACTCGCCGAAGTAGCCACTACGCGTCCGTAAGGCAACACGCGAACCTATGCGCAGCTGCTCACTTTGTTGATGCTTTTGCTGCTGCGCAAGATTAAATATGTCTGAGTGATTGTAATGGGTGGGCATATAAACACCTCACTCGTTGTGCAATGCACATGTCTTGACGCCTATAGTGCGATTCTACGCTTCTGCCACGCAACATTACATGCGTTAAGGAGACTCCTCGCAATACATGATACTCGTATAAGGCTTCTTTTTTTTTAAGGAGCTTCAAGCACTGGCGTGGCAGCCGTGGCCACACCTGCTTGCCGCGAAGAAGGCCTGGGTTCGAGTCTCGCTCGGGTACCGAATATTTTTTAGTATTTGTTTATTAATGCGAAAGCTGTTATGAGATCACAACAGCAGCCGTTTTTGGCGCCGTAGTTGTCCGCCGCCGCCGCCGGTGTCCGTAACCGCTATCGCGCGAAAGAAAAAAAAAACGAAATAAGAAAAAATACCCAGCATGGAACGGAGTTCGCACCTGGGCCCTCTGCGTGGGAGCGCAGTATCCTACCACAGAGGCATGCCGGTGCTTGAAACCCCGTTGCAAAAGGATATTATACAGGCTTCATGTCGGGAAGGAATCACATCAACATATGTAATGTAGCGTGGTAGAAGAGCGAAATAACAACCAGGCGTCACGCAATGCGAATTGCGCAACAGGTGGGTCGTTGAATGCTTCCAACCCATTACAAAGGGCTCAGCCATAAATCTTCATCGTCACCATCCGCATCAACAAAGTGCACATAATGCCTTACAGATGTGTAGCGGGTACCTCGCTTCTCCGCAAAATGACGACTAGTGGCGTAGTCGGTACTTCCCAACTTCACAAAAATTATTATTTATGGCGTAGTGGGTACCGTGGGTACCTCGCAAGTGTACTTGTATTAGTAGCCCCAAGAGAGTTTATAACGGGCTCTAGAAATTCCGCTCTTCCAGCTTTAGCGGTGACTGTGTTGCGCTTTCCGCGCAGGCCTGGCGTGTGTTTTGCACCTATGTCGAATTTTCGTTCACGGACAACACCGAGTTTTCGCTCACAGCCAACAACGTCGACATCGACACCGGAGTTTCTGCGAAACGAGCTCTTTAACGCTATCGAGTTAAAATGCATAATTTAATTGGGGCTGCTCAGATATGCCGCCCAGAGGTGAGGGGGGGGGGGTAAGAAGGACATCGCCCCTGCTCCCCCTCCGCCCTTTAGCTGGAAACTAACGCCTCTTAACTGAACCATTGTGTCTAACGCTGTGTAAGTAATTGATTATAACGGATGTTTCTGGAGGACACCGAGTGGGGGTAAGTCAGCCGTTCTGCGATTGTTGATCCGTGATCAGCGAGCCATGTGTTAATGAATTATGCCGCGACTGCCCCTACAGCATCCACAAAGAAAAAGAAACCCAGTGCTGTGTTTATCAGGCGCTGAAATTTGTAGGACATAGCTGAAGCACCTGCTCGCCCAACTATATCTTTTTTTGTTAAGAGAACGTTCACTCTAATCGCGCTAAGCAACAGCTCGTCATACGAAAACTTTTTTGCGCGCCTGCAATAGTCGAGCGTTATATTAATTAATACGGCTCGCCCGAAGCTCGTAGTACGGGGTTATGAGCTGACGCGATGCTGTTTTTTTTTTTTTTTGTTTCTAATGAGCGAGCTTCGCTAAACGGGATTTCTTAGTTTTATATATGTAAGTAATTAGCCTGGTATTACTGTTTATCTCACTTAAGTATCAACGCACAGAAACGTTTGGGCTGTAAACGACTGCTCGTTCGTTCACGAGGACAAAATAAATAAATAAATAAATAAATAAATAAATAAATAAATAAATAAATAAATAAATAAATAAATAAAAAGTTCAGGAGTCCTTTACTTATAGGGAAAATGGGGGCAAGCGAAGCGTGTGCGTGCCTTACCTACTACTTTTCTTTCTTTCTTTCTTTCTTTCTTTCTTTCTTTCTTTCTTTCTTTCTTTCTTTCTTTCTTTCTTTCTTTCTTTCTTTCTTTCTTTCTTTCTTCCTTTCTTTCTTTCTTTCTTTCTTTCTTTCTTTCCTTCTTTCTTTCTTTCTCAACGAAACGAAGCAACACCGCCTAGAACGAAGCCGGCCCAGCGCGCGCGAAGCCCCTTCGTGCCTTTTCCATCCGCAGCACAAGCGAAACGGCTCTGATTGGCTGCGGGCGTGCCGTGAGGGAGGGCGCGCCTACGCAGTTGCATCGTGCCCAATGACTCACGCCAGAACGTGAGGTCATGCGTTCATATCCAGGCAACAAGAAATGTGGCAACTTGAAATGAGCTCGATAAAAGGCCACATTGCCACATGAGAAACAGCTGATAGCCGACAAGGCCTCCATCGAGGGAGCATCGGTGATTGCAAAACGACGCACACAAACGCGGATGTGACAGGCGCAGCTTCGAGGGCCGCACTCTGCGCTGGGTTTCTCGTGCACGACAACGCCACCACCGATATCTGTAACACAAAGCCAGCTTCGCTTGAATAAATGTGGGAAGTGTGCTGTCGCACGTTATCTTCCGATGGTCCACGTATGACTGCACTACACTCCATAGAATGGCATGCATATTGAACGCAGTACACTACTGCACTAAAGGCTAGGGAGTCCAAACAACATCAACACGTCGTATGATGGGTAGCACGGACATTTAAAAAGCACGAAACGAATCTAGTATGGAGCGATGCATATGCACATTGAAGTGTTCATTGGATAATTTCCCAGGAGAACACGCAACATTATGGTCTACACAAAACATCGTTTTTAGCACAGACACACTAACTGTGGTGTGTGAGCCATGGCACGGAAGAGCTCCTTTCCTCCAACCGAGTTTTGACAGAAAGGGCTGAATAAGCCACTTATCGTTGCAGCTCTACGCATGATAGCATAAAAAAAGGAAAACAAAATGCTCCCACCTCCCCGAAGGGAATCGGGAGAAAATGCGAATGCATTTCTTGCGCCGAGAGCACACGGCGTAGTAATTTTAATGGCGTAGAGCTGGACAAATCGACGCGCTCAAGTGTCTCCCTTTTGGGCGCCTCTTTCAACGAACAGAGGGAACGCCGCTATGGCGCCGAGCGGACGCATGTCACGTTGGCTCTGCGCATTTCGTAGTTTTTGACCCGGACCACCCTCTTTTCGTCGCCGACAGTCTGTCGGACATTCAAGTGCTCAACAGAGGGACCACCCGGACCCAACTTTCTAGTCGGTAGGACAATTTTTTCGCCCATTTCCGACTTGTAAAGTGACGAAGCGAGCGCTGGCTCGCTAAGCCTAACGGCAGACCAAACTCGCCTCGGCGAGTGACGGGCTGCCAGGCCTCGCGGCGGGGCCCACAACCCCATGATGGATCCCACTCAGCACTCAACGAGTACTTGCACGAACCACGACATGGACTCGCGACCGGACGACGACCAATTCAACTCCCCCCTACCGGCCGACCCCTCTGACCTCGACGAACTTACATCGGTGAGCGATGAGGACGACCGTGGAACAACTCAACCACCTCAGGAATCCGAGGGACCCGCTGATGACCAGGATCCAAACTGGAAATTGGCGTTGTCTCGTCGCTCCCGACAGAAGCAAAACAGACGCGAACGCGAGCGGGCAGCAACGCAGCAGCAGGCCGGGCAAGCTGCGGCCCCGAACGCCACCGGGAACGCTTCAACAGGGCATCACTCCGTTAACCCGTCTGCCGCGGTAGCGGCGGCGTCTCCGACAACAACAGTCTCCACAGCGTCGCGTCAGCTGCGACGAAAGCTGCCGCCGCTGCCTCGAAGCGACCTTAAAATTGTGCTACGACCGAAGAAAGGCCTTGCCATCAAAGAATACTCTACGCACCAAATCTCTCGTGCCATAGTGGCAGCCTGCACACCCCACCCTCAATGCACGGGCAACGATTTCATTGTCCGGATTCGACCCGGATCCAACATCATCATCGTAAGCACACCGCACGAAGAGACAGCGCGGGTACTTCGCCGAGTGAACACCCTCACCCTGGGTGGCAAAAACTACGAGTTCAACGCATATGTGGCTGCCCCGGAAGGCACCTTGCGTGGTGTTATCCACGGCATCGATCCAGGAACACCACCAGAAGAGCTCTTAGCAAACCTACGGGTACGCACGCAGGGCGTCAAGGTGCATAGTGCCCGAATGCTAGGAGACACTAACACAGCAGTCGTCACATTCGACGGCAGCATGATCCCCCGATACGTGCTCTACTACGGGGGTGAGGTGGCGTGCCATCCTTACAAAGCTACCCGACAAGTCTGCAAGGTCTGTCTGCAACAGGGACACAGATCAGACGTGTGCCCTAACCCGACAGCTCCTGTGTGCCGCAGTTGCGGTCTTCTCAACCCACCGACGGACCATCCCTGCGCCCCTCAGTGCCAGATATGTGGGGAGGGACACCTCACAGGCGCTAAGGAGTGTCGACAACGGCTGAAGACGATTCGCCAACATCCACCACCCCACCAGACCAAAGCGTACAGTGAACGCGGTCGTAAGCCACAACGCCGCCCTCGATGGTTCAGCTCGGAGAGGGACGCGTCACGCGGCGGATCCAGATCTGGGTCTCGATCCAGATCCAGGTCCAGATCCTTCCCGCCCCTTCCCCCGGCGGACTTGGACCACGACCAAACCCAGGGCAGCCCCCGGAACCACCAGGACACCGAGCAACAACAGCAGCAGCAGCAGCACCAGCAGCAGCAGCACCAGCAGCAGCAGCCACATAGCGCCAAAGGCACCAAGATTAAGAATCCTAACGCATGCCCCGCGGGGGATGGCACTAAGGTGAGCTGGCTGGCAGAAGGTTCGGCTCCCGCGGCTCCGCACTCGCTAAACCAACCCCACCCGCACTTGTTTGACAGCCTAGCTCGCGAAAATCAGGCACTAAAACGCGAATTACAAACCCTACGAGCCACACATGCTAGGGAACTGGCAGAGTTAAGAGCCCTCATCACGGGGCTTCGTACCTCACACCCCGCCCCAACCTCCACGAACTCCCCTGCCCCCGTAGCCCCGCAATCCTCCAATGACTCTCCGGTCACCCTTTCAACGCTTCAGAGCATGATGAGGGATCTAACACAGCAGATTACGCACCAACTTACGCAGCAGCTTAACCAAACCCTCTTGCACCAGACCACACAACTAAGTGCTCGTCTCGACACCATTGAAAATCGAATTGACGCACGAATCAGCGAACAAAGCAGCATCGCGCGGAAAAAGCGAGCCACCACTGGCACCACACGTGCCGCCACACAACCACTCTTAGACCCCGGTGTCTTAACGCTGGCTCCCCAAATCACTCACTCCACCTCTCAGAAATAGTATGGGCAGCGCACCTTCTCCATTTCAAAAATCCTTAGAAATTTGGCAATGGAACTGCCGCGGCTACCGTCGTAAACGGGGCCTTTTACAACAATTTATTCAGAAGCAACTGGTACCGCCGGATATCATCGCACTTCAGGAGACAGGGACACACCCTGCACTAGCCGGATACGAGGTCTTTGTGGGTCCGGAGGATGGAAAGGTGGCCATCCTAGTTAAGAAGGCCATAACGGTCATTGGTCACGACACCATACCTGACACTAATGTTGACCATGTAATTATTGAGCTGATCCTGCAAGTAAAAAAGCAGATGAAGAAGAACAGCTTAATCGTGCTCAATGTTTATAGCCCGCCTCGGCAATCGGACGCGGATTTACGGAAACTCATTCGTGGAGCATGCCGTATCGCACAAGGCAAAGAAATCATCATACTAGGTGACTTTAACGCACACCATGATCGGTGGGGCTACCGCAAAAGAGATGCCAAGGGGAGACAGTTAGACACAGCTATAGACGACTTTCAACTTGTCTTGCTTAACGATCCAGCTGCACCCACACGACTGGGCAACAGTGTATGCCAAGACACCAGTCCCGACCTTACCCTAGTTCGGGGCAACGCGACGTACACATGGGAAAATATGCAAGAGACTTTGGGCAGTGACCATTGCATCGTCCGAATCCAACTCACGGAGTGCGCCAAAAGCCACCCCATTGGGCAAGCAAAGATCACTGACTGGGATGCTTTCCGTAAAGAAAGCACGTTGGCTCTCGATCATCTTTCAGATCTTGGTGATTGGACTGCTCAGTTAAGAAAACTGAGGGACAAATGCACCAAGAACATAGCCAGAACATTAAAGAACCCAGAAGTTGACGGCCATCTACTCCACCTCTGGGAAGCACGTCGCAGCCTCATCAAGAGGTGGAAAACACAGAAGCACAATCGCAAATTAAAGCTTAGAATTGCCGCCCTAACAACTCAGGCGGAACTATATGCGATGCAGCTAACCCGCCTTAATTGGGCTCAATTCAGCGACAGCCTTCAAAAGTCCCTGGGGACGTCCCGCACTTGGAATATCTTAAAGTCTCTTATCGACCCCACAAAAACAAAAAATGAAACAACTAAAGCAATAACACGACTAGTCCACACCTATCCAGGTACTGAAGATCAACTCTTGGAGCAGGTCCGACGCAAGTGCTTTGGCACCACTAATCCTCCTCCCTATCAGGGCACGTATCAAGGGGAGCCAAACCAATACCTAGACCGCCCAATAACGTTTGACGAGGTCTATGCCGCAATCCGCAGCAGCACTCGTAATACAGCCTCCGGTGCCGATGATGTCCACTACAGCCTCATACGGAATCTCAGCGATGCAGCTGTGCATGATCTCACGACCTTCCTCAACGCACACTGGGAGCAGGGTACAGTCCCGCCCGAATGGAAACACGCCAAGATAATTTTGATTCCAAAACCAGGCAAGGCGCTTCAGATCGAGAACCTTCGACCCATCTCTCTGACCTCCTGCCTTGGCAAACTTTATGAGAGAGTGATTACCACCCGTCTCCAGAACTACCTAGAAGACCACTCACTCCTTCCTAATACCATGTTTGGCTTCCGGGCTCGCTTATCAACTCAAGATGTGCTCCTTCAAATTAAAGAGGAAGTCCTCGAGAGAGTGCCCCAGCACGGAGCCCACATCCTCCTGGCCCTGGACATTAAAGGCGCTTTTGACAATGTCAGTCATCGAGCTATACTAGACTCACTCGCTGCCCTCAATTGCGGCCACCGAACCTATGAATACGTCAAGACGTTCCTTACAAATCGCACTGCGACGATAGGGCTGGGCACACTTCGATCTGCCACACTGTCTGTTCCTAACAAGGGAACCCCGCAGGGGTCTGTAATATCCCCGCTGCTTTTCAATGTAGCAATGATAGGCCTCGCGCGGAAACTACAACAAATCGAGGGAGTTCACCATGCGCTTTATGCGGATGATATTACGCTATGGGCCACACAGGGTTCCCTCGGAGAAAAAGAGACTCATCTGCAACAAGCGGCTACCTGCGTTGAGGATTACGTGCGTAATTGTGGCCTCGCCTGCTCCACAGAGAAGTCGGAGCTTCTCCGCATCTGGCATTCGAAGAAAAATAAACCCAACCCCCAAGATCCCAGCCATCGGCTACGCATTATGCTGGCCGGGCAAGAAATACCGGAAAAAACTATTGTACGCATCCTGGGCATGTGGATACAGTCGAACCGTCAGAGCAGCCACACTCTCAGCACCCTTCGCACCACCACTCTACAGGTCTCTCGTATGATTGCGCGAGTGACCACTCGTCACCACGGTATGCGAGAGGAGGATACACTAAAACTCGTACGCAGCCTCGTCGTCAGCAGAGTGACCTACAGCCTTCCTTATCAGCGTCTCACTAAAGCGGAGGTAGACCAGATAGACGCTATGTTACGACGGGCTTACAAGGCAGCCCTTAAGCTCCCACTAGGAACCTCTAACAACAAACTTTTAAGTCTCGGCGTTCACAACACATTTGAAGAGTTACGGGAAGCGCAACTGGCCACCCAACTCTCCCGGCTCGCGCAGACTTCTACCGGCAGGGACCTACTGCGGCGCCTTGGGCATATGGGCCTCCTTCGAGATGTCGCTAAACAACAGCCTATTCCATCAAACCTCCAAGCAACCTACAAGGTTGCCCCCATACCCCGTAATATGGATCCTCAACTACATCACGGCAGGCGGGAGGCCCGAGTCGAGGCTCTACGCAAACAACACTTAAATAAGACGAGCGCAAGATATGTAGATGCAGCGCTCTACACTGGTAATAGCAATAAGGCTGTAGCCACGGTGGTCGACCATCGTCTTCGCGAAATCACCAGTGCATCAATCCGCTGCTCTTCCATTACGGAGGCTGAAGAAACGGCCATCGCTTTGGCCATTGCCACCGGCAACCACCAAAGGCGGTCACTAGATATCCTCACGGACTCTCAAGCGGCCTGTAGAAATTTCTTGAATGGGCGAGTCGGTCAAGCGGCGATTAGCATTCTCCGTGGTGCACCAGATCCCAACGACACCCTTGACACACGAAACCCCATCATCCGGCACAGGATAATATGGACGCCTGGTCACATGGGGCTGGAGGGGAACCAGGAGGCAGACAGGGTGGCTCGAGGGTACACAACAGGCCGAGCACCTCATGATCCGGCCTCCGAGGAGCCTATCCCGGTCCCGTGTGAGTATGCGGCCATCCTAAATCACTACAAGGGACTCAGACGTATCTACTCCCTCCCCCATAAGAAGCTCACAAAGGAGGAAGCTACCAGCTGGCGCTTAATCCAGACCGGAACGTATCCGAACTTACATTTTCTCAATAAAGTGCACCCAACAGAATACCCTGCGCGCTGCCCATGGTGCTCTGAGAAACCCGCATTAATACACATTACATGGACTTGCCGGGCCATCCCCGGTCTGCCCCCCATTGACCAAGCTAGTGTGGAGCGGTGGGAGGAGTTGCTAGCCAGCGATAACCTTGATGATCAGATCAGTTTGATCGACAGGGCACGCAGGGCGGCAACTGCCTGTGGCGTCCTGGACTGAGGGCAGCCAGCACTGCTAGATGGTACTTGCGGACCAAGCATCACAAACCCCTTTCTGTTAATAAATGTTTTTTTCCTTCCTTCAACGAACGCTTCCTACGTGCGTTCGTAATCACCTCAGGGATGTTGCCACCGCCTTTAATGCAGCACAAACGCGTTTAGAACGCGCTGTTTTCAGGCTGTGCCAAGGCAGCACAAACGCTACAAACGCGTTTCAAACGCACTGCATTGAGGCGGTGGCGCAAGGAGGAGAGAGAGCGAACGGCGAGAGAAGGAGCGGCGAAGCACTGCACCTACCCTCTCCTACATACTCTCCACACACACGCGGGAGCTCCGCCGAGCCAATGGCCGAGCTCCCACGATTCGAGCGCCCTCGCACTCCAGAGCGCGCTCCTCCTCTCCACTCACTCTCCGTCCGCACCATCTGCTCCGGTTGCTAAGGGCGAGGATAAGCGCGCTCACCCGCAGCTGTCGCTATGGGAGAGGGAGTGAGAGCGGAGAGGCGCGCGGACAACGCCGGATGCCTTACATAGCCCGACTAAGAAATGCATTCACATTTAAAAGCCTCACAGAATCTCCTTTGAGGGTTGCGTAAGCGTAGAGCATTATTGTACATTGCGGCCTTCCCAAGAGCGTTGTTTTCGGGCGGCATCGGCCTGGCGTCTTTGGTCTTCTATCTATAGCATTTGTCAGCGTCTGGAACGGCACCACAGAAGGCGTATACCGCGATCGCAGAAGCGCCAGTCTGGCATTAAATTTTTGCAAAGTCAGAGTTTTTCTGAATTTCTGCATGTCATCTTCACATGTCGCTCCAAGTAGCGCTTTTATTTCACAACCCCCAATTTAAAAAAAAAGCATTCATCGAGAGCGTTCTTTTTTATTGAAATAAGGGAAAAAAATTAGGGTCCCGTCTGCATTCGCCTAACACGACTCGAAGGCGAAAACAATGTCCATTTCTTCGCACTCGATGTATTTAGAGTGACTGCATACGGCTCCTTTATGCTACCTGCGGTAGCACAAACAGTAACTCTAGATGTATTGATCCTTCACTGCCCCCTTCCGAGAGCTTACCGCACCTCACCTGGTTTTGCACTGCCGCCGGGATCGGCACACATTCGCCAAGCAACGCTGTCAAAGTATGACGTCATCATGTGAAGTCACGCTATGTGACGTCATGATTACGTCACAACTTTTGGCGCTACGTGGCGCAATTATGGCGTCATATGGCGACGTCATCACGTGGTGATGATTTGTTTTTGCACCACTTATGTTGACACCGACGCTGCAGGACGCCAACGGTCCATTTTGCCATTTGGTGAGTCATCTAAGGCTTTCGCCTAAATTAATGAAGGAGTTGCGGCCATTTCTTGATGTTCTTTTACATTTGGTTTGCAGCGGGGGTACAGCGCATTCATATGGTTCAGACATATTCTGCAGATCCTACAAAAATGAGTGTAAGTGCAACGGTATACCTACCCGTATTAAAGCGGGCGCTTAAGCCAGTGGTGAAGACACTCAACTTCGGAGCGTGGGGTCCTGGGTTCAAAACCCAGCACTACCAAGAAAAATTTGTTTCATTTGTTAACGATCGTCTTACGTGACAGCGGGACGAAAGGACGGACGGACAGACGGAGTGACAGTTTTCTCGCCGAGTCGGCATAGAATTGAACATACCTATCACACCCTCCAACACACCCACCGCATGAACGATTCCTAATTACGTTAACTTCACCCATCATATTCTAAGGATGGATTCTCAGACATTTTTGCTTTTCATTGCGAATTGAGCCCGCGACCCCCAGTTTATCCACCGCGACGGTTCACAATGGCACAGCGCTACGTTTTCTAGTCCTGTCTGCGATTCTTTTGCAAGCAGTGAATCCATCGAATGACTGTCTCGCACACATTGATTACACGCGAAGCCACTGTATCAAAAGCGACGCAAACGACAGTATGCTTAGCATTACATAAGAGGGGAGAGCTGGAGTCAGGCGCACTCCTGTTTGAGCACGTGGCAACAGGGGTGAGAAAATGCCATTGAAGGCTATCATGCTGCTGCGGGGCTGAAGAAGACTCCAATAGACCTTTTTCAAGCAATCCCAGAACCCCCCGAGGGCGCACGAAGCACTATGGGAAAAGAGTGTACGGCGAGCCCGCCGGCTGTTCCGTCGCTCGCTGCTCGTTGGCGCCGTGGGAGCACCAAACGAAAAAAAAACGCGTCGCCGCTGGTTGACTAATATTAAATCCTAAATACCACACGTCTGAACGCACGTGCATGTATCTCTACGCATGAAATGCGAAAGAAATGATGCAGTCAGTGTAGGTATATTACCGAGCGCATGTATACCGGATGTAGCAGTTAAGCGGCATGTTAGTTATCACGTGCCGGTATACATGCAGTAAAAACGTGCTATCGTGAGCAATGTGAGCTGGAACACCGAATTCGTATTTATTCAGTGATTACTTGTTCACAAGACACAGGCCTTTAATGCCATAGTGGCTCGTGATGCGGTTTAACCAAACTGTAGAGAGGTGTTACAGTGTTTAGGTCTATAGATGATTATATTATTTTAATTGACAAGTCATGCGCTGTACAAAGAAGTGAGCACATTCTAAACGTGCTTAAAGAAAAAAGGATTGGACTAGAATCCACTTGCGAGATGCCTTGCTCTGATAATTTGCAGTTTCTTGATACATGCTTTTAAGTTTCACTGCGGAGCATGTTCGCGGGCACTATAGCACGCGTTCAGTGATATCGGTGTTCAATTTCGCGTCGGCGCATTCGAATGTTGTTAAACGAGGACTTGTGATGTCATGATTACGCAAGGCATTGGAAAAAGCTTACGCACATGAGATGAGCAGTAGTTTCCAGCTGCAAAGTGATCAAAGAGGCGCGATATCCTGCGCATCGTTGTATCGGTTCGCGAAAATCTGTTCGCATGGCAAAGAAAGATTAACACGGACGTTCTCCATCCGTAAATAATGAAGAAACTAGAAATACTGCAGTTATTCCACGTATGTATAAGAAGTTCTTCAGTCGCATGGCCTGAAGAACGTAGGGAAGTGATGTGGGGGTGAAGGTTGTGTTTGCAGCCCCAAATAAGCTCAGTCCCATTAACGTCGCAGGGGTCTGCGGTTGGCAAAGAAAAATGCGGTCAGAGGCATGCCGATTGTTTTGTAAATTGTGTAAGAGTAAACCGTAAATTTCTCTTTCTTGTGTCCACATGTACATCGGCCAGACTGGTCGATGTATTAATACGTATACACGCCTTAGCGAACATCGAAATCCATTGAATGGAGCCGTCTCATCTCGCCTCGCTATGTCAGTCATGAAAATGTAATCCCATCTTCGAAAGCACGGTAATTTTGTATACCATCAACCTAATCAGACAACGCGAGAAACTTCGGTGGCATATCATGTCACAAATAACGCCACACTTTGTGGCAGTCAACCTTCTCAGTCGTTACCAGACAAGGAATTCTGCTTTACTAATCGACTGTAAGCACGCGCCTTGGTTGTTTGACTTTTCGTACCTCTTTATGACACGCGCGACGCACGCCCATTTTTTTATGCTTTTTTTCACGCGTGCAATAATCTTTCAGTTGTCTGTGCGCTGGTTTGTGCATTTCCTTCCTTGTACTGCTCCTTTCTTTTTTCGCTCTAAGTATTATTCCAACCTGTAGTTATAGCACCAACGAAGGTTAGTATGTACTTATCGTTCGTTACATATATGGTGCGAGCGACGCAATGGATGTATCCCCTTTCCCCAAATGCCGACTACACTTTCTAGTGTACTCTTTAAATATCAGAACCTCACACTGGAGTCGTCGACAGTGTCGATGGACGTTGATTCCAAATGCATCCGCGAATCATAGACCGCTCCTGCACCTCATAGGCAACCGAGCTGTATTTTTTTATTTATGCCGTAAGGCGCAATGGGGCCAAAAAATAAATAAATAAAAGGTGACCTTTCTGAGCCGCTCTACTTCGAGTTACTGCATATGCTTAAAGGTAGCATATACAGTAACTCTAGCTCAACTGGTCCAACAGTGGGAGAGATGCAAATCGTCGAGAGGCCGTCGCAGCTAAGCACTGAAGTTCGTGATTGAATTGCGCAGTAACATGTTGCACCTTGCCAAATTCACTGTGTCTAAGAAGTCCTAGCACGGCGCAAGCGGAAAGCTACAGCGCGAGGCCCGCGCGCTCGTCGCGGCGGCTGCTGCGGCGTACACACATTTCCCATGAGCGCTTGCGCACCCGTTGGTGGTGCTCGTGTGCTTGAAAAAGGTCTATTGGTATACGCAGGTAGCACATGAAGAGCCAGTGCCGGCAATTTGGAGAACATGGTGCCGGCAGCCGACTATTCTTACCTTCGCCCTCTTCGCGTTCAGTACACTATTCCGCTTCTTAAATGCCATACTACCATTGCCGGCAACCACTCCGTCCCGGAGCAAGCTATTACGAGGCATCATGGAAGGCGGGGACGTTAGGTTCCAAAACAGGCAACATGGACGACGTCCGTTTTATTGCGACAGCAATTACTTTGACACTCCCGGTGCGTTTTTGCCGTCGCCGTCCGCGCCGCCGTGAGGTTCCGTGTAAAGTTCAAATCTATAGCATGGCCCCGCGCGTCATACGTCCTATGTGCGAGTGAAAGCTTGCGAGCGCATCCGACGATCGCGGCTCAAGCTATGTATGTGGGCGGCCGGAGGGACGGCTGCGTGGCTCCGGCGGGAATTCCGCACTTTGCTCGGCCGGGCGCGGTCGCGCACGCTTTATCTTGTCAGGGATCAGCGGACGGTTCATACCTTTGCATGTTCTCACTACTCGTTTTGCGATGAAGTGATATATAGCACGAACGTCTCTTCGCTCGCTGCAGCGACCGAGTTTTCTTACGCCAGCGTTTTGTTGAGCTACGCCAGGTTGGACGCTAAAGGAGTTAGCTGCTAGCCTTGCTTCAGGTAACATTCCAATTTGTTGCTATCGCATTCATTACAGCGCCCAAGTTCATACAAGTTCATACAAGATATCAGAAAGTTATCGCGATTATCTTGTAGGAACCGGAATAACACGACACGAGCGTTCATGAAAAGGCAATACGACTTGGCCGTGCACCGCATGAGAATGAAGGAACCAGGTGAAAACAGAACGTCCCTGTGACGTCTGTCGTAGGTTGGCTTTCGGTACGAATGGAAGGCTGCGAGGCAAACACGTGCAATCAAACAGCAGCTAGGCAGGTTGTGTCGCGAGCATAAGCGCTAGGAGACTTTAGAGCGTTCGGAACTACGATGCCTAGAGAAAAATGGAATCACAGCCAAACATTAAGTAAAATGGCAACTGACGAGCGGTGCCATGGCTGGACGAGTTAGTATATGCAAAAGTGACATATGGCAGAACGATGTCAGTGTCACTGTAGTCTGCGGAGACAATCGTACTAAATCATATAATCTGTTTTCTGTCTTTTCGTTCAGTGACGGGCGAAAAAAATGGCGAGTTGGTTTGGCATAGGTGGGGTCATGCCATGGTGTCCTCTCACCCAAAAAACGCTGTACTTTCATTATAAAATCTTAGTACAAAAGCCCCGAAGAATCCCCCTCCTCGACCAGAGAGCAGGCTAGGCTCGAGAACAGACGAACGCAGGGAAGACGAAGAAATTGAGCGCGAAATAACTTGACACAAGAAGAAAGCCGCAGGGCAAGCGCTTGACTAACAACCGGAGGTTTTGTTGATGAAGACGGATATTTATACGCAGTCAGAAACGCGTGTTCTGTGCCCTTCTTCTTCTTGTCTCAAGTTATTTTAGGCTCATTTTTTTTCGTCATGAACTACCAACTCGTCCAACAGTTCATTCTTCTAAACTCAGGGAGAGTAAAAAAAGAAAAAATCACAGCATATCCACGGGGTGAATGATGATGAGTGGGGCGAAGCTACGGAGGGAATCATCTGTAAACCGTGAAACTCTTCCGTGAAATGCGCCCAGTACATAATATAAAGAGTGTGAAACATCGTGTATATATTAAACATCAAACTTTTATTGTACTGTTGGTTTACGTGGTCCCTTCATTATCACTTGTGATCGGTGAAATGCAAGGAAGAAGTCCGCTCCCGAGCGAAAGAGCGACCGCATTCCCCGCTCGCCCCGTGCGAATTAAAGGCAAGGCTAGAGGGAAGACAGGACGCGCGTTCCACGACGCGAGGTCGGTAGCATGCCCAACGAAAGCCAACGGAACGCGATCGTGCAAGTGCTCCGGCTTCGCATCGCCTCATGGTTCCATTTAGCGTCCCAAAACCAAATATATTGCTCAAGGTGTGCCTTGCGTTTTTCGTAGAAATAATTTCCTTATCATGTACATTAAGACGAAAAGTTGAAAGCTCACTAGAGTGTATCGCCCGCAAAGTATGTCTTTTAGTGTGATTTAACTCTCGTACGGCAGGGTTCTCGCGCCGTTGCCGGTCCACCTCGCCCGTTGACGATCGGGCGAGGTGGCTACATGCAACTACTTCTACTACACTTTAAGAAAAACATCTGGCGTTCTTTCGTTCTGCTTTTACAAAACATCTGGCGTCTTTCGTTGGTTTATTTCATCAATCAACAGCGTTTTGAACAAAATTTTTATTGTTTAATCACGCACAGGAGAAATCTCACCAGGCACTACCTTGGAGGTAAACAATGGCTGCTAATGACAATGAGAGACAGAAGAAGTCGGCTTTTAGCTAACACTTACACTTCTACTTCTACTAACGTTTCCTACTGGAACATGCCAATGGCTGCTAATGGGGAATGAGAGACAGAAGAATTCGGCTTTTAGTTAACGCGCACGCTGCGAATTTTTTATTGTTCAACAACGCACAGGAGAAATCTCCCACCGGCACCACCTTGGAGGTCAAAGCGTAAGACTTGTTACTCACTACTACGACCACGACGATTACGAGGGACGAACGGGTGCCGCCTTAAGGAGCTTCGCCCCTAACAAGCAACGTTTAGGGCCCTATGCAAGATAGGGCCTACCTTGGGGGCACCGATCCACAACCGGCACAGCATTGTAGCGTCACGTCGAGAAACCTTGGATGGCAGTTGTAGCTGGAGTAACGATTCAAGGTTCTGTGGGCGACATTAGGAGTTAGGCAGAGAATTCCAGTGCGCAAACGTGACATTACGCGCCATTGCATTGGCATGGCAGATTCATCCATGTGCGAAAGCTGCAACTGTGTAGAGACTATGGAACATCTCTTGTGCCACTGTCCCCAATTTGATGAAGATCGCCGGACTTTCCAGTGTGCCTTGAATAGACTCGATGACCGGCCCTTTAATGAAGCAAAGATCTTAGGAGCCTGGTCGCGCAGCACATCAGCCCAGAAAGCCACACGAGCCCTCCTGCGGTACTTGAAAACAACTTCATTGAGCGACCGCCTGTGAAACTCGGCACTGTGTGTGTGATGTGAAATGTGTCTATCCTTCTCTCTCTCTTTTTTACTCCCCTATTCCCCTTCCCCATGTGTAGGGTAGCAAACTGGACGCATAGTCTAGTTAACCTCCCTGCCTTTCCTACATTCCTCCTCTCTCTCTCTTGGGGGCACCTATGTTGACACTCTGTGTTGTAGTGACATTTCGCGTCCATCCTTTTTAGGGTCGTGCGAATAGGGATTTTCGAGACCCCTTCGAGCAAGGATCGAATGCGAATCGAATAATGAGAGAACCGAATCGAATAATAAATACTCTTAACAGCGGATCTGTTCAAGCTCGCCGATGGTCCGTGACGGGTGAACAGAAATGGTCGTCATCATGAACCGACACGCGCTCTCTTCGACCTCTGTTTCTTCTTCCTCCTCTTCATCTTCTGCTTCGCCCACAGAACAAGTGCGCCAATTTGTCCGGCGTGGGATGCAATAACTCTGATGCGCCAAAGACCGAGTAGAGTGAGAGAGAAAGAAAGAGATAGAAAGAAAGAGAAACAGAAAAATTCTTGGCGAGGCGGGATTCGAACCTGCGTACCCACGATCCGAAGGCGAGCATTTTAACCACTCGGCTATCTAGGCACGACACCAGAGTAGCATAGCCTTGTATATAGTATAGTATAGCAAGGGGGTGGGGAAGAAGAGTGAAGGTGAGCCGGAGAGATGTCAGGGTGAGGAGGAAGGAGAGGAGGAGGGGAGGCCGAGTAAAGCGCAGCATAGAGAGGATGAGAAGGCGAGAAACAGAGAGAAAGAAAGGCGGAAAGAGAAAGAAAGAGAGGAAAAATATAAAAAGAAAGAAAGAAAGAAGAAGCAAGCGCGAGAAAGAGAGATAGAGAAAAAAAGGAAGAAAGAAAACAGAAAGATAGAAACATCAAGAAAGAGAAAGAAATAGAGAGAGCGAGAGAAAGAAATAAACAGAGGAAAGAAAGACATAGAAAACACAGAGACAAGATAGAAAAAGAAAGAGAAAGCTAAAGAGAAACAGAGCAGGCGGCCCAGCTGCGCACTTCCTTCAGGCTTGGCACCACTAGTGAAAAAGTGCCTCAATTTTTTAGTGGCTTGCGAATGTCCAAGCTCGCCGACCAACAGTCCAGCAGGCCCGTGAAGCGGCGGAGAGGCACGGCCTTGACGTCCCGACATGGGATACCTGAGCCCGGGCCGTTAATCTGCCGAGCAATTAATAAAATTTTTCCATGAATATTGCCCAGTCATATTTACAATCATTGTGAAACAATGTTAACATCCTAGTATGTGTTATAACTGTGTGTAAAAGTAGAGCATCTGGAAATGATAAGCAAAATTACCGCGTGCGCAAAACTCACCAGTAAGTGCGCACGATCCTTGTACAGCAGGTGAAGACCGGCTGCCCGAGTGACGTAGCCTGCTGCACGTGCACATGAGGTCTCGCGTTTCCGGTCTTTACCATGCACGCAGGGATGAAATTTATAGACGTTTGCACCAATCTTGCAGATGACATTTTTTTAAGTATTCCGCAACCATTCGAAAGTATTCGTATTTACGAATAGCGACTGTTCGATTCTAAGACATAATCGAACGGGGCAGTATTCTATTCGATATTCCAATTTTTTCATACATTTGCACACCCGTACTCTTTGCAGGTATACTGCTCGTCGGCCATTAGTGTAGTCATTAGGTTGGAACTGGTCCGCTTCACAACGAGCGCGCTTCTATAGGCAGAAAACGTGGCGTCTGGGATCGAAAATACGCCCCCCCCTCCCCCCGCGGTTCAATACGGCAAAAAAAAAAAAGAAAACTTCCTTCATCAATTAGGGACTCGAGAAACACGCTGAGCAGTGTGCACTACAGCGGCCGCCGGCACACTGCGTTGCCTCACCCATAGCCTCCCATGCCTCAGCATATGCACGCTGCGAGGTAGTGCAATAACGTAGGGCATCTATCGAACGCTTCGTGCCAAAACAATGTGCAGGCTCGACGGTGGTTGTAGCAAGCAGTGATGATTACGCAAGGATATTGGGACCGTCGTACGGGAAAGGAGGTGAAGGATTACGTGGTTCGGACGCTTTCCCTCGATCGCTTGCCCCTTCGACGCCTCCCTGCGAGTGCCGCGCGGTTTATCCGATGCAATTGCGCTGTCTCCGTTGAGCGACGAGGCCGTGACAGGGTTTAACTCCTACATACGCTCACGTTGCGTGCTCTCACGGTATGACCGATAGGGTGCAGACGCAGCGCTTCGAGCGCGAACGAACGGGAGATGACAGGGAAGCGGCGTGATGAATGGGCGTCACGTGGACGCTGCGCTGCGTGCGACGAGGCGGTGCAGCTTATAATTAATTGTTCGCCCATCGATGAGTGGCGCGTGTTGGAGGGGTCACGAAATTACGGCTTTTAATTAAGGCCGCGAGCGCGAAGGAAACCTGGCAAGGTTTGGAAGAGAATTGCCAGGACGATCGCCGGCCGCGCTTGGTTGAAAAGTTTGGCAAAGCGTTGTGGAACAAGCCGCGTGTTAACTTGCGGTAAAACCTTCAAACAGCCGGGGTCGCTTTTTTATGTGAAGCGCGTGTAATTTCTTTCTCAATCATACCTTTTTGATTATGCAGTTATTTTGTTTCAGGTAACGCCACCCGCATATTTTTCAAGATAGAAGAGATTTCACTTGACAAATCACCTGTGACAAGATTGCGCTGTTCAACATTGCAGATTTATTTATGGAAGAGTCAGACGTCAGTACCGCGGGGCGTGCAGTTATCTTGGGAGCTAATTAAAACAACTAAGTATCTTTTTATCCATTCAAATTACACTCACAATTCAATTCTCACAGGATACTGCTGCTATAATATACAAACATACTACGAAAAGGCCAATGCCAGTGTCCGCTTAAATTTTTACGTTGCAGAGGGACTTCAGGAGCGCAGACACTCGGCCAACGCACAGTCATTAAGATGTAAAACACGGTCTCTCGGGACATTAAAAAAAAGATCAGCTCTGAAAAAGGCCTTTTCAGAAAGGTGGAGAAGCTTCACGTCGGAAGCGGCCGCCCGCGTAATCTGCTCACGTGACCGCACGCTCCATTTGCGAGGGTGTGCCCGAGTTTAAGGTAGCTACGACCTTAATTAGCGACTAATTAGGGTCGCCACCCGTCGCGCGTTTCGCAAGCGCAGCAGCCTGTCGGGACGAGAAACTTTCACCTCGCTTTAAAAAAAAAGAAAAGGACTTTTCAAGTTTAGGTGTGTGCTTCCAGTGTGGACAGGATCGATGTAGGTGTAGCGTCCGCTGCGCGTAGCCGGTGTCACGGAGTTCATGTTTCTGAGTTTAGTTTTCGCGTTTTCTTCGTTAGCGGAACCTTTTGAAAAGTTGCTGCCCACAAGGATCGACGATAACTAAAGTTTATCCATAGGAAAAAACAATATTTAAAGAAAAACTGGACGTCCAGTTTGGTGTCCCCGGCAAAGCTGCCGCTCAGTGTAATGAGCGCCGTTATTCACTGGCACAGCCACGTCGCCAGCTATTAAGTAGCCAGCCGTGAGGATGGCGCTCGCTCTCTCTAAACTAAGAGCAAATAAAATAAAAGGGGTCATCTGACCTACTTTTCACATCGATGCCTACCCTTTGGACGGTGCCAGCACTATAGGAGCAGACGACCGAGTGCGTATTATACAGGCTGTCCCGCGTCATTGAGAAAATTGTAGGCCATCCTGATCCAGCCTTCCGTTAATTCTTGCGTGCCATACGAACGTTTTTAGAAAGCCTGACAGGAAGACCGCAGTATGTTTATGCCTGAAAACTCCCTACGAAACTAGCTGCCGGCGCGCATGCCCTGTGTATTGCAGGCAGGGCTTAAAGTCAGAGGGGGGGGGGGGTCCGAGGCCCCCCCTCCATTTTTTTAAGGAAGGGCCCGCCCCCCTCCCCCCTCGGCAGTCCGGCGGTGGCACTGTGGCCCCCATTTGACAAGTGCTGGAGCTGCATTCTTTGGCACTAGTGCTTTGTGCGGGGAAATTATACCCTGCAGTTTTCCAAATAATGATTTAATCGCGAATGTTTGCTTGACGGGGTGTCAGCATAACAGAAGAAAACAGGTATCGTCGTACTGCTGAATGCAATTCGCTGAGACACTGAACACCACGGGCAACGCCTCCTGAAACCCTGTTCGACAGAGCGTCTTGGTACAGCATATTGTTTCACGAGGCACCTGAGCGTGAAGCTACCTTCTCGTGAATCAGTAATAGTTCACCTTGGTCTGTTTAGTTTGCCACTCAATTTTCAATATTTTAGTTGCGCATCACAAGTATGCTGTAATTGCAAAGACGCATGTATTTTGCCTACTTTATTAGGCAAGTGGTAGTGAAAATAAAATATGGCATTGTCATGCCTGAGGTTCTTAATCCAGTGAGTCAACTAATTTATTTATTTTATTTATTCATTTATTTATTTCAGTACCTTCAGGGCCCGAAGGCGTTACAGAAGGGAGTGGGTAAGAGTATACATAGTAATAGGAAAAATAAGAGTGAACAAAGAAAAATGCTGCTAAGAGTAAACATCGCATTCAACAGCAGCCAACTTTGAGCTCACATATCTTTAAGCCTTTACATCCCGAGTTATTTTTGAAAAATCGTTCCCAAAATAGTTTCATTTAATGCTTGATTGGATTGACACGTTGGACAAATGCCCGAAATACATTCGGAATAATATATGTATTTGTATGGCATTCATAAGCATTTGTTCAGTTCCAGAGACCGTTGGCTTCACTGCACTGTGATCATCGCAAACACCTCTCTTAACGCTTAATCTATAGCATATATATAAACCTTTTTTTTCGTAGGCGCCGCCATATTGCCTAGCGGACGGCGCCGTCTCTGGTATGGCAACCCACTGGCATGTGCGAAGCTCCGCGTTTGTATGGAAGGTATGTGTGCGGCTGCAGTTGCAGTCGGTTATTATTATTTTTTTCGTTCTGGCGCGCTGAATTTCGTATCAAGAGATGTGGTCTACGTAGGTTATGAGTCTATGAAACGTCCTGAAAAGATTTGATCCATTGACGGTCAATGGTGTTAATATACGGCGGCGGGAACGCGTCGCAAATGGTCAATATCATATATTTTCGGCACTATGTGTTGCAAAACCACGCAAATATTTCGACTTCTTCTAGCAGCGCAAGCAAGTTCCGCCACTCTTAGGGTATACAATAATTTTTTTCCTTTAGTTCGTTTTTTTTTTTTTCATTCACGGCGTGCTTATCCTGTCGCACCGACTACCGCTCATACATGCGGTCGTGCGTGAGCACATAGTCTCGATATTATGACGCGGCATCTGTTGTTCACAAAGAGTTGCCTATCTTGTTTCTCAACCTTTAAGTGACCGCGTATTACTAGCTCGTTTATTGCCCACCGGTGTGGACAAAGTTAGAGCTGTTCACAGGGAGGTATTGGTACATAAAACTGATGCTGATGTCGACATGCCGGCGCGCTTGTTTTAAATGCGGAGCATTTCTTAGTCGCACCTGCGGCGTCGGCGGCGCCGTCCACACCCCCGCTGCGCATGCTCGGCTTGTCTCGTGCCGGCAGCAAGCCTCTCCTCTCCCTCCCTCCTCCTCCCTCCTCTCCCTCGAACGCGGGCGGTGTGTATATAATGGTATATAAGCGGCGGAGCGCGCGTTCGGAATTCAGTCAAGGGCGTCTTTAGTTGGCTTTCGCTTGACTTGACGCTTTGCTTGACTCGAGTAAATGCGATGGAAGCAACACCACCTTCAATCAGCGTCCCACCACTCGTTGAAGGCAACGCTACCCCACCCTCACCGTCGTCGGCGTCAACAACAACAAGCAACGCAGAAGACAAGGCTGCGAAGAGACGAGCATACGAGGCTGAACGCAAGCGTTTGAAGCGAGCTGCGGACCCGGAACTTCGTGCACGCTGCAGCCGTTCAAGTCGCACTTGGTGTGCGCATCGTGTAACAATTAAGCATTCCCAAACCATACCCAATTACGCAACATTCACGCGATACCCCCACCACTCTGCGACGCATTTATTCGAGTTCCGCCCGTGGGAAGAAGCGGGCGATTTTTTTTTTCTTTTTTCTATTAAGAGTCGTGATATTTGATTGGATTTCGGCGGCGATAAGGTGAAGATGGTTAGAGAGTTTGTTCTACCGGTGAGGCACGAACCGCGCCCGGGCTCGAGCCTTTGATCGGCGTCGGAGGTGATTCGCGTTGTTTTTGTTTTTATTTTTATAACTTCGTATATCAGATCTACCGATCTTGCGAAATTATTGCTGTCGTTCCTAAGCAGAAAAATTGGCAGTTCAAGGAACACTCGACAAGCGTAACAATGTGGTTTTTGTATCGCGCTAAGAAAACAATAAACTATGTTGTGTATCATTGCGCGACTTGTCGGACACCGTTCTTGACCACGTAAAAATTTGTCTTCCTGAGGTAGTCGTTCTACACACGAAGCGACAGAATTCTTTTTATTGCGATAGCAATTATATGGACAGTCACGGCTGATTTTTGCCATCGCCGGCCGCCGTCATTCACCGTATATGTATATGTGTATGTATATATATATACAAAAGCCACAAAGAAAAATAATTCAGAAAAAATTTCCGACGCGCGGAATCGAACGGGCGACCTCTCGCTTTCCAGCGAGCGGCGTTAGACGGTTACGCCATCAACAGTACCGTCTTTCAGCCTGCTAACGGCGAGCTATTTATATACACCATTTCCTACAGCATGCTTTCTTATTCACCACATAGATGGCGCGACGTGCGCTTTAAAGATCGTCGCCCCGCTCCTGCGAACGCCGTTGGTCTTCGCCCTACAGGGCGTGGCCGCCTTCGTGCGCTTATCTCGAGGAAAGAAGGGGGCGGTCGGGGGGGGGTGGGGGGTGGGGGGGAGGAGCGGGCGGTTGTATGTCTTGTGCTCTCCCCGCGATGTCCGCGCTGAAGCCACAGAGCGTAGGAAGGTCACTTCGCAGCGGCCTTCGCAGCGGCCGCGTTTGCGAAAGGAGCGCGCTGTTCAAACACAAATAAGTAACATCTGTGACAGTTCGCGCTCGTCCTGTGTGTACCTGTTCGTTCGTTTCGTGCGTCCTGCTTTATGTTTGAGCAGTGCGCTTCAAGTGTCGAGCTGTGACGCATGATAGTTCGCGCTCGTCCTGTGTGCGTTCTTTTCGTGCGTCCTTTGGTATCGAGCGACGCGCTGGCCATATCGAGCTGCTTTCCGTTCTTCGCGTTACATTCCAATTTATTGCTATCGCATTCATTGCTTCACCGTTGCGGCGAAACTGTGACTTTTTTGTTATTCGGCTTTCATATCCCTAATCGTATACGATACACCCCGCTGTCTTACGGAAGTCGCAACCTCTCGACAAAGATCTCGCCGAGCCCTTTTGATGTAGTGTTCATTGAATGTTCGGGTTTTACAAGGCTGGTACGGAGCAATAATTAAATGTATGATGCCGGGTACCCCGCCGCGAAGTGAGGGATTTCTCGTCCGTGCTAATATCGGTGTACATCAACTGCAGCGATCACCGCGTTGAGCCGAGCTACGAAGCTAATTGTTGCACCAAGCACATTATATTAAAATATAATAATAAAACGAAGCGAAAACAACTGAGGCGGCTACTGAAGTGGTGCTTAGATGTTTTGCACTTCACCGGACAGGGCCATACTTGACCGCTTATGTTTGTACGCAAATCTGGCCATATCCGATTGACATTTGAATACGTGGAACACTGGGAATTCCAGATATATTGCGGCACTTGCCGATTTAGAAGCTGTAACGTGACACAAACGATGTTACTGGAAGCGTTTGCAACGGCACAAACTCCGCGTTTGGTGATGCATATTTCATACTTATTCAGACAGCAGTTTCATTTTATTGCGATAGCAATTATATGGAAAGTCTCGGCTGGTTTTTGCCGCCGCCGTCATGCACCGTATATGTATAAGTGTGTATATATATATAAAAGCCCCAAAGAAAAATAATTCAGAAAAATGCTTCCGAAGCGCGAAATCGAACCAGCGACAGCTAATTGATCGCTCCGCAGCGCGTGGCATTAACCACTATGCCACAAAGCGCAGATCCTTCAGGTAGCTAACGGCGAGCATTATATACACACGCTTTACCGCTGGCAGGACTCAGAGACGGCATGCGCCTATAAGCGTTTCTTCATTACCAGCAAGATGGCGTGAGGAGCGCTAACGGGCGCATTTAAAAGTCGTCGGCCAGCTCGCTTGCTTCTTCTAATATTTGCGCAGGGAGAACCTTGCCCTTCCGCTGTCTGCTCGCGCGGTAGTTGCTGCCGGGGGTCAGATGTTTCTGCAGCGTAGCAGCGCGTCCATCACGGGCCGCTTTTCTTGCTATCGCATTCATTGCTTCGCCCTTGCGGCGAAACTGTGACTTTTAGATGCGAAGCATCTTATGGCGGAGTTCAAATCGGTGGTGATGGTGGTGTGCGGCGTGACCACCCTTACTGCGCATGCGCGAACCCTCTCCACTCACCTCCTCTCCCACTTTCCCTCCCTCCCCTCTTCTTCCTCTCCACTTCCCCTCTGAAACACGGGCTCGACGTGCCGAAACGCTGCTTCGCATCGCCTGATGGTCCCCTTTAGCGGAGATGGTGTGATTTTTTCCAGTAGTTCTTAGAACAACCAAAAACGGCACAGAGTTTCCCGTTGGGCCTTCGCTGGCTGACATCGCAATGAAAGAGAACGAAATCCACAGGTTGACCTTCAACACGCAAAAATTGTTCGAAAACGCCACTAATCCAAGCACCAGCCCGCACACTCCGCGCTGTCGCGCACGAACCAGAAAGGAGGAAAGCACTGGTTGCTAGTCCGGTCCTCCTCGCCCGATGCAGCGGTCTAAATATATACAGTGGAATCTCGTTGTTACGATTCTGCATAATACGTTTTTGTTTTTCTTCCCGGCCAACATCCCTTGGAAATAATGTATTTTCATGCATTTAATGCGATCACATTTTTGCCCGAAATTGGATAATACGACCGCGGAAATGGATCTTGACCAATATATCGAGAAAGCCTGAATTTTTTCTTCGGTATGCCAGCTCGCACCGCGTTCCAGCAACCCACGATCTGCGCGTTGCACAGCCGCTGAGGCCGCAGCAGCATCGGTTTTGCAGCGAAAAGATCGCTGCTAGGCCATCTTTTATATATATATATATATATATATATATATATATATATATATATATATATATATATATATATATATATATATATATATATATATATATTGCCGCTTTACGAGGGCCCCCCCTCCAAGACTTTCAGCCCTGATTGCAGGCTTCATTGTATAAGTTCCGTGCAAGCGGGATAGCGTTTTTTTCGGGATGGTCTATGGTTTTCTGCTTGATACAATAATGTAAGTGTACTATTTGGTAGGTTTAATAATAATAATAGCTGACAGGGTCCCCTATGCTGTTGACTAAGACTACTCGAAGGCGAAAGCCATCTTCTTCTTTTCTACAGTCGATGTATTAATCCTCCCCAGCCACCTTCCGAAAGCTCTTTGCACTGCCTCCAGGATCGGAGGCATTGCAATCTTTCTGCGCCTAACCTGGTTTAGCACTGCCTCCGTGATCGGTTGGCCGATCACAGAGGCAGTGCAAAGCAACGATGTCACGTGATGACGTCGCGTTATGTGACGTCATGATGACGCCACAATTTTGGCGATCTGTGACGTCATGATGACATCATATGGTGACGTCGTTACGTAGTGATGATTTTTTGCATTATTTATGTTGACGACGCCGACGCGGGATGCCGACGCTGACGTTAAAATGTCGCGTTTGATGAGGCATCTGAGGCTTTCGCCTTGATAGTAATCTTTATTGTCATCTTGAACAATACATCATAAATAACAGGCCTGTCAAAGCCAAAAAGGTGGCTTTCATGATAGGCCCGGCACGTCAGCAAACGAGAGATGACAAACATCAATGTATATTGAAAAGTTTGTTACGTATCATAACTAAAGGAAAAGAAAGAAAGGACAAACATGTAGCTTCTTTACACTATATACACTTAAACACAATAACATAGAAGATTCGAACCAACGGTAGCAAAACGAGAAGTTTTTCTTAATACACGAGGAGCAATGTATTTTGCTTTGAACTGAGAGTTGCAGAAGTGCCGTAACACATCAGTTTGATTGAAGAACGCTTTTAAAGACGGCATACCATTAATAACGATACCGTAACAACAACAACAACGATAATAATAATAATAATAATAATAATAATAATAATAATAATAATAATATAATAATAATAATAATAATAATAATAATAATAATAATAATAATAATAATGAGAAGAAGAAAACCTCGAAACTCACCACGTCAAAACACGTGTACGCACTAAACCGCGCACTAATACGCTAACACCAGGGATGGGCAGCATAGTGATAGAACTTTTTAGTATTTGCATTTCTGTATTGCGATTTGAAAAAAAAAAAAAAAAAGTTAGCGCAGCTTGCACAAAGTCGCGCAAGGCTGGGTCACAGCAGAGCTGGTGGACTAGAAGCAGATGAGGAAGAAGCGCACGAAGATGAAAAAGATAACGAAGAAAGCGTGTGCCCCTTCATGGAGATGATAGTTTTTCTATGCCACACGACAAAGTATACTTGCTATACAGTACTATGGCTATACTTTATTTCTTTTAAGAGCGGATTTTTTTAAGCTTTTCGTTGCGCTGCATAGTGTGAACAGTATTTATCATTACCATGAACCGGTACGCGCTCGCTTTGCCCTTTTCAACTTCTGCTTCGCTCCCGCAACACGTGAGCCGATTTCTCCTGCGTGGCCTATAATAACCCTGATGGGTGAGAGGAGAGAAGGAGTACAAAGAGAGAGAGAGAGAAAGATAGTATAAAGAAAGAGAAAATCATCGTGAAAAAAAATTCTGATGAGACGTCGGGATTCGAACCCGCCTACCCAGGATCCGAAGGCGACCGTACGAACAGCTCGGCTATCCAGGCACGCTGACAGAACAAAGCATAGACTAGCAAGGTGGCGGAAAGGGAAGTGAGGACAAGGAGGAGAGAGAGTAAAGCATAGCATAGAGAGAAACAGAGAGAAAGAAAGAGAAAGTAAGATGAAAAGGAAGCGATAAATAGAGGGAGAGAAAGAAAGAAGGAAAGAAGGAGAAAGACAGAAACAGCGAGAAAGAAATACACAGAGAACGAAAGAAAAAGAAAACAGAAATAAACAGAGACAAAAAAAGACAGAATAAGCCGAGAGATGAAAGAGAAAGAAATAAGGCCGCCCAGCTACGCACTCCTGTCACAGGCTTGACACCACTAAACATTACGTAATACCTAGTCACGTGAAAAAAATCACGTGACATGACGTAACTACCCACGTGACTAGAATCATGTAACATCATATAATTACTAGTGTGATTAAAAATCACGTAACATATCACGCAACGTCTAGTAACGTCACTAAAAATCACCTAACATTTTGTCACGCGACTAAAATCACGCAACGTCGCGTAATAGCTAGTCACCCACTGTAAAATTAAAGTGAGCTGCAAGTCGTCATAACTCATCGAACCTTTAGTATAAACGCGCCCGATCTCACGTCGGTGATGATGTACTGGGCAGAATTCACGGAAGATTCACGGTTTACCGATGAACCTCCGCAGCTTCGCCCACTCATCATCATTCATTCCGTGGATATGCTGTGATTTTATCTTCTTTTTCGTGTACATTGCTTTATATGTCATTCTTTCTTTGTTTGTCTGTGTTTTTCTCTCTTTCATCTCTTTCTTCTCTTCCTCTTTCTTTCTATCTTTTTGTTCCTCTGTGTAGTCGGTCTCTTACCTTCCATCTTTTTACCTGCTTCTTCCATTTGTTATTCATTTCTCTCTGTCTCTATCTCTCTGTGGTCGGTCTCTCGCCTTCTATCTTTTTCTCTGTTTATCTCTTGCTTTCTAACTCTTTCTTTCTCTGTCTATTTTTTTCTATGTGTTACTGTCTTTTCCCACTTGCTTCTCCTTTTTTATATTTATTTCCATGTCTGTTTGTTTATCTATCTATCTATCTATCTATCTATCTATCTATCTATCTATCTATCTATCTATCTATCTATCTATCTATCTATCTATCTATCTATCTATCTATCTATCTATCTATCTATCTATCTGTCTGTCTGTCTGTCTGTCTGTCTGTCTGTCTGTCTGTCTGTCTGTCTGTCTGTCTGTCTGTCTGTCTGTCTGTCTGTCTGTCTGTCTGTCTGTCTGTCTGTCTGTCTGTCTGTCTGTCTGTCTGTCTGTCTGTCTACCTACCTACCTACCTACCTACCTACCTACCTACCTACCTACCTACCTATCTATCTATCTATCTATCTATCTATCTATCTATCTATCTATCTATCTATCTATCTATCTATCTATCTATCTATCTATCTATCTATCTACCTACCTACCTACCTACCTACCTACCTACCTACCTACTACCTACCTACCTACCTACCTACCTATCTATCTATCTATCTATCTATCTATCTATCTATCTATCTATCTATCTATCTATCTATCTATCTATCTATCTATCTATCTATCTATCTACCTACCTACCTACCTACCTATCTATCTATCTATCTATCTATCTATCTATCTATCTATCTATCTGTCTGTCTGTCTGTCTGTCTGTCTGTCTGTCTGTCTGTCTGTCTGTCTGTCTGTCTGTCTGTACTCGTTCTCCCATCCTTCTTTCTCTCGTCCTAACCATCGCCTCTCTCCTCCTCAGCCTCACTTCCCTTTTCCACCAGCTTGTACTATTGGCCGCGAGATCGAGCAGTATCGCCGCCTGGCGGCTTCTGGCTGAATCGCGCCTAGTGTGGATTGCTCCATGCGTCGTCTGCTAGCTACGTTGTGTATGCATGTGCGCGTACGTCATGCAGGTCCTTAAAAGGCGGTTTGTTCCGCTGCGTTTGTGCAACTTTAACCGCTCGTATGTATGCCTAATACGATGTAAAGAAGCATTTCGCCTTGATCGGCTGTATATGTACTGTAATAAGATCAGTGAGTGCACTTGTCGAGAGTGCTGTGTGTGGTCGTCGTACCCTCCGTTCACGAGAGTCAGTGTAGGTGCCGCTCTGTGGTTCAAGCGCATTGCAAAGTGCACTTGGCGTTGCCCTAAAGATGAAAAGTATTAAATCTCATGTGAATATAGCCTTTTAGCGGCTCGGTGGTAAAAAAAAAGCTCGCATATGTACTTGCGCGTTGTGGTTAGGTGTATAAGTTCGGGACTGTTGTTTATACGTTACGCGACGAGCTTTAGTTGTGTACTGTCCTGGTCTCACTAGAAAGAAATATTTCTGTCAAGTCACATCTGACACTTCGGTACTTAAATTGTCCCCTAAAAGAACAGAAAATGAAATGACACGGAAATCGCAAAACTGAGTTGCCTTGCGCAATTTTCACTTGTGGCGAACTTTATACAAAAAACATCCGTGTACTTAGATTAAGGTGCGCGTTAAAGAGCCCTGATGGTCAAAATTAATCCAAACGGCGTACTTTGCACTTATGTCGTAGTTATTTCACGCGAAGCCACCTCTTTTTTTTCTTTATATTATCTTGAGCGTTTGTGTTGCGTTGTTTAGATTGACGGAAGGCAGCGGACATTATTAGTATGAAAAAACGTACTTTGGTCCTGTGAAATAACCGGGCCTTTGTTCCATTGCTGTCGTGCAAGTAATCAATCGAAGAAATTTCCGTACTGTACAGTTAGCTTTGTGTACTGTTACTGGAATAAAAACAAGCGCGTGCGTGCTAAACGTCTCCGTAGCGCTAAAGCGCTGTCAGCCACGTAGCTTTACTCTGTAAACCTATCAACTGCCCTATATTTCATGGAGAACTGAATAAGAAATGCCAACGAATATTTGAGCACGCAATGCACAAAGTGCTATTTCAACGCATTGTGCAGGAATACGGGCTTTCTTTTTGTTGAGGGGCAGCCAGATGAACAAGAAGTAAACAGTTAATTCAGTCGCGCAGCAGTGCGTGGTAGGTGGAACACAAGCTAAAGATGTACAAATAAAACAACAAGAAGACGTCATCCATAGCGAAAACGCGTTCGGCGCGCTTCGTGCATTAATTCAGGAATGAAGAGCGCACATATATTGCCAGAAAGCTGCAGTCAACGCATTTGGTTTGCCGGAAATCGGGTCAAATCGATCACAACGAAGCACTGTTGTGTACGTTTGTATATGCGCCGACAACCGCTCATCCACACTAGCGCGGCGACGGTGCTGCCTCCTGAAGCCCGATCTCGCGGCGAATACTATGTAATCCTCATGATGGTTAGCGCAAACGCAACACAGACGAAAAGAAGAAAAAACGACGACACCGTGTTTTCGTCTGTGTTGCGTTTGCGCTAACCATCATGAGCATGTTCCAACTCGCCCAATTCGCTACCCTCCTAACTACGTAAGTCAACTTAAGTCAAGTTTATCAAGTCAAGTTTATTAAATAGTTCAGTTTAGTTACATGGTTAGCGTTTTACAGCAGGAGGTCCCAAAGTTTCAGAGAAACTGACAGGGGGACCTCCTATGGCTACATGGATGGGGTAATTACAAAAAATACAGCAATAGTATACGGACATGTGAGTAATAATGAATAAGCTTGATTAACAATAAAAATACGATCAATACATAACATAATGGTAATACTCACTATTGAAAAATAATATGAAAATAATCAAAAGCAAGTGGTGAAACAGGAAAGACAAAAAACAATATTATTGAACAGCTCCACGTGACAGATGCAACACGTTTCATTATCAGTGTTATCAGTTATACAAAGGCAAATTGAAGTAATAAAATAGCACAGAAATGTTGAGAGCTATTAACAGTTAATTACACAATTCGGATGAGTTGATTAATTCCTGAACGAAATATTTCTTGCTGCGCGAGGTGAAAATATGAATGTTATGCGATGATTTCAATTCGAAAGGCAATGAATTCCAGATGGCTATGCTAGTAAATAAGGTTGAGAACTTACCGTAGTTTGTCCTTACGGCCGGCAAAAGAAGATTATTGCAGTGGGAAAACCGGGTGATGTTGCTATTAGTTAAGTGACGATGATCAATACATGCGATAAAAATGTCATGCGTGATGAGTCTAAAGGCGACTATGGACATTCTATGACAAAATAATTACAAGGCTCTGCCCTGCTCTGCCAGCGTGCCTGGATAGCCGAGTTGTTAGGACGCTCGCATTCGGATCGTGCGTGTGCGAGTTCGAATCTCGCCTCGGCAAAAAAACTTTTTTTTCGCCAAGGAATTCAATCTTTCTCTTTCTTTCTATTTCTTTCTCGCTCTCTGTACTCGTTCTATCGGCCATCAAATTATTGCATCCCTCGCTGGACAAATCGGCGCACGTCTTCTGGCAGCGAAACAGAAGAGGAAGAAGAAGAAGGCGGTGAAGGAGACGATGAAGATTGCGCGTGCCAGTTCATGATGATGATAATTTTCCATCTGCGACACACGCTCATCCTCGACCTTAACAGCTCTGCTGTAAAACGTATTTGTATCTCAACCGTGAAATACTTTTTTTCGTTGTATCGGTTATATCGCGATATTGTGCAGGACACGGGTATCTCGTTACTTCTTTTTTTGTCGGAAATGAGCTGATGTGTTTTCACAGGGGAAAAAGAGGACGTGTTTTGTTCTAACGCATTTATTGGGATCAATATTCAATATACTTTTTAAAAAATTTTCATAAGATGACTTCTTGGCCAATCCCCCAGAGTGGGTATGAGCCATGCAGTAGAGGCTACTACTACTACTACTACTACTACTACTACTACTACTACTACTACTACTAAGGCAAGCAAAGGTGCGCCGCCTGAGGCGGCACAGAGAGAGCGGCGAAGGGGCCCGAGGAGAGATATCGCCATGTTACAGGTCTTTCAGGCCATGAAGGCGATAGTTATTCTTTACGACATGAACTTGCGCTCATCTCCAGCGGTAGCGTGAATTTTCTCGTTCGCGAGTCTTGTGCTGAGGCCGAGCCGATGCTGTCTAGAAAACACCCTATCTGAGAAGCTTCTGTTGCTTCAGTCCAGCTAACGTATCAACCTTCTCAGGCAAACTGATCTTGTGTGCAACGTAAAAGTATACTTTTTCTTAATTCACTGATGTTCGCTAGTGATTCGAGCGACATACTTCACTTGCAACTTTCAATGCAGTGCGACAATATTCCCAATATTATGCTGCACTTTACAAATGCCATTGAGGAGCATAAACATCCCCGAAATAACAATGTATTCCAGTATCTGTATTGTATATATATATTCCAGGATACTTCTTTCGTCTTTTTACAAATGTATCTCCGAAATATCCCGCTGCGTCAAAGACAAATGTATCTCAGTCATAGGCGTGCGCAGGGTTCCCCATCAAGCGGGGCAAAGGTTCATCGCAGCGCCCCCCAACCCTACTAAGTCAATGTATGGGGCAGATTTCGCCCCCCCCCCCTCTTAGGTGTCTAGAAGGGTCAATGTACGGGGCAGATTTTGCGCCCCCCCCCCCCCCCCTCTTAGGTGATTAGGGTGGCGGCCCCTAATCACCTAAGAACTTGCATCCGGAGAAGAGAGCGGCATGGATAAGAGCCGTACGGCGAGTAAACCCCGATGGCTCGGCGTGGCAACTGAGCGCGTACTCCAGGATTTGCGGGGCTCATTTTGTCGCAGATCGGTCAAGCTTTACGCTTACGCCGCATTTTTTGGCGGGACAACTAACTTGATTGCACCACAGGCTCTCCGTCGAACTTCAGTGAGCACCCGCACTGGTTTCGTCGCTCACTTTTTTCCCCGCCACGGTGGTCTATTGGTTATGGCGCTCGACCGCTGACCCGAAGGTCGCGGGAACAAATCCCGGCCGCGGCGGCCGCATTTTCGATGCAGGCGAAAATGCTTGAGGCCGGTGTACTCAGATTTAGGTGCAGGTTAAAGAACCCCAGGTGGTCGAAATTTCCGGAGCCCTCCGCTACAGCGTCCCTCATAAGCATATCGTGGTTTTGTGACGTCAAACCCCAACAACAATTATTATTATTGTATTGTTTTACGCAACAAAACTTTGCATAGACCTTGCCCGTTGCCTTCTCGAACCACGCCGACACAGCGCGTGCGCGACACTTTTCATTGATGTAGGGCACGTGGCTCTTACGAGGCCAATCTTTTTATCTGCTGTGGCCAATATCACTTTGATGTTTTTTAGGCGCTCCTATTTTTTCAGTGCCCAGCCTCGATGGGACAGAGAGTTGAAGTTTTGAAGTGCAAATACCTCCACAAAGAGCCAGTTGGGATACTACATTTTGACACGTTGAAAGTCCACGTAGTGTCTAAGATGGAAACGGAATAATATCGTCTTCGATCATGTTCAACCACCACGGTGCTGCCGGAGAAAAAGAAGCTCCAACGCACGTGGTCGCGCAAGCCTGTAAACTCCTATGTAAAAAGTCTTAGCAGGGAATGCCGCTGTAGCCAGCGTTTCTGCAAACGGATTTGTCTTCGTCAAAGCAGCAAATAAACGAGGTCTCCTTGTAGAAACGTTGGGTCCGCCGACATTTGCTGTTAGTTTGCCAGTTCCGCTTATAATAAGCGGATTTAGGCTTTTTTGACCGGGTCGTTTAGGACTTTACCGTATCTGGTCGCATTATTTTTCACAGCGGAGCTGTTTAACGTTGGCAAAACTCCGTTGTCCTCCCGATTTAACTGGTTGAGCAAGGAGCAGCCACGTTAAGAGAAGAACTCAGCCTGGTTATGCCAAGGCACGCAAAGCGAACAGATGAGCACAGTAGTGTAGCAAGAGGGTGGGAAAATGAAGTGAGGATGAGTAATGAGAAGGTGAAGAGGACGGAAATGAGAAGGGGAGAGGTTGAAGCATAACACATTCATGTAGAGTGTAGCGAGGGATCGGAAAAAGGAAGTGAGGCTGAAGAGGAGGGAAAACAGAAGGGGTAGGCCACTAACTCCGCTGTTTCATCAGTCTTAGCAACACTAGTGTAGAGCTTCCTCAATTTTTCGGCGGGGGGGGGGGGGGGGGGGGGGGGGGGGGGGGGGCAGGGCGGGGGCTTATTCACGCCTTTCCTGCAAATAGTTATTTTAGAGCTTTTGTGACCCCTACCCAAAATTTTTAAATTTTGCATCTATACGCATACACACACACATACAAAACATGCATGGACTTACACAAAACGTGGTTTAATGAAGCTTTAAAAGCCGGCAGATCCCACGCATTGTGAGAATCGATGTAATGCGAAGCAGCCAGCAAAGAGCTCCATGCATCGCCTTGTATGTCATTGAGGAAAATGCGTGTCATGGTTTTCATGTTAACTCCTATTATT